>NC_041400.2:168780511-169440511 GCF_900747795.2 Erpetoichthys calabaricus
GCAATCTCTTGATTACAAGACAGCAGTTCATACCTCTGCTCCAGGCAAACGGACGCTTCTGGTTTGTGTTGATTGATATTTGGGCTTCAGTTTTTACACTTTGACAGTAACATGTAAATTGAATTTTTTTTTCAGCTGTATTCTTGAATAAAAGCAAACTTGTTTTGTTATACCTTTTGTAAAAGTGTTTGATATTTGGACTTAAGTCTTCGCACATTATACACTTCATGTCAGCATTTTATCATTATTACAATTCCAGACACCTCACTCCCAGGTGGAGACTTCAGCTGCCTCGGTGAGGGGTGGGGGATAGCATTTGCAAAACAGACGCTGATGAAGAGGTGCGAAGGAATTTAAGGTGGCCCAGCATTACAAATATTTTCGTAGGCTTCGATTCTCGTGTTAAATGAAGAGTGCTGTTATTTAGATACAGTATGCACAGTAGAATTGGAATCAGATAATACAGTTCTTCTCTAGTAATGTGCACCATGTCAAAATTTAATTACAATACAGAACTGCTATTCTAGAAGACTATGTTTAAATACTTAACCATAAAACATCATATATTCAAGCTGGAGCAGTGGTAAGTTACTTCATGAGTGAAAAGGTGAACCATTTAAGTACTGGCAGAGACGCTCAGATGACTTGTGAAGCACAAGAATATGTTTGGGTGCAGCAAGGGAAATGTAGGAAGAAGACTGAACATACTGTAAGAACATGTACTTGTTTTTAAAGTTTTTTTCTTTGTGTAAATTATTTACTACTTTTAGAATCTTTTATAAATTTGTGGAGATTCACTGGAGTCGTTTTTTTTATTTAAATTACATTTTTATGTGATGATGTGTCATTATGTATTTTTGTACTGCATACTTCTGAAACCAATTAAAATTCCTGTAAGTGCATTTTGGGAGGAAGTGAAAGCTCAATGGTTAATGCCTTATGTCCCATACTCCAAGGCTAGGCTGTCATTTGGAATAAGCAAGTTTGTAAGATGAATGGGCACAGTGTTTAAATTTAACTAAACTTTTACAGGTAATCACATTTATCCTAGGTTTGTATACAATATTCATTTTGACTTTTGTTACTTAGATAAAAATGTTTAAATTCTTAAAAGGTGATATTTGAAGCATTCTATTAAACATTACAAATTGTTGTATTTGTTGTATTAAAATGTTCACAGCACTGACATCAGGTGAAGTAAACAGGTTTTCAAATGTAAAAATATATAAATGTCTGTATGTACAAATATAGTATTTTAATTGACATACATATTTACTCTACACTGTCTCTCTAATATGTGGTATGTATGTATGTATGTATATATAATATAATATTTATTTATGGAAATGGAGGTCTGTGATACGGTAGCTGGAAATCCACAAAGGGGGGAAAATGAATCATGTAAATAAAAATATATATTCTATATATATCTCTGTGCCAATATATACATTATGTAATATGTGTTTGTGTATGCATATATATTAGTGCTGGGCAGCAATTAAAATCGCCATTAATCGCGTGATTAATCACAACAATCACATTATGTGCAAAATTCAATAATGAACTCAAAAGTAGTGTATTGCGTGTATTTGGTTTGCAAATACTTTAAACAAATAATGTGCTTTTTAACAGCAGTATTCCCATTACATAGTTGTAGTTAAAATATTTCTTGTAAATCTCAACTTTAAAACATTAATGTAATCAATTCAAATATAAAACCAAAACTATTTGCCACTGCCACGGCATTAACATTTTATCTAATTTGTTATAGAAAAACAAGTTACCCTCAGAGTCCAGAACCACGATCACAACATTATATCAGGCAACTTCTGAGCAACAGCAAGTTAACATTTCTAAATCTGTTTTCTTTTTTATCTGAACAAATACCGACAAACATTTCCTTTTATCAGGGAGCAATATAAACAGTCTATGTTCAGTAGCAGCTCTTTGAGGGCTAATATATTTTTTCCAAATAACTCTTCTGAAAGGTGCACAAAGCAATTGTTTCACACATAAATAAACATAAAAAGTCTGTTGCTGCCTGTTGTGCCTTCTGTCGGCGCCTGTTTGCAGTTTGTGGCAGCAGCGGCTGCGCTGAGGGCGGCTTAACGGCCAGCAGGAATGCACAGTGGGCTGGCTGCCTGACTGTCTATGTGAGACAGGTGAGCGGGGGTGGCAGTTGCAGTGAGACGCAATATGGTTTGTACCTCCTGTCATCGTAAGTGTCTGTCCTCCCAGGCAAATGTTGCCATAGGTGCATCAGCTACTGTACATGAATGTGTTCAGCACCACGATCAGTTTGGGACCAATCAGCTAACGCCACCTCACTTTTGTTTTCGATCTACATCTCCAGATCACTTGCATCAAAATCGGAGTCCGACAAATCAGAGTCCGATTCAGCAATAATACAAAAATAATAACGCATTAACTTGTCCAGCCCTAATACATATATATATGTGTGTGTGTGTGTGTGTGTGTATGTGTGTGTGTGTGTGTGTATGTGTGTGTGTATACTGTGTATGTATGTATATGTATATAATACTGTATGTACAGTATATGTATGCATATATATGGTTGCATCATTTATATTGTCAATTTAATATCAGTTTAGCTTTGTTCACTCTCTCACAGCCAAAAAGTTTTACAAAGTTAGTTACTCTCTCCCAGTTACCTGATAATGAAAATACTTAATGTTGTGTTTTTGTTTTATTCCTATTAAGAAACTTTTTCCAGCTAGCTTGTGATGTACCTGAACCTGAAGAGAAATTCAATGTTGATGAATATTCTGATATGGTAACCCTAAGCAAACCTGTCATTTATATTTCCATTGAAGAAATAATCAATACACATTCGGTAAGAGAAGCATAATATTTAAAATATGTAAGTGCTTTTTTTGAAATATAATGTGATGATAATTTTAGATTGTGAATATCCTGATTCTGTGTTGTATAATACTGTGACAGCCTATTTATTTTATAACATGTGTTTGGCAATTGTAAACTTTTATTTTTAGATGCTTCTTTTAACAATATATAATCTACGTGAGTTGTTTTTTAATAGATATTTGGACAAAAATTTGGAAAATGGTATACTGTATAAAAATAGAGAAACCTGTGCTATTAAACTGGTCATATACCACTTCACTACTAAACGTATCTGGAAGCCATTGTACAGATTAAAAAACAAGTTATCTGGTGTAGAAAAGGCGCTATATAGCGCCCGACCCGGCACAGACTTACTCAGAGGCACATGTAAAATAGAGTATTTTTATTTTTCTTCAGCTGGAGGGCACGTCTTCCCCGTAACCCCTGTAGCCACAACACAGTCCCACAAGCACTAATACAACACAAAACAACAATTCTTCTCTCCACCTTGGTACCACCACTCCTCCCAGGCAACCTCGTCCTCTTCCTCCCGATTCTGGCTCCTGAGTGGTGGATGCTGGCCCTTTTTATAGCCCACCCGGAAGTGCTCCAGGTGCTTGATTACCTGTGGCTAATTGCACTTCTGGGTGGGGCTGCAGAGATGTCCAGGTGGGTTCCTGGCTCCATGCAGCACCCCCTGGCGGCCACCCCAGCTCCCCACAGGGTTGTGGAGAACTCCATCTCCCATAAAACCCTGCGGGAAACTGGGGCACCATCGTCAGGCAGGGAGGCTGCCACCAAGCGTCCCGGGGGAGGTAGTGAGATGTCCATAGCTGCTCCCCCGGAACATATACAGAAGGGGCGTCCCGGCCGGACATGGGACCTGGCCGCCTGTCACACTGGCTACTCTTCCTAGTTCTAGTAATGATTCTTGCAGCAGCATTTTGAATTACTGAAAACTGCAAATAAAACAATGTCAACAGCTGTGAATATACTATTGTAGTAGTCGACCTCACCAGAAATGAATGTGTAAATATTTTTTAATCTGGTCCAGATTTAGGTATTATCTAAATTTCTAATCTAGAAAAGTTTCAGACAGTGTTTGAAAAGTGACATTGTTGTTCCCCGTTTCATTAATATTACCCTGCTTTTTCCATGTTCCTAGACAAGTAGTTATCATCTATCAACTTGTAACACACTGGTTGAGTTTATTAAGGGCACTCTACAAGAAAAGTTGTCCGGTTTAAAAGAATTGTATAGTTGAGTACTATGTGCATTTGAGTTGAAATGTATATTAATTTTTTTATGATATCTCCCCTTTTAAGTATGGAAACTGTAAATAGTAATGGTCTAAGTACTAAACCCTGTGGGACACCATATCTCTGTATATATAAAATCTTGTGAATTTCCCCTTGGGATTAATAAAGTATCTATCTATCTATCTATCTATCTATCTCTCTCTCTCTCTCTCTCTCTCTCTCTCTCTCTCTCTCTCTAAAATCCAACATCTGTATGTCTGTCTGCTGTTCATGAGAGAACTACTTAATGGATTTAGTTCGTTTGTTTTTATAATTTGCTTGAACATTCCGGTTGATTTTGCAACTTCTCTCATTGCGCTAAGTATCATATTTCGCTTGCAGAAGTGATTTATTCACACAAATCAGAGACAAAGGCAACAAGCCAAGGGAAGGGGGAAGCATGACGTCAGGAATAGGGAGCCAGGCGGGGCCGTCCTCACTCATGCGCCAGCCTCCATTCGAGTTGGTCTATCTCCCACAACGTTTTGGAGTTTACTTTGCCTCCGCTTAGCTAGCGAGACCTGTTTGTCATATTTCACTACTACACGGGCAGAGCCGTAGGGGACAGCTAGTCTAACATAAGCACTATTATCACATTTCCGTATATACTGATAAAAGATTTGATAAATATAAGCTTTTAACAGAATAGAATGGTCAGCACTTAAATTTAACAATGTAATAATTATACCATATCCTCCGTCAGAAGATTTTAAATGGTCATTTACTACACAAGTTAGTGCAATTTGCGTACAGCTATCAAAACTCAAACTGGAACTTCCTAAGTAAATTGTTGTGTAAGGTACACTGAATACTTTTTCAAATACTTTATAAAGGCAAGAACAATTTGAAGTTAATGTATAATCATTATAGATTTAAAGGTATACCCCTTTTTCCCCCGTCCTCCGCAACAGCTTGATAGCTGACACTTTTTTTTCCACATTAGGAACTGTGCAGTTCAGTAATGCTGCATTGATAATGTTAATATTGCATTCCCTGAGAGTGATCTGGCCTGCTGGATCCTCATTGTTGAGAATAACACCTGGCTGCATCTTTGCAGTCACTAGCTGGCAGTTCCCAGGTTATTAATGATGTAGGATACACAGTTGTGGTCTGGTATGCTGGTACGCCTTTTATCAAGAAAATGTTGAAGCATACTGAAACACTGCCTGCAAATTGTGTACCTGGTGAGCACTGATAAAACTGTTTCTTTTACATGGGTGTCTGTGCTTTATCTCTTTGTTTCCCCTTTGAACACAGAGAGTTCATGTGCCACTACTTTATGAAGCTCTCCCACTACAGGAAGTGGCACTTCTAGAAGAATAACTAGCTTTTAGACGAATCATGATTAGCTTTCAGTTAGTCCTGTTCAGTGTCTCCATGACTGGCAGCAATCGAACATGCGGCATAAACCAGCACTGAATAGAGAACCAGCCCATCAACAAGCATATATACGCATGCGTTGAAACTTTATAACATACTCTGTCCTTTGTGATTTTATTACTATTTACTTTTGTGGTTTTTGGGTGGATAACATTTGTCTTGTATGCATTAATTGATGTGACAGTGTAGCAGGCTCGATTGCATATCAACTGCTGCTTTCTGGTAATCTGTAATCAAAAGATATTCATTAACCACCATGTCTGTTCTTGAACCAAAGTAAAGCAACCATTTAATTGTTCAGAATATCAATACAGGTATATCTCATCATGGCAGAGTTGTACCCAACTATAAATGCATTTTCTCATAGCAGAATCATGCTTAGTGCTGTGTGGCTAGGGATATTTTGTAAGACATCAGTGAACATGACATTCATCTTAATGCAGCTTCCTTGTTGCTTATGTATGTGGGTTGAACCCCTTACTGGTCTTTGAAGGAATGGGTTTCTAAAGTAGCCAATGTGCTCATCGTTTTCTCTCTTTAAGTACTAAAGCCCAGCTTGGGCTTTTTTCCCCAATTATGTGGACATGGTGGTCTTTAGGCCTCCTGCTAGTCCTCCTTAGCCACTTTTATTATTCTCAGTACATGAGCTTGCACTACTAGCTTTAATTGGGTCACCTTTCCTCTCGAATCCTTGTTAAATATTTCCCAACTTTTTACTGATTTCCTATTCTGCCTTTTTCTTTCTAAGGGATATATTGAGTTGCCTGCCCTCTAGCATCCTAGAGTAATATTACATGTTTTTACTTGGGCCGTCTTATGTTGATGCCTCTGATTGTCATACTTCAGGGACAGAGTCAGAGTGAGCATAAGGGTAAATGTAACCCTACCAACCACCTACTAGCTGGGAACTCCTGAACATTTCCCTTAAGTAAAATGTGCATTGTTCAAGTCTTGGAATGTTTTACTTGCTCCTGTTTGGCTATAGTCATCTTAATCACAAGCCAATTCAATGTTTTTGGTATAAATGATTACATTATTGCCAATACATTTTCTTTGATTAGTAGATAAAAGGATACTAGACTTGTAGATTAGGATGGTGAGAGGGACAGGTCAGGGACAGTTTCTAGATGGGAGATATCAGTGTACGTACCCCAATGATGACTCAACCCAAGGATAGTTTCTTCATTTTTTTTTTTTTTTTTTTTTTAATAACTAGTGTTTTTTGTTGTTCCCTATCAAAAGCTCTATAAAATTCTGCTTTGTTTCTCTCTCTCTCTCTCTTTTGCTGATTCAAGAATGAACTTATTTTCTCAAAAAACATAAAAAATATTGCCAACTTCTATAATGTAATATTTTTAAATAAAATCTTCTATTTTAGTCAAAGATTTTGCTTAGTGCTGCACTTGAAATCTATGAAAGTTACCCATCCCCCATCATGCATCTGGTTTTCAGTAGCTGCTGTTGTCTAAAAACAAAAACCAGACTTCTCAAGTTGTTATCAGTCAGTTCACGTAGGCTGTACAATCCATTAGCATGCCAAAGGAAAGTAAGAGTTTGCATTCAGTTTTGTTTTCAGCTGGCGTCTCTGTTCTAGAAGTAAATAATGCTGAAAATGGGAGCTCTCACCTTTAAGTTATAGTGCCTTCAAAAATGATTTGCCCTTTTCAGAAACTGTTATGTTGTAATATTACCTGAACTTTAAATACACTAAAATGATTATTACTCTCAAATCATATAACATAATTAACAGCTTTAAGGCAAAACAATTTTTGTTGTGTAACACAATTTCATGAAATAAATTAAATATCTTTTTTATGTATCTTGTCTCTAAAACACTATTTCATAAAACTTTCATTCATAGCACTTATAGCCATTTAAATAATTTTCTGTATATGAGCTTTTCAAAAGTTCTCACGGGCGGCGTGGTAGCGCTGCTGCCTCGCAGTTAGGAGACCCGCGTTCACTTCCCGGGTCCTCCCTGCGTGGAGTTTGCATGTTCTCCCCGTGTCTGTGTGGGTTTCATCCAGTTTCCTCCCACAATCCAAAGACATGCAAGTTAGGTGGATTGGCGATTCTAAACTGGCCCTAGTGTGTGCTTGGTGTGTGGGTGTGTTTGTGTGTGTGTCCTGCGGTGGGTTGGCACCCTGCCCAGGATTGGTTCCTGCCTTGTGCCCTGTGTTGGCTGGGATTGGCTCCAACAGACCCCCGTGACCCTGTGTTCAGATTCAGCGGGTTGGAAAATGGATGGATGGATAGCTTTCTCACAGTCTGTTATTTAGCTGGGACTGTCTATAATGTTCACCTTCACGTCATACTAGTATTGACTTGGCTATATATTTTTTGGCAGTGCAAGCCAAGATATTTATGTCCTAAGGTCCAATTTCCTTATGAATTATCAATTTCCTTATCACAGAAAATAGTACCATAATTTGAAACTGCCACTAGTAATTCCAGTGTGTGTGTTTGTTTATATTTATCTATTTATATATGTATTTAAAGAGCTTCTGTAAAAAGCCAAATTTCCCCTGGGGACAAGATCTCTGTATTTTATGTGATATAACATTGTTTCGATCTTCTTACAAAAACATGAGCGGGGGGCAGGGGAGAGATTCATAATTTTTACCTTCGCAACTTCTCTGTTGGCGGCACAGTGGCGCAGTGGGTAGCGCTGCTGCCTCGCAGTTGGGAGACCTGGGGACCTGGGTTCGCTTCCCGGGTCCTCCCTGCATGGAGTTTGCATGTTTTCTCAGGGCGCTCTGGTTTCCTCCCACAGTCCAAACACATGCAGGTTAGGTGGACTGGCGATTCTAAATTGGCCCTAGTGTGTGTTTGTGTGTGTGTCCTGCGGTGGGTTGGCACCCTGCCCGGGATTGGTTCCTGCCTTGTGCCCTGTGTTGGCTGGGATTGGCTCCAGCAGACCCCCCGTGACCCTGTGTTCGGATTCAGCGGGTTGGAAAATGGATGGATGGATGGATGGATGGAACTTCTCTGTTGTACCAGGAGTGCCATAAAACTCCCCCTCCCTACCCCTTTTTCTTCCACTCTCCTGTACCTATGACAGTATGTATAAATCAAGAAAATGAACACCAGTGCTAGGAAATTTTAAAACTTTAAATGAAAATTTTACAAATATTTTAAATATATTAAACAAATATGGTACTGGATGTTTATGTAATTCTTTAGATACACACTCAACTTTTTTGTATTATTGTTTCATAATATTAACAAAAAACATTGCTTGAAAATGACACCCTGACCAAAGCACTGCCTGGGACTTTTACCTCGTTGTCAGTCCTGGATGCCACAATATTTTTTAATGCAATATGTTTAAACAGGCCACATTAATCACAAAAATTAATAAGATAACTTTCCTGGGAGATAGATATGCATAATATATAAAATACATCATGGGAGCACCATCCTGGATTGGAAAAATAATAGCAAAGCAAATTGGAACGGAAGTCTCAGTGTACTGAAACTAATTTAGATTTCCTGCGTTTTATGTCTAGGAATACTGCTGGTCTTTTTTTTTCTTTTTTTTTTTGCGCATAATGTTTTGTTTTTGTACAGTGGAAAATATGCCAACACTGGTATCTTAGCTGGGGAAAGTAGTGAAGTAATTTGTTCCATGTTGGGTTATAAAACAGCCTGCACATCAAATGAGGGTTACAGGAGAAGGAAAAAGTAAGGAATAGATGGAGATAATGAAGCATTATAGTTGCTTTCATAAAAAAAACTTTGATAGTGTTCTTTTCATAATATTTTTTTTTCATAAGTTTCTCCCAGTGTTCAAATCTGTAGTGTGTCATCCAGTAGCTTTTTAATAAGGCAACAATAAACAAAAGAAAGGAAGAAATATATACAGTAATCCCTCCTCCATCGTGGGGGTTGCGTTCCAGAGCCACCCGCGAAATAAGAAAATCCGCGAAGTAGAAACCATATGTTTATATGGTTATTTTTATATTGTCATGCTTGGGTCACAGATTTGCGCAGAAACACAGGAGGCTGTAGAGAGACAGGAACGTTATTCAAACACTGCAAACAAACATTTGTCTCTTTTTCAAAAGTTTAAACTGTGCTCCATGACAAGACAGAGATGACAGTTCCGTCTCACAATTAAAAGAATACAAACATATCTTCCTCTTCAAAGGAGTGCGCCTCAGGAGCAGAGACTGTCAGAAAGATAGAGAGGAAAGCAAACAAATCAATAGGGCTGTTTGGCTTTTAAGTATGCGAAGCACCGCGGCACAAAGCTGTTGAAGGCGGCAGTTCACACCCCCTCCGTCAGAAGCAGACAGAGAGAGAGAGAGAGACAGAGAAAAACAAACATCAAAAATCAATACGTGCCCTTCGAAGCACCGTGCAGCATGTCGCTTCAGGAAGCAGCTGCACAGAAGGTAGCAACGTGAAGATAATCTTTCAGCATTTTTAGACTAGCGTCCCTATCGTCTAGGTGTGCGAACAGCCCCCCTGCTCAATCCCCCTACATCAGGATCAGAGAAAGTCAGCACAAGAGAGAGAGAGAAAAGTAAGTTGGGTAGCTTCTCAGCCATCTGCCAATAGCGTCCCTTGTATGAAATCAACTGGGCAAACCAACTGAGGAAGCGTGTACCAGAAATTAAAAGACCCATTGTCCTCAGAAATCCGCGAACCAGCAAAAAATCCGCGATATATATTTAAATATGCTTACATATAAAATCCGCGATAGAGTAAAGCCGGAAAAGGCGAAGCGCGATATAGCAAGGGATTACTGTATACGTAAATAAAAAAAAAATGGAGGGAAGGGAAATAAATGCGGTAATAGTTATTTCTCTTATTCTAAAATAATCTTGATTAGATCCTGCCAGGTTTTGAAAAAATTTTGTACAGGTCCTCTGAGAATTAGATTTTTTCCAATTTCAAATAATATAAAACATCGGTTTCCCACTGACTTATCAGAGGAGAGTTAGGATTCTTCCAATTTAACAAAATAAGTCTGTGTGCCAAAAGTGTAGTGAATGCAATCACTGTTTGCTTGTCCTTCTCCACTTCAAGTCCACTTCCATCGTGCATTATTTTGCAATAAATCAGTTGCCTATGAATGCAATGCTTCTTTTTGCCTTTTGTCGTGTATTTTGCAAAAAAGGTGTTGTTCACCAGATTTTTTTCTTTTATGGTTCGAGAACCTATTGCATCTTTTCTTAATACTATTTTCAGCTCAAATACAGTATGTGAAGAAACTTGCATTTCATCCTACGCAAATACTTTAAAATTTGACACATTTTCCTTATTTTACTGAAATATATAAAACTTCTCTCCTTTATGTTAGTTGGTATTGGAGCACCAAGATGCAATTTCTCCTGATCATAATGATGTTCTTCATGAAATCTTGCAAGGGCTGGGGGATGTTCCTGATGTTGAATCCTTACTAGGTAAGATTTCAGTATTTATTTACATGTATCATGTGATTTCCAAATGCTTTCATATCTAGGAATGCAACAAATATATTTTTTTTCTGCAGCTTTGTGTGACAAGTTGATTATATTACTCTTTCTTGTTGTTAATAGAACATTTCAACAATCAGTTGAGACTCCCTTTCAGTTATTAGTTATAATGTGATACCTAGTCAAAAATGTTTTTGTCTGAAACAAATTCCTTCACTTTTTTTTTTTTTTTTATATATAAATATTTATCTGAAAACTTGCTCTTCTGACATGGTTATTTTGCTGTTTCCTTTTTTTACTTTCTTTAAAGAATAACAAAATGTCTTATGCAGTCTGAATGAATGTATTTATTCCTATATGTCAGCATGATGCAAGATACCCTATTTTCTCATTCTGGGAATATGTTTATTATGGTTTGATAGGAGAAGGAGCCATTGATCCAAATGATCCCAACAAGGACACCACATTAAACCAGCTTGCTAAAACAGAAATCTCTCTCACTCTTACCAGTAAGTTCGAGTTGCATGATGGTGATGACCAAAACATGAAGAGTCTTATGATCAAGTAAGTTTCTGCTTTACAGAAAAAAATAATTCAGTAAAATAAGTATATTAATTTGTATGTTTTTAATATGTAATTAGCATTTCTGAGGATGTCTTCAGTTATTGTTAAATGTTGCCATCTTTTTCACTTGCGAAAACATGTCTAAATACAGATCAGTTGCATGTTTTTTAATTATCTGTATTATTTTAATTTCTTATGTCTGGGAAATAACATGTGGCTTTAAACATGTTATATTGTAGACTAAACAAAAGCAGATTTTAAATGAAGTTCACATGCTGCAGTTTTTGAGTGTTTATTTTAAATGAAAGAATTTATTAGCAGTGGGCTTATAATAGAAGCTCTCACACAAAAGTGAACACTCTTCAGCTTATTAAATATTATTTAAAATTTAACACTCTATAGGAACATTAAATACATAGAGCCTTGGTTCAGTTTCATTATGTTAATGTATTGTGGTTGAAATCTGGTGTGAAGTTAACATCTGACCATTGATTAACTATACATTACTTTTATCCTTTTATTTTTTAAATGGTTAACTTGCTTTCTTTTAAAGTGAAATCCTTAATATTTAATTAAATACTCTAGTAATGAAAAGCAGCTTTCCATAGCTGAATATTGTTCGCAGTAATTTAGTGTGCTTTTTCTGTTTGTTATTGAAATATGGTTTAGTTCGTTAATACATATAATAGAGAAGAAATGAAATATTACTGGACCATTTGTCTGTATCACATAACTGATTTGACATAATTATATAAAAAGCACTGCATGTGACAACAGTCTGATTTATATGTCTGACTTGTGTGAAAATGTATATCCTCAAGTTGATTGATAGCTGCTTCTACAGTATTTTAGTTTCTTTGATAGGGGGGGGGGGGGTCTGTTTTTGAGCAAAGATGCTTTGCGATGAGCTGAAACTTTACAGTACAAAAGATCTCATTCTTCACTAATGTTAAAATTTAATAAAATAATCACTTTACTATTCTATCAATAAGGTAATGTATATATAATTCTGTAATGTGCCATATGTTTCATGTAGATCTTTACAAATTAAGTTAACTCAGATCCAAAATTTATGTACTGAAGCTAAAATCTTCTGAATGGAATTTTCTGAATGTGTTACTCTGTCACATAGAGATGCTACCAGTCATAGTATTTCCCAAAATAAGACATCTCAACACTTGCTCAGATGGATGGGAAAATAAAAGCTGTCTTGTGAATTTCCTCAGTGTGGTGTCTCGTATTGTGAATTCTACCCTGGTCATTAGAGATCTGAAAATCAAACAATCTGAAGTAGCCAATAGTTTTCACTGATGCTCTTTCATCATTGAAAGGGTTGTGGTAGATTCTGTCTCTCTTAAATAGGGATCAGCAAACATTGTGTAGTTCGCTTTGCCATCAATTCGGCAAAATCACAGAAATGTGTGTGATACTTGCCAAACTCTGCAAAGTGCATTAAAGTCAATTGGGAAGGAGGAACTGAACTAGTTTAGAGTGGATTATAACGGGACAATGGTCTTTTAGGTGTCCCTGGGGGATAGTGGCCAAGTATGTGATGTGAGCTTTGAGGCAGCAGTGCTAACCACTGCACCACCATGCAGAGGGAACGAATACCACAAACAGAATAACAAACAGCCACAAACTAGCAAAACGTAAATAAAAATATAGATCATTGTGCTCTCGGAGTTCCACTCTGGGTGCACACATTGGCCATGCCGTGAAGCAGAGGCATGGGACTGGCTTGTTCCATTGTTTGAAGTTGTGGCTCCAGCACACATTTTGTTTCACATGTATCTGTGCAAATGGTTTGCACTTTCTTCTTCTTTCAAGAAGAAAGAAACACTTTGTAAATAGCAATACATCTTTTTGTTTTTATTATTTTACAGCATGTCCTGTGTTTTCTGATGAGGATAGAGGGATCAGGAGAGCTCCTTTAAGGCTTGTTTTATATAGCCTTGGAGCTGAGAAATCCTATTATATATCAGGTGGCAGTACAGGTGTCCATCAATGTATGTCTTATAGTAATATCCTGTCGTACTTATGTCCTTGGACAGTAGCTGGTGTTTTATCTTATTTCTTCCCTAATGCATCATGTGTATTCCAAACAAAACCAACTGCACTGCCAGCCATATAAAGGATATATATAATACATATCTATACAGCTCTATAATGTCACACTGCCTTACAAAGCATCATGGAGCACTCCGAAAACAATGTTTGCCTAAGCCAGCCGCAGCCACATGGTGAATTTCTTGGAAAATATTTAGGAAACAAGTGTAACGGCGAACACAACATATTCACTGCAAAAAATGTTTTGACGAATTTTGATGATCAACACTACTCTTGAAGTCCCTGGTGATTATTTCTGTGATAAACCTGTTATAGCATTAATTTATGTAACCTTATTATTGTTATTGATCAGAACAATCACTTTATCACTCACCAATTCTTTTTGGTGATGAGGTATTATTTGCTTATTAGGAAATGCCATTTTTTTCTTGCAGCTGAGGTTGCAGGCCTTGATCATTGTTTTGAAACCAGTTTCTGTAAATATACTGTCATAATTAAGGCAAAATATTATGTAAGTATCCACACTAAGGCAGCAAAATAATTTATATTCAGTCTACTGAAAATAGCAACTTTAATATTTGCTACATTCACTTTTCTGAACACTGCCACTACTAAGCTTTGTTGATGATAACCAGGGGAAAAGTTGTTCACTATAATCTAATTCTGATCTGAAGGTATAGTAAGGGTGTTCTGCTAGAAGCAGACTTCAGGTAGACGTTAACACATTCTGGAGTTATTTATATCTTGTAGCTAACTTGAGAATACCTAGGAATTTCCCAGGATGTCCTGGAATCTATTGTTTAGTGATAGGTGGCTTTCGCTGTCCATCTCAGCCTGCTGCCAATGCATCTCTCAGTAGAACAAGGGGATGAAAAATGAAAGTACTTCTAATTTGTATTTCCCAGTTTGTTGCTCTTAAATGTCATGTTTCATTTATACCCTGGCATATTTGCTTTTACCCACTCAGTACATTTTCCTTTTAAATAAATATTAATAGCAGCTTAATATGAATGTTTTCAATTTATGCAAAAAATATTAAGCTTTTCCAAAACTTTGGGTAATTTTGTACAGAGAAATAAAAAATACATTTCTTTAAGGGCATGAACTTGCTAAAATAGGTATTTGGGCCTAGCATTTTATGAGAATATCTTGCTCTGCAAGAACTCATTTTCTGTGAAACAAAGCCCTACAAGCACATACGCAGATCTATTGAAAACATCTGTTCAGATGTCTAGACCTGACTGTTATACTGGAATGTGCCTATCCTATTGAATTTTAGGCCTGTGTAAAATTAATAAAAATAAATATTGTGTGTGTCTGTGTGTAGTGACCACAAGGGAGAGCCACTAAGTCCCAAACCCAAAACACAGTAACACCCGACATGATAAAATATTTATTTTTGCAAAGCACTTCTCCGCAATCACTTTCCCAGAAATCAGTCACAATTACACAATAAATGCGCAATTCTTCCTGAGTGTTTCCTCCTGCCTTCCGACTCTGACTCATTGATGTGAGGCAGTGAGCTCCTTTTAAGCCATACCTGGGAATGCTTCTGGTGCCATGCCATGTCATCCAGGAAGTGCTTCCGAGCAATAAAGAAAGTGGAGAGGTCCTCCCCTCTACTGTGCCCTCTATCCGTATGTATGAAAGGATTATACTTCTGGACTCCCATCTACTAAACACCCTTGTGAGTGTCCCAACTGGGTTGCCATATGAGGACCACTGCCACCTAGCGTATGGGGGATGGGAAGCTTCTGACTGTCTGCTTCTGCTGGTCTATCGTTGTATCATACCAGCCAGGCACAAGGTTATTTCTCCTTCCTGCCGGCCAATTTGCTTGTCATTCTGCATTGGCCTCCCATCCAGGTAATAAATCCTCCTCCTTCCCATCCATTTTTTAATAAATGTTAACCTTGTATCTTATGATGGTTCTTGGTAATAAAACACTGTAGAAATTAGATGATTTATGTAGAATTTTTATTAATTGTTTTTAACACTGGAATTACCAGAGCCTACGAAAAAACTTGTAGATCCGGCCCACCTTAAATCCATTCGCACCTCTCCCTCAGTGTCTTTTGTCCTGTAAATGTGCCGATTAAGACAAGCAGCAAGCAGCCTGCTATTCCATCCCCCACCGCTGCAGACTGTGCACAAACTTCTCCCAGCTCATGCCTTGATTGATTATGTGGGAGTAAAGTGCTGGAGTTTTAGAGTGGAAATAATAGATTGTTATTTAGAACACATGTATTTCATGTGTGTTCAGTTTCAATAATAATATGTGTAATCACATTGTTAAAACAGAATGTTTGTCATATTTTAGTAGTAAATGACAAAATGTTGGCATAAACTATATAATGTGTGAAGCCTGAAGTCCAAAGATCAAATAAACACTTCCACAAAAGGTTCAAGGATGATGCAACAGCTTCCGTGGCGTAGCGGTAAGATTTGCTGACTTGTAATCAAGAGTCCCCTGTTCAGTTCCGTCTGCCTCCTGTATTTGCCGTTTTCAGTAGAGAGCTGCTTTTATTGTTATTATACAGTACACACATACATTTGGTTTGCGTCTGTAACAGACGGTGTACATTTATAGGACTTGTGAAAGTTACCGGTTTTTTTTTTCACTTTTATTCTTTCACTCACGATCGCGATACATACTACCGCCCTAGGGATCTGACGCTGTTGGTTTTTATTTGAAACTGGGAGTAACTGTAGATGTGAGTGTTGTTTTGAGGCAATGGAACTGGACATTCTCTGATCTGGAGGGATAAAAGCTGACACACAAACGCTGGTGAATCTGCCTTCTTCGTATCTCACCGTCACTTGATTTTTTTTTTTATTCAGTTTTATTGAGTGTTCCTGCTCACGCTGAATTAGTATGCACCTTATGGTCTATGATGTCAAAAAAAAAAAAAATGTGACTTAGGTATATATGATATTTGGAATTATTCATTTTATGACCTGTATAGTACATTTCGGAAAACATTGTGGCACGGATGCAACATTATTCATATTCATTTGCATAACATTTTTTTTCCCCGGTCTTGCCAGTCCCAACATGTTGCTTTTTCTTTTGTACTCCAGGACATGCAGAGGCAACAATAGTACAGAGAGGTCAGTTCAGCGCTATATGCAATCATCACATTCAAATGTTAACGGTTCAAACACACGCAAGGACCCGTCCTTCCTATATTTACGACGTGTGTACCTGTTGCAATGTGCACACTTCTCTCTATGCTTTGGTTCCTATTACATTGAAAGGGCACCAGACACTGACTCAGTTTACTCAGTTTACTTTTCCGATCTGACGCTGTTCATTTTCAAGTAATATTTCATTAGTGCGATGTTTTCTGGTTGGAAACTATTCAGGTCATAAAATGATTTCTTCAAAATGTCACATATATTGTCTCTTTCAGGTGTGTAATAGAAACCACAGTATAGAGAGAAGTATGCTTATCGCAACAGGTACACACGTCGTAAATGTAGGAAGGTCCTTACGTGTGTTAACATTTGAGTGTGATGATTGCATATGGCGCTAAACTGACCTCTCTGTACTATTGTTGCCTCTCCATGTCCTGGAGCACAAAAGAAACAGCAACATGTGGGGACTGGCAAGATCAGGGCAAAAAACATGTGGTGTTATGCATATGAATATGTTGCATCCATGCCACAATGTTTTCCGAAATGTACTATACAGGTCATAAAATGAATAATTCCAAATATCATATACAGGTGCTGGTCATAAAATTAGAATATCATGACAAAGTTGATTCATTTCAGTAATTCCATTCAAAAAGTGAAACTTGTATATTAGATTCATTCATTACACACAGACTGATGTATTTCAGATGTTTATTTCTTTTAATGTTGATGATTATAACTGACAACTAATGAAAGTCCCAAATTCAGTATCTTGGAAAATTAGAATATCAATTAAGACCAATGCAAAAAAAGGATTTTTAGAAATGTTGGCCAACTGAAAGGTATGAACCTGAAAATTATGAGCATGTACAGCACTCAATATTTAGGTGGGGCTCCTTTGGCCTGAATTACTGCAGCAATGCGGCGTGGCATGGAGTCGATCAGTCTGTGGCACTGCTCAGGTGTTATGAGAGCCCATGTTGCTCTGATAGTGGCCTTCAGCTCTTCTGAATTGTTGGGTCTGGCGTATTGCATCTTCCTCTTCACAATACCCCATAGATTTTCTATGGGGTTAAGGTCAGGCGAGTTTGCTGGCCAATCAAGAACAGGGATACCATGGTCCTTAAACCAGGTACTGGTAGCTTTGGCACTGTGTGCAGGCGCCTGGTCCTGTTGGAAAATGAAATCTGCATCTCTATAAAGTTCATCAGCAGCAAGAAGCATGAAGTGCTCTAAAACTTCCTGGTAGACGGCTGCGTTGACCTTGGACCTCAGAAAACACAATGGACCAACACCAGCAGATGACATGGCACCCCAAACCATCACTGACTGTGGAAAATTTACACTGGACCTCAAGCAACATCGATTCTGTGCCTCTCCTCTCTTCCTCCAGACTCTGGGACCTTGATTTCCAAAGGAAATGCAAAATTTACTATCATCAGAGAACATAACTTTGGACCACTCAGCAGCAGCCCAAAGGCAATTCGCTTCTGACGCTGTCTCTTGTTCAAGAGTGGCTTGACACAAGGAATGCGACAGCTGAAACCCATGTCTTGCATACGTCTGTGCATGGTGGTTCTTGAAGCACTGACTCCAGCTGCAGTCCACTCTTTGTGAATATCCCCTACATTTTTGAATGGGTTTTGTTTCACAATCCTCTCCAGGGTGCGGTTATCCCTATTGCTTGTACACTTTTTTCTACCACATCTTGTCCTTCCCTTCACCTCTCTATTAATGTGCTTGGACACAGAGCTCTGTGAACAGCCAGCCTCTTTAGCAATGACCTTTTGTGTCTTGCCCTCCTTGTGCAAGGTGTCAATGGTCGTCTTTTGGACAACTGTCAAGTCAGCAGTCTTCCCCATGATTGTGTAGCCTACAGAACTACACTGAGAGACCATTTAAAGGCTTTTGCAGGTGTTTTGAGTTAATTAGCTGATTAGAGTGTGGCACCAGGTGTCTTCAATATTGAATCTTTTCACAATATTCTAATTTTCCGAGATACTGAATTTGGGACTTTCATTAGTTGTCAGTTATAATCATCAAAATTAAAAGAAATAAACATTTGATTAAACATCAGTCTGTGTGTAATGAATGAATCTAATATACAAGTTTCACTTTTTGAATGGAATTACTGAAATAAATCAACTTTGTCATGATATTCTAATTTTATGACCAGCACCTGTATACCTATGTGTCTCTCTTTTTTTTTTTTTTTTTTTTGGACATTATAGACCATAAGGTGCATACTAATTCAGCGTGAGCAGGAACACTCAATAAAACTGAATAAAAAAAAAATCAAATGACGGTGAGATACGAAGAAGGCAGATTCACCAGCATTTGTGTGTCCGCTTTTATCCCTCCAGATCAGAGAATGTCCAGTTCCATTGCCTCAAAACACCACTCACATCTACAGTTACTCCCAGTTTCAAATAAAAACTAACCGCATCAGATCCCTAGGGCGGTAGTATGTATCGCGATCGTGAGTGAGAGAATAAAAGTGAAAAAAAAAAAAAAAACGGTAACTTTCACAAGTCCTATAAATGTACACCGTCTGTTACAGATGCAAACGAAATGTATGTGTGTACTGCATAATATTAACAATAAGAGCAGCTCTCTACTGAAAACGACAAATACAGGAGGCAGACGGAACTGAACAGGGGACTCTTGATTACAAGTCAGCAAATCTTACCGCTACGCCACGGAAGCTGTTGTATCATCCTTGAACCTTTTGTGGAAGTGTTTATTTGATCTTTGGACTTCAGGCTTCACACATTATATAGTTTATGCCAACATTTTGTCATTTACTACTAAAATATGACAAACGTTTCTGTTTTAACAATGCGATTACACATATTATTATAGAAACGGAACACACATGAAATGCATATGTTCCAAATAACGATCTATTATTTCCACTCTAAAACTCCAGCACTTCACTCCCAGATAATCAATCATGGCATGAGCTGGGAGAAGTTTATGCACGGTCTGCGGTGGTGAGGGATGGAATAGCAGGCTGCTTGTCTTAATCAGCACATTTACAGGACAAAAGACGCTGAGGGAGAGGTACGAACGGATTTAAGGTGGGCCAGATCTACGAGTTTTTTCGTAGGCTCTGGTAATTCTAGTGTTAAATAAATCATATAGCAGTTACACATTGAAAAGGGTTGGACTGTTACACATCGATAACATAAAATTGATTTATAAGCTCATTCTTGTGTACCTTTACATTTTAATTCAGTATATTTTTATAGTCCATCCATCCATTATCCAACCCGCTATATCCTAACTACAGGGTCACGGGGGTCTGCTGGAGCCAATCCCAGCCAACACAGGGCACAAGGCAGGAAACAAACCCTGGGCAGGGCGCCAGCCCACCGCAGTAATTTTATAGTTTTGTACATAAATAAAATCTAATTTATATAATCATTACATAGTGTTGTGGAGCTGTTTATTTTACACAAATTGTGTTTTTTTTTTCTTCTTAGACTGTACTGCATTTCTTACTACTGCACCAGCACCACTATGTTAAAGAGTGCACTTTCATTGTTTGTCAGTTTATCAAAAAGATGTTTTTATAAAATGTAACAGACTGAACTTGTAAACGGATGATTTCTTTCAAATTATTACGCTAAAGGTGTTTCAGTAAGCTGACGAATCATGGGATGTACTTCATTTTAAATATTTGGCTTCTCCTTCTGGGTGTTGGCTTATCTTTTTGTGTTACATGGGGTTAGATGTGATGTTAGATCCTGAGAAGGACTAGATGACTTTTTAATCGTCAGTGCACTTTTCCCATCACGATATGTATTTCTTCTCAAAACATATATATTGAATGCACATGCATTTTTAAATAAATTTGATCTACATTCTCTTTGAGCTTTTATTGTGTGTGTAACTACTAAAATCAGGAAAGCCCATCATTTTACTAAGTAAATTAGACCGGCATAAACTGGACTGAGATCCATGTGTATCAGGAAATGGAATGACTGATTAAGCTGGAGCTGGGGGATGTCTGATAAATACTTCAGATGCTGCCATTTGAGGCATGAAGATGTAATTATAGGAAGCAAGTGAAAGTTGATAAAACTGCATTTTGTGGCTTTAGCTAGTATGTCATCCTAGACTCTTTCCTGTTTAAAATATTTTAAGCAAATATGTTCTATGTCTAATCAGAAAGGAGAGTGTGGGTGTGTGTGTATATTTGTATGTGTGTATAGAAAGTATGTAATTTTTTTTAATCAAAAAAGATGCAAATATTTAATGAATATTCACATTTGTCATTTTTTCCAATGTTAACTATAGTTTACTGTAAGTTTATGTAAAAAACATGGTAATTTAGTATTAATCTTCTAAATTTTCTAATATATTTGAAGACAAACAATTTGATTGTTTTTCTGTTTAAATGCTTTTTTTAAATGTCCCTTAAAATTGGGGTTAAGGTTTGTTTAGATTGATTTAGAACCTAAACACACAACATTGTTTGCTCTTTCACCTTTTTCTTCCTTTAAAAGGTAAAGGTAATTTCTAGGGCATAAAAAGACTAGGATATATATGCAGTGCTTCAGTTGTGTAGCCAAAACTCGCTGTGCTACAACATCTGAGTAAATTCTACACCTTAAAGCATTAGGTATCGGTCTGTCTCACCTTTGTTTTATGTCTCCAATTTAATTTACTTGATTTTCTGATAAAATTTTGTTGCTCAATATTAACATTATAAACAGCTTATTTTTAGAAAGAAGTTTTAGTTAACAGACATTACAGAAAAACTAGTTTTAGGATAATGCCGACATCTAAATTATCACACACTAAAAGTAGAAAAAGAAGTAGAGGTGGAATTAAAATTTGACCAACTTTTTTAATGAGAGGAAATTTGGTCTCATTTTGGCTGAAAAGTCAAATTACATATTTTTCATATCTTGGTTTTCTTGTTTGCCTTGATGAGCTGTTCTGATTTCCTAATTTAAATCCCACATCCAGTGTATGGTGTGGAGTTTTTTGTGACTTTTATATAGGTACACATCCCATTGATAGCATGTTAGTGCAATTGTTAATTATATATAATAGCCACATGTTTGATTACTAGAATGGGCACCTATAATAAACGGACTTGTTGCCTGTGGTTGATTCCTTACAGATTCCTGCTGGTGGTGTGATAGGCTTTGGCCTCCTTGTGAGGAGTGGAGTGGTGTGGTTTCCTGGTGGAGCACTTTTTTATTCTGCTGCCTCACACCCTCAGAATCATGGCATCTAGTCCCACAAATGTCACTGCGTTGTGTGGACTTTTCATGTTCTCCCAGTGTTTACAGTTTTCTTCCACCTCCTCAAGTTGTTTGTTAGACTGATTTATGACTTTGAATTGACATGTATCAGTTAGTGTGATTGTATATGTAAAAGTGCCTTGTAATGAGCTGATACCCTCTATTTGCTTGTGCCCTGTACTGCCAGGATAGCTCTTAATTCTTCAGGGTCCTGTAACAGATTATTCATGTTCACAAAATGAGTGAAATGATGATTAATGTTTTTATCTCATGAATTAAATCATTTTCATTACCTTTATTATTTTTCATCAAATATGCAGTCCCACTTGTCGAGTAATTTTAGATTATCAGTAATTAAACAGCTAGCCTATTTACCAACCAGACTGAATCTCGGCTATTGTGTGTGAGTTTTGTTTTTATGATTTATCATTATTATCTGCATTCATATGTTTATCAGGTTGTTATGAAATTTATAATATGATAAATCACTAATGACAAAAATACAATATATGAAAACGTATTGTGCCCATTTTGATCTTTCACTATGCCATGCTTTATATTACATGAAAACTTTGGATCACTGGCATGTCTTCTATACATACCATGCTTTGTATGGTTAAGGAGTCTGATCTCCCACTAACTATTTTGGAAACCTTTTTCTAGATTTATGCACATACTGTATAAATAAGTTCAACCTGGTATGCAGAAGAGTGCACTAAGGTACAATAATATTATATAGCAGTGTTTGTGCCATGTAGTTTTTGTTTCCATTTAGTTTTTAAAACACAGTCAATGCAACAGCTATGTTTCCATTTAGTTTTCAAAACAGTCAATGCAACAGCTATACAGGACTCTTTCCACCACTGCTTCATTCTAGCTAATAAGACTATCTTGTATGTAGCTCACTATCACATGGCAATATGTCCTTCTTTGTATGCAATCATTCTTTGTAATTGTAGAGTAATGTGTTTTGTTCTCTTTGATGCTGGGTAATTGTGAATACTGTAAGCTTATAAAAATAGATTTTAAACTTTATTATTTGTGTAATTGTAGACAAATATTTTTCTGTTCTTTTTGATGATTTTTAATTGTAATAGCCATTCTAGTAGTCCTTAGAGTGTCCAGAATATTGTAATTTTGCCAAAATTATACTTTTAACATTTCATTTTTAAGCATGACGTATTAAGCATAGTAGCAGAAAATAGCTTTGTTTCTTGTCTCTTTAAACATCTTATTTTTTTTCCCATCTTTATTTAAAGAACCAAGAGGCTAGTTGTGGATGTTATTCGAGCTCAACCTGGGGAAACACTGATTGAGATCCTGGAAACTCCAGCCTCAAAATTACAGGTGCAACTAAAAAGAAAATCACTGAACGACAATTGCCATCTAGTTTGCTCAGCCATTAGTGTATCTAGATAAGTCTCCAATTTAGTGTTTAGTTTGTTTACAATTTAACTTTTAAACTGTCCTAATACTGCATAAATTCTTGATTTTCTGCAGTTATAATATTTTAAATGTCAATTTTTTTTATACATTTCGTCACATCTAATTCCAGTATTTTCCTTGCATTTTCACTTCCTGTTAAAATTTTAAACAGTCCAGCAGACTGATGAATGAACAAATATTGTTTCTTTTCTGTTCCTTTGCTGTGTGTTCCAGGTGTCCTGTTTTTTGAGGACACCTATCCTGTCAAATAATGTCTAGCAACAAACAGGATTATTCTGAACTGTTTGGAGAGATATTTGAGATATTGATGAATTTTTCAGTTTAAAATGTTCTGGAGCTTAAATTATGTCTTAGAAAATTAATATTTACACAAGTTTTTAAAATACCCACACTTTCATGTTGATGCCTGCTTGCAAATTTCCAATGACAGTTCTTACTATGTATTTTCAGTTATGGCATGTTTGCATCCATTTCAAAAGTCAATTATATTATATAATGAGTACTGTTTATCTACTTTTTACAAGACCGATTTATTGCTAGATTGTAAGAAGGAAAGTAAATTATAACCCACAATATGTCAATGTTGTTGTTGGTATGTGTTAATTATGGTAAATAGTATTTTTATCAACAACATAATTTTACTAATTGTTGAGGTACAAAGACTTCATTATATTGCCTTGGCCAATGTAAAACTTTAAAATGTAGTTACATTGAACCGTTTAAAATGCGTAATCTCATGTTTCAAGTATGATTAACAATGGTGTGTTGCACAATACACAAGGAGTGAGATTGCTCAAATAAAATAGAAGATACTGAAAGATGTTTTGATTTTTCAGAAGAGTTCAATAGAATGAAAATATGACTTAGGGTAGTAAGTATTACCACAAGTCAGCAAATTATTGTTAAAAGTTAATGTCATAATGGGAAAAATCTACCCTATTTGTTTGTTTTAGTAGAGTGTTAATTTGTGTATCTCTTTCTGTGTTTAAATTTAGTATCAATTGTCAATTCTCTTTGTCATACAGGATATACCTATTTTACTTTCATGCTAGCAGTTATTCAGTATTACTATTTGTCATGCAGAGCTAATAGTTACTTGTTCATTTTTTAGGAAGCTGAGCATTCAATGGTACTTGAAAAACGTGCCATTCTTGATGCTAAAACTCCTGATAAGATGAAATGTAGTCAGTCCGTTCTTGATGATGGACAGCTGCCATTAGAACAGAAGAAAAGAAAGATTCTGAGAAATCTGAGGACATTAGAGCAGGCTGGCCTGGTATCTTCTACAAATAAATATCAGGAAATAATAAATGATATTTCAAAGGTATCCTATTCTTTCTCAGTGTTTATAAGTTGTGGTAAATACAGTAAATTGTGAATAATATAATATTTAGCTCCAGGTTATTGCAAAAAAAAATTTATTTCACTTTTTCCTTTGACAGGACATACGTAATCAAAGGAGGTATCGGCAAAGAAGAAAAGCTGAATGTGTGAAACTTCAACAGACACTAAGTGCTCTTAACTCGAAGATGGAATTTTATGAAGAACAAATTAATTATTATGATACATACATCAAAACCTGCCTTGATAATCTTAATAGAAAGTGAGAAATGTCTTGTAAAAGTTGTTAAAAAAAAAAGTCATTTGTATTTTTCAATCTACTAGTTGAGAAATGTAAACTTAAGACTCAACTTTTTAATAAAAGCACTATGTCAGAATGCTGTGGATACAGTTCTGAAGAGCCTGGCATGCATGTAGTTTAAAGCAAACTCATTGTCAGACTCCTATTATCTCTTATGGATGACTTGTATAGTGCTAATTTGCAATAATTAAATGCAAATTTATAGACAGATTATATATAAATACCTGTATATGTATATCTGAAATCCTGTACTTTAGGGAGCCTGCTTACTACTTCATTTAATTATAATCATTTAATGTCGGAAGCAATAGAGAAATAGTAACAGTGAAGGAGTTTGAAAACAGTGGTTCAATATTAGGGAACACAGCATTATTAGGGTACATTTGTGAATAACAGGTATGTGGTTAGATATCATTTTTAGAAATTGTTGCAAATAGCATCCTATTAATGCTGTACATCATTAAGGATAATAAAAGAAAGTGTTAAAAAATTGAAATTGCTAATCAAGGTAAGATCAAGTAATGAATGTTTTATTTATTGGTTAGAAATTCCAGGAGGTCAATAAGGGTTGATGGAAAAGGGGAAGACAAGGGAAATAAAAAAACTAAGCAGACATCGTTGAAGTACACAGGTGCAAGACTTCATGAAAAAGGAGTTATTTTGGAAATTGAAGGTCTACAAGCCAGCCAGTAAGTATTAGTATAAATAGAGCAAATTTATTATTCATTTGTTTAAAAAAATGTGTCTTTATCTGTTTTAACAATGTTCTGTTAAAACTTTCATAACAAACAGTACATGCTTAAAAAGGAGTGGTGTCTATCAGTATTAAAAATCAGATAATTTCATAAAAGGCTTGTTTTATATTAGATAAAATACTTTGATACTGTATTTAGTACAAAGAAATTCCGTCAGACAACCTGGTGTTACAGGTTAAGTGTATATTTATTGTGTCAATGAAGTTTTCATGTTTAAATTAAATATAAATCCTATTTTTATTTTTGATATTTTTTACTTGTCAGTAGTGATGAACAAATTGAGTTTGCTTCACCATGAGTTTGTCAAAATCACAGAAATGTTTGGGAACTTCATCAAACTCTGCAAAATGCACTGAAGTCAATGAAAAATGAGGAACTGAACAAATACTGAATGAATTATAATGGCGCAATGCCACTGAGAGCTAAGGAAGCATCTTCCAACTATGCTTGACTAACTGTGGCCAAAAATACATGTACTGTAAGGCAGCAGTGCTAAACACTGTGCCACCTCGCCTCAAACAACAATCTTACAATGATCTTACAACTTTGTGCTGTCACACTGTCCTCACAAAGTTTCATGGGTATTGGGAAACAATGTTAATCTAAGCCAGCTAGACAGTGAATTTCCTGAAAAATACGTGGGGAACGGAGTTACTGGTAAACTGTCATTTCAATGTAAAAAGTGGTTTTGCAAATTTTGATGATCAATGCTGCTGCTTAGCTGTTTTTTGTGGGTAGTTCTCCCAGAATTGAGTAGATAACAGTTTATTCTTGAAGCCTAAGGTGGTAGTACTTAATACTGGGATATATTCACTTCCTTCTGCATACTCTTACATTTCTTTTCATAGCATCACTCTGAACATTTAATAGGGTTGTGTTTGCCCATTTTGTTTTTTTTATTTTTTTAAATCATTTATGCTTCATGTTGCTGCTTAAACATAAGTGAGACTTTCATGCGATGGGTATAGTAATGGGATAAACAGTATGCTTTTGGATGAAACCTAATATGTGTTTGGTATGTGTTTATTACACAAGACACATAGCATATACTGTATATTAAAATTCTGTGATTCTAAGTTTATCCAATTCATTGGCAACTTTGTCTGTAAATTTACCCAATGCTAAACTTTGTACCTTGTTTATTAGCATTTTCATTTTCTCAGTAATTTGTTGGTGTAATGTTATTTCATTAAGTAATTTGTGCATTTTATTTCTCAAAGTTTAATTAACTTTTCAGAATATGTTACCCTGGTCTGTTTACTTTAGTATGTTTCCATTTTGATTCTCACCAGACAGATTAAGAGCAAATGAAATATTTAAAAAGTTAATTAAAAGCACACAGCATCGCTTATTACACCACTATTTCTAAAATGTACTGTACTTCTGTATTAAAGGTTTGCACACAATCCATGGGAACAAAATATAGTTGTTATAAAAAGAATGGTCAGGATGCATATCTTAGATCATCAATGCAGTGTAATTATCTCTCCAGCATACAGAAAGATTAAATTGAGACACCCAATTTAAACAATATCATTTTTCTGTTTTTAAGATATTTTTAATAGTATCTACATTGTTACATACTGTATAAAGCAGCACAATTTATGCAATCTCAAATCTAATTAAAATAATTTTGTAAGAAATGTATTCTTAGTTTGAACTCTTTGGATAAAAGAGCACTTTTATCTACTACTTACTATATGTGTTATCCCATGTTTAGGCATTTTCAACGGCTTGAAGTAGCTCAAAAACAAATGGTATAGATGACAAGATATTTTAAGTAACATACCATTTATCCACCATTCAACAAAACATTGCACATGCTCTGTTGTAATGTTTTCTTCAGTGATCACAATTTACATCAGCAAAACAGGGTGAACTGTTATGAGGTTCTGAAGTTTTATGCATTCCAAGACTGGGATAGTCACAACAAATTTCTTTAGTCATATATAATGAGTATATTAAGAAAAATGTTTCATGAATTTAGCTCGTACTGATTTGGGTTTTTCCAAAATGCCTTGTTTGGCTTATTATCCACTATCATGTGGTGTAGGTTTGGTAGATTTCCTCCCTTTTTAATGAGCTTTCGTATCTACTAATGTGATAAAACATATGTTCGCAGAAAATAAGAGGATATTCTCTCTAGATCATATCAGAGACATTTGGAAGCTGTTTGAATTTTGTTTCATAAATGGAAAGCTTAAAAGGAAGGTTTTTGTCCTTAATAGAATTTGCATAAGTCTTGGTATATAAACCTTTCACTATATGTAATGGGTGGCACGATGGCATAGTGGTAGTGCTACTCCCTTACAGTAAGGAGGCAAGGGTTCGCTCCCCAGGTTCTCCCCATGTTTGTGTGGATTTCCTCCACTGTGTAAAGATATGCAGATTAGGTAAATTGGCCCGTGTGTGTGTGTTTGGCCGCCTTGCAATGAAATGGAACCCTGTGCAGGGTTTGTTCCTGCCTTGTACCTCATGCTAGCTGGGACAGGCTCCAGCAAACCCACAACACTTGTCTAGATTGAACAGGTTAGAAAATGACATGATAATGAGTAATTTAAGAGCACTTCAGTCGTTCTAATTAATAGTGTTAAGTTTTTCAAATTGATGCCCTCATATTTGCACGTAAAAGCTAGTTTATAATTTGCATAGAGGCAAGTCCTGTATTCTTTGTGTGTGTAAAACGATGTAATCAAAACAGAAAAGTATATATTTGTCACACTGGGTTTGCATTTGGTGCCCAATGAGAGACACATGTATAGAAGAAATTTATTTGGATTGGCCAGGCACATTATACACCACCGCTAATCCATAATTTTGATTGCAACTACACTTCTCTGTGCTGCCTAATGCTAAGATTTATATAATATTACTGCCAGTCTTGTTTAATAAATGTACAGTATATTTGTGGCACTTCTGACCCTATTTTAGACGAATGAAACAATTGAGTGAACTGCATACCATATTGTAACCTTTTTGAAAAGGTGCGTTTTCAGAAAGCATTTCTCAGACTTTTCAAAAATCTGCAGTGTATATGTGCATCCTTCAGGCTACAGTACTAACACTATAAGCATTTAATGTTCTGGAGGCATTTTGTTCAACAAATCCTTAATTAGCCAAAGTTTATGTAAACCTCATCTAACCTGTAATGAACCTTCAGAAACCAGGAAAGAGAGTCTAGAAAGAGGGGAGAGTATGAGGAACAGTATATGGTATTTTGTCCATCAGTTAATTAACGTGAATGTTTTTATTGGTACTGAGCACCAAATAGTATTCAAAATGTTTGGCTTTTTCATATCTGTGCCACAATTAAAGGGGTGTGATAAAGATTATGATTTGATTTATTGTGATAATTAAAACAGTTTTGGCTTATTCTAGTGCTGTGTACATTATAATGAGACATGCATGCAGCACCCAGAATTTTTAATCTTCATTTAAATATATTCTTCTGAATACATGTTATTAATTTGGAACATTAGATTCTCAGTCATTGATTTAATGATTTCTCTAATGTACACTGCACAATTATTTACTCGTACATCAATTTAAAAAAGTTTATATATAGTTGGTAATACAATTCTAACATATGAAACAGTGCTTACCCTTAATTCAGTGATGAATGGTTCTTATTATGATTTTTTCCCCCTACCATAATAACGTTGTTAATTTTACATTTGATAATTTGAAATTTACATTTGACAGGACCAACACAAATCAAAATATTATTAAGAGCAGTATTTTTCTGGGTCAGCAGTCTTCAGTAATATTTGAATTAAATTCAGCAGGAAAATTATTTTTTAAAATGTATAAGGAAAAAGAAAAAGTGTTTCCTTTCAGCATCCACAAGCGTTGTCTTATTATTTTGCCTGAGTAATCATTCCTGCTGCTGTGAACTAATTTACCATTGAACCGAATTTGTCTTGTTACTTCATTTTTCATTTAAATGTCCTGCTCCTTTGACAGTAAGAGTCCAGTGTTAGATTTGTGGGTGTTATTAGTTAGTTTGGGACCCTTTGATGTCAAAATATGTCTACAGCATGAATTTACTATAGTTAAGTTAGTTTCCAGCAAACACCTGTATGAACACATACATATGGAAGCTTACTTTGATAAATTTCATTGGTAATAGCTTATTTTTTATAGCTATTTTTGGTGTTTTTCTATTTAATGTGAATAATTATGCTAGGTTTAAACTCAAATTAATGTAAGCCTACAGAAGTGTCACCTTAAAGCAATGGCAGGTAAAAATGGATTTCTGTAGACGCCAATTAATTATGTTAATCCTCCTCTGTTAATCATTTATTTACAAGGCAAGGCTAAATTTTATATTTAATGTCAATTTACAGATTTAAGAATGTAATGTTTGAAATTTCACCAAGCCAGGAAGTTGGAAATTATGAAGTGAAAGCAAAATTCATGGGAGTTGAGATGGAGAAAGTTCAGGTGCACTTCCAGGTATTGTATAATTCTTAAATGTCAAGTGAATATTTAAGTAGGTTACTACATTGCAAAACAGTAAAAGTGAATAATATTTTCTGCCATACCAGTTCATTAGCTAACTTAGAGTATCAATTTTATCTCTAAATTTGAGTTTTGTAATATTATTGTCTGCATCAACAAGTCAGACTTTTGTGTTTCTTAGTGTGCAAACACTAACATCTTATATCTATAAGTGTCATAGTTGATCCGCACTCAAAAATTACAAGTACATGTGACATGTCTTTGAGTTGTGGCAATGTACTTCTTTGAAGACCAAAATGCTGCCATCTCTCTCTCTATCTCTCTCTTTAAAAAAATCCAATGTCTATCCGCTTTTCATACAGATTTAGATCGGATTTTTTCCTATAATTTGCTTGAACATTCCAGTTGATTTTGCAACCTCTATCATCGTGCTAAGTCTCATAGTTCGCTTGCGGTACCGATTTATTTGAGCAAATCCGAGAGAGACACAGCGCGCTGGGGGGGAGGGGCCTCCTCACTCACGTGCTAGCCTCAGGGAGTATCTTACATCCTCTTAGCTAGCAAACGAGAGAACTACTTAACGGATTTAGATCAGATTTTTTTCTAGAATTTGCTTGAATATCTCGGTTGATTTTGTTACTTCTCTAATCACACTAAGAATCATAGTTCGCTTGCAGGAGCGATATATTCTCACTAATCCGAGATAGAGGCTGTGGACCGAGGGGAGGGGGAAGCGTGACATCAGGAGTGGTAAGTCAGTCTACCTCTGCGTTTTGGAGTGTATCTTGCCTCCACTTAGCTAGCGATACCTATTTGTTTATTGATTTTTAAAGTTTGTTCTATTTCACTACTACGCAAGCAGAGCAGCAGGGGACGGCTAGTTACAGATAAATAGTACTTTGTTTGTCCCATGGGGAAAAGTGGTTTTTACAGAAGCTCATGAATTGTAATAAACAACAACAACAGCTCCCCTCAAATATACACAAAAATGACAAAATAATAACAGTACGGTCTCCGTGAAGCATTATAAAGGTGTATTGCCATAGGTATGAAGGGGACTCAGAAGCATTTCTTAACACACTTCTGAATAGTTTATTGGCTTTAATTTCTCAGTAGTAGTGTGTGATAGAGAGGATGTGCAGTATTATTCATGACTGCTATCAGTTTTGTCTTCATTATCCCCCTTGTTACTACCTCCAGCAGGTTGAGTGTGTTGCATAAGTGAGCCTGCCCTCTTAATTCACTTGTTAATCCAGTGGGCCTTTATTGAAGTAATGTTACCAAATTTGCACACTACAAAAAATCAGCCACCTTGTACATTACAGTACAGCACCTTAGCCAGTAAGCTACGCTGCCTGAATTTACTTTCAGCTTCATTCTTGAACAGTTAGAGTATTTTGTTCTGACCTCTTTAAAATAAATTAAAAGCAATTAAAATTGTTCTGCTCTTGTGTCATATAATTAATTTATTGCTAAAAGTATTGTTCATCTGCCATGAGCTGGTGTAATCATTAATATATTATTAGTGAGTTTTAATAAGTTTTTCGATATGCAGCATTTTTGTTTTTCTTATTGTTATGCTTCTCCTTATCCCCTATTTTTATTAATTTCAGGACCTTCTTCAGCTCCAATATGAGGGAGTAGCTGTGATGAAGATGTTTGACAAAGCCAAAGTGAATGTCAACTTGTTAATTTTTCTTATTAACAAAAAATTCCATGGGAAATAATTTAAAAGACTTGTAGAAGGAAACTAAATGTTCAAAGTTTACATTTGAAAAAATACTTGTATGATTTTTAATTTTTTTATATTTCAGTTTAATTTAGCAATGTATAAATACTGATTAGAAGATGAAAAATTATAAACATAAGTGCCTTTGAATCTTCTATATTGTCTAAGAAAAAATATTTATATGAACTGTTTACTATTAATTAAAATAATTGTTATATAAAAGTTGATTTATTTGTGAAAAAGAACAGCATAAATTCTTTTCAAACCCTAGTAAAGTCATGAGAAACTTTTTTAAGTAATTATTAGCCTATAATAAAAAAAATCGGCATTATCCTTCATTATTGTTGCTTTTGGGTGTTTTTGTACACGGGCTGATTTGTAAAAAAAAAATATTTGAAAACAATTCAGTTTTTGTAGAGAAATTGTCATTTTCCTTTATTTTGTAAAAAGATTTAGTCAACCATTTCTTACTTTAAAATTTATTTCTGCTTGTTTGTCAATGTAAGAATAATTTTGTTCTGTTGTAAATTTTGAAATATATCTGTTGTTCTATTTAATGTCTACTTGGGCCTTTGTACCTTGCAACATTAGAAACCATTAGGATATTTTAATCCATTGATTTGTGCCTTTGCCCAGCTTACACATGCTTGATCTATATAGTTTTTTTGTAAAGTTGTGAAAAAAAAGCAACGAAGAAAGCTAAGACCATTGTTTGTCTTCATCACAGATTTTTTTGTATATAGGTACTTATTAAATTAATGTGGTTGCTTTATCTTATAGATTATTAACTAAAATGGTTTTTGCTAAGGAATGAGGGATGGGGAAAAAAGATCTCTCCTCCTCAGCTTATGCTGAGCCTTATTGGGACAGCTCTAACCCATCTTTCTTTTTGTTGCAACTTACAGACAAACTTTAGGTATCTACAGGGACGGGCAATGTCAGTCCTGGAGGGCTGCAGGTTTTTGTTCCAACCCAGTTGCTTAATTAGAAACCAATCCTTGCCAATTTCAGACCTTATTTCATTTTACAGCTTGTTAATTTGCAATGTTAGTTTCCTATATTGTAGATTTTTTTCCTTTCTAATGATATCTCCCAAACGATTTGAAGCCTAAAGTGGATAATTTTCATTCTCTCATATTCTTCTCTTAAGTGTTTTATTAAACCAAATGGTGCATGATGAATCCACACAGGTGTAAATGGAAACAAGTTAGATGGAGAACTCCTGGCTCCTTTGTCATTGGCTCCTTACTTGCAATAAAATGCAATTTAAGAACACTGAATGGCAGGTATTTAAGACTGAACTAACCAATAAGGTTGGACAACCGTAACAAGCAAGACCACTAAAATGAAGCAGAAAAATGTCACTTGAGCAACAAGTGCAATGAATGATTTCTCATGAAACAATTGGGTTAGAACAAAAATCTGAAGCCACCGCAGTCCTCCAGTCCCAGATTTAAAAGGTCTGAGTCTTAAATAGTCACTAATTAAGAAAATCGTTAGAATGAAAACCAGTGTGCACTGTGGCTCTCCAGTATCAGAGTTGGCCACCCCTCGTATATGATCTGTGCTTGGCTGATATCTCAAGAAGATGCCAGTGGTCTTTGAAGACAGTGCCAAAAATGCACATTAGCAAATAAGCATTTGTCAAATAAAAATGTGTTGAGTTGTAAGTCTTATTATGAAAAAGGTTAACATAAGGAGATCTTAATTTACTGAATATTGAGAGTACCGTTCCACAAACATGCACAAAAAATTTTGGTCTTTTCACTACTGAAATGAAAATCTAGCAGCAGTTCTTCCCCACAACTTCACAACACCTTGCACCAACATGTATGAAAATAGTATAGGCTGAATTAAAAAAAATGCTTTTAAAGATAGACCTGTGCCAGCCCTGTGGTGTCTATGGTTGTCAGGTAAACTATAGCATGTTGTATTCATATAAATTAATGAGTTTAAAAAAAAAAAAAAATAGATGGGTTATGTAAAGACATGTTATGTAATTTTAAAAAGTCTTTATAATCTCAATCTGTAAATTTAGAATAGGGGTGGACAACATTGGTCTTAATAAGGTCAAATATTGCTGATGAAGCACTTATTGCTCGAGGGACATTTTGATGTGTTCATTGTAGTGGTCTTCCTTAGTAAGGATCCCCACCCTTAATGTCTTATTTCAGGCTTAAATGGCTGCATTTGCTGTTTTTAATGGCTCCTTATTAGCAATAAGATGCAAATTACATAGGAGTCAGCAGTTCTCCATCTAACTTGTTTCCATTTACACCTGTGTGGCTTCAACGTGCACTATTTGGTTCAATAAAACACTTAAGAGAAAAATGTGACAGACTGAAAATGATCTATTTATGCTTCAAATCATTTGGGTGATATCCTTGGAAAGGGAAAAATCTACAATGTAAGAACATTACTTTTCAGATTAACAAGCTGTACAATTTTTAATAAGGTCTGAGATTGGCAAGGACTGGTTTCTAATTAAGCAGTTGGGCTGGAACGAAAACCTGCAGCTACTGTGGCCCTCCAGGACTGACATTGTCCACCCTTTTAGAACTTTGATACTTGGAGATTTGCAGAATAGTTCTAATCAAGCAGTGGAATTTAGTACTAGTGAAATTTTAGCTGAACTTCTTGTAAGGATTCCTGTAGAATAGCACTGGGTTGTTTCAGACACTCTTGATTCTATAAAGAAAAGGTCAAAATGCACATTTACAATTTAGTGCATCTGTGGTGATTCTTGTGTCTCGCCAGGCATGCTTTGTGTTTTACTAGTAGAGTACATCATAATGGTGTGTCATGTTAGCCAACATATGTGTAAAGTCTAACCATTCAGGGAAAGTTTTGCCCACATAAGGGAGACCTACATGAATTCCCACTCCTTTAACATGAAGCATTATGTGCATGTGATGACTCGCATTGTCTCTGGGTATACTGGTGTGCTCATATAGCATGGCTTCCAGCAGAATGGCAAAACTTGGATTGTGCTGATTACTCTAAAATGTTTTAAGTCATTCTGGTACCTGAAGCATAACCCTATGTATAAAAAAAATAAGGAAAGAAAAGCTTACTGCTCAGGAGACATTATTGTTTCGCAGAATGTCTGAATGTGACTTCTGGAATCGATGACATCACAAATGTTTTGGTGTTCTTTGACTTCCCACTGTACTTTATCTTGGTGGTTCTACTGATGTGCTCTCATCTGTTCTCACTTGCACTTACAGTGCATCCGGAAAGTATTCACAGCGCATCACTTTTTCCACATTTTATGTTAGCCTTATTCCAAAATGGATTAAATTCATTTTTTTCCTCAGAATTCTACACACAACACCCCATAATGACGTGAAAAAAGTTTACTTGAGATTTTTGCAAATTTATTAAAAATAAAAAAATCAAGAAAGCACATGTACATAAGTATTCATAGCCTTTGCCATGAAGCTCAAAATTGAGCTCAGGTGCATCCTGTTTCCCCTGATCATCCTTGAGATGTTTCTGCAGCATAATTGGAGTCCACCTGTGGTAAATTCAGTTGATTGGACATGATTTGGAAAGGCACACACCTGTCTATATAAGGTCCCACAGTTGACAGTTCATGTCGGAGCACAAACCAAGCATGAAGTCAAAGGAATTGTCTGTAGACCTCCGAGACAGGATTGTCTCGAGGCACAAATCTGGGGAAGGTTACAGAAAAATTTCTGCTTCTTTGAAGGTCCCAATGAGCACAGTGGCCCCCATCATCCGTAACTGGAAGAAGTTCGAAACCACCAGGACTCTTCCTAGAGCTGGCCGGCCATCTAAACTGAGCGATCAGGGGAGAAGGGCCTTAGGGAGGTGACCAAGAACCTGATGGTCACTCTGTCAGAGCTCCAGAGGTCCTCTGTGGAGAAAGGAGAACCTTCCAGAAGGACAACCATCTCCGCAGCAATCCACCAATCAGGCCTGTATGGTAGAGTGGCCAGACGGAAGCCACTCCTTAGTTAAAGGCACATGGCACTCTCAGACCATGAGAAAGAAAATACTCTGGTCTGATGAGACAAAGATTGAACTCTTTGGTGTGAATGCCAGGAGTCACATTTGGAGAAAACCAGGCACCGCTCATCACCAGGTCAATACCATCCCTACAGTGAAGCATGGTGGTGGCAGCATCATGCTGTGGGGATGTTTTTCAGCGGCAGGGACTGGGAGACTAGTCAGGATAAAGGGAAAGATGACTGCAGCAATGTACAGAAACATCCTGGATGAAAACCTGCTCCAGAGCGCTCTTGACCTCAGACTGGGGCGACGGTTCATCTTTCAGCAGGACAACGACCCTAAGCACACAGCCAAGATATCAAAGGAGTGGCTTCAGGACAACTCTGTGAATGTCCTTGAGTGGCCCAGCCAGAGCCCAGACTTGAATCCAATTGAACATCTCTGGAGAGATCTTAATGGCTGTGCACCGACGCTTCCCATCCAACCTGATGGAGCTTGAGAGGTGCTGCAAAGAGGAATGGGCGAAACTGGCCAAGGATAGGTGTGCCAAGCTTGTGGCATCATATTCAAAAAGACTTGAGGCTGTAATTGCTGCCAAAGGTGCATCGACAAAGTATTTTGTACATAGGATTTCTCAGTTTTTTTATTTTTAATAAATTTGCAAAAACCTCAAGTCAACTTTTTTCACATTGTCATTATGGGGTGTTGTGTGTAGAATTCTGAGGAAAAAAATGAATTTAATCCATTTTGGAATAAGGCTGTAACATAACAAAATGTGGAAAAAGTGATACGCTGTGAATACTTTCCAGTAGTGCTGGGCGGTATACCGGTTCATACCGAAAACCGTTTTTTATTTTTTTTATGATATGGATTTTTCTTATACCGCAACACCGGTTTAAATTGTCTAAACGACGTTCGGAACGTGGCGCAGCAGGGAACTGTTCAAGTGGGGACCTTTTTCACTGCTACACCGCTAAACACATTTGTTGCACTAGGGCTCTTTTTCACTGCTACACCACCAAATAGTGGGCGGTAGCATAGGTATATGGAGGACTATTTCGGACAAAATTAAATAAATCCGCAAATAGATTAAAGTTCTGTGAAATGTGAAAAATGGACAGAGAGCATTCCAAAACTGAAGCCGACGATAAAGTTGAACATGAACAACAGAAGAACTTTTGCAGAAAAAAAGGAGTCCCCTCCGTCTCCTGGAGATACTTTAGTTTTAAAAGGTCAGATGTGTAAATACTGTTTCTATACTACTGGATAATACTGCAAGCCAAGTTGTACTTGCTAGTGTATGTTTTGCTTGAATTCATCCTGCAGTGTGCTGGCGACTCGTTCAGAGATGGGCACAACTCTGAATGGATGGCATAATTAAACATGTATAACGAAGATATTTTTAAAGTTCTGAACACTCCGTCGGCTAAGTTAATAACTAGTTTTAATTTCACAAAGACGTTTATCGTGTGGTGATTGGTAATGTGGAGAAAGAAAAAGGAAAGATAGGAACTGGGGTTTTGGTAGAGAGCAGGAATATCATGAAGTGAATGGATTCTGTGCGGTGATTGCTGCAGGCACCTGCTCTTAGTGCGGAGGAAGTCAGTTTAAGAAGCATAGTGATTAACGACTGGGTCGGGGAACACTTAACACAAAGTATTTGATGTGCTGCATTAACTTTTGACGGGGTTTGAGAAAATCTAGTAAATTAAACATTGATTTTAGGATGAAGTTTAGTTTACAACATTCTACTTTAATTATAAAATAAACTATGAGAATAAAGTGGAAATGTCGACTTTAATGTTGATGCTTATGTCAAGATTAAAGTGGAAATGTCAAGAATAAAGTCAACATGTTGAATTTATTCTCGACATATAGTTTGTTTTTTTCTTCCGTGTCCATATTTTTTTTTCATCACAGTGGCCCTAATGCGCTTCCATAGGGCTATACGACAAACAGCATTATAAATGCAAGCTGCAGTTTTATTATTTATGTATATAGCTTAGCTTGAAGCAAGGTCCATATTAATGCAGTTTGCCTAAATGATGGTACAGTTGGTAAGATGTCATCACCAAGTTGCACTTGATTTTATTTTAATTTTGGTGAATACTGTGTAATGCACCTGGGCTTGAAGCCTTGAAGTAATAGTGCAACTATCAGTAATACTATTATGCATTTTATAATTATTATTTATTAGATTAAATATTATGCAGTTTAATGATGGTAAAATTGTTTAAAAAGTCACTTTAACGTGTCAGTGGACAGAGATTGTTAACATTAACAAAGTGTAGTTGGTTTACAAAAAATATTTACTATTTATTCCTTTTCTAAGACGTGTTCAGTGCAATCCAACTTTTGACAAACACCTCTGGATATTTTACTAAGTCTAAATGCCTCTTTGGATGGTTGAAAATATGTTGTCAAAATCATAGTTTAAGCTTTTGCAAAATTTGTTCAATTAAAAGGTTCTATATTTTAACTGCATCTGTCATGCAATGTGATTCCTTCTCTTTAGTGCCACCCCCTTGAAAACTATCACTTTATGGGGCCATGCAAACCTGGATTAATACTTGTGTGCACATTAAAATGTCTTTTTGTACGATGTACAATTCTCATAACAGTCGAATAGGTTATTCTTAGCCAGTCTACTGCAGTAATTGCAGTGGAAAATGTGGTTAACATCCACTCATGCATGGGGAAAAAAATACCGTCTAATACCGTGAAACCAGCAGAATTTAGAAAAATACCATGATATAGAATTTTGGTCATACCACCCACCTCTACTTTCCAGATGCACTGTACATCACCAACCATAATCAAAACAGCAGTCACTGAACACCCACATCTTTTTAGGATTTGAGCCATGAGAGCTTCAGAGCAGCAGGTTCAGTGACCTTTACTAAGAGGAATTCTTCAAACGCAAAACAGCAAGTTGTTCATATCTACTGTTTTTGTTAAGAAGTGCTCTTGGCATCAGGATATGTTTTTAAAGGTTACCTTTTTTTTCCTTCCTCCTGTACTCATCTTTTACTTCACCGGATTTTTTTTTTCTTTTTTGTGATGTTTGTAAGTTAACATTGGGGCCATTTGAAAGTGTAGAGTATCTGTTTGCTTTTCCTTTGTGAGGCTTATGGTCAGAACGTGTTAGGATAGCACCATGTGCAGTCTGACACTCCTGTCCTCACAAACAAGTAAGCTGCAGCAGCATAATTTGAATTTTTCATTTGGCTATCAAAGAATATCCTGTAGAAAAGGACAAACTTTAATACATCCCCTTTGAAGCAGAGAACATTCCAGGATACTTATGTCTGGAGATTTCATACTTGCCAGCACAGTACATAAACTTTATTTTTGTAAATAAGTCAGGTTATCACATATGCAGTGATGAGGAAAAACATTCTCCCCAGGGATGTGATTACTGGTAGCTAGCAGCTACCATAAATGGTGTAGCAGCAATTGTACTCATACCTTGATAACAAGTCAGACATTTGGTTGATACTTTCTGGTAAATAAAATTTTTATGTTAGACAGCCTCATATTTTATGCCATCTAAATATCCAACTATTAAAGTGACAAAGCTTTCAGACAGATTCCAATATCATATGTTTAAGAGCCAGAATACACTGATAAGGAGATACAGTACAACAGACCAAAGATATGAATGAAAGAAAAGACATAAAAATTTAACACCTTTTAGGTGTGACAAAGCCTTGGGTAGCTGACAATTGTTGTGGCCGTATGAGAAATTTAAAATAAAGCTTAACAGTGACAAATGCCTGTAGGACTTCAATTGCTACTGGAAAGCATAACGTACCTAGCGACAAGCCCACTTTGTTACGCGAGGCCACCATTTGTGCCATTGTTGTGTTTCCAGCCATCTTCAGTCGTGGAGTTCTTGAGGTACATTTCCTTAGATTTTCAAATTAAACTTGACAATTTTCATTAAATTAAATGCACTTATTTGCTAACTGTTGCCTTTAGATGGGAGCTGTAAGGCATCAAAGAATCAGGATTGCTGAAAATGGAATAGATGGTCAAGACTCATCACTTTAATTGTATTTTCTCAGGGCATGTGCATATTTGTAGATAGCACATTACCTTGTCGCCAAAACTAAAAGCTACTAACACGAATTCTACTTTCTGATTATTCTTTATTCTTTCCACAGTGATACCATTTGCCTCTAAATCATCCTTTATTTGGATGTTGCATACATGAAACTCCTCCAAGCCAATCCTTGTATGATGAGAACACATCCTTGTTTTAAAAAAGGTTGTGATAAAAATTACTGCATTTATTTACAAATTACATTCTGTTGTCAAACATTCCAAATTTGTTTTCGAAAACTGGCAGCTTCAAGGTGGATGTACGATAAGGTAAGTTTTAGGGTGTTTGTTTCACATTTTCCTTAACTGTAAGCCTCTGTTGGCAGTGTGTGGGATGAGTCTAGCAAATGAGGACACAACACACAAACATAGCAAGGGGTAGGTGCAAAAGTGCCTTGGTGCTTTTATTAAAACAGTCAAAACAAAACAGTGTTCAAAATAAAATGTAGTGCTCAAAAACTTCAATACATAAATAAGCCAATAAAACAGGTAACAGTCCGTGAGATTACATATCCAAAATAAAACAAGATTAAAAGCATCGGCCATCATGGTCTGACGGATGAGCCCAGCACAACTCCCTCTTTATCTCCCCAGCTCACCCATTGCTTGGTCAGCTGGCGAAGACTCCAGTAGCCATGGTCCTCACCAACCTGACCCCTGTCTTGGCTGCCACAAAGCAGTGTCAGCCAAACCACTCAGAGTCGGTTGTCCTCCAGTCTTCCTTCTCTTACCACTGACGTACTATGAATCCCTGAGGTTGGACTCCGCCACAATCGCTCCCACACTACAACAATAAATCAGTAGAGACAATCCGCTACCAGAGTAGCGATCCTTCACTCCGACGTGGGGACATCCACCGCTCTGACTTTAACACCCTGGCTGGCTGGCTCATTCTGCTTCTCCTCCCAATGCTGTTCTCATGGTTCTTCTTTCTTTTTTTAATGTTCCCATTTCTTGTGCCGGCTCCCCCTTATATGCCTCCATGGGTGCAGCGCCTCAATCGCACATCATAGAAAAGTGATGAAGCAATTGAGACAGACCGCACTGTAATGTGCAGGTGCATCTTGCCCCAATTACCTCGCCAACCTCCTGGAGCTGCACAAGCGCACACACCCACCGAGATCAAGCCGGCCATTCAATTATTTATTTAAAAATGAGCAACTAAAATGTAAAGTCGCTGACCTGCTAACATGTTCATTCATATATGCAGTATTTATTCAAATAATATCAAAAACTCCACAGTAAATGTTTTTTTTCAAAGTCAAAATTATTTTCTATTGGGCTTATCCTTTAATTCTCTTAGCAGCACTTCAAAAGAACAAACGTTCAATATCTGAAATCTGCCAAATCTCTACAAATGATTCCTGCAAACCTGAGGGCATCATTCTTGAGGGGCTGTGCCAGCATTGTGAACATGGCCCAGAATCCAGTACCTGCCATTAGTCCACATGGTCTTCTTTTCAGGAATTCAACAGGCACTACAACCCAAATGCGAAACTAGTGAAACCTTGAGGACCATTGACACTGTAGCAGCATCCTGAGAACTGAGTACATCATGGCATGAAGGTTCATCTAAATCAGGGTGAAGTCACCCTTAAAAGATAAGTTCTGCATTATTTCTTCACAAATGTTTTCTAAATGCATTTGCCACACAAAATTTTTTTCTAAAGTTAAGTGCGTTCTATAAATTTAAAAAAAAAAATCTATATCTTGCCTGCACTGGTTCTTTACGATAGAGGGTATGAGGCATGAAGGAAAAGTGATCAAATATGTCCATTTTTTAAGCCAAGACTGCTGTAGAGTATTAATCCACACCTTTTACATTTCAGATGCTCGTTTGTGACAACAAAAGGCATCTGGAAATACTTACGTGATTGCATATTCCTGATACAAAATTTCTCGTGGTAAGGATACGTTTTGTGTTCAGTTGTGCAAATTCCCACAAAATGAAGAAGTAAATCAAAAGAAAACCAACCATGTAGCACAAAAAGTTTACTGTAATTTGGTCTGACGGGATAAGACCACCCCGTAGTTGAAGGTAGGGGGGATGAAAGGCAGTTGCATAGAAAGACTAAGTGCTGAGCTATCTTTGGTCTACTTTTAAAATGGCTAAATCTTAGTTTGTATATGTCATTTTTGAACAAAAACAATTATTTCACAATGTGTGTGTATTTGCAAGATACGGGTCAATACTCAACAATTGTCTTGGCTTGAAAATGGACATACTTGGTAAGTTTTTAAGCTTTTCCTCCGTGCCCCATAGACTGCATTGTAAAGCACCCGTTTGAGCAAGATATATATTTTTTTTAATTTATAGAAAGTGATTAACTTTAAAGCACAATTTCTCATGACAAATGCATATATAATATGTTTAAGTAATAACTCTGACTTGAAGCATACCACAATTATCCTTCAGAAGGCCATAGTGGCTGCAGGACTTTGTTCCTTCCCAATTTCTTAATGAGTATTAACTTTAGTGGTCTCGTCTTGAGCATGGGAAAGGTGCTATATAAATGAATGAAATGTATTATTGTTATTTTCCCATCCTTAATTGTTTAAAGCTATGGAAAAAGGTGATCCGCAGTGATGAACCCTAACGAGAGCAGCCAAATGAATACAGCTTAATTGTTTGTTTTAGGCGTAAACAGCAGCATTCAGTGTTTTTCATACTCTTTATTAGCAACAAAACGCACATGACAAAGGAACCAGCAGTTCTTCATCCAACTGGTTTCCATTTTCACTTTTGTGACTAAATTCATCCTGAACTGTTCGATTTAATAAAATATTTAGAGGGAAAATTAAGAGATGAAGTGAAGGACTGAGAATTACCCATCTGCTTTACGCTACAAATAATTTGGATGATATCCTTGGAAAGCAAAAAAAATCTATGACATAAGAATGATCAGACATGGCAGAACCCTAAAAACCTAAAAAATTAAATGAGACCATTTATTGGCAAGGGTTGGCTTGTAATCAAGCAATTTGGTGCGAACAAAAAGCTGCACCCACTACAACCCTCTAGGGCCACCATTGCCTACCCCAATCTAAACCATAAAATATATATATATATATTATATATTTTTTTTTATAGTTTTGCAAATCACAACAATGTGACTATAATGTCGACTAGCATGCTGATAGTGTGTTGCCACACCCACAACACACCGAACCACCTGGATTAGGACCTGAGTGCAGCGGGTGATTTTTTTTTTTTTTTCCTTGCCCCTTTTTGCTAGTAGGTTAGCCGTGATGGAATAGTGGTTAGTGCTGATGCCCCATATTCAATGTCTTGGGTTTGATTCGTGTGTCAGGATTTTCCCATGTCTAAGTTTTCCTCCAGGTGCTCCATATGAGGATGGTTTCTGCCTTACTTGATGCCCACTACAACCCTGAATTGGGTTAAGTGGATTTGGAAGTGGAAAGTGAATTACGGCAGCAGTCCTACACTTCATTAGCCATAGTGACTGATGTCTGTTATTGGTGTGAAGGAGAGCCTGAGTGGCCCCATTTCCGCAGGTTTCCTGAAAATTTTCAAAATCACTTTTTCTTGTGCCTCTTGTCCAGTCATGGCCTTAATGGGGCGTACTGCTTGACAGCAATTCCTCTGCTTTGGCCCATTTCCAAGCCTCATTTGTGGCAATTATATCAGGCTAGTCACATTTTATCCTTTCCTCTGTCATGGAGTCCAGTCTTTGTAGTTTCTTATCATAAGTTGAACTTTTTTGGTATCTTTTTGGCTGTGATGTTTGTCATTTTGTCTGTTAATATTTATCCTTCAATCTGTGCTTATGTTTTTCTTGGCATGCTCCTGTTAATGTGTGGTTCAGCACTGCCAATGAGAGAAAACATAGGAGAAGTTCACAGTTGCACAGAAAAAAGTACTTTGAAACTAGTAATGGATAACAATAAATTTTAGTAAGGTATATTGCATTCATCCATCTATCACCTAAAACCACTTATCCAGAGCAGAGTGGTGGGGAAGCTGAAGTCTATCCCAGCAAGCATTAGGGGTAAGACAGGAACAACATCTGGACAAAGTACCAGTAATCACAGGATAAACACACACACATTAGACTCCATTTGGCATTGACAGTTCATGTCTATGGACTGCAGGAGGGAACCGTAGCATCCAAAGGAACCTGATACAGACACCGAAAGAACATGCAAACTCCACACAGGGGGACACCTTGGACGTGAACCCTTGTTGCAAGGTAGCAGCGCTACCACTGTGCCCCCATCCTTCCCTTACTCTATTGCAATGAGCATACATTAGCAAATTAAACGGTAATGTATGGTATTTTATGATTAGTTATAATCCGTTACAAACCAAAGGTCTTTATCCAACAACCAAAATAAAAGTAGTTTTTATATCATTGTATGCTAACAAAATCTTTCTGCTATTCTCCTCTTCCTCCTGAGGCCAGTAATGTGTCTTCTAGCTAAGAAAATGTTTTATCTGCCCATCCATGACATGCATCTGTTTCTTAACACAATCCTGGGGCCCTGCCTGTGTAAACACTTCTCGCCATAACTCATAATAGTGTTCTGAGACCCCCGCACTCCTTGTTCTTGTTTGTAACCATTAACCTTATTGGATGTGCGCACACACTTTGCCTGTGGTGGGTGTTTGTAATGTTTTTTCCTAACTGATTCACCATTCCGGATGTGTGGAGTTGCAGTTTTTATTTAGTCATGTTTATACTAAAAACATGACATTTGTCTTCTTGACTGCATCAAATAACGGACAGAAATGAAATAAACAAATAGAGACAAGGACAGGTTAAAAGTTGCAGAGAAATACTAAATTAGTTACACTTATATTCATAAGTTTACATACCCTGGCAGAATTTGTAAGATGTGTACCACACTTTAAAGAAAAGATGACTGATCAGGCAAAATACATTTAATTTACTTTTAATGGAATCCAAATTAAATTATAAGGCATCACTGAATAGCGTAACCATTAAACAAAACATAGTAATAAAGAAAGTAACTGAGATGGTTCCTGTTCAAAGGTTAGCATACCTTTAATTCTTGATACTGTTTATTGCCCCCTTTAGCATCAATGATAACATGCAGTTTTGTGATAGTTGTGGATGAAGCCCTTGATTTCCTCAGGTGGTAGAGCTGCCCATTCTTTTTGGCAAAAAGCCTCCAGGACCCATACATTCTTGAGTTACCTCGCATAAACTGCACATTTGAGATCTTCCCAAAGAGGCTCAATGAAATTGAGGTCAAGAGACTGTGATGGCCATTCCAGCACCTTCACTTTTTTTTTTCTGCTGTCCCCACCAATGAGTCAACTTGGCCTTGTGTTTTGGGTCACTGCCATGTTGGAAGATCCAAGTGTGTCCCATGTGCTGCATCCTCTCTTCTTTATGGCTGTGGCCATAAAGTTCAATTTTGGTCTCATCACTCCAAAAGACTTTGTTCCAGAAGTTTAGATGTCTAGATGCTGTTTGGTATATTGTAACTGGGTTGTTTTGTGGTGTTGGCACAGTAAAGGCCTTTTTCCTGCAACTCGACCACACAGCCATTTTTTGTTCAAGCACCTCCTTATTGTGCATCTTGAATCAGCAACACCACTTGTTTGCAGGGAAACCTCAGCTGAAGCAGCTCATGGGTTTTTCTTGGCAGCTCAACAAATGATCCTGGCAGTTGTGGCTGAAATCTTATTTGGTCTACAACAGAAACCCTAACTTTCTACTTTTTTATCTTTTTATCAGAGTTTGAACACTACTGACAGGCATTTTCAAATCTCTGGATATCTTTTAATATCCTTTTCCTGATTTGTTCAATTCCTCAACCTTTTCTCACAGGCCCTTTGACATTTCTTTTGCTTTCCCCATGGCTCAGTATCCAGCAGACTCAGTTCAGCTCTGCATGAATTTAAATTGACTATTTATACTCAGACACTGATTACAATCCAAGAAGTTACACATGTGAACACTCTCTCTTAATTACCCTTCATTTGAACCTGTGTGTGTCAACTTGTGTTATTAGCCCCAACATTCAAGGGGATGTAAACTTTTGATGAGGCCTATTTGAGTGATTTCAGTTATCATTATGATTTAAAAAGGACACACAAAATTTTATGATAATAAATTCCTTCATCTGAGCACACTCCCTAATTAAAAGGAAGGCTTTCTGCATGATTACTTACATTTTCCAAACAATGCCCAATATTTCACAAACTCTGCCAGGATATGTAAACCTGTGAGCACAACTGTACATCAATTGTAAAATAATTCTTTGCCAACAACTTCTAGCAGTTTGATTGTACGTTATTACTTAAAATAGTTGATACATATGAAAATCTTGTGGAAGTTTTTATTATATCTAATATTCCTTATTAAAGTAAGACATATGGCACTGGAAATTCTGGAGCAATATGTGGGAGTCTGATTTACTGAAGTTAAGTCCTGCGTGGAATGGGTATCTGTCTGTCATCAGTTAAGATGATTGCCAGTTTTTTCAGCATAGCCCTCTGACACACACTTAACCACATCATCTATGTCCGCTTCAGTATCTTTAACTTCATTCTTAATGATCTGCTGGAGCTTTTTTACATTTTGATTTTGCACATTTTCTCTGCGTTTGTTTCAGTTTTCCTCACAGGACATTTAGGTTAAAATAACCGGCGACTCCAGAACAGGTGTGCATAAGTGGGCACTGTAACAGACTGGCACCTCCGCTCCTACCGGGTTCTGCCCCTCTGAACTTGAAGTGGGTTACATTATTTGACAGTGTAGCATTATGTTATATTTACTTCATTTTGATTTTGAATATTGGATAATTGCATGACGGTGTTCTCCGGAATCAATCAATTTGAACACTGCCATCTAATAGAAATATTAATGTACAATTTAAAATGTGTTTGTCTCAAATGCAGAACATTTTATTCCAGCATGAGGCCTCTCCGCCGCAAGATTGTTTTAATTGTTGGAATGACTTTCTGTCATCATTACAGCACTCAACTAATGTTTGCATCTGTCAGTTGATTTGTTATCTTAGAGTGAAGTGTGCTACAGGTGGGCAGATGATGTCAATCAAGAAGCTTAGATTACAGAGCATGGCACAACGTCAACTTAAATTCCCGACACATGATGTGGTAGCAATCATCAGCACACATAACATGGACTCGATCTTGAAAGTCAAGCAGTAAATGCTGGCACAATGACATCACTGTTAGGATGATAATAATAAATAACAGACAAAACAAAGTATCTTTGCATAAAATGAATCTAAAATGGTAGACATAATACTCTGAATCATAACATCTCCCTCTATCCAAGTGTAAACCAAATACATTTAAAGAAGGCATGTACGCTTTTCATGACCTGGAGCCTGCCTGGCTGCTGTTGTTAACTTTTAAAAGGTATTTGCCCCCAGGACCATGGTGGGTTCAAATGCCAACACAGTAAAACTTTGTGGAGTTTGTGTGTTCTCCCCTTGAGTTCTCTTCAGGGGGCCTGGTTCTCCTTCCAAGGTCCAATGATGTGTGCATTAGCCTAGTTCTGATTTGAAATAGGCACAGTGTGGTTCTGTGCCCAGCAGATGTTCCCATTCCATGGCCCCATTCCATCTCAAGGCTAAATCTGTTGTCTCTTTCATCTCAGACTAACTGGCCTGTTTCTAATGTTTACTTGTCCCTTCCTCGGGACTAAAACTTTGGGGTGTTTACAGTGACATTTGTAATGAAAGCTGTTTCTTTCTTTTAGTCGTGGGAGAGCCTTCTCACTGTTTCTTTCCTTGCTTCCATTTGGCAGAAGCTATCAAGTCTGCGGACTGAACAGTGGCTTCTTTCCACAGGTAGTTGGGCTCCTGAACACCTTGTCACCTCCCATACCTTTCTCTTCTGCATTCCTTTTCTGTTATACATCTCCTATCATCACTGATTTCTGTTTGTCAATATGATGTTGATTTGCACTGATGTTGTTCATTGTTATGCATTCCATTAAGTAAAATTATGCACCCTTCTGTATTTTTATTTTGTCATATTTCTTGACTGAATATTGCCCTGAATACCTGGGAAACAATTTTATACCACTGTATAATGTACCAGGGTAGGTATGTGTGGTGATTGTGTTACAGTGAAGCCCACTTGTCTTGACTAGTTTATTCTGATTAATTGCTTGGTTGGCTTTAAACTTTTAAGATATCTGAGTACGGTTTCATAGTGTTCCCATGATAGTCCATCATTTATGTAAGTTAGAAGTTTCTGTGAGATAACTGCTGTGTTGGGCAGGTGAGACAACTTCTTGCTGGTTTCCCAACGCTATGGAATGCAAGGTGGATAATGCGGTTGGAGTAAATCCTAATTAACTTAAGGCTGTAATGAGCAGTGTGAGTACACCCGGCATTCTGAGGCAGGCGAATGTTTTCTCTTGTTTACTTGGAGACACATCCACTGTTGCTCACTTACAGGTAAAAGACGACCGAGAAGAACAGCTTTGAAATGTGCTCTCATTGTAATCTTTCTCATTGTTTTAGGGTCCTAGGGTGAACCTGTTCTCCTTTTATACTGTTTATGATGTACACCTTAACACAATGTCCCTGCTCTAGCCCTCATATGTCACATTATCTTGTATATCAATTACGTCAGGCAAAAAGATGGAGTACCAGAAAAGTTTTATTATAACTTATGCCATACAAAAGCAAATAGAATGTGGCTTTGCAAACAATACATTCTGATTGTTCTAGATATGTAGTTTCACACATAATTTTCTCTGGTCATATTAATGGTCAGCTCTCTTCAGACCGTCATTTGTTTAGCTCTCCTCGGATCATCATCTGCATAGGCTGCTGAGGGAAAGATGGCCTTCTGAAGATGGAAAAAGTCAGTGAAAGAGGGACAGAGTGACCAAACCTATGCCAGTGTTTTGGCTTTCTATCACACATCATGGACCAATGGAGCGTCATGGTAGAGAATGGCTCAGTAGCTATTCCCAATCCGCCACAAACCAGTTCTACAATGTCTAATGGAACACGCCAACTCCCTCCTTCATACCAATTCTTGTTTCAGCATCGCCCCATTCCATCTGTAGGCTAAACCTGTTGCCCTTTCATCTTGGGCTAATTGGCCTGTTTCTAATGTTTACTTGTCCCTTCCTGGGGGTACAGCTCAGTGATCGTATTCCTAAAACTTTGGGGAGTTTACAGTAACTTGTTTATTGAAAGCTGTTTCTTTCTTTAAGTCGCTTATTCATTAATTCCTGTTTACACTTCACTTAACCAACTTCCAGTACAATGCAACACCAGCATTTGCCACCTACAGAAATTTTCAGACAACTCCTTCATCATGGGCTGCGTTAATAATGGAGACGAGTAAGAGTATAGAGGCTTGGGGAGCACTTCATTTTGCACTTCTGGGGATCTTTTCTGACTGTTGCTATCAAGCAATTCAATGCTTTCTTCCAATGTCCCAAAGTAAATGCTTAAGCTGTTTAAGTTCATTTTGCCATTTCCGCATTATATATAGTTATTATTTAGTTATGGATTGATTGATTGTATTACTTGTCCTGTGTGTCTGTGTATTTCTTGTTTATGTTTCTACTGCTGTATGCATCTAAATTTCCCCTTGGTATTAATAAAGTATATCTAATTTAATTCTTAACTGACAATTTGCAAACAATTATTAAAATATTAAATACTATCCTCTAAGACAGATAGCAGAATACATTTGCAGAACTTGTACCTTCAGCACTTTTCCTCTGTATCCTCATGTGTCTGAACATCTCTTACCCAGCATTCCCCTTCAAGTAAGGCCTGTCATTCTGAGCAGCCTTTGCTCAACTCCTGCCGCTTTTCTACTTCCCTTTTTTGGAAGGCGACTCTCACCGTGCGTCCTATGCCTTTACTCCTCCTCATGTGCCTCGCACTTGCACTTCCACCCTCATTTGCATCACCAAAGCCAAAGTTTTTTTTTTTTTTCAATTTCAGCCTGAGTTCCTCCCATGACAGGTGTTCAAATCCTTGTTTTCATCCTTTTTGTTATTTTTTTAATCATTTACCTATGTTAATGTTTCTTTTATTACATGCATTGTGTACTTTGCCCTGTTTATGTTCCATGTGTTTTGTAGGTGGTTCCCCAAGAGGCAGGGCCACCTGCCAATCTGCGCCAGGGGTCTCCCATAGTTCCTGGCGGTTCATTGTGAATGTGCTCTGCAGTTAGTGAGTTGTTGTGTTTTTTTTGCTCTGCGTCTTGATTTTCTGGGTTTGTGAATCTTTTCTTGGTTTTTGATCTTTGCTATTGGATTGTGTATTGAGACAGTTTGTTTTTGCAATTACTTTTATAGGAATTATATGCCCTTTATGCTCTTTGGAGCTTCACAGTTTTGTTCATAGCATTGTTACAAATAAATCTTTTATTTTATAAAGATTTTTTTGAGGCTGTTTTTGTGTTTTTTTGATGGTCAGCATTATTGGAAGTGCATTTGAAAGTTTCGGGACTTGTGTGCTTTGGTCAATTGTCATGAAGTAGAAGTTCCAATCAGATTGCTCGTAGGGACCGGACACACTCACTGACCTTACCGTTTTTTTTGTATTGTACATTAATCTGCATGACGCACTTTGAAAGAAGTTGATTTTATTAAGTTCTATAGCTGCTAAGATCCTGCTGGCAACTCACTGGAATAATCAGAAGGCAGCATTCAGTAGCCGCCTGGATGAATTCATTTTAGGATTTAATTGTTTTAGCAGTTTCAGCTGCTGTCCATCCTCTCTCATCCATTCTTTGAAAGGAGTTACATTATTTGGCTTTAACTGAGTTGTGTAGTGCAACGTGATGTGAGCACAGTGCTTTGTTTGTTTAAGATGGTTCTTTCTCTGACATCTCCAGGTGGGGTGTAAGGTTTTTTTTTCTGTTTGTAACATTTCTCATGTGCCTGCACCTGTTTTTCTTTTTTCTTTAAAATCAATGAAAATACTTTTACAAAAAAAAAAAAAAGAAAAGACTTTGTTAGGTCAGCTGATTCATTTGGGGTCCCAGTGTCAGTCAATGGTCTGGTTGGAACTAGCAGCCCATTGGTGTTCAGTCCAGAATTGTATCCAATAGGCCACAGGCAGTTACTTGATTGGCTCAGGGTCACAGAGTGAGTCAGTCAACCTTGTGGTTTGCTAGTGAAAGCCACTAGGCCAGAGGTGACTTGATTCACGCATTGTCAAAAGGTGAGTCAGCTGACCACCTCTTCTCTATGGTTTATAGTTGGCAACCAACCACATCTATCATCCACCTGTTGATAAAAAGGCCTTCTTTGTGACTGCAGAAGAAGCTTGCATAGGTGGAAGCAAGGTGTGAAATATGTGAGGTCCTGGGACTCCCATGAACCTCAAAATTACATTTTATAAATCTGATATGGTGTGTTATCACCCCAAGCCCACTGCTAGGTGTTATAAAAGGCAACAGACAGCTCTTCACAGGCTGGGACCCCCAATTACCGGTACGCCTTTTGGATACTGGGTGGAATAGGACTGACGTGGCACAAGTCTATGAATTGCTGCCGTACACCTGATTGTCCCCTTTTTTTTTGCCGCTTTAGATTTTGTCACTAGGTGCTTCTTCCCTGTGGTCTGGTCTCCTTTCAGACGCTCCCCGCACATTTAATTCCCAGCTGGTTTCTTGGTTTGTTTTCTTTCCATGGGCCCTTGCATACTTTCTCAGTGACTAATCTTCCTTTATTTTTGCAGAAAGGCTTTGTTTTCCTGATAAGCATAGGTGGTCTCAGTTGAAAGCAGTGCAGTCTTTTCATATTTTCAGACTCAGTTTGAAGGGGACGCGCCACCAACAAATCATTGTGACCTCCTTGATATCGAGCTCTGCATCTGAACTCCCCCCTCATGTCTGTTCTCTTCTGTAAATGGCTGAATTGACAGCAGATCACGTCACTAGGATTGCTATCGCCTTTGTTTCACACGCTCATCTGGTGACCTTTGTGTTCATCGCTGTAACATGTAGAACTACATTGAACAAGGGCTCCATTCTCATGTAGCAATTTTTGTTGTTTTTTTGTACAAAATTTGGGTTCATGGAGTGTGTTTGTTTATCTCGCATATACACAGTGGGGAGAGGAGAATGGTGAAGTGCCAGAGAATCTACAGGTTAGATGGTAAATGAAGCGGGAGTGCTGCTAGAGTCTGAGTGGCAGATGCCAGCTTTGTTGCACTTATGAGCAGGAGGGAGACAATGCTGACTGGTACCCACATTTATCAAGTGTCTCAGAATTACTTTTAGGAATGACACTAAAGTCTGACTAGAATAGAAATTTCTCCCATGTCAAAGTAGGACATGAAGAAGCAGTTAAAAAGCGTCTTACGCCCACTGCCAGCCAGGAGCAGGAGTTCACATTTGAGAATGAACAACATCATAATTTTACAGTATCCCGGAGCTACAAAATGGCACTCATGCAGGTGTTTTGTACTCTCCTTAAAATCATGATGTAGTTTTGTAGTTTTCTGATACTGCTTTGTAACAACAAACAAAGATAATAATAATAATAATATTCAAAAGGACATGAATACATTCAAATAAAAAGTTTATGCCAATCTCATGAAGTACTCCAGAGTCACACATTGAACTGGGCCACTTCGCGATAACATGAAGAATAATACTGTAAAGAGCTCCAAGATGTAAAGACCATGAAACACACACCAAAAAAAGAGTTAACGCCGATAACAGACACATTTATTTAACAACTAGCTGTGTAAGCCCATGCTGTAAAAAGCCTGGGGTCCTAGACACTATTGAAATCGTCAGAAACAAAACTGAAATGTAGAGATGTCAGGTAATTGAAAGGAACTACTCTGGGCATCTCTCTCCAAGGAGGATTTGTTTTGCTGACGTGCTGGCCTCGCTTGTGTATTAGCAGCAGGAGGAAAATAAAAAGGGATACCGTTTTGCCGATGTTAGCGGCTAAGTGACTTTGTCTTTCTTCTGAGGTTTCATTTTGCTGATGTGCTGGCCTCACTTGTGTTATTAGCAGCTAAGGAGCCCTTACCCCGACACCACCTCTCACTTCCGGGCCGGACAGACACACACACACACTTCCACGCATAGACGTTTATATATAAGATGGAAGGTCCACAGAAGACTCACATTCTCACTGTTTAGACCACAGGAAACCCCTCGTAAAGTAACACTTACTGAAAGGAGCCCGGGCTACTCTTGCACTGCCTATGAAGAGCCATTCATTCTTGCGGTGTTCCCAGTTGTCTTCCATAGTCACGTGCTGTGTCTGTCTCTGTGACCCCCCTTTATCCTCTGCAAGGCTGTATTTATTTAATGCCCCAGGAGTCTCCGCCTACCTTCTTCAACCTTCCCAAACTTGTAAGGTGTAATTTTGCTGTCAATCATCCATCCAGCCCCGCCCATCTTCAGTGTGATATGCTGACTGGTACAATACAGTTGGCATTCATGACCACCAGTACTGTGAAATCACTTGAGATTCACGTATGTGCGCTCAGTCACGCTTGGGGCAATGATCTTTGTGTGTGCCATCAATGACATCAGTAACTCGAGCAACACCAGTGATTTGCATAATTGCAGTGTGCTTTAACCTTCACGCACATGGAGTGGCACGGAAATGTATAAATCTGTGCATTACCTCACATGTTATAAGGGTAAAGCTTGGTGCAAAATTCAAGAAATGGTCAGTTGTGACATAAACAAATCCTCACTATTGCAAAGCTGTGGCCAAAAAATGTAATGTTACCAAACTTTTGTTTTGGCTGACAGCTCATGCCTTCTTCGTGTAGGTGAAGCATTCTTCTCACTTACAAAATCTGTTGTGAATATTATAACATCTTTGTCAGACTGATATCTTTTTAAGAGTTTATCATTGGCCAACGTTTCCAACGTCTTTTCTAGGATGGATGTGCCGATCTTTGCTTGAACGCCACCTTCTGAGCTCTCCTAAATCCGGATGAAGTTAGAAGTAGTGTGCTAAACTAGAAAAAATCATAAATTGATTTTGCTGATACTCTTAGAGACAAAATTATGTCACACTGAGGTTCTGAGCCAGTTAAAACTGTTTTCCTACTCTGAGATGCTTGATAAATATGGGTACAGGACTCCAGTCCATCACAGGGATCACTTCTAGCTGGCCAACTTAAATTTTAGTAAACGCTCAGTAGGCACACAAGGAGAAGAACATGGAAACAGCATATAGGAATTAAGCCTAAGGGTCTGGACCTGTTCTGACCTCACAGGGGCAGCACTGGGCGGAAGGTAAGAAACAGTCCTGGATAAGACCCCAGTTCATCGCAGACATAGACACACACACTGGGTCAGTTTGGAATCACCAGTTAGCCGAAAATGCTTGTCATGGGAGATGTGAACAAAAAAAAAGCCACAGAAACAAAATGAAAACTCCACCTAGGCAAGATCCAGGAATTTGAATCTAGAAAGCTAGATGCGTGAGGTGGCAGTGACACACACTGCACCACCCAATCTGAATTATACTCTGTGAATTCTTCTACTATGTGAACTATGTTTGAACCAGGGGACTGTTTCAGAAACAATTAGCTTAGTTAGTAGAGTGAAATGTACAAAGCTACTGACATACAGGTGGAATAACATAATATAAAGTCACTCCGGGCATTGGACCACCATGTGACACCAAAACAGCTTCTTAGTGCGATCAAGGGCAGTCATACCCAGGCTTGTGCCATTTACTTAGGACCCGTACATGCTGGGGCCTACAGACTGGTCCATAGTGTGTATGTGTGTGTATGTGTGTTAGTTCTGATTCCATCTCCCTATAAGTGTGATGAAAATTCAACAAGACCGAAAATAACTGGTGGAAATATGAGATCTGTTCAAATCTGTCCATCCATTTCACGACCCTGCTTATTCCATTACAGGGCTGATGACATCAATTCTTATTTCATAGTGTTGAGTACTGAACACCAGATAGAACACCAGTCTATCGCGAGGCAGACTCTCTTACGCATACTCGCAGATACGGCTAACTTCACCTGCATGTCTTATGGGTGTGGAAGGAAAGTCCATGAAGACTCTTGGAGGTCTCTGAAAGTGGGAGGCAGCAGGGTGCTCCCCTCTACCAACACACCACACCTTGTAAGCCATCACTCCGCATCGCTTGTCTGCCTCTTGATGAGCATAATTTCTCCACCATGTCGTACCGCTGAAACACAGGAGTGAAGTGCTGCTCTCATCTGTAAAGAGCCTTGAAACCTCAGATATTTAATTCTTTCTGGTCACTAATGCCAGAATGAACAGCTGAAAAACTTACTGCAACCCTGGACCGCAGTCAGAATGCATTGTGAGAAGCAAAGAAAAACTGTTGGTCGTTGACTGTCAGCTGGTAAAGAAAAAAGAGAACAAAAAAAGAATATGAAAAGGATAAAAGCCAGGAACAATAAAACAAGCATCTGCGTCATCAGTGTGTCACTTAAAATAAGTCTAAAGGATGAGCGGTATGCAGCCATAATAGTACTGACAAAAAACACCTGGTAGGATAAAAAAAACACATAATGTGAGGATGATGACACTGTGCATTCCTGCAGACACCTGAAGATAGTGGGTGCTGTTGGAGGGACGTTTAAGCAGACAACTGGAATGCTATATTAAACGAGACTTCAGGCCCCCATTGAAAATTTAAAGTGTGATGGAAGTGACAGCAATACGAGCAAAGTGGGGCCTGTTCAGCTATGGGCTGACCTTTTTAACTTGAAACTGTACTCCCCAATATAGCGCCCTACGCAGTAAATGTCAACTTCATATTCTACACTCAGTGATATGAACCTCTGTCTGCTGTAATGCTCTGCACTTTGTTTCTGTATATTTTAGGAATTATCAGGAGTTTATGGAATAAAACAAAAATGTTAATCTTTCTCAAACAATTACATATAAATAGTAAAACCAGAGAAACTTATAATTTTGCAGTGGTCTCTTATTTTTTTCCAGAGCTGTATATAAGTATATACATACACACTCTCAGTACTGTCAGCTGCAGATTAACAAATAGGCTAACGTCGGCTGCAGGTTTGGTCCCCCGACTGACCGTAGGGGCTGAGTTTGGGGGGAAAAAAAAGTGATTGGATTAATCAGAACATTAGAACAATCTAGACAAGAACAGGCCATTCAGCCCACAGAGCTTGTCAGTCCTATCCCAATTCTTCTAAAAAAAAAAACAAGTCGAGCTTTGAAAGTTCTTACTGTCTACCACACTACTTGGTAGCTTATTCCAAGTGACTATGGTAGTGTTCTGGTAGTATACTGTCTTTACTTGACGTGTGTACCTTATATTACCTACAGCGATGGACCAACTATTGTGACTAACAGCACAAACCCCACCGCATGCTGCAAAGGGCGAGAGAGAGATGCAACGTGAGTGGCCCACGCTGCATCCTCCACACACCTGCCTGTCCAATCACAAGATCGCACTAACTCGCGGCCACCCGGCATCCACCAATGCAAACAAAAAAAAAATGCGCAAGAAAAACAAATTACGGATTTATGCGCAAATGACAGGGTACACATCTATGCACTCGAGGTCAGTGTGTACCAGTGGTAAGTACAATGAATTTTGTTCTTGCACATCTCTTCAGAACAGTTGACAGAATGCAATATGAAAAATTCTTACATAGAGAATATATACAGCACAGTAAATAATTTATTAATCAGGATCGCAATGGCAGAAGGTAAATTGAAAGATTAGGGGTGTCTACAGGACACCGTCACATTCAGAAGCTGTCTCTGATTTGTTTTATTTTACAAGGACGCCAACTTTCAGATACGTGAATTGGAGTTAATATTAGCTGGCAAGTCATGAACAGACATTTAGTTAGGACTAAAAGCTCACTTTGTCCTTGGTAGACCCTCACACCTTAACTGCTTGTAAAGCCAAGTGCAATGGAGCAGAGCAGATCTGAGGAGAGGAAGGGGGGACAAAGCTGCTGCAGGAGGATCCCTTTTTGTATCAGAAAACAAGCTGATTGTGCTAAATGTTTATTGAATGAAGAAAGAATGTGTGTGTTAGATACATGTATTTTTTGCTTTATAATATTTTGGTTATTTAAGCCAGTATGTACTAATAAGAACACAAGTGGGTAACACTAACATGGCCTCTGTCATTCTCCATTCATTAGTGTTGGCCCCGGGGTCTGCTGTGCTTATTATCATTACTGTAGTTCTCAGTATTTGGATACAATTAAGAGAGCAAACCCACAGAGTTAAAGGGAAAATAACAAAACAAAGTTAAACATTTATGTACATGGCAACAATACAGATGTTTCTTAATTGCTCATACATTACTACACTTTTTATTAATGCAAAACAAGAGAAGGAATAAAGGCCAGGAAATTCAAAAAGAGATCAAGAAATGCATTGATTTTGAATCTGCTTGAAACAAAAACCTACAGCATGGGTCTTGATTGGCAGGACTGAACCTGAGTAGGTTATACGACTTTACTTATATATCAATAGGGAATAATATGCACGTGAATTGCAAGTTGCAAGAATAGTTGTTGTCTGGCCGGTTGTGCCGTGCCAGTCTGGACAGAAGTCCAGGGCTAACTTCTGATGCCAGTCCCTGCCTCATTACCTGACACTAATTCCAATGAAGAGAGCTCTCTATGTAAGCGGGATCTGGCATCAAATAGACTGAGGTCTACAGTGCAACAGGAAAGACTCAACAGTCTAACACAGATGACCCTTGAAAGAGAGATTCTTCAACGACTGGACTTCACAGGAATTGTAAAGGATTTTGCTACAAAAAACACCAGAATAAAAAGCTTCTAAAGGTAGAGGTCAGTTTTTTCCTATTATGCTCTTTTGTGTTATGAGCTCACCTAACGTTTGTGGATGTTGTGCGTTGACTGGCTAGGCAAGCAGTAGGCCACCGTGTACGCTAGCAGGAGTGACCCTGTTGTTCATATTGTGGTGTTTGTCATTGATTCTCACTGCTTTTTCCTTCAATAACTGTTGTTGATGTCAGGTCTAAAAACTGCACTGGTGTTTAGCAGTACACATTTCTACAGCCTCGATATATTGCTAGGGCAGTATGTTACAAATAAATGTGTGCATCAAGTGCTACAGAGTGGTTTGCATTTTGTGCTTGTTATGAGGTAGCTGAAGGTAAGGTACAGACAGGGACGTGCAGTCAGGGGAGGCAGTGAAAAGTAAAAAAAAAAAAAAAACTAATAATGATAACATAAAATAAATTTGTTCACTGGTCTGTGCTATTAATTTCTTTTCTGTATGATTCCAATAAGTTTGATCATTTTTATAGTTAAAATCTCTGAATTTGCACATTTCCTGTTCAAATACAGGGGAGAAACGTGAGGTACGGCAGCGACGAGCCTAACCTCACCTAGGACTGCGCTCTCCCTCACACACAGGGTTGATGCCCATGTCTGTTGCTGTCTCTCTGTATGTCGCCAATATAAGGTTTGCAGACACGTTTATTATGCACCCTGACTTTACACAGTCTGCCTAATATCTTTAATGAAAGTGTGTGACATATTTAGTCTTGCTAATAGGACATAAAACTGCAGTGAAAAGGCACAATGTGAGGCAGACAGTACTGTGCCGCACCAAAGGGGAGCGCATGTGAGCCCAAAAGGTGTTTGTTGCTGCTGTTTTTCTAAGTTAGCAATATCAACAAGTCAAGTGCACTGCAGCTGTCCGTTTATTTTTATTTTTTGTTCCGACTGACTGTCAAAATGGAAGATTAAGATTGTTTCAAACTAAAGTAAAATAAGGAGGACTTTTACAAGAAAGTGACGGAGATTTTCGTAGAGAAGGATAGGCGCATGGCATTGATTTACAAATAAAGGTAACACCATAAACGGTTTTCAAGTTTACAAAAAAGTGGGATCAGACTAAGAAAAAAAATCCAATATTTAAAAACTACATTTTGAGCTTACATAAAATATTCTTTTGTTTTTCTTGTTATCCTTTTGTTGGACAGTTTGTATTAAAATTGATTAAAGCATCAGAATTACAAGCTTTAAAAAACAACTAAATATTTCAATTAAAGTCAAAATTGAAGTCCTTTTTTCTACACCACTCTATATTTTCATTTGTATTGAATGAGTATGAATTGTGGAATTGCAACGGCAAATTTAGAACACATGGAGGATGAGAAGCAAATGCGCTCTCTTGCGCCGCTATAAATGTAACGTTCTTTCTTAGCCGAATATGCACCTTACCTGTGTGTGTGTGTGTGTGTGTGTGTGTGTATGTAAAGAATGCTGATGAGATATGAAACATAACCAGTGGTCAATGTGCATGCTGGCTGCCAATTAAATATCGAATAAGCTACTCTTTGGGGTTCATATATTTGTAAATCTCACTCTGAAGGAGTCAACAGCCCTGGACCTCACCACACGTCACTGGGTACAGAATGATGAGGCTTTTGTATTAACAGAGAGGTCATGGGGGGGGGGGGGGGGGTGCCCAACGTTAGCCTCAGCCTAAGGGGCCCACAGTTTTTAGTTAATCCTCCCCTGAGTACCGTGCAAAAGACTTAGGCTCCTAAAAAATGTACAAAAATGCTTTCAAAAATAATAAAAAGATATAGCAATACCCCTTTACAGGCAGGAGAATTAAAACCGCACGGACTGCGGACTGCTGCTTTGCATCGTGCTTGGACTCAGATTACCTGTCATGTAGTTTTGTAACAAAACCAGCATCTTAGAGAGCTTGCTCTGTTTTCTGTAGATTTTGGCCATCTTGCCTACTTCAGTCCCTCCAGGTGATCCCAGGCAGTTTCTAGGCTGTTAAGATCAGGACTCTGCAGAGGCCACACCATCTACTGCAGAGCTTCTTATTCTTCTGTTTGCTTAAAATGTGACCTTGGTCTTGTGTTTGGTGTTGTGGTCCTGCTGTTGGCACCGATTAGACACCTCCCTGCTTGGTACCATGTAATGGATGAGAATATGCATGTACTTCTCAGCACTGAGGATTTCATTCATTTTGGCCAGGTCCCCATTTGCTGAAATGGTGCCCTAAAACCTGAAAGGAACCTCTGCTGTTCCTCACTGTTGGCTGCAGCCACTTATCCACACTCTTAAAAAATAAAGGTGCCAACGTTCTTGAGAGTGATGCCATAGGGTAGGGGTCCTCAATCACAGTCCTGGAGGGCCGCAGTGGCTGCAGGTTTTTGTTCTAATCCGGTTGCTTAATTAGAAAGCAATTCTTGCCAATAATTTAATTTCATAGCTTGTTAGTGCTTTAACTCTGCTATGTCAGGTCATTCTCATACCTTAGATTTTCTTCCCCTTTCTAAGGATATCATCCAAATGATTTGAAGGCTCAAATGGATGAGTAATTCTCAGTCCTTCACTTTCCTTCCAAGTATTTAATTAAATCCAATAATGCATGATAAATACACACAGGTGTAAATGGTAACAAGTTAAATGGAGAAATACTGCTCTGTTTTGTCATTTGCATGTTATTGCTAATTAGGAGCAATTAAAAACCAAGAATACAGCTGCTTAAGACTAAAATAAGCAATAAGCGTTCAAAATCTTAATGAGCAAGACAACTAAAGTGAAGCAGAACTGTTACTTGAACAATAAGTGCTTCTTATTAAGCAATTGGGTTGGAGCAAAAACCTGCAGCCACTGCGGCCCTCCAGGACTGTGATTGAGGACCCCTGCCATAGGGGAACCATTTTGCTTCCCAAAGAGACTCATCCATGTTCACGTTCCAGAAAGAACCTTTATTTATCTTCTGTTCACTCTGCTGACTCATGATTGCATGGCAGCTCTAACACCATCATTTTGTTTGTGGATAACACAGTGGTGGTCGACCTAATCAGCAATGGGGATGAGTAAGGTTACAAAATAGAGATATGACATTGACGCACCGGTGCAAGTGCAGCAATCTGTCTATTAATGTGGACAAGATGGAAGAGATGATTGTGACTTAAGGAGGCCCATGCTGTCCACACCCCACTGCACATTGAGGCCTCTGCAGTAGAACTGGTGAAGAGCACCAAACTCCTGGGTGTGCCCCTGGAAGCTGATCTTACTTGGTCAATCAACACCATCTCCATAGCCATGAAGGCCCTGCTGCATCTCCTGAAGGCCCAGTAGATCTTGAGAGTACCAATTGAGGCGAGTGTCCTTGGCCATCAGGATTGGTGTCCAGGAGCCCAGTAAGCTTTAGATTGCTAGAACATTGCCGAAGGCAAGCGTGGGGGCACTTGATTATCAATTGAGGTGATCGTCCACAGCCACATGGATATAGCAGAGCCTTGGTGGTTCGATGTATGGAAAGATCTCCAACTTTAATGTGTTTTTATTGACCAGATTTTTGATTGTTTGTTTAACCCTTGGGATTATTTACTGATTGATTTTATTCCTCACAATGAACACTGTTTATATTACTGATTATTCATTGATGTATTTATTAAGAAACGTCTGGGCTGCACTTTACTTTGAATGGATTTGTTTGGATAGTAGCACTTTGTTGTTCTGTGTCCTGATTTGTCCTAGTCCATCCCAGTTACATAACTATTGATGACACGGGTTCAATGGAGTGTGCCGGCTGCGGGCAACCTGGGAATTTCCTGCTGTGATACCCACCGGGTCCCTGTGACCCTAAACCGGGCAGACTTAATGTACCCTTCAGCACAAGCAGGATTAAATGTTCAATTCTTGTCACTTGACTGTATGCTATGCACTTGCTTAACGTCTCCCACAACAGGGGGCTTTCTTTAATGAAAATACAAACATTTCCTGTAGAATGTTTAGACATCTGAAATTTTCTCTATTCTACTGACACACTAATGCAGAAGATGAAAAAGAAACATCCAAGACTGAGACTTTTGTATAGACAGGCAGACCCCCAGATGGCTCACAGCAACCAATCCAGGGGCTCCCTGTGTGGACTTTCCATGCTCATGTTGTGTCCATTTTGTCCCTCTTTCAGTATCTCCTCCTACATCTAAAAGACATTTGGATGCTTTTAGTTGGGAACTTGAAAGCTCCTCCTCTGGATAAATGGGTTATGAAGATGGATGGATGGTAACGCTAACCCAATTAGTGTGAGTGAAAGTGCCTTGTGATGGACTGGTGTGTCATCCAGAATTAGTTTGGGCCTCATGACCTTGGAATAGCAAAAGTAGGTTCAGAAAATCAATAGATTTGTTTTTAAGATTATAAAATGTTCGAAGCTGACAGTTGAATTTTTGTAATCGTGTTGCTAGTGAATCCTGATGCCCATTTAACCTGCCACTTGTTCCTCTTTTAAAAAATCTTTTTAGGTTTGAATAATTGTCCTTCCTCCCATCCATTCCTCTCTCCCTCTCCATTTACCTTTCCATCCCTCCGTTTAGTAAACCCACTTAGTCCAACATTTCTTTGCTGTTAAGACCATCTTTTAATTCCCTTTTCAAAGTCTCCTTAATGGCAGTCAATTTCACTATCCGCTAAGAACAGGAGAACACAGCTATGATATGGGAAAATGTCTCCTGTTCTGACAAATTTCAGTCTACAGAAACATTTGGACAGTAAGGTCAGGATTTGGCATAAATATCATGAATCTGTGGATCTGTCCTGCCTTGTGTCCACACAGAATAGGGTTGTGCGGTAAACCAGTAATCGAAAAGTATCGAAACACCCAAATTTTATCTCAGTACGGTACCAGCAACTTGGGATTTTCGATACTGTAAATAAATATCAGCTTTTCTCTCAATACCCACCCCACCCGACCTGACCCACTTCCATCGCCGCTCACTATTGCAGATGTTGAAAAATGTCCATTTTGTAAATTTCATTAAACAAAACAACCTAATTGTATGTGACTGGGAGTTCACAGGGGAAATTATTGCTTTCGATACGATTGGCTTCGATTCACGGCTATTAAGAGGGAAGTGGTGCTGGAGTAAGATGTAAGTACTGTATGTTGTTGTATTCTCTGTTTAATGTATTATTTGGATTTGCAGTGTGTTTTATATTACTTGAATCTATTATGTGGTTGTTACAGTTTATTACTTGAACACTTGATGTGTGTATTATATATTATTTAAACACGCTGTATTTATTATATAATCTGAATTTGTGTTTACAAATTTAATTAATGATGATTTTTATTGTGTTATTTGACTACATTATGTGTTTAATTTATTACCTACAGTAAATATATTACATGTGTGTTCTTGAAGCCCTGGTATTTTTTCAGGCCAAAAGCCTTTAACTGCCATCACTTTACAAGCACAGTCGTGACTTCTAGTGTTGCGAATTCTTCAACGCCATCAAGCACCTTTGTCCTCCCCTTGAGCTCATAGACACTAAACCGGCTGCTCATTCCTGGCATGATGGAGGCCATCAAGGGGTGCGCTAGCACAGTGCAGGTCTTTGGTGAGCTCTATTTATAGCCAGCACTGCTATGGAAAAATCTCTGACTTGAGATGAATGCCATTCTTGACCCTCATCACCACCTTCAACGAGTCCACAGCATGGTGCTTCCCGAAACAAAAGTTCAGTTTCTGTCTAAATAAAGATATTGATTGTTGTTTGTGTACATATGAAGTGGCGGGAAGTGTGTGTGTGCGTGAGTAAGTGTGTGCGAGTCCACACACGGCTGCCTGCTAGATGTAACACTTCTGAGGTAGTGTTCAGTATGAGGGAGGTGAGGTGCTATATGCAATAATTATTACATCATGTTACGTTACATGTAACTTTTTAAATTTAATATTAAGTTTGAGAAGTGCTCTGTGCAATAATTATGATGTCGTGTAACATTTCTAGATAATGAGATATGCATTATATAATATTTATGTATGCCCTGTTATGTCAGATGTAACCTGTTTTAGGTAATGTTCAGTATGAGAGGTGTTATATAAAATAATTACCATGTCATTCATATGTCATTGATGTACCATTTTAAGTAATGTTTTGTATTAGAGGTGCTGTCTACAATCATTATTATGCTATATTACATATAACTTTCCTTAATTAATGTTCAATAGGAGAGGTGCGATATAAAATAAGAAATGAATGTCTTCAAGAAATACTACAGCACGTTTAGTCATTGTGCCTTCCCTTTTTCTCTTGTATTCTTAGTCATTTGGTTCTTCCATTTTTTCTTACTTTCTTAAGTTTATTTCAAGTCCAAGTTCACTGTCACTTATACAGAGGACAGTGACATTTTCACTTTCATGTGTAACGTCCTCCTCGCTGCCACATTCTACGAGCCAAACGCGGGCTTACCACCTGTAAAGTTATTTTTAATTTTTTTTTAGAAATTGTAATAAATGTACCATGACAATGTTTTAAGTACACCCACATGAAACTAAATAAATATTGGCACATTTACGCCGGACAAGTAAAGGCCAGTGTTAGCACGGCCATCGCTGTGGTCAAGTCCCTGGGATATAACGAGCACATTTGCAGTTTAAGGGGATCGACGTGATCTACTCAGTTAAAGCTGAGGATGTCTCCTTGTGATGTGTAAAAGTTGTTGTTTAAGTAATGATTGCTCGGTAATGACCGCTAATGATAGCACTGAGCTCATCAAGAGGGCGCGCACACTTTACGACACTGTGGTACGCCTAGCACGAGGTAACCTCCGCTCCCCTTCCCCAGTCTCTGCTGCAGTCTGCCCCGTTTACTGGAAAGTGCTTCTCTGAATCCCGACTACCTGAACCCAACTTCCGAAGCGCGCAGACGTGTGACCGCTGCCTGGAATTCGCCGTTCTTTACTCTGCGCGGACAGACAGCTCGTGCCTAGACCTTTGGCCCGCGGCCAAGACTGACGTCAGTGATTAGGGGGCGGAGCGAGACGCCTGCAGAAGCGCCAGACTCCAAACTGCGCATTCCAATCCGTCTGCTGGAGCTTCTGTGCCTTACTTTTTAAGTGGAGTTACTTTCAATAAAAGCGCTGCCTTTAACCGACCCTCTTTGCTTATAAACCAACTGAGGAATAATCTGGAAAAGTACTCGCAAGGGAAGGAAGGCTCAGCGTGAGTAACCGCAAAAAGACATGAGAACTTCAGCCATGCAGTGGCAACCCTGGCTTATCCTCTGTGTTGCGGTTATCTCTGCGGTGGCATCCGAGCAGCTCGAAGGTAAGGACTCTGGTCTGTTTCATTATTTGAAGGTTCCTGTACATCTGAAATTGAATTTTACTTTTTTTGTAACCATAGGTACGAAGATGCTTACCATACAAAAGTCGCGTCTGATTGTTTAAAGTCTCTGGTCAGAGTTGTGCGTCTAAACTACAGTTATGCCTACCGCCTACAATACAGTATTTTTTATTTGCAATAATTTTGAACTGTAGTTAAACAAATAAAAAAAGAAACACATATTGTGAAACTTTCTAACCTGTCGTAAAAAAAACCGTTAACGGTGCGTTTGCAGTGATGTTGAGCGTTCCCGACAATGGCGTCGACTTTACTTGATTCTTTTTTTTTTAACACAAAAAGTGCATCTCATTATGCATTTAATAAATCTGCTGATTACTGAAATCAAAAAGATCTGTGAGTGATAGTGAAGCTGCATCCATAATTGCAGCCTCATGACGCCGTCTGCCTCCTCCTGTGCTTCTAAACCTCCGAACAATTAAAGGAAGCAAGAAGGGAGGAGGCTGTGAAAAGACAAATCCGGCGTTTATTAGCACAGCAGCTAATCTCATTCGAGCACTGCATAACAAAAAAAAAATTTTCAAAGGACAACCTTTTTTCCCAAAATGGGGAGGTTAAGTTGAACCCTAGCTTTGGGGGACTCCTCAGTCTGACGTGACGACGTCTGTTGTTGTTTCTGGTGCCCCTAGTTCGGTTTTGCCAACTTGGATTGGTTTGGCATCTCATTGCTAATTTAACACGTTCACTGCCGAGGGGTGCTCTGCACTTCCAGGCACTCGACTGGGTTATGTCTTTATAGATGCAGTGCGTGTGAGAATGTGATGCTGGTCTGCACCATAATCCTCCCTCACAAAATAAAAAATCTGGACTTTGTAGGTTTAGGTGTGCTGAATGCATTTCAGAAATTCGGATTTCTCGGCCACAAACCGTTTCCGCAACATATTGGATTTAGAAAGAAAATACTGATTTTGAAAAAAGGTACATTTGTCTTATAGTATAAGTATTTTTCATCCATAAAATATTATTTGAAGTATAGGCAATCCTCCGAATACCGGTCCCAAATTATTTAACAACTGTTTTCCTATCGAGTGGACAATATTTAGGAGCGGGAGCAATAAGGTTAGTTATAACTAGCTTACTTATTTAAAAATATAGGTTGCATATATTGTGGCGCAACTGCCACAAACGTAATCTTTTCGGCAATATGCATTTGCTCAGCGATAACTACAACATTTAGTTGCTCCGTGTTGAACCGTTACCACTAAGAGACGTTGCAGCTGTTGTGCTGGAATTAATACAAAATATTGGAAATACATCTTATTGTCTTGCAATAAATGTTTTTTCGCGGCTTTCAGTGTAGTATTGTCCACTCGATAGGAAAACAGTTGTTAAATAATTTGGGACCGGTATTCGGAGGATTGCCGAAGTATATATTGAGCTGAAAAATGTCTGTCTCCCTCGTTCAAAGTGAAGTAGTTCCTACACTTTTTTTTTGCTCTGTCAGTATTTTCTCCCTTTTTTCTTCAAAATAGCCAGGAATTTCTAATTAGAAGGTTAAAAAGATCCTTTTTTATTGTCTCAAAGAATGAACGTTGTTTTTTTGAGTGGATTTTACATATGCGTGCAAGGTCAGGCTGATATACCAGTTGTCTTTGATTGGGTAACTAGTAAGCAAATGTTAAATAAATAATAATAAATAAATAAAATGTGTGTGTCAAAATTTTCTTGGAAATACAAAATTGAGAAACTACTTAAGGAACTTCTCACTTCCTTACCTTGCACTTGGGTGCAGCATGTCTTCAAAAGTCAATTTCTGACATTCTTGTTTGGATTTCCTCCCCGAGATCGAGAGTGGTCTCTGATAAACACGGGGAAGGATTCCATCAGGACATCGCTCAAATGGGGAAGACGTTAAAGTGGAAAGTGATGTGTCTGGCACAGTCGTTCCACAGTGAAACACCTTCAGAGGGTTTTTAAGAGGAAAAAGAAATTACCAAAAATAGTCACTTTGGAAGTAATAATCATATTTAAAACAATTACATGTTGCTGACATGGTGGTGCAGTGATAGCGCTGCTGCCTAGCAGTAAGGAGACCGGGGTTTGCTATCCTGTGTTCTTGCCTGTTTGGCTTTTGTGTGTTCTCCTGGTGTCTGTGTGGGTTGCTCCCACAGTTTAGATGAACTGGAGCTGTTAGACTGGCCCTAGTGTGTGTTTGGTTTGTCTGTCTGTCTGCTTTGAGATGACCTGGAGTCCTGTCCAGGATTTGTTCCTGATTTGTGCCCTGTGCTAGCTGGGATAGGCTCTGGGACCCCCAGTGACCCTGGTGTGGTGTAAGTGGGTTAGAAAAATATTAGAATTCTATGTCCAATTTATAATTTTTCAAGCATAAATAATTAGTTTAAAAATATATTACCTTTTTTCTCTATAGCTTTTTCACTTTCTTTCTCTTAAAAACTAAATGTGATAGAACAGTTCTGTTGCCAGATTTGGATTCAACACCCTTAAATTTTTGATGGGTTGGAAAAAAAAAGTTTATACAGAGCAGTGTAATTGACCCATGGTGGGCACTTTGGTTTTGATTCATGTTGTGTGTCAGTGTTCACTTTGAAAGTGCTGTATAAATACTGTGACTCCACGTGAGATGAGCAGCAAAGGTGGGCAATCGCTGAATCCCAGAGTGCTTAACTGCTGGGGATTGCAGGGGACACCTCCAAAAACGAGCAGGCAGCTGCTCACCTCATCTTGTCCTTCTTAACATGTTTGATCTCAGCCTCACACCACCTGACACCTATGGAGGAACACCTTGGACAAAATTAAGTATGCAAATAAATAAGTGCATTGTGAGACAGTAAATAGATTAAAACACTGTGATATAAGAAATGTCTTCTGTTGCTTGTTTTTTTATGTATTTATTTTTTTCATCATTTATTTATGTTACTGACACCACAGCCAACATAAAATATGTCTTGAAATGGAAACTGTCACTTTCTCCATTTAAAGTTGAGAGGGTGGGCTCTAGCAAGTACTGTGTTTTGATCGGTGAGGCGTCCGTAGCGTCAGGTGCACATGCCTACTGTATGAGCCACAGGATTCAAAAGGCAAGCAAAGTACAAGCTCAGAGTTACGGCTGTGCACGTCCAAATGTTGGCCGGGATTACTGCATGAAGCAGCTACTTTAATTCACGATACCTTAAATTCATGACCCTCTCCAGTGTCTGCATCCAGTGAGTGGTGTCTCCCTATAAATGTAACATCCGATATCCAAAGATTTATGCACGGTGGTCTGCTCTTGATTCACCAATCAAAACTCAGAGTTCACTAGAGCAGTGGTTCCTAAACTCGGTCCTGGGGACCCCCTGTGGCTGCAGGTTTGTGTTCCAACCAGATTCACAATTGGTGATAATAATCGATAACAACTGATCTCATTTAGCTGGTTTATTTAACTTTTTTACTCTTCTTTTATTCTGCGTTCAGAAAAACACAGCAGTATGTTTTGTTTTTTTTTAATTTATAAGACATTTAGAAGTATTAGTTTTTTTTCTAAAGCTGTAAATGCTTAACTCTCTTTTGTTGTTTTCCTATTATTTTCCCCTTTTCCTGTGTAGTCTGCTCCCTTCATTTAACCTTAATAGTGACAATCAACAACCAGCATAGCAGACACCCGGGATGATGAAAGTTGCGACGACTTCAGTGTCAGGCCTGCTAATTAGTAAATCCATCCATCCATTATCCAACACGCTATATCCTAACTACAGGGTCACGGGGGTCTGCTGGAGCCAATCTCAGCCAACACAGGGTGCAAGGCAGGAAACAAACCCCGGGCAGGACGCCAGCCCACCACAGGGCACATGCACACACTAGGGACAATTTAGAATCGCCAATCCACCTAACCTGCATGTCTTTGGACTGGGGGATGAAACCGGAGCACTCGGAGGAAACCCACGCAGGGAGGACCCGAGAAACGAACCCAGGACTCCTTAATGTGAGGCAGCAGCGCTACCCACTATAATTAGTAAATAACCAATTAAATAACCAGAACACCTGGAAAAGCAGAATGAAAATTAGGTTGAAAATACTGTTACCAACTTAAAAAAACTACATATTCCCCATATAACTGCATTTTAATAAAAATCTACCAAACTTAGATTATAATTTCTACATTAACTCCAAAACATGGAAACTGATAATGACTCACTTAATTTAGGCTAAGAGTCCAATGAAAAATGGAAGTTGGTTGGAACAAAAACCTGCAGCCGTAGTGAGTCCCCAGAACCGAGTTGGGGAACCACTGACCTAGAGCCCACTCTATCAATTTTGATGGGTGAAAATGGACCGTTTTCATTTCAAGGTGTGTTTCCTGTTGCATGTGGTGTCACTAAAATAAATGAATAAAGAAGTAAATACACAGAGGAATACAGAACAAAAAATATTTTGAGACACATTTAATCGTTTATTCCCTCATCATTCCATTATTTATTTATTGTCACATTTCACAATACATTTACCTCTTTGCATATTCACTTATTTTATTTTGTCAAAAACCGTCCCCCATAGACACCTCTCTCCACCGGTTTCTTGTAGTTCATCGGCACAGCTTCTCCACATTCCTTTCTTAGCGACTTCCAGTCACACAAACACTTGGTCGTTGCAGAGCTCCATTTTAAATCTGGAAGTAGGGCTGCCTGACTCCTGAAGTTTCCAGATGCTGTGGTAAAGGCCGAGCTTTTAGGAGAGTTCCCTAACACTCGCAGGTAGCGGACGTCTCCATGATTGAACACTTAAGCCTGTAAGGGCTGTGGAGTCGATGCACAAAACCTTCGACTCTTACTCCTCAGTTCTAGTACCATTAACTCTGACTCTTCCTCCTCTGTTTTATTTAATATGTTGATGAAAAGCACACGACGTACGAGATACAAGGCACTTCAGCGCTGCCAGCGTGAATCATTGGGGTACTTTTTAGCACTCTAACCTGTTAAAGTTTGGGTTTAAGGGCTGTGGCAACATTGTGGCTTGCAAGTACTGAGTTAACATTAAGGCTAAAATTAGAATACAAAATTTAAAAAAAGAAGCTACTGTATATTTTCATCAAAAGAAAAAGAGTTGAATTGAATCAGTATATGTGAACTCATTATTTTACAATTTACATTTTGTTAGAGTCGACATATTTTTTTACTGACTCTAGCTCCAGTTACCTAATAATTACTTCCAGCTCCACGACTCTGACTCCACAGCCCTGTGTATTAGTGTGTTTTGAATGGCATTCTCATAATTCTTGTGAATTCAAAATGGATCCCAAACACCATGTCTGTAGGATTCCATTTTAAACTTTAAATGCTGTGTATTCTATATTTATGTATGCATCTATGTCTGGCAAGCCAGTGAGGTGATAAGTTCTTGCCTTGTGCAGTGAGTCAAACAAAAAATTTGTGTGCCCTTTTGTGGCTTGGCTTTTAATGTCCTTTGATTAAACATTTGAATGTTTCTGTTCTAAAAAGACTTTCCTTACATTATTTTAATTGCTACTGTTACGTTAGTATTTCATGGTGTCGCCTCCTGTGATGAGGCCTGTTAGGGGTCCCTGGCAGTGTGCAGTTTTAAAATAAAAACTGGGTGCATGCCGTAGTGTGAATGAGCGGCCCTGGGGTGTTGATCGGGGGAGCCTGGCTGGACCTGCATTCACACGCTGGCACACACTGTGCAATTAGGCACCTGTGCCCACCCAAGTATAAAAAAAGAGCCTGAACAGGACAGGAAAGGGATTTCAAGACGGAACGAAGTAAACGGGCAAAGAGGGAAAAAAAGATGGAGACTGGAGGTTAAAGGGAAAGAGAAGGAATAAGAGAGGATTGTGGAAGGCAAGCAGTCGGGAATGGCATCCCACAGGGAGTAAGCGGGTGGGCTCATAGGGCTGGGTTGCACTTGCTAAGCACCCACAAGCAGGAGTGAACAACCTCATCAAGTGGGCTCCAGCCATGGCTGCTGGAGTGAATGGAGTCCATCCTCCGTTTCCGTCTAACAATGTCCTGGGTTAACGGGAATATGTGAGCTGCAGCTGGCTTGGACATCACACCTCTGTAGGAGGGACCCTCGGGTCAGTCTAATAGCAGCCACTGACAGCAGTTTTCTAGGCCAGAGGCTGGATCCTCAACAGTAAGTCCTAATGCTGACAACATCTAATGCAGCAGGCTTACATATTAAGTAGGCCAATATTGTAAAGACGCCATTAACAGAATGCAACTGTTGGACTGAAGCAGCTTATCAATCAATCAATCAAATAGCCTTTTATTGTCAATTCACTGTATGTGCATAACATAGAGGAGAATCGAAATACTGTTTCTCATCTTCGTAGTACAATAAAATAATATATAAAAAAAAAACAAAAAAGTATACAGTCGACCCTTGATATACGACCGGCCTGACATGCGAACAACTTGGTTTACGACCAAAATTTTTGTTTTGAATTACGACCAGCGTGTCTTGCGTTACGACCCTAATGCGGTCACGTGTATCCGTTTGTGCGATTGTAAACAAACAGCCGAGGGCGTTTGTAAGCGTCAGCTGGAGCCCAGATACATGTGTTTGAGGACGTAATTTCGGTCAGTGCAGTGATTTATATAATTTATTTCGATAATTGCTAAGGAAGGAAGAGAAGGTAATGAAGGTAAAGAAAGCGATCACAATCGAAACGAAGAAGGAAATTGTGTGGAAATATGAGGGTGGCGTTTGTGTGACCGATCTCGTTAATATGTACAGCATGTCGAAATCCACCATCTCGAAAATTTTACAAGGAAAAGATTTGTATAAGGAAGCTCCTTCCACACAATAACCACCTTCCATTTCATTCTCCTCCTCCTCCCTTCCTGCAAGCCAAAGATGTCAACTTAAATGGTGAGTACAGTATGAAATTGTTGTTTCTGGTAGGCTAGGCACTTTTTGGTTAGTACATTAGAAAAATTATTGGTGTTTTTGGTATATTATGTACATTATACAACCCTTTTTTTATTAAAAAAAAGTTAAGTAAGTATTGCTGTGGAAGGTTCGGAACGTATTAAGGGTATTTCCATTATTTCTTATGGGAAAAATAGTCTTGACTTACAACCAACTTGAGTTACAACCAGCCCTCGCGAACGAATTGAATTCGTAAGTCAAGGGCCCACTGTAACATATAAGGTAAATAACATTAAAACTTGTAAAGTAGACCTGTGTACAATGTGCAATAGTCAGTAGTGCAAAAACCAATTACAGTAAAAAGTGAGAAGGTGTATTATAGAGTAGCTTATGAGATGTACAAAAAGACAGACAGTTAGCAGCAGATGTAATATTGAGTCTTTATATAATACCAGCTGAGGTAGGGTACTTGGTAGATAGTGATTCTTGTTACGGTCCAGGGGCAAAGGGGGGAAGGTAGTGGACAGAGTTCAGCATCCTGACAGCTTGGTGGATGAAGCTGTTAGACTGTCTTGTGGAGTGGGCCCAGAGGCTTCGGTACCTTTTCCCTGAGAGGAGGAGGAGGCAGCTAAAAAGGGAGTGTAAGGGGTGGGAGGAGTCGCCAGCAAAGCTTATGGCTCTACGGGTGAGACGGGAGTGGAAAATGTCCTTGAGGGAGGGCAGTGGGGCACCAATGATCTTACTGGCCGCATCCACTATGCGTTGCAGGGACTTCCTAAAGGAGGCAGTGCAGCCTCCATACCACACAGGGATGCAGCTGGTGAGGATGCTCTCGATTGTGCCCCAGTAGAAAGAGCACATGATGGAGGGGTGGAACTTGTGCTCTCCTCGGTTTGTGTAGGAAGTATGAGCTTCCCGGATGCCTCCATGCTTGCCCCGCTTCCATTTTCTCTCACACCACTTCCGGCACCTCCTCCTCTGGGTAAGATACAGCAGGCGAGTCTGGTGATGTAATAGTCCGGCGGAGAAGTCCCAGGCCCCGAAGCGTCTCTGTAACTCTCTGGTCCAAGATGTGATGTTTGGTTTTGTGTCTTAAAAGGCAGTGGCGACGATATCTTGTAATCAACGTTGTCGGTTGACTACGTTCAAACTCACTCAAACACTCGCACGAACATAATGAACACAAACATTCACTCAAACACACATTCGGTACTACATGCGGAGAGAGAGGGGCCGCTGCGTCCGATTGTTCCACCATATCAATCTCCTATCAGATTATCACATTATCGGATATAAGGGGAATGAATACCCCACAATAGTGGAGCACACAGTTCATAACGGCAACAGAAAAACTCTTACGTAATAATGACTTTAATATAATACATAAAGTCAAGCAACTTAAATCATCAACATTGACCAAGCCTAAAAAAATGTTTAGGCTTATTAGGAAACTGAGGCTGCAAGAATGAATCGACGGTACTGGGGTTCGCATTTGAAGGCCAAGATGGTCTCTGCAATTAAACAAGTCCCATAATTCTTGTCCAGAAGTGTGGTTTGTTTGTGCTGTGTGCATTTCGGGGAAGTGTCTGCTCTTTTGCTGTGCTGAATTCAAACCAGATCTGCCTGCATACCCGTGAAGAGATAAAATGGCATGTTTCCTGAATATTGTAATTGTTTGGAATTTTAACAGCTTGGGCAAGCAGAACACTCAATCTGCCACAGATGGAGCTGATGACAGGACAAATTCTTTCTCACCTACCATTTTCTGCTGATTATGTTTGAGCATACCATCTTTTCAGAAAGCGTTGAGGACTTTCATTATCCACTTTGGGCCTGTGAAATGATGCCAGGACTTGTTCAAGTCGGGTTTTATGTTGAAAACATTTCCTTATTTAGCTTTGCTTCATGAATTGCTATATGACCATCTAGGTGATCTTATGTCTGACAGCCACCAGGAACAAAGTCAGGGCGATGATGGGTACAAGTAAGTTAAAAAAAACAACGGGGTGATTTTAACAGCATTGTTCAAAAGTGAACATCTCTGGCCTTCCAGACATTCATAGCAGCATCGGATTGGCATTTATGCTGCATTCACATGTTGTCAGACAGATGGGAAATATGAGTTTCCTAGTCGGAAATTTCATGTAAACGTCCCTCAAAGTTGGATTTTCCTTCCAGACAATGAGGAGGAAATATTGCTATGTGAATTAGCTGAACTGTGAAATAATGTTGGCCTTTCACGTTAGCCAACGATACAAGATAATAAAAAATAAAACCCATAAATAACTTGATCCAGCCACAAGTGGCATTTTTAGTGGTCAAGTTGTATCTGGAGCAACATGATACACTTTTAATGAATTTAGTTTGCTCATAATTTTCCTGAAAAAAATGAAAGCTTATCTTGTATTGCTTTTTGGGTGGACTGCGTAGCAAATTGACCGCAGCCTTGGATTTCTCCCAAAAGTCTGACTGGTGTGGTAATTCAGTCCCCAAAGACAGACAGACACACCAAATGTCCAATAACACACACGTTTAATTATATACTTTGTTGTACAACACCACACGATGCTGTAAATAGCCACAGTTCTCTCACAATCCCTACTTTCTTTTCAACTCTTTCTTCTCTGCCATCCTCACTCCTCCTCTCGCAAGCTTGATCTTCTTCCTCCCAACTCTGGCTCCTCTTCTGGAGGGAGGCGGCCCCTTTTATAAAAACCCGGATGTGCTCCAGGTGCTCCGTCATGATCTTCCGGAAGCACTTCCTGGTGTGGCAGAAGTGCTACAGTCCAAGGCTTTGTAATCCTCCTCCGCCCCGTCGGTGGCCACGGGCTCCGACAGGGTTGAGCTTTTAAACTCTGATCCCGTGACCCCAATGCAGACCAGGGTGGTTGGCATGGGGGAGTTATTGTCCCTCTCCCGGTCCTTCCTCCTTCCAGACGTCTGTCGCACTGGAAAAGCAAAATTTCATAAGTGAGAACTATGAAAACTCCCACTGCACGTAGTGAACTTAGCAGCAATGCACATGTAAAATAATCCTCCATTTTTGGGTGGGCCCACAGATAGCTGTACCCCTGTGCTCCTCCATGCAAAGACTTATGTTTCTGAGTTGCAGGGAAAAGTCATCAAGTATTTCCACTTCTTCCATGGTCCAATAAACTTGGTACTCCATTTGCTTAAGAAAAAGGGGTTTAGACAGAAAAATGCAGAATGATTAAATCTTTAAATACTGGGTTATCATTTGCTTGGCAGCACGAGGGAAAAATCTGTTATGGCTGCAGAGCTCATGAAACTTAAAAAGCAGACCTTAATTTCAAAATGCTGGCCTATACTTCAGACTGACTTGAAAAACACAAGTAGGCTTCTCTAGCACAAAAGAGGCATAGCCATCAAACTCAAGAAGCAGGCTCTGTGGCCTATGCACCCAAAAAGAGTCAAAGTGGGAGAGGGAGGGACTGCCCTGTATAATGATGAAAAGGGGGAAAAAAATGACACAATATCCATCCATCCATTTTCCAACCCGCTGAATCCAAACACAGGGTCACGGGGGTCTGCTGGAGCCAATCCCAGCCAACACAGGGCACAAGGCAGGAACCAATCCTGGGCAGGGTGCCAACCCACCACAGATGACACAATAGTGATAGTCAATACTGGTCATACTGGTCATTGTGATCACAAACTGAAAGTTAAATATTTGCTGTCAGAGTCACAGAGCTCTCTTGGATGCAGGTTCCAAAACTGAATGCCGACGTTGGGCTTTGTCTCTTTTTATTTTGTCTGAGACAGTAGGGGTGCGACTTCTCTGTTGATGGTAGAGGAAGTGAAGCTAGTATTCTGCCGACTGGTCTGCCATGGTAGTTAAAGAGGAGACAGAGTTGCCAACAGCTTCCTCTCATGCTCGGAGGTGGCATTACCAGTGTTGTGGTCTTATGATTAATCCCTACTTGCATATGTCTAATGTAGCCATTAGATAGATACTTTATTAATCCCAAGGGGAAATTCACATACTGCAGCAGCAGCATACTGATAAAGAAAATATTAAATTAAAGAGTGATAACAATGCAGGTATAACAGACAATAACTTTGAATAATGTTAACGTTTACCCCCACGGGTGGAATTGAAGAGTCGCATAGTTTGGAGGAGGAAAGATCTCCTCAGTCTGTCAGTGGAGCAGGACAGTGACAGCAGTCTGTCGCTGAAGCTGCTCCTCTGTCTGGAGATGATACTGTTCAGTGGATGCAGTGGATTCTCCATGACTGACAGGAGCCTGCTCAGCGCCCATCGCTCTGCCATGGATGTCAAACTGTCCAGCTCCGTGCCTACAATAGAGCCTGCCTTCCTCACCAGTTTGTCCAGGTGTGAGGCGTCCCTCTTCTTTATGCTGCCTCCCCAGCACACCACCACATAGAAGAGGGCGCTCGCCACAACCGTCTGATAGAACATCTGCAGCATCTTATTGCAGATGTTGAAGGATGCCAGCCTTCTAAGGAAGTATAACCGGCTCTGTCCTCTCTTGCACAGAGAATCAGTATTGGCAGTCCAGTCCAATTTATCATCCTGCTGCACTCCCAGGTATTTATAGGTCTGCACCCTCTGCACACAGTCATCTCTGATGATCACGGGGTCCATAAGGGGCCTGGTCCTCCTAAAATCCACCACCAGCTCCTTGGTTTTGCTGGTGTTCAGGTGTAGGTGGTTTGAGTCGCACCATTTAACAAAGTCCTTGATTAGGTTCCTATACTCCTCCTCCTGCCTACTCCTGATGCAACCCACGATAGCAGTGTCGTCAACGAACTTTTGCACATGGCAGGACTCCGAGTTGTATTGGAAGTCCGATGTATATAGGCTGAACAGGACCAGAGAAAGTACAGTCCCCTGCGGCGCTCCTGTGTTGCTGACCACAATGTCAGACCTGCAGTTCCCGAGACGCACATACTGAGGTCTGTCTTTGAGATAGTCCACAATCCATGCCACTAGGTATGAATCTACTCCCATCTCTGTCAGCTTGTCTCTAAGGAGCAGAGGTTGGATGGTGTTGAAGGCTCTAAGGAAATGTCCAGAAACAAAATTCTTACAGCACCACTGCCTCTGTCCAAGTGGGAGAGGGATCGGTATAGCATATAGATGATGGCATCCTCCGCTCCCACCTTCTCCTGGTATGCAAACTGCAGAGGGTCAAGGGCGTGATGGACCTGTGGCCTCAGGTGGTGAAGCAGCAGCCGCTCCATGGTCTTAGGAAGTGCACCATCACACCAAACCCATAGACACAATTGCACCATAATAGTCCCAGTTTAATTGAAGTGTTTTTAATTTAAACAATGCCTTCAGCGCAACTTTTCCTTTTCAGTGCCTACTGCTCTACTCCCTCCTCCACATCTGTCCTCAACTCCTCCTGAGTCAAGTGGAGGGCTTGCTTTTAACTCCAGTGCCAAGAGTACTTCCAGCACTTAATCTGTCACCCCTGGAAAGCACATCCGGGTCATGCAAGATCCAAACGGTCTTGTTGCTGTCAGTTTCCAATCCGCTCCCTCTGGCAATCCCCACAGAACTTGGCACGACAGGCCCCTAGGTCCACAACTCACCTGTTACCCTGTAGGCGTCCGTATTTGGACTCACCAGACAGAATGCTGCCACCCAGTGTACGGGGGACTGTTCTGCGCATAGCTGTCACCCATTGTCATGACGTTCTGGGTACCCAAGCCCAATTAGAGTGTCCATCCAAGGTTGCTGGAACACCAGCCCTGGTGTAGCTGCTGCTACAGCATCTTCCTGTGCCCATGTCCTTGTATGGAAGAAGAATATCACTGTTTCCCATGGCCCCCTGGCCAGGTAAGGGAGCAGGATCCATCCTGGCAGGGACACCACTTGGTCCCTCACAATATATACAATTAAATAAAGTGATGTTTTATTGGGCAGCACAGTGGTAGAGTGGTAGCAGAGACCAGGATTTGTGTTCCAGGACCTCTCTGTGTGGAATTTACATGTTCACCCCATGTCTGCGTGAGTTTCCTCTGGGTGCTCTGGTTTCCTTCTACAGTCCAAAGACATACAGGTTAGGTGAACTGGCTTTAGTGGGTGTTTGGTGTGTGGATGTGTGTGTGTGTGTGTGTTCTCCCTGTGATGGATTGGCCCTCTGTCCAGGGTTTGTCCCTGCCTTGCATTGTAAGATAGCTGGGGTTGGCTCTAGCACTGCCTGTAACCCTAGTCTGGATTAAGCAGGTTAGAATATGACATGACATGTTTTGTATTTTAGTACATTCTTTTTTTTTTTGTCACGCTGCGGGAGTGTGGTGACGTGTTACATTGTGGTCTTACGTGGAGGTTACAATTTCATTGTACATGTAAAACTAGTAAAACTACTACAGGTACTAAAACCACAAGCAGGAAAGAAGTCGTTGCAATCTTATAAATCTTATTCTGGAACCTGTTCTGCTATTACCATTTTTACTTTTTTATTTGGTTTCCCTTTTTTATGTTATGGCATTTATGGAAAACAAAATAAGTTTCCAAACAGAGTAGCAGGCAGTAGCATTTCAAGGATCTTCAAATCTCAGATGCTGGGTTTGGTGGAATGGCCTACTCTCTTCACAAGGTTACTTCTATTCAATTGCATCTGTTTATGCATGTGTAATAAGTTTTAGGCTTAAAAATGAAATTGGAAACTGTATTTTAATTATATTATGATTATATATAATTATAATTATATTATGATGGTGTCATTTCTCTTTACAAGTTAGTACTTGTGTGCCTCATCTCTGTTTTAGATCCAGAAGTAACACTCCATGTGGGTTAAAGTCTTAACAGAAACAATGAGGTTCCTCCTAATTTAAAAAAATAAATAAATAAATAAAATAGCATCAAGCCTGCTAAAGTACATTCTGTGCAGAGTCCCAGCAGTGTATAGCATTTAAATTTAAGGGGAATAAATTGTGATTTTAAGATTGCTGCTCAAGACCTGTGACTAAAAAGGTAACAGATATCTGTCTTACTAAGAAATATAAAGTGTAAAAGCCAAAGACTGGATAACGGCGAACGTTCACTAAAATGTTAGTTGGCATGTCAAAGGTCTCAAACGCAAATTGAAAAGAATAAAGTTTTTATCACATCTTGGCTTATTAACATCAAGAAAGCTCATCTTACAGGAAATCCATGTAAGTATTAATGACCAACCTAGGCCAAAGAAGGATAGATTCAACAGTATATATGACGATAAAACTTGAGGAATAGGACTATCGATTCATAAAGCAAGCTCTTTTCAGATCATTTCTGACTCTGAAAGATGTTTTATTATAATAACTAAGTTATAGCTAATGCTTTTTTTTTCTTTTTTTCACAGTTAATAATGGCTGAAGATTTTACCCATGTATTCAATTCTCCTTTAGATCACCCATCTTCATATGCAAACCACATGCTTTAAAACTACCTCAACAATTCTACTTTTTGTTTAAAAAAATTCATATACAGGTAGTCCCCAGGTTACGGACATTTGACCTACGGCATACAAACAGGGCCTCTGCTGTGACACATGTGCCTCGGTAACTGCCACTCCGTCACCTTCGGCCTGCGGACCCTGCAAGCGGTGGCTGGGCAGAGGCTGGAGGGGGGCGATTTTGCTGCTTGCACAGTGTAGTGTCCCTCGGGTGGCTCCCGGCGGCAAGCGGTTTCACTGCCCGCCCACCACACACGGCTGCTCCGTTTGTTCTAGGTACTTGGCTGGTAATGCTGCAAGCGGTGATCCAGTTGTGGCTGAACGGGTGGCAGGGGGTAGCATTGTAATGTGCCTCAGATGGCTGCATGTTGAATGGGGGTGGTGGTGTTGCGTACGCTGCAGGCAGCATACTGTAGTGGAGGTGACTGTGAGGTGGGCTGGTGATGAACCGCCCTCTCGCTGCCCCCATTCATTCTCAATAGCAAGCCTACTTGTACTGTTACGCACATAGCAGGAAGCTGTCTCTTGTCAGTACAGGGTGGTCCAGATCTAATTATGCAGATCCAGATCATCTGGATGACTTTAATTTATGCAGGGACGATTGCAGTTCGGCACGAAGACGATTCTTCATGTCGTCAGTTCGCACACTTCACGATGGTCCGGGATTCTTTGGGTGATTTTTCTATGTAATAAACTGAATAAGTTATAGCGTAATGAAAATTGCATAATTAGATCTGGACCACCCAATACATCAGATGTGTTGACGACTGGTGCCTTCCTGCTGTGATGGCGTGTATTAACCTTTTGTCTTCACCCTTCAACAATGTCTCTGAAACACAAATCTGATACAAGTGCTGCTGATATAGTAAAGAAGAGAAAAACCATCACCTTTGAAAATAAAGTAGAAATAATAAAAAGGTCAGAAAGAGGTGAAACACCATCATTCATTGGCAGAGCACTTGGTTACAGTCGGTCAAAAATAGCATTTGTTAAAATAATGTACCTGTTCCAACTTACATACAAATTCAATTTAAGTACAAACCTACAGTCCCTATCTCGTACGTAACCCGGGGACTGCCTGTACTGGTAGATCGATGCAGCTCACCCCCATATTCAGAGTCTAACCCCAAAGTGTCCGGTACAAGGCAGGGAAAGGCAGGCCTGAAACCAGACGACAGCCCATTGCACAGCTTGTTTCATGGGACCAGACGTATTTCTCAAACGAGAATACAAATCTGGAGACAATCCATGAAAAAGCTTGTAGTGAATAATGGCGAAATCTGTCCACAGAACACCTGACGCCAGTTCCCCCAGTCTATGCACTTTACACTGTCCGGGGTTTCAGGGAGAGAGTAAAGAAACTAAACAAAAGATGCTGAGAGAAAATAACAGCAATTTTAGTTTTTTTTTTTTTATCAGTTCAGGAGCTCAGTAGTAGCACATGGTAACTGAAGGTTAATCATTAATTCATACATTATAATCAGCAAGGTGACAGATGACAGGCATGTGCATTTAGACCACTGCAGCTACTTGGTTCAATGCGATTGTTTGCTATGATATCTTTCTGTCATTTTGACTCGGCATTACTATATAGCATGACAACAACATTTAGATAAGCATTGTGGTGTATGGATATACTACGTGTTAAAATGCTGTTTGCATTTCCAGTTAGAGAGTAATGTTAATTTTCTTTAGTTATTGTATATACTTGTGTTTAAGTTCTCCCGCGGATAAGTCAGGGCTTGATTTTACCATATAATTTCCGGTATTTTACAATGTCGGTCGTATAAGTCGAATGCGGAAAACTCACACCATTGGTCTAAGAGATTATGATATGCTAACACCCACCTGAGAGAGTAACCACGGAGCAGACAGCCTTTTTTTTTTTTTTTTGTATTGTGCCTACTTGACCGCACGGTAATACCTGAACTAATCTGAAGTGACGTTTGCACTGATTTGTGTTTTTTGTATCTCACACCCTCATACACCTTTATTGGAAGAGCATCCCTTATCTACGATGGAGCGTTTGATCGGAAGAAAATACGAAGCTGGTTTCAAGTTAAGTCATTGAAGTGGCGTAAGAAATTGGTAACCGTGCTACTGCAACAAAATTCACCATGTCTGAGAAACTGGTGCAAGATTGGAGGAAGCAAGAAGATGTCGTATTTTTGAATGGGCGTATAAGTCGGGTCTGATTTTAATGAGCGATTTTTCGGATTTCAAGACCTGAGTTATACGCGAGTATATAGTGTATTTGTTTAGATGTGCAGTCAGAAGGTGGATGTTGTGCAGCCTTGTCTGTGTGGTGTTAAGAAGAGTCGCTGATTACTGAAATCTGCATCTTTATATGGCTCCTTGTTATCAATTGTCTAAAGTGTGATGTGCCTTTTACTTCAAATGCATATTTTGCAGTTGATATTTTCAGTATAGTATCTGCCAGTTCTTTCAAGCTCGTATCGGCTTCTACACTATCACTGTAATGCTGAACAGCAGAGCGCACACACAGCATCTGTGACAACATATGATTCTCTTTTATCACACATCCATTGATGTCTTCAAATGGCAACGTTACAATGTCTGATGTTACAGGAAGGTTTAATTAGGGTTTTTTTCAGAACACGTTTCAGTTGTAGACAGTTTAGCATTGCTCTCTGTCAGCCCAAGTTAACTGAAGCATCTCAAAATCCTCACCCCTACTTTGAGTGCCACCTTCATGAGGAGTTGGATTGGTATTGAAGTGTGACACTCAGTGAGTGGTCCAATAATTCTCGCACAGTTTTAAGCAAAATTTACCCCTGGTTGTCTACAGACGTGTATATATATAAAATGTCTATCTTCAGCAAGACTGTTGAACAGCAAATTGGCTCATGTAATCGCCCGTCTTCAATCACTTGCTCTGAGTTATGAAAAAGTACAAAGTATGAACACTGACAAGACTTATTAATTGATTATTGAGTCTAATATAATACTAGCTTATAATTAGTCACAGTGAAGTGCATTCTGTGACCTACTCATACAAGGCTAGTTTGGAGACACCAGTTCACCTAATCGACACGTCTTTGAGATGGGAGCAGAAACCTCCCCAAAAATGAATAACATTCACTGTGTGCACAGTTATTAGATTTGTTAGGATTACTTTTTTTGTTGAACAAATACAAAGCTCTCGGGTAATGTAATTTTTTTTTTACATCAAACCTGAAGGTTTAAGTTTTGCCTTTCGTAAGGGAAAATTATAAGAGTGTGCAATAGACCAGCTATTAGTATGCAGAATTATTAGGCAACTTAAATTACCAATTTTTTTTTCTCCCATTCACATATTTATTCTCAAGTTTTACTGTAAGTGAAACAAATAAGTAACATAAAATGAAATATAACAATTAACATTTGTGGCTTTTTCAAAGAATTCAGTAACCAAAATAGTTGGCCTTCTTCTTTCCATAAAGTCTGTCAGTTTCTCGACCTGTTCGTGATGAACTTTTTCTGATGAAGCCTCCCAAGCATTGTTCAAAGAGGTGTGTATCATCTTCCCTCACTGTAAATCTTATGTTTGAGAGGTGTCCATGAGTTCTCAATGGGACTTAAGTCAGGTGAGGAAGGGGGCCTGGTCACTATTCAGTCATCTTTGAGGCCTTTGCTGGCTAACCAAGCAGTGGAGTACTTTGTTCCATGCGATGGAGCATTGCTCTGTGTAAAGATCATGGCCTTCTTGAATGCTGCTGATTTCTTCCTATGTCACTGCTTGAAAAAATTATTTCCCATAGACTGGCAGTAGATTTAGGAATTATGTTCAGTCCGTCTTGAATCCGTAAAGGTCAAAGTAGCTCTCCCTTAAGGACAGCAGCCCATACCAGTATAACTCCTCCATACTGCTGGCAGCTGACTTGAACTGGTGCCCTATGTCCATTACTAATCCAGCCATGGGCTAAACAATCTGGTTCATCAAGAGTCTGTGAAACCTTTGAAAAGTCAGCCTTCAGGTATTCCTTGGCCCAATCTTGATGCTTCAACTTGTGAATCTTATTACCTTACCTTAGCCATGTCCCTGAGCACTTGACACCTTGTACTTCTGGAATATGGTGCCACTGGAGGCTAATGGTTTCCTGGTAGTTTCAGTTTTAATTCTTCTCAAGTCTTTTGCACTTCATTTGCACCTTTTCTTCAAAATATTTTATTATGTGATGGTTGCATCTCAATAGTTGAGCAATTTCTAGATTTTGGCATCCATCTGAAAGGCATTTTACAATTTTTGACTTTTCAGTTTTAGTTAAATCTCTCTTTTAGTCCAATTCACCTGAGGTAATGAAGCTGCCAAATAATTGTGCACACCTTAATATAAGGTGTGAGTCACTTTAAGCCACACTTTCCCCCATTAAACAGTTACATCCATCCATCCATTTTCCAACCCGCTGAATCCGAACACAGGGTCACGGGGGGTCTGCTGGAGCCAATCCCAGCCAACACACAGCACAAGGCAGGAACCAATCCCGGGCAGGGTGCCAACCCACTGCAGGACACACACAAACACACCCACCCACACACCAAGCACACACTAGGGCCAATTTAGAATCGCCAATCCACCTAACCGGAATGTCTTTGGACTGTGGGGGGGAAACCGGAGAGCCCGGAGGGAACCCACGCAGACACGGGGAGAACATGCAAACTCCACGCAGGGAGGACCCGGGAAGCGAACCTGGGTTTCCTTACTGCGAGGCAGCAGCGCTACCCACTGCGCCACCGTGCCGCCCTAAACAATTACATATCATCTAAAATGATTATATCTAATAAGCATTCAGGTTTATGTTTTTAGCAATGGAAAATGTGCATAGAAATAATAACGCCAGAATACTGCCTTACCTAATAATTGTGCATTCAGTGTAGTGTGCTGGCCAAGAATCAAACCCAAGTCCTTAGAACTGTGAAGGACCAGTGCTAATCAGAGGGCCACATGGGAGAAAAACATAGCGTAATACTCTGAAACCTCCTTAATTCAACTCAGAGTTTCCTTTCAGGGGTGGTCTGGAGCCTTCACTGGCAGGATGAAACCTGTACTAGGCTCCAGGCTTTCTCAGGGTCCACTCACACATACACACAGCCACACACTCGACAGACCAATTTGTACCAAAAATTAACAATTACCTAAAACACATGACTTTGGTGTTCAAACTGCACACAGAAAAGAACTGTCTTTTGGTATTTGAACCCAGAACACTTGATCCATGAAGCAGTAGAATTAAACCACGTTGCAGATTAACATCTAGGAATAAAACAAGAGTGAGGAAAAACATTGTTTAGTAAGTTAGAGAAGGATGTCTTTCTTAAAATGTTGTTATATTCAGTATTGGGTGTTATAGTAGGGCAGAAGGAGTTGCATTACGTCTTTGTGGACTTGGAGAAAGCATATGACGGTGCCTCAAGAGGAGTTGTGGTATTGTATGAGGAAGTCAGGAGTGGCAGAGAAATACATAAGAGTTGTACAGAATATGTATGGGGGAATTGTAACAGTGGTGAGGACTGCGGTAGGAGTGATGGATGCATTCAATGTTGAGGTGGGATTACATCAGGGATCGGCTCGGAGCCCTTTCTTATTTGCAATGGTGATGGACAGGTTGACAGACGAGATTAGACAGGAGTCCCTGTGGACTATGATGTTTGCTGATGACATTGTAACTTGTAGCGATAGTAGGGAGCAAGTTGAGGAGACACCGAAGAAGCAGAGATATGCTCCAGAGAGGAGAGGAGTGAAGGTCAGTAGGCAGTATACATGTGTGTAAATGAGAGGAAGGTCCGTGGAATGGTGAGGATGCAAGGAGTAGAGTTGGCAAAGGTGGATGAGTTTAAATACTTGGGATCAACAGTACAGAGTAACAGGGATTATGGAACAGAGGTGAGGCAGGGTGGAATGGGTGGAGAAGAGTGTCAGGAGTAATGGGAGTAGTTAGGAGAGTGAAAGGGAAGGTCTACAGGACAGTAGTGAGACCAGCTATGTTATATGGGTTGGAGACGGTGGCACTAACCAGAAAGCAGGAGACAGAGCTGGAGGTGGCAGAGTTAAAGATGCTAAGATTTGCACTGGGTGTGACGAGGATGGACAGGATTAGAAATGAGAACATTAGAGGGTCAGCTCTGGTTGGAAGGTTGGGAGACAGTCAGAGAGGCGAGATTGTGTTGGTTTGGACGTGCAGAGGAGAGATGCGGAGTATATTGGGAAAGTGATGTTAAAGATAGAGCTGCCAGGCAAGAAGAAAAGAGGAAGGCCTAAGAGAAGGTTTATGGGTGTGGTGTAACAGAGCAAGATGTAGAGGACAGGAAGATATGGAACAAGATGGTCCGCTATGGCAACCCCTAACGGGAGCAGCCAAAAGAAGAAGAAGGTGTTGTAGTGTGAAAGGAGTGCTTGTGAACAGACCGCCAAACCTAAAATAAAGCCAAGTAGCTTATTATATAAAGGAAGGAGGTTTATTAAAACAAAGTGGTGCCTTACAAAAGTATTGGAGGTATCATAGATGGTAGATATGAAACCAGTAAGTACACATAACATAACATTCAGATGCATTCAAGGGCGGTGCTGGCAGGCATTATAGACCTCAATGGACCGAGTTCAGTAGGGTGCTTCTAGAAATTTCTCAAACCACTTCAGGGTTTTAGAGTCCAAAGACTGTCTCACCAGGGAAAAAGTGGAAAAACCGGCCTGAAACTCTATCTCACACAAACATAAACACACACACACATATATATAAACACACAGTGACAATTTGAAATTGGCAACTAACATAACCTAAATTAAAAAAAAAAAAATTCTAATGAATTTCTTCTTTGCCTGAGCATGTCTATCTGTAGTAATTCTGATGAAATGGGACTTGCAAAGCCAGTCAGTTATGACAATAACAGAAGTGAAAGGGAAACCTTATTACAGAGACAGACCATGACGGATATCAGGTGAATGTGGCACTCTGAAAATCTAGTCACCCAATAATTTACAACAACAACAACAACATTTATTTATATAGCACATTTTCATACAAAAAGTAGCTCAAAGTGCTTTACATAATGAAGAAAAGAAGAATAAAAGACAAATAAGAAATTAAAATAAGACAACCTTAGTTAACATAAAAAGGAGTAAGGTCCGATGGCCAGGGTGGACAGAAAAAACAAAAAAAAACTCCAGAAGGCTGGAGAAAAAAATAAAATCTGTAGGGGTTCCAGGCCACGAGACCGCCCAGTCCCCTTTGGGCATTCTACCTAACATAAATGAAATAGTCCTCTTTGTAGTTAGGGTTCTCACAGAGTCACTTTATGCTGATGGTTATACAGACTTCTGGCTTTTAATCCATCCATCATTGTTGGAACATCATGGTGCTTTGGGTAGATGGTGGTGGCACAAGCCACCACCAATAGGACACCGGAAAAGGAAACAGAAGAGAGAGTAGGGGTTAGTACAAATTTTGAATGAATAGTTATTATAATGAATTGGATATACAGAGTGTCAGGATTAAATTACAGTGAAGTTATGAGAAGGCCATGTTAAAGTAATGTGTTTTCAGTAGTTTTTTAAAGTGCTCCACTGTATTAGCCTGGCGAATTCCTACTGGCAGGCTATTCCAGATTTTAGGTGCATAACAGCAGAAGGCCGCCTCACCACTTCTTTTAAGTTTTGCTCTTGGAATTCTAAGGAGACACTCAGTTGAGGATCTGAGGTTGCGATTTGGAATATAAGGTGTCAGACATTCCGATATATAAGACGGGGCGAGATTATTTAAAGCTTTATAAACCATAAGCAGAATTTTAAAGTCAATTCTGAATGACACAGGTAACCAGTGTAGTGACATCAAAACTGGAGAAATGTGTTCGGATTTTCTTTTCCTGGTAAGGATTCTAGCAGCTGCATTCTGCACTAACTGCAAACGATTGATGTCTTTTTTGGGTAGTCCTGAGAGGAGTGCATTACAGTAATCTAGCCGACTAAAGACAAACGCATGAACTAATTTCTCTGCATCTTTCGATGATATAAGAGGTCTAACTTTTGCTATGTTCCTTAGGTGAAAAAATGCTGTCCTAGTGATTTTATTAATATGCGATTTAAAATTCGGATTACAATCAACGGTTACCCCTAAGCTTTTTACCTCCGATTTGACTTTTAATCCTAATGCATCCAGTTTATTTCTAATAGCCTCATTGTATCCATTATTGCCAATCACTAAGATTTCGGTTTTTTCTTTATTTAATTTGAGAAAGTTACTATTCATCCATTCTGAGATACAGGTTAGACATTGTGTTAGCGAATCAAGAGATTTGGGGTCATCAGGTGCTATTGATAAATACAGCTGTGTGTCATCAGCATAGCTGTGGTAGCTCACGTTATGTCCCGAGATAATCTGACCTAATGGAAGCATGTAGATTGAGAAGAGCAGCGGACCCAGGATAGAGCCTTGTGGAACACCATATAGAATATCATGTGTCTTTGAGTTATAATTACCACAACTAACAAAGAATTTTCTCCCTGCCAGGTAGGATTCAAACCAGTTTAAGACACTGCCAGAGAGGCCCACCCATTGACTAAGGCGATTCTTAAGAATATTATGATCAATAGTGTCAAATGCAGCACTCAAATCTAAGAGGATGAGAACAGATAAATGGCCTCTGTCTGCATTTACCCGCAAGTCATTCACTACTTTAACGAGTGCAGTTTCTGTGCTGTGATTTGTTCTAAAACCTGACTGAAATTTATCAAGAATAGCATGTTTATTGAGGTGCTCATTTAACTGCATAATGACTGCCTTCTCTAGAATTTTACTTAAGAAAGGCAGGTTAGAGATGGGTCTATAATTTTCAAGAGCAGAGGGGTCGAGATTATTTTTCTTAAGTAGGGGTTTAATTACCGCAGTCTTAAGACAGTCTGGGAAGACCCCCGTATCTAATGACGAATTTACTATGTCAAGAACATTATCAATAAGCACACCCGATACTTCTTTGAAAAAATTTGTTGGTATTGGGTCAAGGGCACAGGTGGATGGTTTCATTTGAGAAATTATTTTATGTAAATCAGGTAAATCTATCCTAGTGAAAGACTCTAATTTATTTATTATGGAGTACTGGGGTTTCGGGGGATCCTTAGTGTTGGGGAGATATACTATGTTATTTCTAATATCATTAATTTTTTGATTGAAAAATACAGCGACAGCCTCACAGGTTTTACTGGAAGTACTTAGGAGGCATTCCTTTGAGTTACCTGGGTTTAACAGATGATCAATTGTCGAAAATAACACTCTGGGATTACTAGCATTGTTATTTATAATCTTAGAGAAATAGCAGCGCCTCTCAAGACGGACTGTGTTATTGTATTCTGTTATTTTAACTTTTAATATCTCATAGTCAATAGTTAGTTTAGTCTTCCTCCATTTACGCTCAGCTCTACGGCATGTTCTCTTTAAATCAGACACTCTTTGGGTCTTCCAAGGTATAACAATGCTAAAAGATTTTTTAACTGTCTTTTCAGGTGCAACTATGTCAACAGCAGCCCTCACTTTAGTATTAAATCTTTCCACCTTACTATTTACATTCTCCTCGCTATTATAGTTGGCACTATAAACGGACTGATTGGTTAGAATGTTTGTAAGTTTTAAAGTTGCTGATGAGTCAAAGAAGCGTTTTTTAACAATATGCTTCTCATGAGTGTTTTCTATCATTATTTCTATATTAAAAAGTAGAAGAAAATGGTCTGAAAGACCCGTATCAATGACCTGCTTTATATCAACTTTTAGTCCTTTAGTAATTACTAAGTCTAACGTATGACCTGCTTTATGTGTAGGCTGATTAACGAGCTGTCTCAAATCAAAAGAGTCCAGGAGGTTCATAAATTCTTTTACTTTTTGGTCACATTGATTATCTACATGAAAATTAAAGTCGCCGACTATTAAGAGTGCGTCATAGTTCGTAATTAAGATTGACATCAAGTCCCAAACCGGGACATGTGTGTGGCACATACTGTATGCCCACGCATACAGTATAGGCCATCCTCATTGATTTATTGCCTTCTGTATCTCATCATCATTAGATAGATAGATACTTTATTAATCCCAAGGAGAAATTCACATACTCCAGCAGCAGCAGCAGCAGCATACTGATACAAAAAAAAATATTAAATTAAAGAATAATAAAAATGCAAGTAAAAACAGACAACAACTTTGAATAATGTTAACATTGCCCACCCCCCCCCACCCAAACGGTGGAATTGAAGAGTCCCATAGTTTGGGGGAGGAACGATCTCCTCAGTCTGTCAGTGGAGCAGGACAGTGACAGCAGTCTGTCGCTGAAGCTGCTCCTCTGTCTGGAGATGATACTGTTTAGTGGATGCAGTGGATTCTTCATGATTGACAGGAGCCTGCTCAGCACCCGTCGCTCTGCCACGAATGTCAAACTGTCCAGCTCCGTGCCTACAATAGAGCCTGCCTTCCTCACCAGTTTGTCCAGGTGTGAGGCGTCCTTCTTCTTTATGCTGCCTCCCCAGCACACCACTGCGTAGAAGAGGGCACTCGCCACAACCGTCTGATAGAACACCTGCAGCATCTTATTGCAGATGTTGAAGGACGCCAGTCTTCTAAGGAAGTATAGTAGGGAGAGATCAGGCATGTGAAGAATAAAACACCTAGGATTCTACACGGTGCTTGATGTGGAACCAAACAAATGGCAATACTGTCTATTTTAGCTGGAACTTTGACCTCCCCATGACGCTGTTCAAATTTATCACAATATCTTAATCAAGCTGTCCCCCCTCTGGAGTTGTTGCAGCACTATTATATATCTACTAGCTGAGTAAGCCAGTGCTGTAAAAACCCAGGGTCCTAAAAACTATTGAAATCGTCAGGTGAAAAAAAAAATTGAAACGTAGAGATATCAGGTAATTGAAAGAAACTACTCTGGGTATCTGTGTCCTAGGAGGATTCATTTTGCCAACGTGCTTGCCTCGCTTGTGTATTAACAGGTAAGCGAATGTTTCTTTCTTCGGTGGTTTCGTTTTGCCGATGTGCTCGCCTCTCTTGCAAATTAGCAGCGGAAGGAAATGTAAAAGGGATACTGTTATGCTGATGTGCTCGTCTCGCTTGTGTATTAGGGCTAAGCGTGTTTGTCTCATTTATCGGTGGTTTCACTTTGTCGACAGAGTCGCTTTCTTTGAGCTTGATGCTGTAGCCTCCCACTTCTGGGCCAGACAGACTTCCACACGTAGACGTTTTATATACAAGATATTACTTCCAAGAGTGGGTGGAGGAGTGGGGTTATAGGCTTACAACTTGGAGCATTGTATCTGCCTTGCCATTACATTAATCACATTCAACAAATCTGTACAAACAAATTACCATATATACTCGTGGATAAGTTCTCCCGCAGATAAGTCGGGACTTGATTTTATTGTATAATTTCTGGTATTTTATAATGTCAGTCGTATAAGTCGAATGTGGAAAACTCACGCTATTGGTCCAAGAGATTATGATATGCTAACGCCCACCTGAGAGAGTAACCACGGAGCACACTGCCTTTTTTTCTACATGGGCGAGGCAATGCGCTGTATCAGCACGTGCTCCTAACCTCTCTCTCTCTCTCTCTCTATTGTGCCTACTTGACCACACGGTAATACCCGAACTATTCCGAAACAACCTTTGCACTGATTTGTGTTTTTTGTATCTCACACCCTCATACACCTCTATCATAAGAGCATCCCTTATCTATGATGGAGCATTCGATCGGAAGAAAGTATGAAGCTGGTTTCAAATTAAAAGTCATTGAAGTGGCAAAAGAAATTGGTAACTACGCTACTGCAACAAAGTTCAATGCGTCTGAGAAACTGATGTGAGATTGGAGGAGGCAAGAAGAAAAAAAAATTAAGTGTCGCAGTTTTGAACCGGCATATAAGTCGGGGTCTGATTTTATGATCGATTTTTTTGGGTTTCAAGACCTGACTTTTACGTGAGTATATACGGTATGTACATGTCCCAGGGTAAAATGTTCTGAGACGCCCTTCATTACCCAAGAAAGTTCAGAAAATACCAAATTCATCTGATAGACATGGGGTAACTGTAGTCCTTGTATCTGGACAAGGACCATGAGTTAAAATGTCTCCACTTGAACATCGGGATCCCACGTGGTCTACTGAATGATGTCAGCTGTTCCAATTATAGATTTAGGAGGCCAGAACAGATACAGTATGTCAATTCCTCACAAGTGTCCTCACAGGTGGCACAGTGGTAGTGCTGCTGCTTTGCAGTAAGGAGACTGTGGAAGATTGTGGGTTCGCTTCCCGGTTCCTCCCTGTGTGGATAGCGCTTTGAGTACTGAGAAAAGCGCTATATAAATGTAATGAATTATTATTAGTAATGAATTATTAATTCCAGAAAGATATGAGGAAGAATACTGCTGTATATGGATCAGAAATAAAATCTCCAACGTGTTTCCGAATCATACTGGTCCGTTTTTCACAGATTTTCTAATCCAAGTGTGTGTGGACGAAAAAGGCACACTGAAAAGCAGACAGATAATAGTTTCTAAATTCTCCTGTTTATTAATTTGGAGTCACAGTAAGTAGAGATTCAAAAGAGCATAACTTATTGCCGCAAAGCTCAATTGAACCCTGATCAAAAGCCAGGAGGGGTTTTTTATACTTCAGCATCTCATGATTAATAAGACAGAAAGAACATCCTTATCAAAACAGTAAAGTTAAACAATATGTCTGTTGAGCTAAGCATTATGTGTTCTCAAAGCTAAGCACAGGAGAGACGCCTTTGCATAAACTACATGTACTTTCTGCAGCCTTGTGACCTTGTCCCTGAAACATTCACTCTGAGAAAGGGAAAACAAGAAACAGCTTAGATTTTATTCATGTGGACACTATTTCTCCTGAACCCTGGAATAACATATTTTTGTTAGTTCATAAGCCAAAGCGTCTCTCACTGGCAAGTTGGAAAAATAGTTATTATAAAAATTCTAATTTACTAAACACACAAAATACATGGTGCTGAGGAGAACATTCTTCTTCTACATTCGCAACAAAGCTGTTTTAAATTGTAGTACTAAATCCTACACACAGATTGAATTATATTAAACAAGAAAATGAATCATGATTCTGTCAAAAATATGTGCATATACTGTGGCGTGCATAAGTATTAAATCCCCTTTAAAGCCATCATACTTTTCTACATGACAAAAAATTTGTACACATTTTTAGCTTTTAAGTATTTTTAATGTCAACTCTTCTGCTGTAACGATACGTTTCCAAAGTCAAAATAAACCATTTTCTGTAGCTATTTAATAAAGAAGAAAAACTGAAAAGTATTTAAACCTCTGTGCTTTGAAAGCTGCAGGTTTACACAAATGACAAATTAATCACAAACGACACAAAGGTTATAGTCATTTGACCGTAATTAAACATAATTAGGTTCTACTTGTGAGTCTTTTGTATCTGGATATAAAGCACCCTTTAGTCTTTGTTGGAGAATCACTGCAAAAATGAAGACAAAGGAACATTCTGCTGATGTGAGAAACAAAGTCAATGAAATGCACAAGGCAGGAAATGGCTACAAAAATATCAGAGAGTTGGAATATCTTGTTAACCTCCATTGAATCCATCATCAGAAAGTGGAAGGTTCATCACAGCACCCACTAGAGCAAGCCGACCATCAGAACTTATCAGAGCAAGATGTCTACTGGTGAGAGAGGAGACTGAAAAATCTAGCCGTCACTCTCGACGTCTATAGTACTCTTTGCCTCCAAGAGTCTATTTTTTGAAACCCGGTGTGGTCTCCTACTGCTGTAGCAAATCTGCTACAAGGTTCAACTTGTTATGTGTACAGAGCTCATCTTCTGCACACCTCGGTTGTAAAGAGTGGTCATTTGAGTTACTTTTGCCTTTTTAGGCCATTTTCTTCTGATCTCTGGGATCAAAAAGGCATTTTTGCCCAGAGAACTGCCACTCACTGGATACTTTCCCTTTTTCAGACCATTCTCTGTAAACCATAGAGGTGGTTGTGAGTGAAAATCCCAGTAGACTAGCAGTTGCTGAAATACTCAGACCAGCCAGTCTGGCACCAACAACCATGCCAAGTTCAAAGTCACTTAAGGGTAAGTGTAATTGGTGGTGGAATAATAAGGTGGGTTCTGAGGGTGTTGGTCATGAAGTCTTATTTAATATGCGGATGTTTACCAGTTAAACGTGTGTCTCACCTTATTATTCCAAACCCCCCTTACATCCACCTACCCCCACTTTCTCATTTGCTATATATTGCCTTTGATTCCAGTATGTCTAATCATTTTCCTCTGAAGATGACTCCTGGTAGGAGTTGAAAGCTTAGGTATAAATAAACTAATTTAAGATTTGTGATTCATCGTCTTCCTTTGTGGATATATATAATTACGTATATATTTTCACGTTACAGATATAATGTTTTTGCTGCCACTGTAAAGGTGAAAAAAGAAAAACACAGTTCCATCTGTAATTGACCGACTGCTCCCACAAATAGCACTGAACTGGCATCCCATGCTGCAAAGCATCAAGTTGGGTCTTGCATATTTGATTTACTGCCTACATTTCTTGTGTTTTGTTTTCAAATGTTGCCCTGTATTCTTTATGGTAGTATCTTCTTGATAAACACCCAACATAATTTTTACAAAAATAATAAGTTGTGAATAAAGCCTTGTGGGCGGCACGGTGGCGCAGTGGGTAGTGCTGCTGCCTCGCAGTTGGGAGATCTGGGGACCTGGGTTCGCTTCCCGGGTCCTCCCTGCGTGGAGTTTGCATGTTCTCCCCATGTCTGCGTGGGTTTCCTCCGGGCACTCCGGTTTCCTCCCACAGTCCAAAGACATGCAGGTTAGGTGGATTGGCGATTCTAAATTGGCCCTAGTGTGTGCTTGGTGTGTGGGTGTGTTTGTGTGTGTCCTATGGTGGGTTGGCACCCTGCCCGGGATTGGTTCCTGCCTTGTCCCCTGTGTTGGCTGGGATTGGCTCCAGCAGACCCCCATGTCCCTGTAGTTAGGAATATAGTGGGTTGGAAAATGGATGGATGGATGGATAAAGCCTTCCGCTAAATAAATAATTATGATGTAGAAGAAATGCTTAGACCATTATAATGCAACATCTGTTACATGCAGCTGTTTCATTTGTGAAACACATACAGGCTCATGAAGTGTTGGGCAGTCACTTAACTTCTTCTGACCTCTAGGAGCAAAAATAAGCATAGCTGGCAGTCACAAAATTATTGTGTCTGAGCTGTCATGAATTTTGTCTAGCTTTCTTATGTGTATTGCAGGCAGTGAGAAATGTTTATGGCTCTGCTTTCTTATTGATCATGTTACTTAGTGTTGTATATCAGTTTAAGTTTCATTTGTTATTTTTGAACTATTATTGTTCAGATTTGTAAGTATTTTTGGTTATGTTTGTAATTATGCACTGCCTTTTTAAATGTGTTTCCATTTTGTGGTTTCCCAAGAGGCAGGGTCACTTTGACATCACTGTTTCCTGATCTCCCTCTTGCCATTTAATCCCAGAGGAGAGGAGCTCAGACTTCATTTTATTGAGAAAGATTTTTTGATCTTTATGCTACTGTTTTTGGATTTTGTATCTTGAATTGTTTTATTATTTGAATTTAAATTTTTTTTTATTTGTGAATTTCCCCTTGGGATTAATAAAGTATCTATCTATCTGATTATGTTTTGGGACTTTTTCAGCTTATGATTACCCTTTCAGAAACTCCTGTCTGTTCTTTTTGAGCACATTTTGTGTTGTTCTTTGTTTTTCAATAAGTATTTTAATTTTATAAGGATTATTGTCTATCTTTTAGTCTCAAGTTAGATGTTTTCATGTATTGTCCCTCTTGTATTTTGGAACTGTTTATGATTTATTTTGAACTTCAGAATCAGTATTTCCATTTTTGCGCCTAGTCAGGCAAAAGCCTATTATTGGTAGTTGGGAGTAAGCTGGTCTGGGTGAGCCCTTTCTGGACTGGCCAGTATATCTCTTGGTCTGCTTCTATGGTCTTTTTTTGGAGGCCTCATCCCTGTTTAGTTATGTTAGAGACTCTAGAATGTAACACTTTGTGCACTCTGAGAATCAAATTTGTGTGAAGTTCTGTGTTAATAAGTCTCACATTCATCTGTGTTTTCACATATGTCTTTTAAGCAATAGTGGACAAGTCATAAGCAATTCATGCTTTTCAAATTCACTGTGAGAAAAGAGCAAAATACTATTAATAAAGTATAAAATCAAAAAGGTATGTATCAGAATTTTTAACCTAGAGGGAGAGGTTAGGGCAAATACTGATCACTGATTTCATGTTACTTGAATTGCAATACTGAATTTATTCTCCTTTTAATTTTTTTTTTACTCTTAAGGTTCTGCATAAACAGTCATGTAGAGGCTTTATGTTTCATATTGCGATGCTGGTATTTGTACAGTTCAGTTGCAGACCACAGATGTTACCCATTTATTTTTATTAACAAATTGAAATTCTGTAGGCTTATTGTTCAGTGATCATAGAAAGTGCTAAAATAAGGAAAACAACCTTTAACATCCCTGGTGATAACCTCACGCCTGACTTGGGATTGGAATTCTATGCAATTACAATTAAACGCAAGTCAGGCTCGGAGTGATGTGTAATGATATGCTTTATAGTGTTAAGCCTGAATAACTCTTGGGACAGTATTCTGCTGTTGTCTAGTGGATGAAATAACATCATGCCACAAAAAAAAGATTTCTAGGTTTTATAACTGAAAGGTAACTCCTCAGTATTCATGAGTGGAGTGGAGCCTCCAATGAAAAATAAAATAGCAAACAAAAAGTCGTAAAGGCAGCTTTAGAGCTAACTGCAACTTGCTTGAAATGAGCGATAGTGATGACGATATGAATTGATTTGAACTGATGCGTGATACAGCATTATACAGTCAAACTGCTGTGATATGCCCAGTGAATTCAGTTGGTGGAGCTTCACCATGATGTGACGGTAGCTGTGTAGTAAAATGACAAAATAATGGTGATCAATGTGAAAGGAAAAGCAAGACACTAGCCCCATAAGGTTCATGTCACTAAGCCTGCAGGAACACAAGAGGTGTGTTTGGGCACTGACATTCTACCCTCTTGTGTGAAAGCAACAGAAAAATACAAAAAGTGTCAACAGAAACATGCTTCTACTGTCCCTATTGCAACATCTGGCTGTGTGTTTGGTGACTGTCTCAAAAGATGCCACACAAAGGACGTGTGCTAAATTAGCATCAGTGCTGTCTTTGTCACTAGACATAACTTTTCCATTGCATTTATGCACACATTTTATAATTTACGTATGTCTGTTACATTTTTTGTTATTATAAAAAAATTTGATGTTTTTGACTTATTTTTCTATTATAAACATAATACCAAGGAAGCTGCAATACATACTTTCTTTATCTAATAAAACACATACACAAAACAGATAATCAGTAAGTGTATGAGTCTTGACGTTTATAGTCTCTCTTCAGTGACATCACAGGTCGTGATATCTGATGGTTCTGCAAAGTAACACAAGTGAAGTCTAAAATGGCAGTGTTCGCAAGAATTAACATGGCATTGCAATAAGACATTAAAATGAATAAATGTATTTAAACACATTGTAAATTGCTAAAGAGCAGAATCGGATTCAGCACATGTCAATGCTCTTAACAGCAAAAAAGAAATTCCAAAAAGGGGATATAATAAAACGGGAAGAAATTTCAAAGAAACCAAATCATATTGGGTCATTACTTGGTCCTGTTCTAGTTTGTTGTGTCTGGGTACAATTCTGTGTTGGCATGCCGTGGCTTTTCGGTGCTATGTGGCCAACGCACAGGTTTATCAGCAGATTTCTACTGAGGAGAGTGCAGCATTAGCACGGGTTACCCAGTTACTTGCCTGTTATTCAGAGCAGGATGAGTGTTAACCATCTGCAGTTGAATAGAAGCAAATTGGAGATAATTTTAGTGGACACTGCTAATACGGTCAAAAAGGTGCTCAGATGCTCATACACTTCTCGATGGTGAAATGTTGAAAAATCAGTCTTAGACCAAATTATGCAGACACTCAACTCATGTTGTGGTTTTTAGTTAAAACCGCCTGACATAAAAAAAAATTGAGATTTTCAGTCCATTGATAAATGACGGCCTTACTCAAACTCTCTAAATGCAGTTCTTAACATCTTGGGCGAGTTTTATTCCCCTTTTTACAAATTTCACATAATTCTTGACGCACCCATTTTGTTGTTATTTTTTATTTTTTTTCATTGTTATTAATACGCAGGCCTGTCTTCAAACAACACTGGCATAAGATAGTTAGAAATGGCTTTTTTCAGGATTTGTTAGTATTTCTTTATTGCACACACCTCAGCACAGTTCACTCCTTCAATAGTCCTTCTCTAATAGGCAAAGCTGTCCTGCCTTTGTACGTGCCATAGCGCACACAAGACACGAAGAAGAACAAAAGTATGAAATATGAATATTTTAATTCCATATATATTAGTTATCTGCTGTATACTGGCAGAATAAGAAAACTCTCACTGAGCGGACAGTTGGCTGGATCACAAGTGAATGTACCATTTCATTTTTGCCCGTTTCCTCTCATTGTAACATTTTGAATTCCTTGCATATTTTTAAAGGAAAGGTTAGCCTTAAAGTCAATGCCTGTAATCTAAATGGACATCTAGTACTAAGGGAAAATATAAATGCTTAAAAGTTTTAAAGTATTCTTTTTATTTCTAGTAGTTAGGAAAGGGGCGGCACTGTGGTGCAGTGATAGCGCTGCTGCCTCGCAGTTAGGAGACCTGGGTTCGCTTCCCTGGTCCTCCCTGTGTGGAGTTTGCATGTTCTCCCCGTGTCTGCGTGGATTTTCTCCGGGTACTCTGGTTTCCTCCTACAGTCCAAAGACATGTTAGGTAGATTGGTGATTCTAAATTGGCCCTAGTGTGTGCTTGGTGTGTGTGTTTGTGTGTGTCCTGCGGTGGGTTGGCACCCTGTCTGGGATTGGTTCCTGCCTTGTGCCCTGTGTTGGCTGGGATTGGCTCCAGCAGACCCCCGTGACCCTGTGTTCGGATTCAGCGGGTTGGAAAATGGATGGATGGATAGTTAGGAATGTAACTGTGTTTCCTGTTAATCTTCTGTTACATAAAATGCACAAGAAGAACAACAAAATGGAAGACATTTTGTAAAAATCTTCTGAATGAAGATTACATTGCTCTTTTAATAACACCTCAATCTTTTCTAAATAGAAAATTCTTTTAATGAAGAAATACAAATAAACTAAAAAGTTGAGGAGGATGCGTTTTTGATTTTTACAAGGTCACAAGTGCCTATAAGTGAGACAGTAAACTTGAAACAGCAGTGAGGCATTATGGGTCCCTGGACATCTGTACCCAGTCTGGAGCACTGTGGTGTATTGTAGTAGTCAACTCTTATTTTGAAGTGCTCTGTGAATACAGCTATTACTTTGAAATGCTCTTTATGTGTTGTATTGTGCTGCTGTATAAAGATGTGTATTTGCTGTGAGGTGATCCAATAAAGAAGGACCTCTATTGCATCCCCTGTTGTCAGCTGCATCGTTGAATTTAGATATGGTAACGATATCAAAAAAACATCGCCACCTGCTAATTTCAGATATTTATTCACTTCATCATTTTGTGGGCGGAGTGGTGGCTCTGAGGCTAGGGATCTGTACTGGTAACCGGAAGGTTGCCGGTTCGAATCCCATAAACACCAAAAGTGACTCTACTTCACTGGGCCCTTGAGCAAGGCCCTTAACCTGCAATTGCTTTGTCCTGGGTATGACGTTATTCTGCATCCAGCCCGACATGTAGGCCCTCCAACCTGGGGGTTGGTGACAGAACTGGCACTCCAGCCACCATAGAAAACTTCACACCAGTTCCATTCCATCTGAACTAGTGTGGTGCTGAGGTGTCACCCATTGCATGGCTGCACTCGGGTCCTAATCTGGGATCCTGAGTTGGTTTGTCATGTGGTGGGTGCGGCAATGTACTGTATCAGTGCGTCCTCCTAACCCCTCTTTCTCTCTCATCATTTTGTTGTTAATGGAGCAAACAGTTTTTACATGAGGACAGAAGAAAGACGATCCTGAATTTGAAGGAGTTAGAAAAAGCATCTGTACATCTATTTTAAAAAAAGGGAAAAATCATTTTATAGTAGGGTAGCCAGCCTTTGATACTTGCATAGCATGATGCCAAATAATTTGTCTATATATAAATAGAAAGAAGTATGTTTGATTTATTTATTTGAAGGAGTACCAGCACCAATACATTAACGTAAATCTATGGTGTAAATTGGGAAGAGGCACAACAGAGCTCAGAATTATTAAAAATGATACAAGATTGATTTCCCAAAATTCAGACTTTGTTTTTATTAATTGCATTGGAAGTTTCCATTGAACTAGTAGCCATGACTGTTTGATAAGTTCAGACTATATGCAAACACAGCACTGGCTCTTCGATAAGATGACAATGCTGTCATCAGAGCACTGACAGACACTTCCAAATGCATCCAGCATCGGCAGCCATGGCCAAAACAACAACCATGACAACTCAATTTATTGGCTCCTAGTAGAATGAAAGGAAGGATGGTGAAAGCAAGATAAGAAAAATCAACCACAGATTGAGACTTCCTCTGTCGTCATCTGCTCGTCACAATGACGATATCTTCCTGTTAAAGAACTGTTGTACCATGAGAGGTGGAAGGAGCTGAGCAAAGGGCCACACCAGGACTCCTCTTGTAGGTTGTTATCTTTCTGGGTATAGCTGATAAAGGAGATGGGTGACCCGCTGAAAACCGTCCGAAGCATACCTTCCCCATGTGTATCCATAAAGCCCATCCCCATAACAGACATGGCATGGCTATGCATTTGGCTCACTAGTTTACTACAAATTTTGAATGTCTGTGAAATGGTAATTTAAAGGTATAGTTGAACAAAGATCCGTTGAACATACAATTATGTTTTAGTCAGGGTTTATACCCTGGCATAAGTGCATTTTTTGTGCTTTATTTTGGAATTATTCTTTTTCATTTCTCATTATAATTTTTTAGGTTTGTTTATTGTTTGCTATGTCTTTAAATTGTTCCACCATTTCTTGTGTTTTGTGGGTGGAACCCCAGGAAGTAGGACCACCCTGACATCACTACTGCTGGGTTCTCCCTCTGCCTTTACATTCGGGTCACTGTGAGGGTTCCAGTACTTGATTATTGAGAGTGGTTTGTTGGAGTTTGTGAGTATTTTATTTCTATTTGATATTTATTGTCTGGCCTAGGAAGGTTCCTTTTTCCATGTTTGTCTATTGTTTGTGTTTCTTGTGATTTTTCTAAAGAAAATTCACAATTTATAAAAAAAAAAAAGAAAAAAAATACTTTGCTTTAGGTTTTCTGTACTAGCTTTCCATTTTGGTCCTGGGCAGGCCCAAGCCTGCAGGTAGTAGTTGGGGGCTGGCAGCCTGGGGTAAGGCTGTTCCTGGGCAGGTCTATGAAGGTTTGTGCCTGCTTATGGAGCCTTTTTGGAGGCTTTGCACACTTTCTCCATGTTTATGTCTTCCTTCCACAACAATCTTTGTACACTGTCCTTTTGACACTTGTCTTTCTTGTGTATTGTTCAGTATTCATTTTACTTTTATTATGTTTTTAAAGAAAAATGTTCATGCAATCAAGAGATATTTTGCCCTACTTCATTTCTTGTTAATTTCTAAATTATTAAATGTATGACTTTTATGACTGTCTTAGAATAACAGGAACAGATTGTGCTATCTTATCAAGCCCTTTACAGTTTACAACTGGTGTTTTATGCGTACTAAAATTGATTTTGGTATCAATACAAGTACCGGTGCCAAAGCTGTACCAAAGCAATAACAGGTAACTCTGTGCCAACCTCACATACCACCATTGTCACTGCAGCCTCCCTGCTCTGTCACACTTTCTGTCTTGCCTTGCTGTACTGTTCAAATGAATATTAAGATAAGCGAAATCTCCTTGGAGTCTTTCGTATTAATATTAATATAGTGACTGCTGTAGAGCTAGATTCGATATGTATATTTCATTAAAGAGAAGAAGGGGGAGTGCACCAGTTGTGATTCTGGTAATAAATGAATGAGCGTGAGGAGTTTGAAAACTACCATTTACTTGCCTTACAAAAACTGAAGAAATGCCAGTATTGTACCATTTTTTACCAAAAAATTATTTTTGGTGCTTTTTCAGTACCAGTATACCATGCAAACCCAAATGTGAACAGGGCCTTAATAAACCCATTCTCGCATATTACCCACATTTCTTTTCCTTCTCCATTTATCTTTTTTTGCCCTATTAAACTCAATAATTTAGGCATGTTTACAAGCCTTAAGCATTACTCCTTTGGCCATGCTGTCCTTCTCAGGGGTGGGGTTTGATTTGCTTTCAATCCTATTTTTCATAAAAATTGATCTATATGTACGGAATGATTACAAGAAAATTTAATAAAAAAAAAAAAAAAGCCATTCACACTCATCTGTGTTTTTATTCCACTTTTTCTAGCCCATTTGCAAATCAGATTTACTGTGTATTGTTCCACAAGATATTCCGGTTAAGCTGAAAGACCTGCATTTTGAAAGCCATAGCACTTCTGCTGTCACTGTGCCAGACTTCTTCAGACGTGTTTTGTTTTCCCATTCCCAAACTCCCTTAAGGAATTTGGGATACAGCATTTGTAGACAGAAGTCTTCCTGTGGGACGTTAGTAGCGGCTGCCCAACAGAGCAATTGTTTCCACAGACTTGAACCCCCTCACCCTTTACAGTTCCCTCCCTGCCACAATCAGAGGTTCCAGGTTTAGATGATTGACTCCTTGTATTGGGAATAATTAAAGTGCCACTGGAATACTAGAACACAAGTGTTTTTTGATTTATAAGAGGGAAAAAAAAGTTTTTATCTCGTAAACCATACTATGATTTGTCCTTTTCACAAGTCTCCCACTCAATCAAATTATAAATGCACCACACTAAGGACCACATAGGACCCCTGACCACAACCCCCCCTCAGCGCAGGACTATGGTTATGTCTCTCTTAACTTGAAAATGTGAGACAAATCTCCTCAGGACACTTCATTCTTTTGACATTTGAGAGAAAATTTCCTCGCACCTCAGCTGGTCCTCTCTACCATAATACATTGGCCTTTTAAAAGGCAGCTTGTTACGTGTAAGTGGGGGGGATTATCACAAGATACTAGGGAGGCCTGGACCATAAAACCTGACAAAGCTTAAGATAATGATTCAGCCATAGTAAGGCTTCCTGTGTCCTCTCCAAGACTGTGTACTTGTGTGACCAGCTGTATTCACTGATAAAGCGCAAACAATTTTAATACAGATGTCAGAGGATTAGAGGATTGTAAGTTTCTCTTGCCAAAGTGTACTGGAAGTTGGTATAGCATGAGACATCAAGACAGACGCCAAGGAACTGACTGCACTCAAGTGTTCCCAGTTTCCAGCCAGCACAGCAAATAGGTAACATCTGGTAGACAGTAACGCAACAGGATGCTTTCTACTTTTATAGCACTCTTTTCTATTATAGGCACTGCACGCCACATGTAGCACTGCAAGAAAAAAGAGAAAAACTTCTCGTTTTTTCTGCATTCATGATATTTGTGTTTTTAAGTTCATCATGCAATTGCCATTTAAAATACACCAATTTCAGAGGATGAAGAAGTGTTCAGAATATTATCATTTTGTCTTTTCTATTCAGAACTGCATTTCAAATATGTCGACTGCCTGTATAATCCCAGTAAGTTTATTTTGGCACAGCAGAACCTCCGCAGTCCCATTGAATCCATTTCAGGCCCAGGAGAGGGTTGGAAGCCTTTCTCAGCAGCTCAACTGTGAGACATGGACTCAACCCTAAATGATGCATCAGTCCATTTTGGTGCTTCTGAGTTCATTTTAATTCATGAAAGGTATTCATCACCATTCTGGTAGATTGGATAACATGAATCCATTGACACAGGTTGTCTGCACTTTATCATGAAATGAATCTCTCATACATGGTAAAAGAGTTGTGAGGCCTCCAAAAGGCTTTATTGACCAGGATAGGGCTCGCCTCCTTTGCCTACTTATACAAAAGCCTCACCTCAACCAAAATGAAGGTTAAAGGTAAGGCTTTTAAGACCGTAGTAAAATCACCAATGATATTTGGAGCTGAGACATGGGTAGTTAAGGAGCACTGGGAAGAAGTTTGGATGTGGTAGAAGTAAGAATGTTGACATAGATGTATAGTGTTAAAAAAAACAAAAATAAAGGACAGAATAAGAAATGAGACAACAAAAGTGGGAGAGATGTCTTCAAAAGTATTGGAATATAAATTGAAGTAGTATGGACTGTGATGGGGAGAGACAATGACTATGACTAAAAGATCATCTGAAGGAACAGGGCTTGACTGGTGAGGGAGATGCAGGACTGAGCTGTATGGGGAAGGTTAATCATCTACATCGACCCCACATAGAAGTGAGAAAAAATGAAATGAACGAAGTTTCATTTTGACTTGATGAAAAAGTTGTCATATATTTATTGTATCACGTGGTTGTTTTGTTTGTGACAGGCATTGCCATTTTGGAGGCTCATTTTGTATGGTTACTAGCTTAGTTTCAACTAAGAACTAGAAGTTACAACACATGACTTCACCATAGCAATGGTATAAATGTTGGTGTTTTATAAGATTTTGGATACAAAGTAGTTAATGTTGTTCACTGATTTCAGGGCTTAGCTTATTGTTTTTTCTTTGATTTTTGTGTACACATTATTGCCTTGGTTCATCTTCAGTATCATTTTGACTAGTTTCCTGACCACAGTTTTTGTCTTGTTCATCTCCTCATCAAATAAAATCATTCTCCTTGAAATATTTTCATTTAAGGCAGAACAGTTAGTGATCGAAAGGTCCAGACCTCTGCTTGACTCATGACAATCCTCCTTTTTTTTTTTTGCCCTTTTCAAAGACTGGTTAACAACTTTGAAATTGTAACTTTGGACATTTGACCTTTTTTCTTTGGTCCTTTCCATTAAGAAGAGAAATTAACAAAAGATTTCATGTAGTCAGAAAAAAATTCATTCTGGGTCAGGTGAGCTTTTAAAGAAAGATGTGCAGAGAGTCAGTGGCTTCCTTAAGTTAGTGAACACAACTTCAACACTTTCCTAAAAATTATACAGAAGGCTGATCTTTCACTCTTGAATCTGGAGCTAATGCCATTGAATGATAATGTATTGATTATTGAACATCATCTCTCATTTCCTGCCTTTGTTTCAGTGCTGTAGGGATCAGTCAGGTCAGATCAGGTTGGGGAGCATGCACAGGTACAGCACATTACTGCACCCACCACATGACAAATCAGCTCGGTATCCTGGTTGGCAACCCCCCCAGGCAGACAAATGGTCCAGTCCCCAACCAGAAATGACCCTCTATCTGCCACAGCCAGGTGTTACGTGGATGTCCCCTTAGCCTGGTCCATCCACTCGGGTCCTCATTCAATGAAGATCTTGCAAGCCGGATCATCATTGGGGAATCGCACCACATGGCCCTAGTGCCATAACTGATGCACCCTCACAATGCAGGTAATGTGCCTCATTCATCACAAAGTCAAACCAACAGGACCCAAGGATTCTCCGGAAAGACACAGTACCAAAGGAGTCCAGTCTTCATCTGAGGTCACTGGATAGCGTCCATGTCTTGCAACCATATAGCAAGACAGGAAGCACCAGGACTCTAAAGACTTGGACCTTCGTCCTTCCGCAAAAATATGGGAGCGCCACACACCCCTTTCCAGCAACCTCATGACCCCCCATGCTCTCCCAATCCGTCTACTGACTTCATAGGAAGAGTCACCAGAGACATGAATGTTGCTGCCGAGCTCCTAATAAAGGAAGTTCACAATATTGATTTGTGAATAATATTCACTTATGGGGTAATTGTGGATATCAATGCTGTGATATCATGGTGGCAGGCTGTGAGCTAATGAAGGCCTGAGGGAACCCCTGGAGTGATTTTCATGAACATAATTAGGATGTGCATAACATGAAGTCATTTTAGCAAATATAATGACCGAAAAGATACAAAGGTTTAAAAGAGCAGTGGGTTAAATAAGGATGCCTTGAAGCCAACTACTGGAACGGATGTTGTGATCGCTAAAAACAAACTCTTATAAAATTTTCCGTGGTTCTGGGCATGAAAATAAGTGCATGGCAAAACAACAAATTGCGTACACTAAAAAAAATCTGATTCATTAAACCTGGTATATGCACATTTGTATACATTTTACCCTTTATAATTCACAGTCACCTTGTAGATATGTGCCTCGAAACACCGCCCTGAAACATCCATCCATTGAGCATGGTAATCGGCCTCATACATAAGCAATCATGATGATGCTGCTGAACTTCATTGGCAGGTAGAGCAGCTTCTTCCTGACACATCGAGATCCTGCCTCCTGCATTCAAGAGTATCAGGCTATACTCCTCCACTGAGAGCACAGGATCATGCACAGCATTATAGCGCCTCTCCTATGTGCTCTGGGGCCCCAGGAAAGGTGTAAGGCGCCAACCTCTAAGTGGGTAGCCACTATCCCCTGACACTTATAATGACTTGATTGCTGTTACAATGAATAATAGTGCAAGCTATGTAAAACACAGAGGTTCAGCCAGTTACCTTACCACCAAGGCAGCCATCATGTCTGTTAAAGCTACTTTGCCTCAAAATTAATAAATGACATGTTGACCCAGGCCATCGAGACACAATTTTTACCAGTCTGATCTTGGATGACTTGTGCATTATTGGAATGTCACTGCTTACAGTTAACAAAAGCATATTCATTCTTGTTTGCAATGCATGCAGTAACGTGATTATGTTAGGAGAACTGGACACTGCTGCAAATTGTCTTTATGTTGGCAAAAACTTTGTTTTTAATGTACTGTATGTACACTGGCACCATATGAAAATTGGATGTAGGGACTCGACAGTTAATTGCTTCAGGCACTGTGGGCATGTCAGAGTAAGCTTGGCTGAAATATTTCTGATCTGTCAGCAAGTACCCTGAGACATGACAACAGGTAGCCAATATAAGCCGATGAAAAATCAAAAAAGCTCTTGAATGCACGTATGTAGCATTGGCCGTCTTAAAAGGGAACTAAAATACAGTCTGTGCGTCATATTCGTCACTTTTGAGGTATAATATGTTTGTCACGTCAATGCACATTCTAATAACTGTTTGGCAATTTGAATTGTTATGCGTGCGAGTTGTCGTTTAGTTGGTTTGACTTCATTTCACTACTTGATCAAGAGGGTTGTTATTGTCCAGTTTCTCCAAAATGTTGCATACGCATGGCTCAGAGTTGTCGTAAATATAAGTAAGCTTTTGTGTCAAGTTTTCTTTGATAAATCCTGATGTTTGTGTGGAAAGTTGCGTATGCACATTTCAAGCCTCTTTTTGTGTATATGCAAACTTTATAAATTCATGTTTACTTCAGTGTTAAGTTAAAATGTCCATCTGCAAACCAAAGTCATGTACCATCATTTTGTGTAAACTTTGTATAATCGAGTCCTAATTTAATTTCATTCTTGGAACCTTTTGTATCTCTTTTTCAGGTCCTAGAGGCTTCCCGTCTTTCTACAGCGATGTCACAGATGAGCCCATCGATTATTTGGATGTTCTCAACCACAAAGATGAAGGCAGTGGTTCTGGAATGGGAGTCCCAGAAGTTCGTGTCTCCCGAAAACAAAACCACTCCAAGATGTTCATAACACAGACCACTAAAGAGTACCTTACTGGTCGATGGATGACACTCTTTATCCCTTCTGTGTATACCATGGTGTTTGTTGCCAGCTTACTTCTGAATGGCCTCGCCATTCTTATGTTCATCTTTAAAGTGAAATTAACAAAACCAGCCGTTATATACATGCTGAACCTGGCCTTCGCTGACCTGCTTTTTATTCTTCTGCTGCCATTTAAAATATCATACCACTTTTCTGGGAACAACTGGACCTACGGACCTGTGATGTGCAGGATTGTCACAGCTGCTTTTTACTGCAACATGTACTGCTCAGTCCTCCTTGTAATGTGCATAGCCATTGACCGTTTCCTTGCTGTGGTCTACCCCATGCAGTCTCTGTCCTGGCGAAGCCGGGAGAATGCCATCATTGTGTGTGTATCTATGTGGTTCTTATCCGTTGGTGGTGTTATGCCTATTCTGTTGTCAGAACAGACAGCAAGAATCCCTGATCTCAGCATCACAACCTGCCATGATGTGCTGGACATCAAACAATTTCAAGGCTACTATCTCTACTTCTTTCCCATTTTCTGTTTTGTTTTCTTTTTTATCCCCATGATAGTCACGTCCGTTTGTTATATTCGTATCATTCAGTGCCTCGGTTCGACAAATGTCGCCAGCAAGTGCAGGAAGACCCGTGCTATCTTCATGGCTGTTGTCGTCTTCACCATCTTCATTGTCTGCTTTGCCCCCACCAACATCATTTTACTCACCCACTATCTGCGTTTTGCTAATGGCTACAATGAGAATTCCTACTTTGCCTATCTCATCTCCATGTGTCTTGGCAGCATTAGCTGCACTCTTGACCCCCTGATTTATTACTTTGGATCTTCCACCTGCCAACGGCACCTCCACAATCTTCTCTTTTGCAAAGGAGATGCAGTTGAGATTAGCTACGCCAAGTCGGATAGCCAGAGCAGCAAAATGGAAACCTTTTCGAACAGCCTTCAAAGCAGCCAGTATAAAAAGCTTTTGGCCTGAAATCGCCAGAAGCACAGAATCTAGTTTGATCCCAAGGGTGTGTGCTTTTAGAATTGTGCTTCCGATACCTGTAGTCAAAAAATAAAATCTGAGTTCTGCAGTCCATTTATCCTCAGCTCTTTGGATTGCTGAGTGTAACATTGGACGCGAGTCAAATCCTGCTGTAGTGTCGGCAACAAAGTGAAGTTCTGAGTTTTGGATGATGGGAGGACACATTGCTTAGTCTTAGTGCCACTCTCAGTTTGCAGCTGCTTTCATTTCTTAACGCTTGCTGTAGATCAGGGGTGTGCAAAGTCATTCCTGGAGGGCCGCAGTGGCTGCGGGTTTTTGTTCCAACCCAGTTGTTTAATTAGAAAACAATCCTTACCAATAATTACATTTCATGGCTTGTTAGTGCTTTAACTCTGCTATTTTAAGTCATTCTCAAATCCTAGATTTTTTTTTTCCATTCTAAAGATATCATCCAAATATTTTGAAGTGTAAAACGGATGGGTAATTCTCAGTCCTTCACTTTTTTCTCTTCTCTTTCCTTCCAAGTATTTAATTAAACCAAATAGTGCATGATAAATACACACAGGCGTAAAGGGTAACAAGCAAAATGGATAACTGCTGGTTTCTTTTGTCATTTGCATCTTATTGCTAATAAGGAGCAATTACAAACCAAGAATGCAGCTGTTTAAGACTTAAATAAGCAATAAGGGTTCAAAATCTTAACGAGGGAGGTAACTAAAATGAAGCAGAAGTGTTTCTAGAGCAATTAGTGCTTCTTATTAAGCAATTGGGTTGGAACAAAAACCTGCAGCCACTGCGGCCCTCCAGGAATGACTTTGCACACCCCTGCTGTAGATGGAGACCTCTGCCAGAAGATGACCCAATCGGCACATTACAGATAAGCTTTATTCTTTTCTAACCTTGTGTGCCTCACAGAAGATGTATGTTTGAAAACGAAGAGCATAAGTGATGCGTCTGTGTGCAGGGGGTGCTGATGGCTGCAAATGTTTGTTACTTATTTTGCATTCTACTTCTTACCTTAGCTTTTGTATACTCTTGCTTTTTTATTCAATCTTAAAGGAATACTCTTTCCAGAAATATTTGTTTTATTACCCCTTGTTGTTTTCAGCAATGGCTAAGAAAAATATTTAATCTCCTGTTTTTATGTGGAAGGGAGATAACAAAGATCCTAACACAATGGGGCCTATGCCAAAAAAAGAGCAAACAAAATCAAAACGTCCATGAAATAAAAACCTCGATTTGTGTTGCATAATCCATGTGCCAGATATCCAGTTGTATGCTCACAACGTCCCAAACACGGAATGTTTTTGCAGGAAGAAGCAGGTCTTCAGTTCAAAAGCTCGATTGCATTTAAATGTGCTCCCCAGTCGTTCATGAGAAGTGGTTCAGTTAAGTTTAGCAAAAATACACGTGTTTGAGATGTAGTGAGCATATCACTGGCTAACTGACGTGTGGATTATGCAACACACATTTTTACAGATATTTCCATCTCGCTTGCTGTTTGTAGAGTGTTGTCCCCACTGAAACCTGTTATGTCAGCAACTTTGTCATCTCTCTTCCCCATAAAAACATGAGATTTTTTTTTTTCTCGGCCATTACAACAAACAAAAGTGGGTAAGTGACAGATAAAGCAAAACAATCGTTTTTGGTCAGGGTATACTTTTAAACACCATACCACCATCCATTTTTGACTTTTTCCTCTATAAACCTGCCCTCTGAAGGTGTCATCTTGAAGCAATCAAGAAATTTCTGAACAGTACACATCTCAGGCAAACAATTGTGTGCAGTTTTAAAGAAAATGTTCATATTGTGTGCTGTTTGTCAAGTGTTGGTCCCCACTGAAACCTGTTTTGTCAGGAACTTTATTTCTTTTTCCCATAAAAACATGAGAGAAATTTTATGAAGTTTTCCAAAAACTGCCAGTAACTCAGCAACCCTGTGGACAGGAAAAAGACGTTTCCTGCTGATGTTGTGTGTCATGGTGTGTGAAACAGATGACTTCAGTAAATGGCTTTGGGGTGGAATGATCCAGTCGGACTGGACTTTTTTTTTTTTTTTTGCCCGTATGCCTCTGACCAACATCCATTTGTTCTGATGGATGTGCAGAATGTATTTCCCGGATCAGTTCTTTCATTTTGCATGTTGGAACACCACCCTTCCTCCAGGGGAATTAGGGAATGAAGTCAGTTTTTTCCTGTAAGTGGAAATGGTGCGTATTCTAAAAAATGTTTCATGCCAGTACAATAAGCTTTAACCACACACATGTAAGTGATCTGATCTAAATTAGGGTTAATGTCTAGTTCTGTGCACACCGTAATGTTCATGTTAGTCTGACACAGTGGCAAGGCTTTATCAATGCTGTTGCACTCTTAATGGTGACAGAAGAAAACAGAAGGTCTCCCCGTTGCAGACATTTTGCTTTTACTGTAGACCTGCCTAATATTCCTGAAGGAAATTTACTGGTAAATGACCCCCCCACCCGTCTGAATGTTACAGAAAGTGAGGGTCCATTTCGCTTTGTTTTTGTGCCATTCTTTTGAAAAGGATTCTTCTGTCTAAATGTAACCAGTTGTCGTAGTCCTAGTTTGTGATATTAACACCCATCATATTTCAGGTCATGCGCTTCCAGAAATGTAAAAAAAAGCACATAACATCTCTGACCAGTATTATAGTGGATGAAGTTCTTCATTGTACAGTATTCTTTAAAAGCTTTCTCTTTGCACAGTTTCATTAGTTTATAATATTTTCTTTTGGTTTTTTTACCTGTTAGATGAACTTATGTACAGTGTTTCATTTTATATTTGTACGTGTTTTATTAAATGCACTATATTTGCTATATCTCATATCAAATTATGCTTTGCGTTAATTTTTTTAACGTGTGTGTCTTTGTGTATAAAGTATGTGGAGGCTACAGGTGAAAAGCTAAACAGGAGTGCAAACGGGTATCGCCAAGGTGCTGCACTTCCACCATTTCTAGTAAGTTGAGTCTCAGCAAGCGTCACCAGGGTGCAATGGATTGTCGATTTCTAAAGCCTTGTTATGTGACTTTTAGCCGGCATTGAGGGGTTTATGTCAGTTGCTGATTGCAATTTCTGGTTTGTGTCGCCAGACCATAATAGTTTAGACAGCTGAAAATCACTGGGCATAGCAAATTTAGCAGCTACGTGCTGACCTTCCAGCAGTGTCTTGCTTGCCCAGTTTCCTGACGGCCAATAGTGTGCTGCCAGTGCTGTTTCTAGGGTTAACTGATACAGCAAGTTCAGTCGGCTTTAAGTCCCATTTAAATAACTTCTGATATTATCTAGTTCACCATATCGTAGGATACTTAAGTAACAGGTAATTTAATGCACACAGAGTTTTGAACGGTCACTCATGAAGTCTTAAGAATTCTCAGAATTAAATTGTCTTTTTTGTTTGTCACAAATACACCCAGGTGTTGATCCAACTTGGGCCAAACTTTATTAAAGATCATAAGACATTTGACAAATGAGTGGAGGCCACTCAGCTCATTTGTTTAGTTAATAGCTAAGCTGTCCCAGTATCTCATTCAGATCCTTTTTAAAGGTTGCCAGTGTTTCTGTTTCATCTACATGGCCTGATAGTTTGTTTGAGATTCCCACAACTGTTCATGTAAAGAAGTGATTCCTGGCTTCGGTCCTAAATGCCCTTCCTTTTAATTTCCACTGGTGTCCTCCAGTACATGATTGGCCATGTAATCGATGTCATGAATAGGAATCACAAACCGAACTAAAATGGTAAGAGGTCTCTTTGAAGGACCAACAAACCTGCCTAAGGAGACTCGGCTTACTTCAAAACTACTAACTGTTGGGTGGACCCAAGTCCTGGCCACAACCCTAATCCTTAGCTCTTCTCTCCATAATGGGCTCGATGTTGTGCGGTTTCCTCACTTGCTGATGTGCATGACATCCTTTGTTCTTTTGTTGCCGCTATTTTAATGAAGCATTGGGTTGGGTTATCGGGTGGTAGGGTTGTCAAGCATGGGGTTTTACTTTATTGTAGTTCCTGACAGAATGGATTATGTTTCCCATTAAAGGAAATATAATTAGGCAAAATAATTAGAAATATCCCAAAAATATGATAAAAGCTCCAAAAGAGGAAGGATAACCAGAAACCCTTGACTGGTGTATAAAAGGACAAACAAAGAATCATCATCAGTAAAGGATTTATTTTTAGGGGTTTATGTTAGCGCAACATTTTCATCATCTAAGCAATGTGGCAAAGCGACTAAAACACCAAATAAAATGTTTTAAAAGTTATTTTTTCAAATAATGGCAAAGCTCTCCTTCTCAGGGGTGGGGTTTGATTTGTCTTCAATTTTGTTTGGGTATAAATTGATCTATTTGTATGGAAAGATTACAATTAAAAATTAATTAAAAAAAAAAAAGTTCTTTTGTAAAAACTATTGAATATAAATTGTGGGACGTTCCGCTCAGACTATATAACGCACTAGTGAGACTTCATCTGGAGTGCTGTGTGCAGTTCTGGTCACCACACTACAAGAAAGACATAGCAGCACTTTATGTTGCACAGAGGAGAGCAACCAAGTGCATCACAGGACTTGAGGACATGTCCTACTGTGACAGACGGCGAGAGTTAAACCTGTTGAGTCTCGAGCAGAGGAGGCTATGGACATTTTTGATATTTTAGTTTTTACTGGTAGTCGTAGCCCTTTAATAGCCCCTTCCAGAAGGTTAAAAATGACAAATATCTACTACAATCAAGAACATTTAGTCTTTAAACATTTGAATTGTAGCACACCTTATTTCAAATATTTGACGCAACTGTTCTTGCTTATCAAGTAAATCATTACATTTTTTTATGAACACCCTGGATTAAGGCGGCTCACCCTTATTCAGTCTTTTTTGCCCTTTGAATTGTGTCAGCAATTGCTACGATGACGAGAATGTTGCGTCAATATAAACCACTCAGTTTTTGTCAGAGTTGCCTCGTGTCAGAAGCTTTTAATAAACTGTAACAAGCAAATAACCAAAGAATAATTAGAAAGACTCACACGTGCCAGTGGAATGATTTAGCGGGTCTTTCCTTCCCGTCCTTTACTTTCCACATTCATTTGACTTCATACACGAGCAGCCAGCCTCCTCATTCTCGCACTTTCAGTCATTTCTTCAAAGTCCTTTGATTTCCTGCACTCAACCATTTGGCTGCCATCCATAGTAAGTGTTGGAATACTTAGCTGTAGTTGTCATCTTTTTGCCTTCTTTAAAATTTAACTCCATTAAAACAAAAGGAAGTTGATGGCCAAAACATGGCAATCACGTCTAGTAGGATTCAGATGGCTCTCCTCAGTGTTATTTCACCGCAGTTACTTTGTGATAGACTGTGCCATTGAAATATTATTTATTTGTTCATTTATAGGTCAAAGGTAAAGCAGTGCCTATCTGGGCATCACCGGTCACAAACTGTGGACAACATTTCAGTCCGTCGCCGAGTGCACTCACTCATACAGAGCTAAAGCCCTTGTCACATTACAGGACGTTTTCATTATTTTCATAATCTTAGTGAGTCGGGTGCAGTCGTATAGTCTGGCATTCGCAGAGATTCAGTCAAACAGGTTTGATTTTGTTTTTAGTCGTAGGGGTGGCTCTGCGCATGAGAGCCGATAGCCCATTAGTGCTCGGCTGGAAGAAGAGAGCAGAACTTGGGGGCTTTTGGATCTTCCAAACAGAAGAGAAACTCGTCTGACTGATGTTGTGTGTTTTATGTACCATGACAGAATAGAAAAAAAAAATCGGGAGTGGTCTCCCCTCGACTTTCTCATATACTCAGATAATGGGGATGGAAATTTGAGGAGTAAACTGTAAAACAATGACTATATTTTTACAGTGCAAATTTATTAAAAATACAAAAACTGAGAAATCACATGTACATAAGTATTCACAGCCTTTGCTCAATACTTTGTCGATGCACCTTTGGCAGCAATTACAGCCTCAAGTCTTGTTGAATATGATGCCACAAGCTTGGCACACCTGTCCTTGGCCAGTTTCGCCCATTCCTCTTTGCAGCACCTCTCAAGCCCCATCAGGTTGGATGGGAAGCGTCGGTGCACAGCCATTTTAAGATCTCTCTAGAGATGTTCGATTGGATTCAGGTCTGGGCTCTGGGTGGGCCACTCAAGGACATTCACAGAGTTGTCCTGAAGCCACTCCTTTGATATCTTGGCTGTGTGCTTTGGGTCGTTGTCCTGCTGAAAGATGAACCGTCGCCCCAGTCTGAGGTCAAGAGTGCTTTGGAGCAGGTTTTCATCCAGGATGTCTCTGTACATTGCTGCAGTCATCTTTCCCTTTATCCTGACTAGTCTCCCAGTCCCTGCCGCTGAAAAACATCCCCACAGCATGATGCTGCCACCACCATGCTTCACTGTAGGGATGGTATTGGCCTGGTGATGAGCGGTGCCTGGTTTCCTCCAAACGTGACGCCTGGCATTCACACCAAAGAGTTCAATCTTTGTCTCATCAGACCAGAGAATTTTCTTTCTCATGGTCTGAGAGCCCTTCAGTCCTTTTGGCAAACTCCACACAGGCTGCCATGTGCCTTTTACTAAGGAGTGGCTTCCGTCTGGCCACTGTACCATACAGGCCTGATTGGTGGATTGCTGCCGAGATGGTTGTCCTTCTGGAAGGTTCTCCTCTCTCCACAGAGGACCTCTGACAGAGTGACCATCGAGTTCTTGGTCACCTCCCTGACTAAGGCCCTTCTCCCCCCATCGCTCAGTTTAGATGGCCGGCCAGCTCTAGGAAGAGTCCTGGTGGTTTCGAACTTCTTCCACTTACGGATGATGGAGGCCACTGTGCTCATTGGGACCCTCAAACCAGCAGAAATTTTTCTGTAACCTTCCCCAGATATGTGCCTCGAGACAATCCTGTCTTGGACGTCTACAGACAGTTCCTTTGACTTCATGCTTGGTTTGTGCTCTGACATGAACTGTCAACTGTGGGACCTTATATAGACAGGTGTGTGCCTTTCCAAATCATGTCCAGTCAACTGAATTTACCACAGGTGGACTCCAGTTAAGCTGCAGAAACATCTCAAGGATGATCAGGGGAAACGGGATGCACCTGAGCTCAATTTGGAGCTTCACGGCAAAGGCTGTGAATATTTATGTACATGTGCTTTCTCAATTATTTTATTTTTAATAAATTTGCAAAAATCTCAAGTAAACTTTTTTCACGTTGACATTATGGGGTGTTGTGTGTAGAATTCTGAGGAAAAAAATGAATTTAATCGATTTTGGAATAAGGCTGTAACATAACAAAATGTGGAAAAAGTGATGCGCGGTGAATACTTTCCGGATGCACTGTATGTTATGTACATTAAAGAACTATCAATGATAAATCAAATTAATAATATATTGAATGATTACTATAAAAGTAAAGTTAAGTAAATTAGATTCTGCAGCTGCATGAATAAAAGGTAAAGTACAACTTCCGTTAACGGAACTACCCAAAAAGTTGATAGAAATCTATTTTTTGTACTTAATACTTGTATACAAAATTTGGTTGACCTAAGTGAAAGCGTAATCGAGTTATCGTGTTTACAGACAGACACAATTCCAAAAATGGTATTTTCGGACTCGGGGAGGTCTAAAATCTCGAGATTCATCAAAATCTCGAGATGGAATTTTTGGATGAGAAAGTAAAAAGAAAAAAAAAGTTCCGAGTTTGCAGCGTCGCTCACAGAACCTGGAAAGCCCTCACGTGCACACAAAGCCGCCTGTAGATTTTTTACTGCCTTAGGTGAAAGGGAAAACGACGAACCCAAACCATGAAGTAGTGAAGGCCATTAAATGCCATGCATATTATTGGATATCAAAGATCAGGGGTTGAGGGAGGGCTGGAGGGGATTCCCCCTTTGCAGCTTTATGCGAGTCATACTTGGATGTCCGATTAAAGAGCAAGTTTTCAGGGAACATACAGTCACTCCCCGAAAACTGTGCCACCCGGAGTGACTGCATGGCTTGCCTGTATGGTAGAGCTTGCCCTGCTGCCGTAGATAAACACACACGTCTGTCATAAAAAGGGGGCACACTTACAATACTTTGGAAATGTGAAACTGGGCTGGAAGGTTGTCATGTGCTCATCTAATTTGACAAGCCCTGCGATTCTAGTCACAATCTGTCACACTCGGGTGATGAGATTCGTCCAGGCTGACATCCCCTCCGACTTGACTTGCACAGGTTTGCAAATGGCGGCCTTTTCACCGTTGTGTTGCTTCCTGCCTTCTGCCCAGTGTTGCCAAAGTAGTTGCCAGCCCCAGCAATCCTGAAATGGTTTAAGCAGCCGTGATGATGTGTGGATGGACGGGTATGCTCTGCTCCTTAGAGTTTGACCAGGGCCCGTATTTGTCACGCGTCTCAGAATTGGTCCTAGGAATTGCACTAAAAGTCTGACATGAGTTATGAAGCGTCCCACTAAGTCCCAGCAAAGGGGCAGGGGCCCACATCTGAGAATGAATGACGTCACAATTTTACAGCATCATCTGCTGAAAATTAACACTCATGATGTAGTTTTCTGATGGTAACACAAAGGCTTCACCACAAAGATGATAATCAGAATAATATTCAAAGTAGAAGAAGAAGAAGAACACAATAAGGTAGGATACTGTGCTAAACTGCGTGTAATTGTTACGACTTCACAAGCTCATGAATGATATTGTAACAAACCCGAGATGGCAAGGCCTCGACACACACACACACACTGAGTGAGAGTAAAGCCCGGTAACAGGTGTGGTTATTTCATAATGAATGATCCATAGCCATACTTGCAAAAGAAATCATGGGAAACATCTCATAAAGTAACAGTTGCTTGAAGTAGGCCCAGCTATTCCACCGCTGCATCTGAAGTGGCCTTCACCCTTAAGTGCTCATGATGGTCTCCCATCTCTCTGTGATCCCTCCTTATCTTCTCTTCTGTGAGGCTTAGTCTCTCCAATACCCTGGGAGTCTCTGCCAACCTTCTCAAACCTCCCTGGGCTTGTAAACTGTGATGTGAAAAATCTGTGTGGTTTGTGGAATGCAGAGCTCAGTGTACCTGAGCGACATTTCACTGTCGACCACCCCTCCATACCTGCTTATCTTCAGGGTGATGCGCTGGCTACTAAAGTACAGTTTGCAACCATGACCACCGGTGTGTTGATGCTGCGATAACGTTAGCGTGTGATTTGTATACGAGTGCTCATCTCTATGTGTGGGCTGATTTCCATGAATGCAGCACAAGTGGAGTGGTGGGAATATGTACAGGGAGATTCACTCAAGAGACCCCGAATATTCTGTTGTAACTCCCGTTAGGATGAACCAATCTAAACCAAAACATACCCTGACGTATGTGTAATCGATTGCATTACATGCGATGCTGGAAGTGGTTTCCATTTTCTGCCAGACATATTTCGATGTGGTGCTCCATGTTCCTGAACGTATCGGCAAGCGTCTCAGGGAGGGGAATAGCAGCAATTTCACGTTGGATGTTTTCCTTCAACTCTTCCAAAGTGCAAGATTTGTTCCAATAGACTTTTCCTTTGAGCATACCCCAAAGGAAGAAGTTTGGTGATGTCAGATCCAGAGACCGTGGTAGCCAAAGCCCGTTTGAAATGACCCTGTTGCTGAAGAAGGACTCAATTCCTGCCATGTTCCTTGCCAATGCGTGACACGTTGCTCCATCTTGCTGGACGTAACCATCCATTAACTCATCCATCTCTGTCTGATCAATATCATTCTATGAATTCTCTGTTGTCCAGCTTTTCCAAAATATTCAACCCCCTTTCCCGGGAGGTGTGTGCCAATTTCTGCCAGAACGCCATCTTCTGGCACCTCCTGGTGAGTTAGCACTGGTCATGAGCTCGTCTAAAGTTAGGGCTTGTTGCCCTGATGAAATGCTTTAACTTAATACTGCTAAGAGTAGGACAAACTTTGCATGACTCTGAGATTTCTGATCCGTTTTCCTACTCTGAGACGCTTGATAGATACATCCAACCATCCATTATCCAACCCGCTATATCCTAACTACAGGGTCACGGGGGTCTGCTGGAGCCAATCCCAGCCAACACAGGGCGCAAGGCAGAAAACCAACCCCGGGCAGGGTGCCAGCCCACCGCAGGGCAAACACCCACACCCCAAGCACACACTAGGGACAATTTAGAATCGCCAATCCACCTAACCTGCATGTCTTTGGACTGTGGGAGGAAACCCACACAGACAGGGAGAACATGCAAACTCCACGCAGGGAGGACCCGGGAAGGAAACCTGCGTCTCCTAACTGCGAGGCAGCAGCGCTACCCACTGTGCCACCGTGGCACCCTGATAGATACATGCAGGCCCAAATCTCATTTTAGGAGTAGACACTGCAGACATCCAGGGAATTCCAAAGAGTTCACTTACTTTGTCTTGTAACTGTTGTGGCAAAGTCAGATCAGGACTGCGGGGAGAAATTTTGGGGTGCCAACCCGGTTGTCTGTTTTATTTGTCGGAAGGCACAAAAGAAAAAAACAAAAACCGCATTCATTGGTGCGCGTGGCTTCATCGGGAATTCAAATCAAAGATCGGGTGAAGTTTCGTTTGTCCTTAGTGGAGCTCTCGCCAAAAGTGACGCCTCTTTCTAGAATGCCTGGGGTTTTATGTTAGTGGGACAGGAAGGGGTGGGGATAGAAGGGGCGGGGCTAAATGCCTTCACCGGACAGCTTATTGGTACTTTGGGGAGAAAAAAGGATATGACGGCATTAGTAGCAGCACCCCCCGGTCACCCTGGTCGGTTATTACAGACCTCGACTGAACCTGCCAGGAGGTCCTCCATTGTACACGTGTGACACTGTAGATGTACTTCAAAGCACCACTGGCGAGGTCAGACAGCTCAGGAAAGGAAATGGGAGACTCTGTTGGAAGGTCGTCGTGCAGTTGTCTAATCTGACATCCTCAGGTGCTCGTAGTCATCAAGTCTGAAATAGATAGATAGATAGATAGATAGATAGATAGATAGATAGATAGATAGATAGATAGATACTTTATTAATCCCAATGGGAAATTCACAAAAGTAATAGGAGTGATCAATAAATAAAAATAGAAAAATAAAAGTAGAAAAGTACACATACATATACAGTCATACACGGAGCTGCTGAAAAGGCTGCCACTCACGGCGGCGCCAGATTATTAGAGAAATGAGGCATTGGCTTAACTTGCCCATGCTAATGACTGGCAGCCATGTTCCTGCCTTCTGCCCAGTGGTGCCAGGGAAGGTCCCAGTGACTTTGATAATAAATAGATGGCTGGTACTTAGAGGCGGACCAGGAGAGTCTGGGCTTCCATTGCTTTATCCTTCTGTCACACCATTTTAAAAGTCCAGGAGCCTTTGTGGCATCATGCCAGTGCTGCAATGGCTTTTCTGCTGTATGAGGAATACACATCTCTCTCTCTGGCAGCTGCTTGGGGGCAATGCTGCGGGTTTCCAGCTAGAACGCCATTTTCTAGTTCTTTATCTCTTCGGTGCTCCTGCAGGTTTTATTTCAAGGGCACCACACATGGCAGCGTATGCCAACTTTATTCAGGGTTGATAGAAGAAAAAAAAAGCTTCAATGTTTCCCTTGGATGTTGTTAAGCTACATTTTAATGGAGACTCATAAAAGTGGAGTAAGTATGGCGCCTGGCTGGACCTCTCCAAAGCCCACGGGACCACCAGTGTGACCCTACCCATGGGTTTGTGTCTCAGGTCCTCCCTGTGTGGTGACGCTTTGAGTAGTGAGAGAAGTGCTATATAAATGTAATACATTTATTATTATTATTATTATTATTACCCATGAGCCCTGCTGTAACCTGAATTTGGAAAATGGAAATGGAATGAGTAGCAAAGATGGTAAACATGGGGGGGGGGGGGGGGGCTGTTAAATCCCCCCCTTGTCCAAAGTGTTTGTGACTGGGAGAGCAGCTGTTTATAACATTAATATAATTAACATAATGTCTACCATGAAAGGTGCCATATAAAGCCAGCCGTTCATAACTCACGAAATGGCCACGGGAGCCCAGTTGTGCCCACGTCTGCGTTTCTTTAATCAGCTCCATGCTGAACAGTCTGTCCCTCTGAGTCACCGTTTCCACCATTTCAGATTAACATTAGTGCTGCGTCTGCTCGATTTACTAACAACGATTCCACATTTTCTGTAAATCACAGCAGATGGGTGAGCTTTTTATTTTTTTTTTTTTTTTTTTTTTTATAAGTTGCAGATGTTGAAGAATGAAAAGGAACTCCTGGCCGCTTCTGAACCAACCCACATTTTCCACCCGCCGAGACGAGCGGCCCAGTCGTGTCAGCAGGCCGTCGCGGCCCCACGAAACGGGAAACGTTGGCGGTGCTTCAAAGTGTGCACTGCAGGCCTGTGAAACGTAAAAATGACGACACGCTGCATGAAAACAACACGTGGAGCGGACGAGTGGCTTTGCGCGTATCTGAAGGCTTCAGCGTGTGCGACACATGAAGTTTATCGCCTTCTCATTCACATCAAATACACAAATGCTGTGGATGGCGAGGTGCCAACTCACAGCTCCAAAGGCTTGGGTTGCCATCCACCGCCAGGGAGAGGTTTGCGTGTTTCTCCCTGTGGCTGACTGGATTTTTTGCTGCGTACCTCAGTTGTTTCCCCCTTCATGCCACTGCTGGGTATGTTAGGTGAGATTGAAATATGGCACTGTGACCTGTGAAATATCTCACAGCCTGATATTTTACTCAAACTAAGAACCACAAGCTGACAGGGGGGAGAAGCGTGAGACTGGCATGCAAGCAATTTAACAAAACGATGGACTAAGACGAGTGGAATCTACTCGGGCAGAGTGTGGCCTGCTGTAACCATGTGCTGTTTTCTATGCCAGCTCAAGAACTGGGTTCTTTTTTTGGAGTGAATTGGATCCTTGGATGGACTTGCATGTTCGTCTGATGGGGCCCTGGACGTGAGGATCAGTAGGGGTCTCCAGCTCTGGTCCTGGAGGGCCGCAGTGGCTGCTGGTTTTCATTGTAAACCCTTTCTTAATTAGTGACCTCTTCTTGCTGCTGATTAACTTCTTTTGAATTTATTTTAATTGATTTGCTCTTGAAGATTCAGACCCCTCAATTGTTTCCTTTTCCTTAATTAGCAGCCGAACAATAATGAGATACAAAATGAGCTAAAACAGGACCAGTAACCTGTGACCATCATACAATATCTGAAAATAAAGAAAGGTGAAGGTCTCAGGAATGTTGATCTGCTCAAGTCCACAAAACATTTTAACAGTGTTCTTAGAAAAGAGAAAATCCACAATTTCACAAATGTCTGCTATTGCACAATAAGAACAGCAAAAATCCACACAATTAAAGAACGGGTTTAATTAACAAGAAGAATCAGAGTCTAGTTAAGCAACTGGTTGGAGTTTGAGGCCCTGACTTAGTTGGTCTTCAGTTGGCTCACTCACTTCACATTTCATTTCTGCTTGGGTGCCATTTAAAGAAGGAAAGGAAGCGATTCAGGGGAACAAATTGTAAAAAACACCCATCCATTATCCAACCCGTTATATCCTAACCACAGGGTCACGGGGGTCTGCTGGAGCCAATCCCAGCCAACACAGGGCGCAAGGCAGGAAACAAACCCTGGGCAGGGCGCCAGCCCACCACAGGGCACACACACACCCACACAAACACATGGGACAATTTAGGACTGCCAATGCACCTAACCTGCATGTCTTTGGACTGTGTGAGGAAACCCAGGCAGACACGGGGAGAACATGCAAACACCACGCAGGGAGGACCCCGGAAGCGAACCCGGCTTTCCTAACTGCGAGGCAGCAGCGCCACCACTGCGCCACCGTGCCACCCTGTAAAAAACAAGTCAATTAAAATTAATTCAAAAGGAATTAATTAGCAGCAATAACTGGTCACCAATTAAGAAAAGGGTTCAAATGAAAACCTGCAACCACTGGGGCCCTCCAGCACCAGAGTCGGGGACCCCTATTACAGTGGCGTAGCGTAGTGGGGGCGGCAGGGGCGGCACTTTTAGGGGGCGGCAAAATTTCACAATTAATAATAATAATATCTTGTAAAAATCTGAACCATACCTAAATAAGGGGGCGGCGGAATTTTCCTCCGCCCCGGGCGGCTGACACCCACGCTACGCTACTGCCCTATTATAAAAAGCCTTGGAATTCGCCCGGCACCTTGAAGCCAACAGACAGATGGATGAAGTCACCACCTCTTACTGAAAATGCCTTCCTCACGTGCACTGACGTCACTAACAGACGCCAGCAGCTACGGACCCCGGAGAAGAGCAGGGTGCTGCGTCGGCCCTGACACTGAGAGTTTGCTCTTTTTTTTTTTTGCAGTGTAACATCCATCACAGTGGCGTAGCTACAATGGGGCAAGGGGTGCAATGCACCCGCGCCCCGGGAGGGCCTCTTTTTTTTTTTTGCGGCGCTCTCATCAGGTGATCAGGGCATCAGACCATCAGTCACAGTCAAATTAGTTAAATTAATAAGCAATACGATCAGTCTAAGTAACTTTGTAGTAAGGACTTTCACATGTCCGTATTTAGCGATTTTAGCCACCGTCAGTCAGCATTTTTACATTTTCCCACAATTCCATTATTTTCATTAGCGCCGTCCGACTCGGCCGGGCGGGGCGGCACATTGTGTACAGACGGCGGCGGCTAAAAACAAAGTGACATGTTCGCTTCATTCTCCGAAAGGCTATAGCTTAGTTATGAAGCAGGCAAGCAGCTTCCCACGATCGTCGACGAACGGCTTCCCGCTTCCGTCTATTTCTCAGTCAGTTCTGTTAGGTAAGTGAGCCCCTGACGAATATTGAACGGAATGCTGAAATGCTCGTTATATTCCGTATTGAAGACCCCCGTGACCCTGTGTTTGGATTCAGCGGGTTGGAAAATGGATGGATGGATGGAAGTTTTATCCGTCGTGATTATGATATGTAAACATAGATAATCCTTTATTTTTATTGTTCTATAGTACCGGCTGAGACAACAGACGTGTACAGTGTATATACACTATTAGGCAATAACGCCAAGTCGCCAACACACGTCTGTTTTTACGCTTTACAAAACAAAACTATATTTTTCTCCGAATATCGTTTTTAATGGTTTCCTTGTCAATCTATCTTGTCTTCAAGCATTTCAGCAGCGAGAGCCCCCCCTCCGGAGCGCGAGCGCACGAAGCGCGCAGGTTTGGGGGGCCCATTCAATGATGATTGCACCCGGGCCCCTGTGAACCTTGCTACGTCGTTGATCCATCAGGTTCATTTCTGAGTTCCTCCTGGTGTCAGTTCATTGTAAAACTGTCCTGTCGGCTCTTTGCGCTGTTACTCTTAACATAAGGTGACCATCCGTCCCCGCTCAGAAACATGTCCCCGTTTTGTCCCCGGTTTCAGCTGGTTCAGTTTTTGAATGTATCTCATCACCACGATCATTTGAACTCGGTACGCGTGCGCGGTGTTTTGACGGAGGTTATGCTTACTGCATCCAGCAACTTTGGCGAGAAATCACGTGATAAGCTTTCGCTTTGTAGTCTATGCTCCTCTAGCTCCATTCACCCCCGACCCGCCCCATGCCCCCGGATTGCCCCAAAAAATTCTGGTCACCTTACTTAGCACTGTGTTATTCATTTGTTCATTAGTGGTAGCTCTGCTGCCTCACAGTAACAAGACCAGGGGTCACATCCTGGGTCCTGTCTGTGTGGAGTTTGCATGGCCTCCCTGTGTCCTTGTGGATTTCCTGCAGGTGCTCTGCTTTCTCCCCATTGTTGCAAAAGACATGCAAATTGTTATTTCTAAATTGTGCGTGCGTGCCCGTGTGTGTGAGTGCGTTAGTGAGTGTGAGCGTGTGCATATGTGAGTGTCCGAGCAAGAGTGAATGATTGAGTGTGTGTTTGTGTGTGCGTGTGTTCGCCCGGCCCGGCGTTTCTTCTTGCCTTGCCCCCTATTTTAGCTGAGTTAGGCTCCAGCCCCCATCCCGTGGCCCTCATGTAGATTAAGCGAGTTACAAAATGACTTGGCGATTGCTAATTTTGCTGTACACAGACCAGACATGCAAGTAAGAATTTCACTGCACTCGTGACAATACGACTACTTGATATTATAGTTTGTATAAAGGACGGGCCGACTTTGAAACTGTGAAGAAACTATTTAAATAAACAAGATCATACTTGTTCGTTTACTCAGCCAAGACTGAGCGATTTCATCTCAGCTGACGTCACATGCAATCAGATGGAGATAAGATGGCTATTTCAGGTATGGAAGGCTGAAGTTTGAGGTGAGGTAGTTTTACTCATTAATGCCGGCACCGGAGAGTCATGACGTGTTGCGTGTCGTTTATCACGCGCTGATCTCGCTGTACTCACAATAAATCAGTCCTCTGAATTGATTTGTTTCTTCATTAAATGGCAACCAAACAGAAATGAGATGTGAGACGAGCCGGCAGATGACCCGCTGAACTGGAACATCAAACTCCAGCCAATTTCACTCCACTCAGTTTCTTAATGAGAAGCCGATTCTTGCTGTTCATTAAAGCCGTTATTGAATATCAGGACTTGTTGCTGCTCTCATTCTGCCACAGCAGACTGTCGAGTTTCTGTTTTTTCTAAGACCACCGTCAAGATGTTTTGGTGACCTGAGCAGACCAACACGACTGAGACCTTCACTTTTCTTTCATTTCAGGTTAGCTGGTCATGTGGTGGCTTATTTTGTGTCTCATTATTGTTTGGCTGCTCATTAAGGAAAACTAAGGGGTCTGAGTCACGTCAATTAAAATGAAGATAAAACAAGTTAATCAGCAGCAAAAATGGCTCACTGATGAAGAAGATGGTTAGAATGAAAATCTGCAGCCACTGCAGCCCACCAGGACCAGAGTTGGACACCCCTGCACTCAAGTAAGAGACAGTTAAGTAAATTTTACAAAATAGTCATACTTTTCATTTATAAAGAAAATACAGTTCAGCGTGTAGCATTTCCTCCAGTTTTATTGGCTTTGGAGATTTTCAGATCCCCGCGGACCACCTGATTTATCTCATCTTATGTATTCACTTGCTTCACTTTTTCTCATGTGGTCATTGAAAGGAACTGCAGGTCCACAAGCTGAAAATGTTGGGGCGCCAACTCGGTTGTCCAAACAAAACGTGCGCTCGATGCCACTAAACAAACAAAAATCAGGCTCCTAGAGCCAGGAAGCTTTCTTAACTGGTAAAGCCCCTCAAAGTCACGGTGAGAAGGAGATCCCCCCCTGCAGTGCATTCTCATAATGAGTGACGCCTCCTTCCGGGAATCATGGGATATGTAGCAGGAGGACCAGAAGGGGCGGAGTCAGTTGCCCTCACTGAGTGTCTTCTTGGTATTGTGGAGGGAAAAACAGAGGATAAGGTTAGTGCCAGCGCCCCCTCTTGACCCGAGGTGGAAGTACAGAAGAGCCCAGAGGATGATCCACTGGCACACATGTGTGACACTCTTCTGTTTCCTTTACATTATTTAAACAAGTGGGTGTTGAGATTTTGATGGGAAGATCAAGTCCTATTCCTGCCCAAGGGTATTTGGACAGACTCTGGCGCTTTAAAATACATTTTCATGTTCAGAACTCAGAGAGACTTTGTGAAGTTTGTCACATTTGTTGTTGTGAGTCTGCATCAGTGTGTGGAGGAGACATTAGCTGGTTAGTGACCCTTAGATGGGAGTGTGCGCTGATAGCACGTTGTCGCACCCACAACACGATGAGCCACCCTAATGTAGCGGGTGACGCCTCAGCACCACACAGGGATGGTGTTTATTTATGGTAGCTGGAGTGCCAATCTTGCCACTAACCCCCAAATTTTCCCTGTCAGTTGGAGGGCCTACATGCAGGGCTGGCTGCAGATTAACGTCACTCCCAGGACATTAGCCCCGTAGGCCGTAACAATAGCATTGAAAATCATGGAGTTGTAGAAGATGTGAAGGATGTCACTCCTGACATTAAAGGAGCGCAGTCTCCTAAGAAAGAAAAAGAGTCTGCGCTGTCCCTTCTTTTAGAGTTCCTCTGTGTTCTGAGACCAGCCCGATCCTGGACCCCCAAGTCCTTGTGGGAGTAGACCACCTCTACATCCACTCCTTGAATAGACACCGGACACAGAGGCTCTTTGGTGTGGTGAAAGTCAACAACCAGTTCCTTAGTATTGCTGATCTTGAGCTGCAGGCAGTTCTCAACGTCCTCCCCCCCGACTCCTCTCGTCTGTCTCATCCCCCTTATCAATACACCCCATAAGTGCAGAATCATCAGAGAATTTCTGCGAATGATGGGATCTGCTGTTATATTTATAGTCTGAGGTTCTCGGAGAGAAGATAAAAGGAGGAAGGCCTGTCCCTTGTGGTGTTCCAGTGTTGCTCACACAGTCCTTGAGCCTCACGCAGACAGATAGTCCATTACCCAGGACACCACAGGCTCACCCACCTGCATAGCTCTGAGCTGACCCCTTAACAGGGATGGTTGGGTGGTACTGAAAGCACTGGAGAAATCCAAAAACTTAATCCTCACTGTGTCGCCAGCTTTGTCCAGGTAAGCATAAGCATTAAGAAGTGTTGAGGTGCTTCATGGTGTGAGTCCACTTGGAGACGAGGATAGGGTGGGATGTAGAGGGGTCACTGCACAGAGAAAGGACTCTGCTGATGTCACCAGGAGGCGCCCCACTCACAGTGTTCAGAGACGAGTTCTGCCCGGCTGATGGAGGGAGCTCTTCATTTGGCTCCAACTACAAGGAGACACTTCTGAGCCACCTGTCGTGTGTTTGTGAAGGCTGCTGACGCTCACCACAGCACAAATCCTTATGGTGCGAGTCCACCGCCATTCATATATGTAGTTGTGTAACTAAGGGGAGTGAAAAACAAATGACTTCTAAGATAGATGAAGTACCCCAGTGCATTTTGGATTTGAGTCTACCCTGTGCAGAAAGTGGAGGAGCTGGATGAGGAGGAGGACCTGGACGTCAACTGAATCCACCTCAAAAAAGGAACAACTGATGCAAGCAGGCCTTTAGTCAGCATATGCCATGAATCTGTGAACATATAGTGACATGTTTTTGATTTAAAAATATTACAATATGGCGTACTTTGCTGAATCAGTTGGAATTCTTACAGAAACAACAAACATTTTTTTTAGATTCAATAATTTCTAGGACACTTGTCATTGTCCTCAGCTTCTAGTGTGGCCTGCAAGGGGTGCACCAGCTCCGCAAGCCTGACACAGACAGATACAAGTTCCAGCACAATAATGCATGATTTTATTTAGCTGTGGGAAACTCTTCCCAGACATTTCCCACCTAAACAGCACAGCACAAAGCACAATGTTTACAGCACCCAGCACTTCTTTTCTTTGTCTTCTCTTTCCACCTCCACCCTTTCTCCTCCAGCAAGCTTCATCATCCTCCTCCTCCTTCTCCTCCTCCTCCTCCTCCCGACTCTGTCTCCCTGAATGAAGTGGGTGGTCCCTTTTATACTGCACCTGGGAGTATAGACTCCGACAGGACCCCCTGGTGGCGCCCACAGAACCCAACAGGGCTGTGCCAAACTCCAACTCCAATGTAGCCCTGTGGGAATCCGAGGCAACACTGCAACTCAGAGGGTACTACCATCTAGCGCTCTAGGGGAGGTAGTGCCCTGTGAATGTCTACCCCTCCCACCCCCCCAGTCCTTCCATTATGGAGGTGCCCAGCTGTTTGTCACACTAGAGATTTTCCATAGACGGGAAATCATTTAATTAATTTCCAAGTTTAATTCCCAGGATGTGTGGGGGCGCTGGATGCTGATGACAATTCAAATTTTAAATTCTACATATAAGCTGAAGTTTATTGTTACTAACGGCTTATTATCAGTAAATCACCACTTACATTGATCAAAAAAAAAATTACAAACAATCGGCCACCCAACGTCTGAAGGGCGACCCTCGTGTTGCCTGGTCTGGTCTGCAGATCTAGTAAAGTAAGATATGGGCTCGCTGACTGTAACCAAAGCCCTCAACCGTGGTGGGCTTCTGCATGGAGGCCCCTTCTGCCTCCTCTAAGGGATTTCACTTTTAGAGGGTTTTTGCAGAGGATAAGGTAATTCAAATAAACATCTCTACAAACAACAAGGGTGTCTTCTGCTTAACGTTCACTCTGACCCACTGTTGTTCATCTGAATATATCTCTCTATTATAAAAAAAAATCTTGGTGGAAGGGAGACCAGGGAGACGAGACGTGATCTTCTCGGAAGACACTTAAAAGACCTGCGAGATGAAAGAGATTGGCCACGGAGCATCTCGCGGGGACCTTAAACATGAGACTTAGTGCCAAGAGATTGCAATTTGACGTCCCGCGAGAGACACTGTAACATCATGCGAGACAAGGCAGTGAGACGACATTTAAAACAAGTTCACGGACATCTAACCTAGCAGTTGTTGGAATGCTTTTGGCAGACAGACTTCATGTGCTCCCAGCTCTTAAAACAACGACAAGCGACAAGCAGAACACGCAGCTCGCCAGCAGCAGGAAGCCAGCAGATGATCCGACTGCAGCTCCTTAGCGTGCGTTCAGCCCCCCAACCCCCTATAACAACGCGAGCGGCAGAGACACGAAGTGGCAAAAGGACAGCTGCTGTACAGGCTTTGAAATGACCGACACGTAGCGCGACAAGCAGAACAGGCAGCTCGCCAGCAGCAGCAGCAGCAAGACAACATGATCCGACCGCAACTCAGCGTGCGTTCAGCCGCCCCCCACTTCACAACACGAGCAGCGTTATACGTCCTGCAAGAAAGAGATTTAACCACACCCGGGGTCGGATGTAAAGGATGAGTATTGTTTTTACAAAAGTTTTAAAGTAAAAGTGAAAATAATGCAATTCCCATTGTATATCCGGTAAACCAAACCCAGGGGTGGGCGAGCAAAGCAAGCAGGGGGCAGAGCCCCTTAGTTCTAAAAAAAAAATAAGGCAAAGCAAGAAAGGGAAATATTTTTCATTCAGAGCCAAGTCTTCCTCCTGGAAAAATTAAAGTCATGTCTTCTAAGAAATGTCGCCCGCCTTTATGGTGTGAAACAGGAACAAAACTAACAGCCACTCACGGCGCCCACATGTCGCACTGTTCTCTGGGTTTTTGTCAGATAACAATCTCAGCTTGCAGAACAGAAGTTGTCATCAGAGGAAGTTGGCAATTCACAATTTATCTTACAACAGGTTGAAAAATAATGTAGTTCTGAAAAAAATCTTTGAAGAAATAATAATGTAGATATTGTGGGAAGCAGCCCAGACAGACACAGACAGGCAGACATCATTTTGTCACCCAACACGTGTTTATTGAGGTGCACACAAACCCCAATACCCCAAAAGTCCAGGCCCTTTCACAATGCCTTCTCTCTCAGGACCACCTCCTACTCCTCTCCTTCGACTTTCATCCTCTTCCACCCGACTCCAGCCCTTTTATGTCCACCCAGATGTGCTCCAGGTGTTTCCCGGCAATCTTCCAGTGTGGCGGAAGTGCCGGCTGCGTACCCAGAAGCACTCCGGGTGTCCCTGCTCCTCTTCCCCCCCCCCCAGCACTTCCGCCACACCAGGACTCCCAAGGCATCCAGGCGCCCCCTGGCGGTGACCACAGACCCCTACAGGGTTGAGCTTCAAAGTTCTGTACCCGTGGTCCCCCTAGCAACCAGGGTGGTCGCCCCCACGTGGGCTGAGGGTGGCATAAGCCCTCCTCCGGTCCTCCTGAGCGTCTCGGCCGGGTACTGCCGCCAGCCACCTACGACAATATAAAGAGAGATGGTGACAGAGCCGGTAAGTCACCTGCCTTCAGCTTTTGGATGCTGGTTTGGTTGTTGGCTTTGTTCCTCTCTTTGTTACGTTAATTAAAGTTGGACTGCAGTGCACCAATGTGGTTGGACGTGTCCTCGACGGCTCCAGGGATGAGTCTTGCCCTTAACAAATTCGTGCAGCACCCTCTCAAAAGAAAAGGAAACAATGAGTACTGTATATGGACATTTCTGATTGGCAGCTCTATTAGTTTGGGGGTTTGGGGGGTTAGGGGGTATGGTCATCACTGACACATAACACAGAGCCACTCAGAAGGGATCATACAAAGCAGTTCTCAGAGAGTCTGCCTTAAAACAAAAACAGCTTCTGAATAAAACAAACTGAAAGAGCCCTTAGCACCCCCCAGTGGCCATAAGCGGTAGTGTCCGTGTTACACGGTAAACTCCAAGAAGAAGCTTTTAACCCTCTCACATTTACACTCCATACTTTCTACATTACATCATCTTTAAAGTAAGTAATTGACCATAATGCTTCTGAAAACAGACCTTCAAGCCATCATTTGTGATCTCCATAAGAACACTCGTCCAGCCCTCCTCACCAGTTCTGATTATTTAACCCTGCGGGTCTTCACCTGCGCATTTATTTTAAGAAAGAGTTTAAAGTCTACAGGTCTGGGATCAGGATGGTAAAAGTCACTTGTACTTTGAGAAGTAGTCAAGGTTGCCGATTCTAAATGTCGTGTAAATTAAACCAATGTGGGCAAACCTGAGCCAAGGAATGATGACCTCCTCCTTCCAGCCAGGGCTGTCTCAACTCATGGGCACAATGGGCACTGGCCAGGGGCCCACGATGTCTATGTATGTTTCTGTTTTGCTATCACAACAGGGGTGCCAGTGCGCTGCTATTCCCCGGCGGGGGGGGGGGGGGGGTTTGGTGGGGTTGGCTATGATTCTGGTAAGACGACCCCTCTTTCAGCGCCTTCCACTCACCCAATGCAACTTCACCTTCCTCTGAATCCTCATACTGAATCTTCCATCCATCCATTTTCCAACCCGCTGAATCCGAACACAGGGTCACGGGGGTCTGCTGGAGCCAATCCCAGCCAACACAGGGCACAAGGCAGGAACCAATCCCGGGCAGGGTGCCAACCCACCGCAGGACACACACAAACACACCCACACACCAAGCACACACTAGGGCCAATTTAGAATCGCCAATCCACCTAACCTGCATGTCTTTGGACTGTGGGAGGAAACCGGATCACCCGGAGGAAACCCACGCAGACACGGGGAGAACATGCAAACTCCACGCAGGGAGGACCCGGGAAGTGAACCCGGGTCCCCAGATCTCCCAACTGCGAGGCAGCAGCGCTACCCACTGCGCCACCGTGCCGCCCATACTGAATCTTCCCTTTATTTATTTGCCCCTAATATTTACAAGGCGGAATAAGCCATCTCTATAACAGTGGCGACTGCTCTAAGACTACAAGGGAAGCTCCGCTTCCTCTACTATGTCAGAAAATAAATGCTCATATATGCACTATCGTATTTATATTGGTTTTAATAAAAGTGCGCTAGAACGCGTTCAACTTCATGACTAGCTCGTTCAGACGTGATTCACAGCGCGTTAAACCCTCCTGAAGCCCAGCCTCACTGGAGCACTATGGACAAGCACAGAGGAGCTTTTTTCACTGCAGAAAAGCTGGACGGTAATTGGATAAATGCACCAAAATCGTCACTTCCACGGAAGCTCAGCTTCTCTGGGAGTGAATGGAGCAGTGGGCGGGCCAGGACGCTGGGTTGCTGCATGATGATTGGAGGAGCTGTTTAAAGGGCGGATCCCCTTTTTTGATTGACAGCATTTGAAAGTGTGCTGAAAAGTTATGGCCATTTCTTTGACTCAGGGAGACTGAGATCTGAACTTCAAGTGAAGTACTATATTCAGATCATGACTTACAGGGGAGCAGCGGTAAGCTGTGTGATTTCTTGGTGTTTTTTAAAGACATGGAGTTGGATAGTGCAATGCCTCAGCTGTACAAGCTGTTGTCATTAGTGGCAACAATTGGCGCTACATCAACAGGTGTAGAGAGGAGCTTCTCCTGTTTAAAACAGGTCAATTCATACACCCGCAACACGATGGGCCAAGATCGTTTGAGCAACCTTGCTCTCCCGGCCATTGAGAGGAAACTGGAGTCCCTGGAAAAGACGGCCAATTGGTACGACAGGGTCACAGATCATTTTCTGCAAAAGGAACGGAGGGCAGAATTTACGTACAAATAACATAATGAATTTTATGATGAAGGCATAATATGAGCTTCCCCTGTTTCAAAAGCTAGCAGCCGCCACTGCTCTATAATTAAAACATTTGCCCCTCCCTTACTTAATGGAATATTAATTTCAGTGTTTTGGGGACTGTTTAGCCATCCATGGTTTGATTCCAATCTAAAAAAATAAATAACAACACAGAGACCCCCACACTCTTCAGCTGCTCTTCCAACATGACATGTCGCCAACACGCTGACACTCGGGCCTGAAGGCTGCGCTGTGCTGATAATGAAACGGAACACAGCACACCACAGCACAGCACATTGAGGTTGGACGTCCTCCACGCTGGACACGCTGACAGTTTATCAGATAACCGTTTCCCGATGAAGACTTGAAATTCTGAGATCTAAAATACTTCCAAGGCATCAAGAGTCAGCGTGTTGTTTGAGCTTTCAGTACCAATTCGAGTCGTGTCGTAATAACTGATGATGCAGTTATGAAATTTCCACAGGCCCTGTTTCCCACTCTCTTCTCTATTCCCTTTAAAATGTTACATTTTATATTGTGTTATGATAGGCAGAGATGAACAAACTTCTTTATTAAAAGTTTTAGGTAACGAAGAGTCAATCATCAGGCAGGGGTCTGTTTGACTTAAGGTCAAAGGATCTGTCATGTGAAGAAAACAAGCAAAAGCTCGGACTAAATGTACTGATGATCTTCACAGCCTAAAAGATAAAAGTTAACTTAGGAGTCTTTGATGATTTAATTAGACATTGTGGAATATGCTATAATTGGGAAAATGATTTGTGCAAGTCTGCATAACCGCAGGGATACGTTCCTCTTTTGTGGGTGTAGTTTGAGTGAACTTTTGAACTGAGGTGTGTCGTAACTGAAGCTCTCTGCTGAAAAATGTGATGAAATGACTACCAAATAATGATAAAGTGTGTTCAAAACCCCAAATAAATATTAATAAAGTTTAAAAATGAATTAAGTAGATGTCAAACTGCACATAGCGGCAACAGCTTTGTGTGAGACTCGAACCAGGAAATGTTGCCGAGTCAAAAATTTAAAGCCAAGTGTCAGAACCAAAACCAAATGATAGTCTAGCAAACAGAGCCGAGGACGTGTTTCAAGAATCGTAGTCAGGAAATAATGCGGTGAAGGTCCTTAACCAAAAATAAAAAGGGAACACGTAACCGGAGCCAAATCGTTAATCACAGTCAAAGAGCAGGGCATAGCAACAAACTTCCCGTTAAGTGCTACTTTCTGACGCACCAAAACTCGACTAACTTGTTTCTTAAATTGTAAAGACTTTATTAGAAAAATTAAACAAAAGAACAATATAATTAACATATTTAACCTAACATAACTGTTTAAGATTTTCTATATACAGTACAATACAAATTAAACCAGCCTGATGAACTTCCTTAACATAACAAAATAGTCAGAAAACTTCTACTCCAAGTCCTCCTCCTGAGTGATATCTTCAGACCAACCACCCATTACTGAGTTAAAGCTTACAATCTTAATTTCTACGTATTTTATGTTTTATTGTCATTCTGAATGACTATTTATTTTTCATATTTCCTATTGCATTTGTAATTATGTGCTGTCTGTATAACTGTGATTCCATTCTGTGTACTTTGTAGGTGGGGCCCCAGGAGGCGGGGCCACCCTACTGGCCTTGCTGCAGGCTCCACCCTCTGCCTTTATCTGAAGGACTGAGCGAGAGACCCCCTGTTTGGTGGAGAGCCAACTGTACAAATATTGTTTTCTTTTTATATTTTCTGGTTATAAATTTTTGCTTTTGTTTTTATATTTTGATTGTTGGTTTTGTATTGAAACTTATTTACCTTGAATTGCCTTGCAAGGCAAATCCTTTTTGCCTCTTTTTGAGCATTTTGTTACATTTTTTGATTTTTTGGCAATAAATATTTTTCCGTATAAAGATTTTTTTGAGCCTTGTCAAGTCAAATACTGTAAGCTTTATTGTTGTATCATTTCTCCTTGTACCTTGTTACATTATATTGTGGTATGAAATTACATTGCTTAGGTCTACAGTGCAATATTTAGACAATAATTAGGACAATATAACAATATAAAAGGGTGGGTATTAATATTTATATAAGCCGATGTAGAACAGGAACAGCATCTGTACAATTGACATCATATTGACAAGCAGCAATCAGTGATGATAGGAGACGTACAACGGAAAAGGAGTGCAAAGACATGCAGAGCAGAACACTAATTAGATATGAGCCTCTGATAAGGGGGCACAGGCAGGGACGGACCAGGGGTAACAGTGGCTGCCTGTGGAGAGAAGTCATTGTTCATTCTGGCAATGTCGGTCTGCAGTCTCCAATGCCTTCTACCGAATGGAAGCTGGGAAAAGAGATTGTTGGTCTTCCCGTCACTGTTAATGGACTGCCCTCGGCCCTAAAAAGGCTGAGGAAAGCCCAAAGTCCCTTGCAGTTCATTGAATGTGCTCGTAGTGTTGGTGTGTTCTTGAGTGTTAATTGCTTTGCTTTCTAAACTATTGTTGGATTTTGACTTTTTGTGGGCAGCACGGTGGCACAGTGGGTAGCGCTGCTGCCTCGCAGTTGGGTGATCTGGGGACCTGGGTTCACTTCCCGGGTCCTCCCTGCGTGGAGTTTGCATGTTCTCCCCGTGTCTGCGTGGGTTTCCTCCGGGCGCTCCGGTTTCCTCCCACAGTCCAAAGACATGCAGGTTAGGTGGATTGGCGATTCTAAATTGGCCCTAGTGTGTGCTTGGTGTGTGGGTGTGTTTGTGTGTGTCCTGTGGTGGGTTGGCACCCTGCCCAGGATTGGTTCCTGCCTTGTGCCCTGTGTTACCTGGGATTGGCTCCAGCAGACCTCCGTGACCCTGTGTTCGGATTCAGCGGGTTGGAAAATGGATGGATGGATGGTGCTGTTTTTTTTTTTAACTTTTCTTTTGATTTGTGTATTGAGACTTTGTTTGCTATAGGATTGTCTCCTTTAGACAACTCCTGCTTTGCCTTTTGTCCGCTTTGAAGCTTCACTGCTGCAGAGCATCTTTGTTGAGAAGAAATCTTTTTATGTATAAAGATTTTTTGTCCTTTTGATAGTTTCTTCCATCAAGTGGGAATTTTGAGTAATTTTTGGAACTGATAGTGCTTAGGACCCCCAAGTTCACTGTGTAGTAACTAATAGAAAAAGTAATGAAAGAGAGCAACAGGTAGAATAATAAATAGACATACAAACTTTAGCTAGAGACAAATACTGCAAATAATTCAAAAATTATCCTGATAGGTTTCGTCAGGAGTTTAGCTATAAGAGAGCAGACAAAGAAGACATGAATTCAGAAAAGTATGACATAAGTAAAATATAGAAAAGAGAAAAACAAATGTTTTTAATTCCTGTCTTTTCTATTTGAAATTATAGATGCCCTAGAAAGCTGATTGAGAAATGGGGATGAAAAAGAGAGAAAGCATAAATGGAAGACAAAGTTGAAATCAGAGATCTGTCCTATCATTGACGAGTACCAAGTAAGAAGAGAAAAGCAAAGAATCAGAAACCAGGGAATCAAGAACTAAACACACATGTGTGTAAAATTGTTTTTTGTGAGTATTTGCTAATTCAAATAATGACATGCCTGATGTGCCACTTTTTATATTGTCGCTTTGATTACGTTAATTACAGTATCTGGAAACCACCAGAGGGTGCTGTGAGGGTTTGTGATCCCTACTTTCTGGGACTTCCACTTGACTTGGAACTCCTCAAGGAGAAGAGCTGGACAACACCTGGAGTGGAGAAATAAGAGACAGAGAAAGAGAGTAGAGAATATTTGTGAAGACCCAATGTATAAGAACCTTGTTGTAAGGTACTTTGGTGAATAAACCTGTTTTATCTGAACCCAGGACTTAGGTAGTGTGTTTAGAATTTGGGGTGCTGCCACACCCCCTACTGATCACAACAGATTGAGACAGAAATGTCTCAGAAACATACTGTATGCTGAGTTTTTTCAGAATTAATGGAGATCAAATACAAGATCCTGTGTCTTCTATCATTTTTAATTAGTACAAATGACTTAGATAAAATGTAACAAACAAGTTAGCTAAAATTGTCAATGACACCAAATTAGGTGGATACCAGATAGTCTAAAGCATACTTGGTTCCTGGGAGGTCAAGTTGGCTAAAGGGTCACTTCCTAGCCCCTTCTTGCAGAAAAAAAAAAACATTTTTTTGCTACTGTGAAAAGGAACAGAATTTACACACGTAAAAAGGTTTGGGGCAGCCACCCATATAATATTCCTGGCTGCAAATGGTTTTTTAAACAGTACAGAGCTGTTGACAATACTGAGTCCAAGATAGAACTGACGAGGGTTGGAAAAGATGGCGGCTTTAAGGGATCAGACCGGAAGTGATGTAGGGGAACTGGAAGTGATGTCCTTCTGACATCAGCCTGTGCACCGGAAGTGACCTTCTTCTGGGTGCCGGAACTGGAAGTGACCTTCTTCTGGGTGCCGGAACTGGAAGTGACCTTCTTCTGGGTGCCGGAACTGGAAGTGACCTTCTTCTGGGTGCCGGAACCGGCATCGTCATCACTGACTCAGATAGGTTTTCCCACAGCTGGTCTGTAGAGATAACAGGAGAAGTTGTAGTGCACCCCGCCACCCCTCTGGCCTGGCGTGGAATTACCTTCACTTGGTCCACACAATGTCCCCCTACTCGCACGTGTGTGACACTAATGATACTGATTCATTTTTGGGTTGATTTCCATTTTCTTTCTTGGTAAAATTCATAACCCTTAGTTGCTTCTTTTACTCGTAAACCATCTGCATTTGGAGTTTTTAAGTTCTTCTAGTAACGAGCTGTCGATTAAGCTGGCAACTTAAAGTTTACCAGCTATCTGTCCCATGTGCACCCAAAAGTAACGGTGTCAATACAGGCAATGATTACAGATATGCTTCAGTCCACAAAACATTTTGATTATGTAACTCAGAGAAATACACTCAACAGTATCAGACACATTACATTAAAACAAAACTGGCATAAGCATTTGGTTTTAGGGCAGAAAAGTGTGGCACAGAAACCATTTGTCGACCCAACCATGATATTGTTGTCTCCTCTTCATATAAACCTGGGATGGATGTGATGACCAAGAAAAGTGAAGGATTTTGATGTCTGAGACAAATAACTGACGCCAAGATTAAGGAAGGCATTTATGTTGTTCCACAAATCAGACACGTCATCAATGACAAGCAGTTCACAGATCTGCTAGTGGGGCTGAAGGAGATCATATGGAAGGCAATCAATGATGTTGATGAGAATTTTCATGGCAGCTATAGAGGAACAAACTACTGTATGTCCAGCAGGTTAACAACAAAAGCATGAAGTGCAACATGTCACAAATGATTCATTTTCTGCATTCACACTTGGGCTCCTTTCTTGCTAATCTTGGTGCAGTAAGTGATGCACATGGTGAAAGGTTTCAATGGAAAATGGAAATCGGGCAAGTGGAGTCCATCAAAGCTGGACAACTCTTGTTGGACATTGAAATGGGAAGCATCAGATGCCAGGTACAAATGCAAATCAGCTGGAAAACTATTTGGACTAATTCAATGTGTCAACATCATTAAGTGATTAAACACACTAAATCTGATAATCATGAATTTCATGTTTCTCCTGATTCCAACACTGTATAGCTAAACTGGAGTTATCTTTGTATTTGTATTGAAGCTGTCTATGAAAATCATCCCAGACGTTTTAAGGATGCAGAATGTTTGAAAAAAATTGTTGTCAAGTGTCATTTAAGATAGCAGTCTGGGTCCATAAATGTCCTAATTTTGTGATAGTCCTCTGAAAAAAAAAAAAAAAGCTGTGTGCATAGTATTTTCCGTTAAAAAAAGTTTTATTTTTGCTGTATGAACTCATGGCTTTCTGACTTTACAACCAGTCTGAAGAAGGGGCCTCAATTGCCTTGAAAGCTTGAATATTGTAATCGGTTCAGTTAGCCAATAAAAGGTGCCATTTTGTTCGACTTCTCACTGCCTTTCCCCTAGTGATTTTGCATTATTTTTCAGTTTGTGGTGTTTAGTTTCCCTTCTTCCTGGCACTGACATGCTTTTAAATATCTTTACTACAGTAGCCCACTGTGTTGAGTTGAGTTCTAAGACCGTACAAGCTACAATGTCTCATCAGGGCTACAACATGGAGAGTTCGGCTCCAATACTCAAAAAAAGTGATTTGAAACCTTTGAAAACATGAAGACATTTCAAAGGAGATGAACCTTTTCAGACTGGCAAAAGCAAATTCAGAAAACAGATGAGAAAAGTACGTAGATGGATTAATTTGAGACTGGCACTCTTCCCCCTTTCTTCACGTTTGTTTCTAGATTGAACGTGTTGCTGTTATGCCAGCCTGAAGACAGAGGATTCCCCTGGGAACAGATCTGAGTCAGCTCAGCTCTTACCCTGAATTATCCTAATTAGACCAAACTGTAGGCGCAACATGAATCATGGGAATTCCCAGCAAAAGAAAGAAGCCAACATAAGAGCCCCTTGTCCTTTTAACCCATCATGAAATTTTGTTCACATGGAGTTTCAGGATTACCTGCTTGATCCACTTTTGTACAAATTCTCAGCAGCTGTCTGACTCACTCAATCTGCAGCTTCCCAAGAACACCTGCCTGAAACTTCCATTTTGTAATCTCGACTTACTGACTCACTTTATTTGGTGTTGATTTCCCACCGTGATGTCTACAATTAGCGTAGGAGCCACTGTGTCAGTGCTGGTTTTTCTGTGTTGGTGGCCCTTTCAGGGTTGGTTCATGTCTTGTATCTGCTGGGATAGGCAATGACTACCTGTGACTGTGAATAAACTATTAATACAATTTTACAAAGTAATTAATATGAATATACAACTATAATTCAAGTTTCAAAGTGTCAGAACATTCTTTATCTTTCCTTCCATTTTCGATTCTATAGTCTATCGTGTCAACGTCAGATGCAAGTAAGCAACAACGCAGATGGCTGATAATTGAACTCCTCAGTCATCTAAAGTCACACTTACGAACTTGATGGTCGACATTGTAGTTCTGAGTGAGTACCGAGAGAGAGAGAGACGCCAATACTACCTTACTATAAATTCTCCCTGGCACTGTTGATCAGCAGAAGATCAGCAGTTACAAAAATACTCAAACCAGCCTGTCTGGCATCATTAGTCGTAATCTCTGAGACCATTCTGGTGTCTGACGTGAAGAGTCACTGAAGTTCTTGGCCTGTATCTGTATGATATTATACATTGTACCGCTGCCACATGATTGGCTGATTAGATAATAACATGCATAAGCAGGTGTACCTGTGTTCCTAATACTTTTCCTAGTGACACAAAGGAAAAGGAATTACAAAACAGCACAAAAAAGTTAACAAATGCCAAATCATAAGACCAGTGAGGATGCAGGACGGCTCTTTATGTTATCTATAAAAGCCGTCCCTCCTCCTCCACTCACAATCTGATGACATGGAAAGAAGAGGGGACGGGGTCCTTTCTGTAAGGCAAGAAAGAACACTAGAGGGAACTGGAGACACGTCCACGCTGCCTGCATTGTAACGTAACTCTTCCTCCCTTCAATAAACGGGGCCTTAAGGAGAGTGGGAACGTGAAAGGTCAATTGTGTTCTGCGATGAACTAAGACCGGCTCATGGATTTCACCTCATGCTATCTGAGAGGGTTTGGATCCTTGTAGGCCTGAGTGAGTTAGATAATAGAAGGATAACCAGATGGATGTCTGTCAAATCCCCCCCCCACATCACACATTTAGAACTTGCAGATTATGTTTTTAGTAAATATTGGATGTTATCGAGTTCCATTTATGGTAATCAGTTAGAAACTATTGTGAGAAGCAGCCCGGACACAGACAGATGGACATCATCATGTCACCCAACACACGTTTATTTACACTATTTACAAGGTTCAGTTATGCACAAACCCATTGCCTCCAGCACCAATCCCCCAAAGTCCAGGCCTCTCTTCTCAGTGCCTGCTTCCTTCAGGCCGCCTCCACTCTTCTCCACCCAGACTTCGTCCACTCCTCGCCCGACTCCAGTCATCGTTTGCAGGGAGGCGGCCCCTTTTATACACACCCGGATGGGCTCCAGGTGCTTCGCAATACTCCTCCGCGGACACTCCCCTGTGTGGCGGAAGTGCCGGCTGCGCTCCCAGAAGCCCTCCGGGTGTCCCCAGTCTTCTTCCCCCCAGCACTTCCGGGTGTGGTGGAAGTGCTGAGGTCCAGGGCTCTCCAGGCACTGGGGCGACCCCCTGGTGGTGACCACGGGTCCCTACAGGGTTGAACTTCCCAGCTCCGTACCCGAGGCCCCCAGAGGAACAAGGGCGGTCACCCCCTCGTGGTCCGGAGGAGGCATGAGCCCTCCTCCTGTCCTCCTGGGCGCCCTGGCTGGGTGCCACCCCCAGCCGCGTGCCACACTATGTAATTAGTCATTTGTGAAGTTGGCGTTTGCATTTTATCCAACAACCTCTCACAACACTCTGAGTCTGCACTCATTAAAGAGAACTATATAAAAATAGCTGGATTGAATTGAGTTAAACACTTTCAATTCACATAAGTCTGTGTTTGTTACTCCGTGGTGGACCTTAACTCATCAGTCTATTCGCTTTCTGACAGCACTTCCTCCTTGGAGACAGACCGTGAGCACTTCTGGTAGTCCACGTTAACCTTCTACGTGAGCTCTGTCACGACGTTTTGGGTCAGACGTGACTATACATTTGCAGTGGGGATGTGAGGCTAGAGCTTCACCTACGGGTGTCTGATGTGCCTGACCTCTTCAGCCTTCTGATAGCCCCAAATGGTCAGGTTTCTGCGGCAGCTCTGCTGTTGTCATTATTTGAAGGACCGCATGATCCCCTGAGTTCCCCCCCCAATTGTCCATGTGCCTTTAATGGCTTCCTCTACTGCAATTTTCTGTCTTCACTGGCTGGTGTCTCTGATACCCTGTGTATACTGTTGTGTCTTACAACATTCTACCTTATATAAAATTGAGAAACACTGTGTGATAACCGCTTTCTATGTTTTTCTTTTTATTGTAACTTTTTGTATAACCAAGAGAACTTACATTAATGCGCATACGCACACATAATGGTTAACAGTATACATATACCAGAAAAAAGTAGATCCATTAACACAATATACATAACATATACAAAGTAGTGGCATTTGACTCACACACACACTCTAGGCATGATGTAGTCCAGGACCAAACTGATCAGCGTGAGAGATTGAGACGCAGACAAAACGATTGAACAAAAACAATGGTGCAGTGTTCTTTATAAAGAGTGCAAGTGGCTCTGAGGCTAAGGATCTGCACTGGTATCCTGAAGGTTCCTGGTTCGAATCCCCGTCACTGCCAAAAGAGATCCTACTCTGCTGGGCCCTTGAGCAAGGCCCTTAACCTGTAATTGCTCCAGGGGCGCTGTACAATGGCTGACCCTGAGCTCTGACCCCAAGGGGTATGCGAAAACTAACAAATTCCTAATACAAGAAATTGTATAAGGCAAAATAAAGAACAAAAAAAAAAAAAAAAATCAAATCAATGTCATGCAGTTCTTAGGGCAGAGTTTGTCTACAACGACACCCCAAAAGTGCACAAGTTGGACAATTGTACACACGGCGTAACATTTAGGTGCATTTATCGACTAAGTTAACTGATATGAAAGCTGGACCATTTCACTTTATCCACTTTATTCACTTTTTTTTTGCTTATTAAATAGTATTGTTACAATGAGTCTTATTTAATAGTAATAACAATAATAGAATACAATTATGCGTGTTAGTAGACAACATTAAATATGTGCTTTTTAACAGTATACCAAATAGCATCCAATAATTAGCAATTGAATCTATTAATACAAAATGACCAATGAGTATCAATATTACCCCATGAAAGGACAAAAAGAATGGAAATAAGCTCTCTATCTAGCTATTACTTAAAGCAGTGATATTTTACAATTATATAAATAAGTAAGAACTTGGAAAGGAACTGATTTATTGTATGATGGTAATATGAATGGTAAATGATGGGCAAGAAAATCAGGGCCTTGCTGCGATTGTTCATATATATCTTGGACTGAAAGATCAAGAGCTGGGCACCAGAGACCAGGGGCTTAAACCACTAAAGCCCGCCACCTCCCAGTGCCACTGTCCATTTTTAAACCCTTCGGCACCTTTCCTGTGTTATTACGTAGTTCAAACACCATTTAGCTGCAGGTTGACAATGTTGGATCCTTACAATAATAATCTACAGATAATATCGTTCAATCAGTTCTGTCTTATAAATGCTTACATAATATGCTTTCCCCTTCCGTTTATTTCCAGAGAGATGACCTTTTGAAATACTCTATTAGTTAACTTACGTAAAGCAGCAGGAGAAGGGTGCTGCTGTCTGAGCTGTTGGTGTGTGTGCTCTGCCCGCCGTTTCGTTCACTTGCATTGGGCATCTGAGTGGCTGTCCGATGAGTTATAGAGGGGAAATATGCAAAATTTATGAGTTTAAGCAAGTGCTCTCAAAGGTAAAATTGAAACTGTAAACGCATTACTAGTTGAAGTCACACAGAACGTTTCTCAGTTTTAAGACGGACAAGTTTGCAAATACGCCAACGTTTTTCCATAGCAAATTTTTAAATTTTAATATTTCCTACTGCTCTGAATGAAAATTGATGTCTCAACAAATTTATTTGAAGAACAAGCATGCCATATCTCAACAAAGCTGGTCCACGGGGGCCCCTGAGTTGTTTCATGCGAACAGGCAAACAGACACAGGCTGTCACAACAGATGCCTCAAGTATTACATGTGAACGCACCTTAAAAGGGCAAAAATCAACAATAATAACTATTAGTGTTGATCAGATAATCTCACCAAAGAGCTACTAGCAGTTCGTTGAATTATTTACTGATAATTTGGCCTGTTTTGGAGAACTTTTTCCCCAGTGACCCATAATGGTTTGCAAGGCCAGTGAGGCATTCCCCGGAGCTGTAACAGCCATCATTGGTTGGATGGGACCGCCCCCCGGGTATATAACGATGATCACTTTGCGTTACAGACACTGTGGGACTTATTTAGTGGTAGAACAGATAAGAAAATAATGCAGGTTCTGAAAATTGTATTTTTATGAAACATATACAGCATAAATAACGAGTTATCTGTACTTGTTGCCAAATGTGCAGGTCAATGTTAGAGTGCCACATCAGTATACGAGAAGGAGGTGTGTGCCCTATGCATGCATAATTAGCCACGGAGAGAATGAAAACAAACCTTGAAAGAGCCGGATGCCCAAACAAACACAGAAGATTCTGTAAAATAATAATAACAATGAAAGATTTATTACTATTTACAAGACATTTCTATCTTTTTGATAGAGGAAAAAGTGCAAAGCACCAGCACAGACAGTTTGGGGAGACTTCAGCATGACTTCAAAAAACATAATGAGCCACTGGCTTCAATAATGACATGACACTTGGAATTTTCTGCCTTTAAATTACCTACATATTTTTTCTGACTTTTGACTACGATTTCAGCATTTCCACTTTGCTTTGATGAAATATATGATTGTGTGTTCCTGACTGTTCTTTCTTCTTTGATCTCACGGAGGCACTGTGGTGCAGTAGTTGGCATTGCTGCCACACAGCTCAGGTCACCTTTTTGGCCACAATAATCGGTTCAGTATAGTTGGCAGACATTTCGCTAGCCGTCAGGGACACTTTAAAGATGATTGCACCATTATAATCCAGTCAAATCTAGTTCAGCAAGTACTTCCCCTGTGACTTCAATGCATTTTGCCGAGTTTGGAGATATTCGCAAACACTCCTGTGATTTCTCTGAACTTGAGGCGAAGCAAACATCATGGAGTTCACTCATCATTATGCACAGTATTTACAGTACACTCTCAAAATCCAAATCTCTCTATTATATAAAAAAAAATCCTGGGATGAGACAAGACTTTTTCAGAGAGATAATTTCAAGTCCTGTGAGCCGAGGCTTTGTGCCAAGAGATTTAACCACACCTGGGGCCGGAAATAAAAGACAAAGAGTACAAGACAAAGTAGAACATCGTAAAGAATTCAAAAACGCTGGCGTGATACACATGTAGAGCAGGTTAGAGTTAATGAAAGTACTAAAATTTGAAAGTCTCAAAAAAAGAATAGTAAAGATCTCATTAGCACAAACAAATGGAAATTATTACTTGGTGAAATAACGAAACAGTGAAAAGGGATCGCATATATGGACTGTGGCAGACGACCAGGGACCTTGCCCCACTGGCACATCTGGATCAGGGAAGGGCCGGGTAAGGGGCAATTACTTGATCTTGAGATACCCCTGGGTGCAAGAAGGCAGCCCCCCTGATTTCCATCAAGGGCCACAGATATGGAAATGGGAAGCTCAATCCTGTGGGGGTCTGTATCCCAACCAAGGGACTGCCTGGATGGTTCCTGAGCCCTGGAGGACCTGATGTGGTGGAAGTGCTGCCGCTCCAGGAACTGTGTACGCCCGGAGTGCTTCTGGGTGCAAGGGCAGCACTTCCGCCACACCAGGAGGTGCTTCCGGAAGACCATCACCGACCACCTGGAGCACATCCGGGGCATGATAAAAGGGGCTGCCTCACTCCCTTCGAGGAGTCGGGTGGAGGAAGACGGAGCTTGCGAGAGAGGAGTGGAGGCGGCCGAAGAGAGTTAAGACTGAGGAGTCGTGAGTGAACTGGTGGAGCCATAATTTGTAAATAGTGTTAAATAAACCTGTGGTGTCATGTCTGTCTGTGGCTGGGCTATCTGTTACAGGACATAGGTGATATGACATATTGTTCAGCTTTAAAGTTTAAGTGGGAGACTTGAAGATCCTCTAATTCGCGTTGCCATCCGGGAAAAGTAGTTTTTCTTCCCAATGAGGAGGCGTATCCATGAGAAATAAAAGATTTGTTGTTTGGTGAAAGTGAAATCCACGTACGCGAGTGGCCGAGACGCGAAGTGGCTGGAGTGTAGCACAGGATGGGGGATTGGTGAGTGAAGTGAGCAGGAGGCAAAGCCCCCTAGTAATGATATAAAAAACTCAAAAGGCAGTCTTCCTCTATAGGCAATATTGACCACAAAAAGATTATACAAAAATGATGCAAAAATGTTCAAAAAGAAAAAGGTGTAAATATAAAAATGAAGCTCCACCTAAACAATCCCACAGCATCTTCTGTAAAATGAACATTTAGAGAGCTTTATAAATACTTGCAGAAAAAATAAAGTACATGCCTAGTGCTCCATACTACTGTTACAAATGCTTAGTAGTTTGGACTCCAGTTGGTATTTTGCAGCCAATCCCCTACTACGTTGAGTCCCCTGACCAGTAGATGCCGTTACGCTCACACAGCACCATGAGACACACACTCTATTTATTTGACTCGTTTCCTCACACACGTGTGCATGAGGATCCTCCAACTCATAACGTTTCAATGGTAAGTTTGAAACACGGTCTTCAGGATCTCTTTCAGATAAATGATGTGGACACACTAAGATGCTCTGCTTCTTTCTCCAATAGCACTAGACGACTGCCGGAATGCTGGCACTTGAACCCTGGGTACTGTCACGCACATGCAAGTAGGAGGATGTTGTGTGGACCAAGCAAAGGTAATTTAACGCCAGGCCAGGGTGTGGCGGGGTGCACTAAACCTTCTCCTGTTATCTCTACAGACCAACCGTGGGATGACCTGTCTGACTGAACATTGAAGATGTCACTTTTGGTTCCAGCGCCCAGGATGACATCACTTCTGGTTCTGGCACCCAGGATGATGTCACTTCCGGTTCTGGCACCTAGACTGATGTCAGAAGGTCACTTTGGTTCCCGTATGTCACTTCTGCTTTGATCACTTAAAACTGCCATCTTGCCAAACCTTCAGCAGTTCACGTCTGGACTCCAACCAAGACACCTGACTAAAAAAATCAACCCACTGCAGCCAGGGATAATATACGGGTGGCTGACCCAAACCTTTTAAGTGTGTCAAGTCTGATCATTTCACAATATATATGAATCCTTGGAGGACTCCACATATTTAAAATGAGCAAAAGAGCTCCACGTGCTGCAATGCATCCCCACCACAATGGTAAAATTCGCTAGTGGGAGCGCCTCTGCACTCATCTTGTGTTGTCAAAGTTAAGTGTATTCTTCTGGACCATTTCTTAATAAATATTCTTTGTCAAATAAACATTAACTACCAATTCAGTGCCCCACCTAAGACACTTCCAGGGCACAAAAGACACTCAGATAACTTACTGCCCCTTGCTGGTGTCTGACTTGTCCATGAATGTTACCAAAGCTAACTTGTCTTCAGCTGTCGTTGAAGTCTTGGAGGATCCAACCCTTAACCACAGGTCCCTGTCGCTGCCTGCTAACTCCATCCTGACCAATATTCAACCTTAAAGTAAAACAGTTGTTAGCGGCTATTATGGTGACAACATCCCTGATTATGGATAGCTTCTTAAGATGGACTGTCATAGACATCTACATCTCCTCCTCTGTCTAGTGTACAACAGCAGCAGCTATGGCTGGACATTTGTGGCTCCAATAGCAATGTGTTGTGTCTCAAAATCAGTACTGGAGGAAGCAGAATAGAAAAAAAAAGTTACATGAACATGGAGACCAAGTAAACATAGCAAATTATTTCTAGACGCGATGACTATAGGACCATAGGTTTATTAAATGTACGTACGTGTGATATGATATGTCTGTGTGGACTGCATGAACAAACACACTGAGTATTCTATACATGCACAAAGCTGAGCTCCAGGTCAAACCCTCAGTAACCACAAGAACTTGCAAAAACATTCAGACCTTTTACACATTTTCAGATGCTGCCAGATTACAATCCTCAAGCTATATTGCTTGCACTGAGACCCAAATAACTAAAAAGGACTAAAAAATGAACAAATTTATTTCTCCGTTTGAATCCTGAAATCGGATACCTGCATGAGTCGTCAGACCCCATACATTAATACGTTGTTGAGCCACCTTAAAGCAATGATGGTTGGCTTTAATGCTTTTTGGGGGGTGATGGAGTTTTGCACACTGGCTATGAATAATTCTTGCCAAGTCCCATTGTGAGATATTTTTTTCCAGCTCATTCAAGTTTCCAGGACAGCTCTCATGGACCACAATTTTCAAATTTTGGAAAGAATCGTCAACAGGACTGAGGACGGGATTTTGTCTCACTTTTTTATTCCTGGACCCTTCCAATGTGGTTTTGCCTTGTGTTTAGGATCGTAGTTTGGTCACATTGATTAGCTCAGCATAGTTGTTCACCATCTTGCCGTGTGATTTGATCGACCCAAACACAAGTGAATTTACTTTTTTTTTGTGGGGTTGGTTGATGTCTGAACGTGGCAGAAAGAGAGTAAGTCAGGTGCTGGGACTGAGCTGACTGACTGGAACTGATATGAACTGTGTTACATGAAATGGCTTACATCTGGGTGTATGTCTGGATATGCTTAGACATTATACTTTTTCGTTTCTGTTATATTGATTTTTTATCACTATTTCTTTACAAAAATAATATATATATTATTTATACATATATATATATATTTGTTGTCCATTGTTCCTGAAGTCCACTACTCTAAGGATACATTGTATTATTTATTTTATTTATCTTTTTTTTTTCTTTATTTTACCTTATACAATTTCTTGTATTAGGAATTTGTTAGTTTTCGCATACCCCTTGGGGTCAGAGCGCAGGGTCAGCCATTGTACAGCGCCCCTGGAGCAATTACAGGTTAATGGCCTTGCTCAAGGGCCCGGCAGAGTAGGATCTCTTTTGGCAGTGACAGGGATTCGAACCGGCAACCTTCTGGATACCAGCACAGATCCATAGCCTCAGAGTCACCACTCCATTTTGTATCATTTTGTACTGTATATCTGTCAGAAATGTTTTGTATTGTTCATAATTTCCAATCCCTTTATATGCCCATATAAAAGTTTTGTTCATCAAGGCAGAATATCATTTAAGAAGGGGAATTGCAATACATCTGAAAGTTGAATTTCCCTTGTTCAGAGGGCTAAACAGGTTAACAATCAGATGTAATCGTCTATATGCGTTTTGTGTAGTAAATTTGTTTTGTTTGCAGGCATCCTCGTTTGCTCAATTGCTTTCTGAAAATCGGCTGAATGGCCAGCCTAGGATAAAATTGTTTTCCAGCTGTCCCATGGTGCTTTGTGAGGCCAGAGTGACATCACAGACCTAATAGCAGCCATGTTGGATGGGGATGTCACTATCCTATCGCAAATGCACAGAATTTTCACACATGCATACTCGTGATGGGCCGTATCGCAGAGTTTGATTTGTGAAAGGAATACAACTACTGTATATACTGGCGTTTAAGTTCTCCCGCATACAAGTTGGGGCTTGATTTTACTGTTTAAATTCCGTTATTTCTTAATGCCAGTCGTACAAGTTGAATGCAGAAAACTCACGCTATTGATCCAAGAGACTATGATATGCTAACACCCACCTGAGAAGTAACCACAGAGCACACTGCCTTTTATTTTCTTTGTATTATGCCTACGTGACCACACAGTAATACCCGAACTATTCCAAAGTGATGTTTGCACTGTTTTGTGTTTTTTGTATCTCACACCCTCATACACCTTTATCGTAAGAGCATCCCTCATCTATGATGGAGCATTTAATCAGAAGAAAATATGAAGCTGGTTTTAAATTAAACGTTGTTGAAGTGGCAAAAGAAATTGGTAACTGCGCTGCTGCAACAAAATTCGATGTGTCTGAGAAACTGATGTAAGATTGGAGGAGGCAAGAAGATGTAAAAAAGATTAATAAATTTAAGTGTCATATTTTTGAATGTGCATATAAGTTGGGGTCTGATTTTATGATCAATTTTTGACCCGACCTATACACGAGTATATACGATACTTATAGCTCTTCTTTTTCTTTTATAATTAGTTTTGAAAGGTGCACTTACCTGGGAGGTAGGTTCATGGATGTGCTGATGAAGAAATGGCTGGGGCAGCAGCATGGAGCAAGGCCGCAGGAGGATGCAATACTAGCTGTTCAATATGGTACAAGAAGACCTGTCATGCTGTTTGAACCATTGAATTTCATACTGAATCCCATCCACGTGAGACCAAAGGTATTATTTTATCTTTCTTAAGGTAAATATGTAACTGATATTGATTGATTTTGTCATAATATTAAGAGAGCCTATAGCGATTGTAAGATCACATTTATTTATATTTTGTGTGTTACTGCATTCAGCATTAGGCAATATTATGTGATTGTAGCTGTAACAGAATTTTAGGATGTTATATCAGTGACGATGCTGTGATCTTCACGGAGTCAATGGAGGCTCTGATCGGGGCTCTCGAAAGACTGAGCTAGGAGTCCTGGATAAACACCAAGATCCAGGCCTTTAATAACCTCTTGGGCACGGCCATCAGCAATGTGTCTGTCTGTGGAGAGAGTGTCGACCTTGTTGAAAGGTTTACTTACCTGGGCAGTGACATTCATGTCTCTGGTGACTATTCCTATGAAGTCAGTAGATGGATTGGGAGAACATGGGGGGTCATGAGGTTGCTCAGGAGTGTGTGGCGCTCCCGATATCTCTGCAAAAGGATGAAAGTCCAAGTCTTTAGAGTCCTGGTGCTTTCTGTCTTGCTATATGGTTGCAAGACATAGCTGCTATCCAGTGACCTGAGATGAAGACTGGACTCCTTTGGTACTGTGTCTCTCTGGAAAATCCTTAAGTACCGCTGGTTTGACTTTGTGTCAAATGAATGGTTGCTTATGGAGTCCCAAATGAGGCACATTACCTGCGTTGTGAGGGGGGCATCAGTTACGGCACTACAGCCATATGTCATCATTCCCCAAGGGCAGGGGTAGGCAATGTCGGTCCTGGTGAGCCGCAGTGGCTACAGGTTTTCATTCCAACCCAATTGCTTAATTAGAAACCAATCCTTGCCAATCTCAGACCTTATTTAATTGTATGGCTTGTTAGTCTGTGCAATGTAAGGCTCTTATATCGTAGATTTTTTTCCTTTCCAAGGATATCATCCAAATGATTTGAAGCCTAAAACAGATCATTTTCAGTCTGTCACATTTTTCTATTAAGTGTTTTATTAAATCAAACCGTGCATGATGAACACACACAGATGTAATTGGAAAAAAGCTAGCTGGAGAACTGCTGGCTGCTTTGTCTTTTACATCTTATTGCTAATAAGGAGCAATTAAAACACTGAATGCAGCAGTTTAAGATTGAAATAAGCAATTAAGGTTGGAGAACCTTAACAAGCGAGACCACTAAAATGAAGCATCAATATGTCACTTAAGCAATATGTGCTTCATCAGCAATAATTGAGTTCTCGTTAAGGAACTGGGTTGGAACAAAAACCTGCACATACTGCGGCTCTCCAGGACCGACATTGCCCACCCCTGCCCAAGGGTGATCCAGCTCATAGGATTCTCATTGCTGAGGACCCGAGTGGCTGGATCCGGCCAAGGGGACGCCCATGTAACAGGGTAAATTCTGGAAAGTGGGGCTGGACCGCGTCAGATCGGAATTCAACAACAACAAAACAACATTTATTTCTATAGCATGTTTTCATATAAATGATGTAGCTCAAAGTGCTTTACAAGATGAAGAAAGAAATGTTTATAAAAAACAAAAATTAGATTAGGCAATACTAAATAATAAAGAATAAAGTAAGATCCGATGAGAACAGAAAAAACAAAAAAAAAAGGGCTGGAGCATTCTACCTAACATCCATCCATCCATTTTCCAACCCCCTGAATCCGAACACAGGGTCACGGGGGTCTGCTGGAGCCAATCCCAGCCAACACAGGGCACAAGGCAGGAACCAATCTCAGGCAGGGTGCCAACCCACCGCAGGACACACACAAACACACCCACGCACCAAGCACACACTAGGGCCAATTTAGAATCGCCAATCCACCTAACAAGCATGTCTTTGGACTGTGGGAGGAAACCGGAGCACACCCACGCAGACACGGGGAGAACATGCAAACTCCATGCAGGGAGGACCCGGGAAGCGAACCCAGGTCCCCAGGTCTCCCAACTGCGAGGCAGCAGCGCTACCCACTGTGCCACCGTGCCGCCCTCTACCTAACATAAATGATCTAAATCAGTCCTCATGGTTTTCAGGCTTCATGTGAAAGAATGTGATGATGATGGTCATGTGGACATTTTGGGTACTGCCTTTAATCCATCAACGTATCATGTGTTTTTTCTCTTTATGTATGGGACCCATCATCAGCTTGCAATGGCAGTGATTTAAAAACAATGTAGGAAAGCTCCAGCTGTGACAACAGTCATGGTCTCCTACCATTGAAGTGTAGAGAATGCCAGAAGGAGTTGCATTGCATCTTTATGGACCAGGAGAAAGCATATGACAGGGTGCCTCGAGAGGAGCTGTGGTATTGTATGAGGAAGTTGGGAGTGGTAGAGAAGTACATAAGAGTTGTACAGGATATGTACGAAGGAAGTGTGACAGTGGTGAGGTCTGCGGTAGGAGTGATGGATGTGGGATTACATCAGGGATCGGCTCTGAGCCCTTTCTTATTTGCAATGGTGATGGACAGGTTGACAGACGAGATTAGACAGGAGTCCCCGTGGACTATGATGTTTGCTGATGACATTATGATCTGTAGCGATAGTAGGGAACAGGTTGAGGAGACCCTGGAGAGGTGGGGATATGCTCTAGAGAGGAGAACAATGAAGGTCAGTAGGAAAAAGACAGAATACATGTGTGTGACTGAGAGGGAGGTCAGTGGAATGGTGAGGATGCAGGGAATAGAGTTGGTGAAGGTGGATGAGTTTAAATACTTGGGATCAATAGTAAAGAGTAATGGGGATTGTGGAAGAGAGGTGAAAAAGAGAGTGCAGGCAGGGTGGAATGGGTGGAGAAGAGTGTCAGGAGTGATTTGTGACAGACGGGTATCAGCAAGAGTGAAAGGGAAGATCTACAGGACGGTAGTGAGACCAGCTATGCTATATGGGTTGAAGACGGTAGCACTGACCAGAAAGCAGGAGACAGAGCTGGAGGTAGCAGAGTTAAAGATGCTAAGATTTGCATTGGGTGTGACGAAGATGGACAGGATTGGAAATGAGTACATTAGAGGATCAGCTCAAGTTAGACAGTTGGGAGACAAAGTCAGAGAGGCGAGATTGCGTTGGTTTGGACATGTGCAGAGGAGAGATGCTGGGCATATTGGGAGAAGGATGCTAAGGATAGAGCTGCCAGGGAAGAGAAAAAGAGGAAGGCCTAAGAGAAGATTTATGGATGTAGTGAGAGAGGACATGCAGGTGATGGGTGTAACAGACCAAGATGTGGAGGACAAGAAGATATGGAAGAAGATGATCCACTGTGGCAACCCCTAACAGGAGCAGACAAAAGAAGAAGAAGAAGAGGATGTTACTCAAACCAGAAAGTGCCAGTATGGGGTACCTGCACAAATCAACCACAGCCACCAAGCATATAACTCTGATTCCTATGCACTCACGTATACTCTGCTGAGCCACACAAATAATTGACAAACATGACACTATGCTAACATCAACTTTTCTCTGTTTTAAACATCACTCAATCAAAATCTGAACTTGATAGCAAAAATTTTTGACCGTATTACCAAACAAAGTAATACAGACATATAATAATAACACCAAAGAAAACATTCAGAGTTTAACAGAGCGTATTTGCCTGAGGTGTACAGTGTTCATTTAGGCAAACAATAGATTGTCCCTGTTATGTCACTGTGATCGTATATCAAACAGGTTCCTAGAAAATGGAAAGTGAAACTTCATTTTGGTGTCCTGGGATAGTGTTGTTGAGAGTACAGAGATACCATGAATATTCCCAAAGTACAATCAGACTTCATCAGACTTACAGGATGTAAATTGGGCCAAAAAGTAAAAACTAAAGAAAAGAGATGCAATTCAAAAGTAACCAAAGCACAAACTCTAATCAATCCAGACGTCTTCACTGGATGTCCATTCATACAGTTTTCCTTTTGGTAGGCTGTAACTACAATGGCCACAGCAGACCAAACCAAGAGCAAGAAAGACTGATTTCCCTCAGTTAATTTTCTCAACAGAAAATAACAGATTATCTTAGATTCAAAAGAATACAGTACATCTATATATTAATACCTGCTACACATATTTATATATTATAACTAGCAAAATACCCGCGCTTCGCAGCGGAGAAATAGTGTGTTAAAGAGGTTATGTAAACATATATATACATATACATATCTACATATACACATATATACATATACACATATCTACATATACATATATATACATATACACATCCACATATACATATATATATACATATACAAATTTACATATCTACATATATATATATATATATATATATATATATATACATATAAATATAGACATACATATATACATACATTCATACATTCACATATATATACATATATACATACATACATTCACATATATATATATATATATATATATATATATATATATATACTGTATATATACATATCTACTTATTGGCTCCTGTATTTAGGATATAGCAGGTTGGATAATGGATGGATGGACATTTGTATGCTTAGCCCCATTTGCCCGTTTTCGTTTTTTTTCTTTCTTCACTAATATTTCAGCAAACCCGGAGCTTGTCAGTTCAAATCCTGGTACTGACACCACTGTGTGACCCTGAGGAAGTCACTTCACCTGCCTGTGCTGCAAAAAACAAAAGTAATGTAACAAATTGTACCTCAGATGTTGTAAGTTGGTGGAATAAAGGCATAAGTAAAATAGATAAATATGTATTATACACATAGGAACTATTAATTTATTTTCAGTTAAGTCATCTGCAGCAAACCTTTATAAATGAGGGTTTCTCCTTTTTAGATAGTGCAAACTGTTTCTTCTTCATTGACGTTTTCTCTTGGAGAGCTTTTTTCATTTCATTGAAAATTAAAGCAGCAGCTGCCAAAATATGTAGCTTTCTTATCAATTTTTCAACATTGTGTAAAATAAATTTATAAAGTAACATAAAAGGTTTAAATACTGGTTATCCTTTTACACTAAAATATTACTAAAGAGATACAAAAAAAGTAAAATGCATATGTTCTTTTTCTTTAAGGAGATTAAATATTACTCAAGACAGAAAAAAAAAACTAAAACAGCCAAATGGGGCTATGCATACGAACTTAAAAGGTTTAAATAAAACAGAAATATATACTTTTATTTTTACTTGCTTAACTTGTGGAGGGTGTATCCTGTAGCAAAGCCCTAACTTTTTTCGTGAAAGCCCGTTTCAGTCAATAAGTCTTAAAAACAGGTGTAAAGATATTGACAATAAGCTACGCAAACCCACCAAGACATGGAATCGTTTAAATCAAGTATCATTACATCTTCCTTTCTTAAAGAGAAGTGAGGCAGTACTTATAAGCTTACATATATATATATATATATATATATATATATATATATATATATATATATATATATATATAGACATACATACATATATATATATATCTATATCCGAAGCCGTGCAAGCACACTCTTGAGAATGCTACGTATAGTTGTACAGGAGAAAAGCAATCTTGCCTCAAATCAATGGCAACCTTTTGTAGGTCTATGAACTTAATTTAAACTTTAGGTTTACACGGTGCTTTCTTTCCAAAGTATCTGCACTCATGAATATGTCTGTATGTGTCAGTCGGTCAAATCCACGCGCTTCGCACCGGCGAAGTACCGCTTTTAAATTTTTATTAAGAAGAAAAGAAAACCTTTTTAAATTGAGGGAAAATATACTAATAACAGTTTGTTAAGGATCTGTTTTTTTGTGAAGCTGCCTTTACTCGAGTGATCACTTCGAGCTGACTTGCTGGCCAACTATAAGCGTTACCTGGTAGGTAACCACCCATACAATCAGATTGTGAATCAGACTACGAATACCGTGAATGTAATTACCCCGATCTACATGTTGTCAAATAAATGAACCACACGCCGTGGCGCAATTTTAGGGGCTTCGCCTGTAGCGCTGACGTCCGAGGTTTCGATTCCTGTAAGGGAGTGAAGTGAGTGGCTGGTTACCTACCAGGTAACGCTTATGGTTGGCCAGCAAGTGAGGTAACATCAGCCATGGTGCCTTCAGTTGTGAGAAGCAGATCATAGAATGGTTGAAAATAGTTTACTGTCAAATAATGCAAAGAGTACGCGACACGTATTTCCCCCTTATTCTTGGCTCATCAGGCGTACACACTCACTGCACTCGCTTACGGTAATCGAACCTCGGACGTCAGCGCTAGAGGGGCTTCGCAGCGGTGAAGTATTGCTTTTAAATTTTAATTAAGAAGAAAAGAAAACCTTTTTAAATTAAGTCTTAAAAGAGGTATAAAGATATTGACAATAAGCTACGCAAACCCACCAAGAAATGCAATCGTTTAAATCAAGGCGCGAGTCGAAAAACACCATCCCATAATATTAGTTAACGATTAACACATTTCTATATGTATTGTAGGCATACAATACAACTGATAATATGCTGCGCTTATTTATCTGGTGTACCGACATTTTTGCGCGTTTAGCGTCTGAAATCTAACGTGGTTTGTGCCCTTCAGAATGAAAACAGTTTGCATTTACCTTTTTAATAAAAGGCGAGCTTTTAAGCCTGAGAAATCACCCCGTAAATGCACACGTTTAATTGCACGTGTTAATATGTATGCTTACACAGTATTAAAAGACACTCAACAACGTCATTTACCTTTCTTCCCGCGTTTGATAAAAGGCGAGCTTTTAAGCCTGAGAAATCACCCCGTAAATGCACACGTTTAATTGTACATGTGTTAATATGTATGCTTACACAGTATTAAAAGACACTCAAAAATTAACGTCATTTACCTTCGTTCCCGTGTTTGACTCGTGCTGTGAATCTCTTCCTTGTTTTTAGTTCACGTGATTACGTAGGTGGCGTGATGACGCGATACGTGACTCCGCCTCCTCCATTAGAGTATATGGTCAAAAAACAGGTTCCAGTTATGACCATTACGCGTAGAATTTCGAAATTAAACCTGACTAACTTTTGTAAGTAAGCTATAAGGAATGAGCCTGACAAATTTCAGCCTTCCACCTACACGGGAAGTTGGAGACTTAGTGATGAGTGAGTCAGTCAGTCAGTCAGTGAGTCCGTGAGGGCTTTGCCTTTTATTAATTAGTATAGATTGACAACATGCATAGGTTGTTGTCCCTACTGGGATTTGGAATGGAGAGATCAGGGGAGGCTCCGTATCAAAGCTGCATGCTCCCTGATATGTTAGATGGCAGCATACACACCGGCAGGGAATGTTGGGGACTGCAGTCCAATAGGGTAGTCCTGTTGGGGTCCTTGGTGCTGCCAGAGAGTGCTGCAGGAAGTTGCACTGCCTACTTTATGGGACTTCTGTTGTAAGATAAAGGTGCTATATTGCGCCCGACCCAACACAGATTCACACGGGAGGCAGGGGTAAAATAAAATAAACTATTTATTTTTCTTCAGCTGGAGGGCACGACTTCCCCGTAATCCCTCCAGCCACAACACAGTCCCAAGCATAAAACCCACACAAATAAGCACAGTTTCTTTTCCTCCACCACTCCTCCCTGGCAACCTCGTCCTCTTCCTCCCGATTCTGGCCCCCGAGTGGTAGTTGCTGGCTCCCTTTATTGGGTACCTGGATGTGCTCCAGGTGCTTGCACTTCTAGGTGTGGCGAGACCAGCAGCTCCTACTGCAGCACCTCCTGCCGGAGCCTGAGGAACCGAACATGGCTGCACAAAACTCCAACTCCCATGAAGCCCTGGGGGAGTCCGAGGCACCGCTGCAACCCAGGGAGGCTGCCATCTAGCGCCCAGGGGGAGATACTGGGTTTCCCACCCTTGTCCCCCGGGTATATGTGTTAAAGGGGCATCCCAGCCAGGCATGGGCCCCGGCCATCCATCACTCTGTATAACCTGAAAATGTTTCAAACGGGCAAGGCCCTGTCACTGGAAATACTCCTGGGTTTTCAATAAAAAGAACCTAACTGCCTTATCCAGGCGAGTGTGTTGATGCATTCATGTTTGGGGTTTGGGGCTCAGTGGTACCCTCTTCTGATCACAACATTTAATACTGACATTTGTAAAATGTGCATTTTTTACAAGTTGAATAGGAACTTTAGATGGGCCCAGAATGAATGAATGTGCCCTGGCCTGTTATCTCATCCAAATCTGCTGTTCCCTCATGGTCCTGAACTGGATTAGGCCATTTGAGTCATGAAGGAATGTCTAGTTAAACGAAGAGACAATTTTCTCTCTCTGTTTGCAAAAACTTCCCAAACTATTTACATTTATTGATGAAAGTCTGTCAAGCCTGGCGGGCTACTCAATTCTCAGTGAGTTGAAGCAGTCTGCCGGCACAGTCTTTCAAGAATGGAGTGGCAGTAGAGACTAAAATACTACAATCCATAAAAGCAATGGAGCATTCAACATGAGAGAACACCACCTAGCTCATGCAAGGTTTCCCTCCATAAAACTGGGCTAAGGTTAAGTAAAGGTAGGTGACTTTAAATTAGCCTTCTCTGTAGGTGGTGAGTGAGTGAGTGGCCCTGCCATGGAGTGGTTCATGCCTTGTGCATGATGTTGTTGGGATAAGTTTAGAGCCCCCCATAATCATAAATTGTATTAAACTGTTTTGAGAATATATAAAGTATATACAGTATTCTGTTATGCCAGTATCCTTCAAAGTCTCTACTTCAATTCCTTAAGGGGGAGATTACTTAATGAGTCAAGTTTTATTGCCCTGCTACAGCAAGAGGAATGTTAGTTAAAAATTAACAGGGTGACCGTGATGTCCCTTGAGTCATTGAATGTTTTCACCTAAATCCGCATTCATTATACACTCAAACTGAAAAGCAACAGCAATTAATTTTTAACACAGCACTCTTCACTCTTCTCACCTATGGTCATGAACTATGGGTAGTGACCGAAAGAACGAGATCGCGAATACAAGCGGCTGAAATGAGTTTCCTCCGCAGGGTGTCTGGGCTTTCCCTTAAAGACAGGGTGAGAAGCTCAGTCATCCGAGAGGGGCTCAGAGTAGAGCCGCTGCTCCTCCGCATCGAGAGGAGTCAGATGAGGTGGCTCGGGCATCTGATCAGGATGCCTCCTGGACGCCTCCCTGGTGAGGTGTTCCGGGCACGTCTAACCGGGAGGAGGCCCCGGGGAAGACCCAGGACACGCTGGAGGGACTATGTCTCTCGACTGGCCTGGGAACGCCTTGGGATTCTCCCAGAAGAGCTAGAAGAAGTGGCCGGAGAGAGGGAAGTCTGGGCATCTCTGCTTAAGCTGCTGCCCCCACGACCCGACCTCGGATAAGCGGGAGACAATGGATGGATGGATGGATGGACTCTTCATAGTGGCTGGGCTCAGAATGTAGCACAGAAAATACATTAACTTTGTGAAAGTGATGTAATATTCCTAATATTGAGAAACGTACTTAATTGACTTGAGGGGTTGAAAGAGGTCAGTGCCTGTTTCAGAAGCATTGGGTGCAAGGAAGAAGAAAAAAGCCCTGGACAGGATGGCAGTCCATTACAGGATCCACTGACACATCTACACTCATGAACAACTGAGCCAATTTAGAATTCACAATTAACCTAACAAGTGTATCTTTGGAATGTGAAAGGAGAAGTAAAGTCTCTAAAAAAGTTCAACATGTATGATCTCAACATGCAAATATGTCTCATGTAGCCCAGATGAGAATGCAGAACATTTCTCTATTTGCACAGAGTTATGCACAAATGTCTCAGTCCATCGAGTGACCAATCAACTAAACAGTTCATCAATTTTATGCTGTTTTTCCTGATTACATTACCTCATCTAATACATCACACCATCTGACTCTTAACATGCAGAACTTTATTACTTTTTCCAATCAACTAACACCACCAATAATTTCTGGCTCATGACAATTCTCCCATTGAACACTGCTTCATTAAGAGGGGTGTTTGGTGGACTGTATTTTTGACCTTAGCACAGCTTCATAGGAGAGGTGTATGGCCTTTCCTTCAGTTTATTCCCGCTTTCTGGAGGGTTCTTCGTTACTCATTTACCTCATTCTAATCTTGGAAAGTTATGTCGGTAGCTGCTCTAATATGAAGCAGAGCCCTCTTGAGCTTTCAGCTTTATAAACATTTAGTTAACTCTTCGGTTCTTTTCCTTGTGTTTAATAAGTAACTCTTTTATGGCTTCACATATATTGTAAAAGTTTATTATATATTAACAAAAAATTGCATAAATACATGCATGTGGGGCATAAACCATGGGGTGTTGGATCTGTGCCACCATGCTATACCATTCTAGGAAGTGGTGTCTACAGGGGAGTGAATCAATCGATCGATTACTTGATATTTAATTGTGCTCATTTCACAATGATCATAATCAATTAAAATAAATAACAAATACTTTAAAGAAAGACCAGTATCACGCACGTGTGACGGAAGACTCCTGCACAGGCTCGATCAAGGTATGCAATGACCCGCTGAGACAAGAGAGGGAGCTACCGCTAACTTTATCTTCTCTTTCTTCTTCCCCCATAGTGTTAAAAAGCCCCCAAATAAGGGCAATGTAACCCTGCCTCTTATTGTCCGACTGCCATAAAAGCTGGATGTCCCAGGAAGAAGTGTCTTTTTAACTGATTTTGTCAGCCATTGTGATTGTCTGTTATTGAATTCCAGTCCATCTTACTACATTTTCATTTAAATATGTAGATGTTACTCTCTGTTTTTCGTCTTTTGTCCACAATACCTCAGGGTGTTTTCAACTCCTGAAAATGAAGACTTTTTAAAATGCTCTCTAAAGTCGTATACTAATGAAAATATAGCCTCCGAGTTGTAATGTAGATGGGCAAAAACGCAGACTTTAATCCTGCTCTGATTTGTCTGTGCTTATTACATGGCCTTTCCTTGATTTGATGATGCTCATTACAACATCTAATTTCCTGGCTGGTCACCCTTCATGGAAGAAAACCAACATAGAAAGCACAGAAGGATTGATTTCCATGGCATTTGTTGTGCTGCTCATCTGTTTGAATGCTGCCTACATACACAAAAGGTAAATAATTTCCTGGTTGCTACAGTTTTGCAATAAATCCCATGGCCAGTGGCAGTACCACCCCTTTCCAGTGAAGGAAAAAATCTACTTCATATGCGTTTTTGATCGTTTTATGGACAGAGGTACTTTCATCAACAATGTGAAAACATTAACATAGACAGATATCATTTTCATTTAATTTTCATTTGGATTCCCCCCAAAATATACTGCTCACAAAAATTAAAGGAACACTTTTTAATCAGAGTATAGCATCAAATCAATGAAACTTCTAGGATATTGATCTGGTCAGTTAAGTAGCAGAGGGGGTTGTTAATCAGTTTCAGCTGCTTTGGTGTTAATGAAATTAATAAGAGGTGCACTAGAGGGGCAACAATGAGACGACCCCCGAAACAGGAACTCATCTTTTCTGTTTATTCACTCATTTTGCATTTGGCTATGGTCAGTGTTACTACTGGTAGTATGAGGCGATACCTGGACCCTACAAAGGTTGCACAGGTAGTCCATCTTCTCCAGGATGGCACATCAATACGTGCCATTGCCAGAAGGTTTGCTGTGTCTCCCAGCACAGTCTGAAGGGCATGGAGGAGATTCCAGGAGACAGGGAGTTACTCTAGGAGAGCTGGACAGGGCCGTAAAAGGTCCTTAACCCATCAGCAGGACCGGTATCTGCTCCTTTGGGCAAAGAGGAACAGGATGAGCACTGCCAGAGCCCTACAAAATGGCCTCCAGTAGGCCACTGATAGATAGATAGATAGATAGATAGATAGATAGATAGATAGATAGATAGATAGATAGATAGATAGATAGATAGATAGATAGATAGATAGATAGATAGATAGATAGATAGATAGATAGATAGATAGATAGATTATTAATCCCAAGGGGAAATTCACATTCACTTGTGTGAATGTCTCTGACCAAACAATCAGAAACAGACTTCATGAGGGTGGCCTGAGGGCCTGACGTCCTCTAGTGGGCCCTGTGCTCACTGAATGACACAGAGGAGCTCGATTGACATTTGCCATAAAATACCAGAATTGGCAGGTCCACCACTGGTGCCCTGTTCTTTTCACAAATGAGAGCAGGTTCACCCTAAGCACATGTGACAGACGTGAAAGGATCTGGAGAAGCCGTGGAGAACGTTATGCTGCCTGTAACATCGCTCAGCATGACTGGTTTGGTGGTGGGTAATTGATGGTCTGGGGAGGTTTATCAATGGAGGGATGCACAGACCTCTACAGGCTTGACAACATCTTGACTGCCACTAGGTATTGGGATGAAATCCTTAGACCCATTGTCAGACCCTATGCTGGTGCAATGGGCCCTGGGATCTTTCTGGTGCACAATAATGCCTCGCTTCATGTGCACTGTAAAAAAAAAATGTTACATTTACGGTAAAATACTGGCACTTGCCTGAAGAAGGGGCCTGAGTTGCCTCGAAAGCTTGCATATTGTAATCTTTTTAGTTAGCCAATAAAAGGTGTCATTTTGCTTGGCTTTTCTCTACAAAATTTTACTGTAATAAATAAGGTGACAATATTTTAAGACCTACAGTATAATTTTGTAGTTAAAACATTTTTTCTTTGCAACAAATTCCAAAGGAAGGGAATGTTTAACCATAACCAGAAATTCATGAAGTGTAATAAATATGCCAATCAATAAACAATATGTATTGTCATGGTTAAACCCCAGTACACAGTTTGCACCAGTAAAGTAACAACAACCAATAGCAAACATGTACCATTTAATTATACACATTGAAAACAATTCAATGTTTAAGGACGTTATGGCACATTGTCTGGTGGGGAAGTAAAGTTTGCTTTTGTGGTGTATGGTGTCCTACTTATTGAATACAACCCACCATAAACCAGCTTCCATAACCTCAAAAAACCTTCAGCACGCAGGGAAAATAAGTCTGCTAACTTGGTTTAAGTTTTTTTCCCTAATATTCAAAGGTATGCGGTTCACCAGGAACAATATGGTAAAAGGGGGTGTGTCCTTATGCAAATATCATAACCGGTTTTACTGAAACAGTGCTTTACCGTATTACATTTTACAGTTGTTTACCTACGATATTTAACAGTTTTACACTGTAAAATTGTCAGATTTTTTCAGTGTAATTGTAATGCATCAATAAACAGCATTTAGCATATTTTGAACATAGAAAAATATCGATTTTACAGAACTTGGCTGTAAAAAATAATGAAATGTATTGTTTAAGATATACAGGTAATTTTCAGTAGAACATAAGGCAACTTTCCTTTTTTTCAGAAAAGGTCATTTACTTTCACCATTTACAGTATTTTTACTGTTAAATTTACTGACATTTTTTACAGTGTGGTGAGGTCTTGCAGGCAGTTCCTGGAGGATGAAGGAATTGATACCATTGACTGGACCCCACGCTCGCCTGACCTAAATCCAGTAGAACACCTCTAGGTGTGACATTATGTTTTGGTTCATCCGATGCCGCCAGGTTGCACCTCAAACTGTCCAGGAGCTCAGTGATGCCCTGGTCCAGATCTGAGAAGAGATCCCCCAGGACACCATCCGTCGTTTCATTAGGAATGTGCCTCAATGTTGTCAGGCATGCATACAAGCACGTGGGGGCCATACAAACTACTGAGTACGATTCTGAGTTGTTGCTATGAAATTTCGGCAAAATGGACTAGCCTGCCACATCATTTTTTCACTTTGATTTTCGGAGTGTCTTTGAATTCAGCCCTCTGTATGTTGATAATTTTCATTTCCATCAAACAATGTGGCATCCTTTCATTCCTAACACATTACCTAGTTCATAGAAGTATAGATATCCAGCAAGATTTTTTTCCCCATTGAGATCTGATGTGTTTTCAAAGTGTTCCTTTAATTTTTTGAGCAGTTTACATTTTTTGACAGCTCTAACTGACTGAATTATGATTATTGCATTTGCTTATCACCCTCTAAAATTAATTCCTGGCTTTGCCCTTGTGCAACATCAGTCGTGTGGCTGTGTGTGTCCTGATTTCCACCATAAACCAAAAAACGGATTAAACAGGCTTAGAAAATGACTCAGTGAATTTAACTTCATTTATTGTTTCCCCTGAGCAAATGCCTATACTGCATGTGCCCCTATTTAAAATAGAAAAATGAATTTTAAATCGTAGAGTATGCTTAATATTCTTTCAATGGTGTTCATCGTATACAAAATATTCATTTTTCTGTAGGGTGAAAAGAATGTGAAAAGTATGTAATCATGACATTTTAAACACTCTCCTGATGTCATTTGACACGTTTGGCAGATTATCATCTCTCAGAAACTGGGTGTGTTGTGGGTTCTTGATGAATGATGTTGACTTAACTTCTCATTAAATAGAAAGATTACTATGAAAATAAACACAGAATATGTTCCAGAAATAAGTAGCAGTGGTAACAAAGAGGTTACTGTATAAAGAGTTGAACGTGACTTCACAAGGCTGCGGATTTAACTAACTTACAAAGTGGATCCCCAATTCTTTGAGCACGGTGGGGGCTGTATGGACTGGAACACAAAAACTCTTAATGTCGTTAAATGCCTAATCAAATATGTCTGAGAAAATCAGTTTGCCTCATAATCATCTTTACATCTTAAATCTATATTACTCAAACATCTATCTCTCATTAAGTAATAAATGTCCTTGATTTAGTTCAGTGTCACCAGGGCTTATTCATATCCCAACAATGTCAGTTGCAAAGCAGGAGACATACCAGAACAAGATGCCAGTACATGAACAAAAAGTGTTCAGGTGTACAAGAAAATTCTACCATACAAAGCACAACAAAGGGGAGCAGGCCTCCTATACCCTGTGGCAAGCGGTTGGGGGTGGTACCCAGCCGGGATGCCCAGAAGGACCAGAGGAGGGATTACACCTCCTCCAGACCACAAGGGGTCGACCGCCCTGGTGGCTTTGGGGACCACGGGAACAGAGCTTAGAAGCTCAACCATATAGGGGCCCGTGGTCACTGCCAGGGGGCGCCCTGATGCCTGAGGAGCCCTGGCCCTCAGCACTTCCACCACACCTGGAAGTGCTGGGGGGAAGAAGACCAGGGACACCCGGAATGCTTCCGGGTGCACAGACGGCACTTCCGCCACACCGGGGAGTGCCGGTAGGTACTCATTGGGAGGCACCTGGAGCACATCCGGGTGTGTATAAAAGGGGCCGCCTCCCTCCATTCGATGGCTGGAGTCGGGAGGAAGAAAGACGGAGCTCGGGAGGAGAGGAGTGGAGGTGGACCTAGAAAGAGAGGCATTGAGAGAGGCCTGGACTTTGGGGGTGAAAGTGGGTTGTGTGCTGTGTTTCACTGTACATAATTGTGTAAATAAACGTGTGTAGTGCATTTAAACAATGTCTACCTGTCTGTGTCTGGGCTGTTCCCCACCACCCAGACAAAAGGCCATGCTTGCCCTTTAATTTAGGTTTAGATTCTGGATTAAGCATCACCCTAGGCAGCCTAACCCCTATCCTAAAGGCAGACATCAGCCTCCACAGACTAAGGCTGTTTAAAGTTCAAAAACAACCAGAAGGTCATAAAAAATGTGAAACATCAAATCCAAAAAATGAGCATAGGGAATGTCCCATGGGTCTTTGCATAATGCCAGATGGGGGGAAGAATGAAGGTGATGCACAGCCACTATCCTCATATCTGTTTCCTTATTTAGAATGAAAGAGAAGTTACCAGAAAGCATCTGAGTTCACTTCTAGCCCTAACCCTTCCAGTTTCTGCTTTATATGGAATCATCACCAACTAGAAAGGAAGTACACTCTGGACTCTGCTTGCATGGTGGATGGAGCTCCAACTTGAGACAAGCATCTACAAGTGATGTGTGTGCCCTTTTGATGAGTTTTCATTATTTTGTTCTTGGATATTTGGAACATTAAACGGGGCTTCCCCTGGGACCCCAAAACTTTATCATCCTTTCTTCTTTTTATTGTATAGTCTGTTATAATCAAAAATAGATTAATTTAAAAAGAGACTACAAAAGGCAGGACAGGATAAACAAGGCAAAACCAGATCAAAACATGTTTTGCCTAAAGGCGAAGAAATCCAAACTAAATCCAAAGACAGTACCTTCTTCAAGAGCCATGGATCAAAACAAGAAATAACAAATGAGAGCAAAAGAAGTGAGAGTTGAAAACTAACTAACCACCCACAACCAACCAACGCTGAAGCTGTTGATCACCCTTTAAGGTTCAGCTTATGTACCACTGGGACCAGTAAGCCAGCTGCCTAATTAGGTGGCCCCAAATCCTTAGGCTCCACATACAGGATGCAGAGCAGGTAATCAAAAACACACACAAAACATCACAGCAAAATTAAAAATCATATTAATAATATTACATAAATACAACACCAAACCAAAAAATAGAATTAACACCATATACAATTATTTTTAAAAAAGACTAACTAAACAAAAAAGTAGACTTAGGCTACTGTCATTATGATTTTTCATATTATGCCCTTTCTGAGAGCATTCCAGATAATCAATATGGGAGCCGAGTTTTTACACTTTGGATTTCTGAATATTTGGTCAGAAATGGTGTATCTGGCACATTTGGGAAATTGATATTTTGTTCAAATTTTACGGCATCACCAGTTTGTTTTTCCCAAGATCCACTGCTACTGTATATTAGAACTTTTGTTTTTGCCAGTTCCCAGGAAACTGCTCTGAGAGTGGTTAGGAGTGCAGCTGGATGATAAATTAGACTGGACTGCCAATATTGATGCTTTGTGCAAGAGAGGACAGAGCCGACTATACTTCCTTAGAAGGCTGGCGTCCTTCAACATCTACAATAAGATGCTGCAGATGTTCTATCAGACGGTTGTGGCGAGCGCCCTCTTCTACATGGTGGTGTGCTGGGGAGGCAGCATAAAGAAGAAGGATGCCTCATGCCTGGACAAACTGGTGAGGAAGGCAGGCTCTATTGTAGTCACGGAGCTGGACAGTTTGACATCTGTGGCAGAGCGACGGGCGCTGAGCAGGCTCCTGTCAATCATGGAGAATCCATTGCATCCACTAAACAGTATCATCTCCAGACAGAGGAGCAGCTTCAGCGACAGACTGCTGTCACCGTCCTGCCCCACTGACAGACTGAGGAGATCATTCCTCCCCCAAACTATGTGACTCTTCAGTTCCACCTGGGGGGGTAAACGTTAACATTATACAAAGTTATTGTCTGTCTGTATACCTGCATTGTTATCACTCTTTAGTTTAATATTGTCTTTATCAGTATGCTGCTGCTGGAGTATGTGAATTTCCCCTTGGGATTAATGAAGTATCTATCTATCTATCTATCTATCTATCTATCTATCTATCTATCTATCTATCTATCTATCTATCTATCTATCTATCTATCTATCTATCTATCTATCTATCTATCTATCTATCTATCTATCTGTCTGTCTGTCTATCTGTCTGTCTGTCTGTCTGTCTGTCTAAATGTCTAAATGTCTAAATGTCTAAATGTCTGTCTGTCTGTCTGTCTGTGTATCTATCTATCATTGTCAACGTCATTGGAGCAACAACTTAAAGATCATCCTCAGCGGTTCTGGGGTATCCAAGTTTAATGGCTAAATCCTGTTTTGCTTTGCTAAATAATTTTAATTTTGCCTTTCTTGGTTTTTGAATTTCTGCTCTTGCTTTTTGACTGCTTGTGCTTTTTGGTTCTCTTCTTGTTTTTGACATTCAGTTGGGTTTTCTCCTTGTTTTGACTTTCACCCCATTTTCTGACTTTCATTTTCCTGTAGTCAGTACTACCAGGGCAACAAACATGGCTGGAACATAACAATAGCAATCAAGACAATTCCGAAAGCAAACAAAAGAGCTGACACATTGCTATAATGTTATATGTTGACTCATTCGCTAAGCCCACTGAGTCAAATATCCCATGTCACCTTAGACTTATGGATTTCCCTCTCCTTTTGAGAACCAGTAAGAGGAAGCCAGCCAATTAACTCAACTAAAAAACAAAGGAACTAATTTAAAAAAATCAAGGAATATGTTCAAGGTAGCAATAGTACTTGACTATACTGGCATAGGAGCGATGGTAAATAAAAGGACAACGATTTGACCGAGAGATGCAGAGGGTCAGGGATAAGCCACGGTCAATACCAAAAAGGCTTTCACAACAAAGGATTCGTTAACCAGGATGGCTAAAAAAAATTCTTTTAGCAATGTGATTAGGAGATTTACCCTTCCAGCTCACATACTGAAAGACTAATGTGGGCAATCTTTATACCGTTGCTTGTATGACGTTACAAAAGAGTGCTTCACGGAGAATTCTGAGAATAGTTTTAATGTCAAACAGTGAAACAATATGTCTCAAAATGGCAATGCAGATTGAAAAAATGAACTGGTGTCAAGGCAAAATGAAAACAACATTGAACTTTTGATAGACACAAGATACAACAAGATAGACTTCAAATTCCAAATGCTTGATATTTTTAAATACCCTATTTTATATATTTTTATACTAATAGGTACAGAGAAGTTATATGAATCATAATACTGACAGCCACAAAATGTCTGTTGCACATCTTAACTAAAGACTACATAAAGGTTTGACTGTTGGAAGAATAAATCGTGTCCATGTGCTCATTCTCTTGCTTTACATCACATTTAAAATGGCTTTCTTATCAAGGAGGTTGAAATGGAAGACAGTTTGTAGGATGGATGTAACCTGTTGTGAGTGCAGAGGTGATGCCCCTGACATTGGGTTAGGAATGTTTCTGTAGCTCGGGTGGCAGCTGCCACATTCCTACATTATACGCATGTTTGCATCCCAGAGGAGACGGGCTCACAATGTGGTCACAAGCACCCGTTGAACTTCTGCAACAATGTGTGCCACAACAGCACGTAGACAATCACGTTCACACTTGCAGACAAGAAACGCCTTTGACACATCTTACCCAGTATGGAAACGTGCCCATTAGCCATTTACTCACACTTTGAGTTATAGATCCTTAATTAAATACACATCAAGTTAAGCAATTCTTCAAGAGTGTTACTCAGCAAAAGCAGCCCAGAACCGGTTCTCACTCGTAAGGCTGTCTGACTCTAAAGTGCACTTCATCTGTTTCGCCATACAGCTGTCTTGTGTACAAACACGGGATTAGGGCGACGCCCACATTCCAAGGAATTAAAGCGCAGTTGTGCTTCCGTTACTATTTCTACAGCTCTTCTAGTAACTCACTGTCATTTTTATTGGAACCAACTGAATTGAATTCAAATAATGCTTTCTGGGAATCAATTTGTGACTTGGATTGATATTGGAGGCTTTCTTTAACCTCTTGTGATGTACTTAGTTTAATTATGGTGCGGATTGTGAAATGCAACCCGGTGGGCTTCGGGGCCAGTTCTTCAATGATAAGAATATTTTTATTCATTTGGCTCTTCAGGTAAAATAGCACCTACAAAATTTAAATCCATCTAGCTTGGTGATGTGGGAAACTGGTGTCGATCTCTGTATCATTGGACATAAGACTGTGAACAAGGAGCCAGTCCAGCACAGGGGGCTCTAACAATCACCAGTTAGTGGGACAGTGTAAATTGACCAATTACCCTAACATGGACATCTTTGGGACTTGAGAGGATACTTTGGAGTATGAGGAGAACAGCCTGTGTACATATTGTCATTTCGCAGCTGGGTGCTGGGGTTCAAATCCATGTTTTATGTCTCTTTTGTTTATTTTCGATTCTTGTATTTATGCTGATTATGTGCATCAGTCTTTATTTTTGTTTTTCTCTATGTATGTGAATTCATCCATCCATCCATTATCCAACTCGCTATATCCTAACTACAGGGCCACGGGGGTCTGCTGGAGCCAATCAAAGCCAACACAGGGCGCAAGGCAGGAAACAAACCCCGGGCAGGGCGTCAGCCCACCGCATGTATATAAGTTGCCTTTGCAATTCTCAATGTCTTTTGTGGGTGGTCCCCCATGAAGTTGTGCCACATGTCAATAACCACCAGGAACTGCCATATAAATCTGGAGGGTCTTCCACTGTTCCTGGAGGTTCATTGCGAATGTGCTCTGGAGTCGGTGAATTCATTGTGCTTTTGCTGTGCTTGTGCCTTTGGTACATTTTGGAACTTTGACCTTCATGCTCAGCGTTTGATTACATTTCCAATTTACTGTATTGGAACTTTGTTTGCTTTGGATTGCCTAAGTGTTTTTAGGCAATTCCTTGCTTCATGTGTTCCACAAAGCTTCAATAGTTATTAAAGAGCATTTTGTGAGAATAAACTTTTTATTATATAAAGATTTGGTGCTTGTTCTTATTAATAGTTGGGGTTTCACGGTAATATCGTCCTCTAGTGGGCATTTTTGGAAGTGCTTTTGGAGCCCATTGGGATTTTTTTGCTTTAGGATTCTTAGGGTGTACTCACACTAGGCACGTTTGTTCCATACCGTGCCGAAGCGATTGTCTCCATCCCTACTGCACTCACACTGCACTTAATGTTCTGGGCCTGGGCCCACTTTCATCATAACCACGCGACTTCCTGTAAAGCCAAACCAAGATCCAAATATGGAGTGACAGCATGCATATCAAAGTGATTTTACTTATTTTGTGGCTGTTTTAGCAGTTGTGTAGGACAGATAACGCTCTACCCTCTTACAGATTAATTGAGTGTGAATTATAGTGTTCTGCTGTTAATCGTGCTGCACGTACGAGAAGATTTTTATGGAGACAAAAAATGTTAAGGAAGGAATTTGCAGCTTTTCTTGCCAACTACATGTGTAAGGGGAGAATAAAACCTTGTTTCTAACTCAAATGGTATTGAATGACATGGGAATTGCACTGACTTGTTGCATCATTGTCGTCGTGTCTGTTTTCCGTTTTCGGGCACATTTAGCGATCACACTGTTCCCGAATACTACTGAATCGTGCTCAGGCCCACCTCTTCCAAGCGGGCCAGGGCATGGTACGAGATCACACTAATCAAGCGAACTAGACTTTGCAGGGTCACATGTGGACAAAAGTGCTCGGGCATGGAATGAATGGCCAGTGTGAGTTCACCCAAAATCTGGGACGCATATGAAGAAAATGTACAAATCAGACGCAGGCAGTGAGGATGAGGCAGCAGCACCTACCACTGCGGGCTGAGAAGAAGTAACATTTATTTGAAAAGTAGCTACACTTACACATGAAAGATGGGATCTGAACAAACAAGCAGATGTTAAAAGAAAAAAATAGTTTGTAAATATAAAGAAAAAATAATTACAAAGCTGATTTAAAACAATTAGTTTGTTTTTTTACTTTGAAAACTAATTTAATATAATATGTATTGAGATACTGCGGTGGGCTGGTGCCCTGCCCGGGGTTTGTTTCCTGCCTTGTGCCCTGTGTTGGCTGGGATTGGCTCCAGCAGAACCCCATGACCCTGTAGTTAGGATATAGTGGGTTGGATAATGGATGGATGGATGGATGTATTGTGATAAATCATTTTGTGAATAAAAATATAACTATAAAAGGGTTTAAAACAAACTGCTGTGTTACAGTTTTACAGTTTTATAAAGATACAATGTGTAAAATAATAAAAAAAGTTACCTCCATCCATTGTTGCATTAATTTAGTCTCATTGTCTGCTCTGACTACGCGCTAATCCCAATCTGCTTGCCACTACACTTCAAACACCTCCTCATGTACGACGTTCCTCGTTAACCTTTCACCCTCAGTCAGTATGCTATGGCCTATAACTGCCTTCACCTTTCTTCTGCTCTTCACTATTGAGTGCACCACATATACCTGCCCGTATGTAAACACTGAATCAGGCAGATACACTCCAACCTTAGCCAGCGTCTGGCCTTGAGACTTGTTTATCGAAGTTCCCTGACAGGGAACTGCCTGCACCAAAACACAGAAGGCACCTCAGAGTTCACTGTGTCCAGGTCTCTCTTCCTTAAGATGAACAGACCCTGTGCAGATCCAGTTATCTCCTTGGCGACTAACAGGTGCTTCCATAGCTCAGTAATAATCAGACATGTTTCATTACACAGCCCTCGCTTTGTTGTGAGATTCCGCCACACACAGTAACCATACCACACGTATGTACTTCAGAAGAGGTCATCCACCTGAAGCTAAGGATGTTTGGTCCCAGCCAGTACTTGGATGGGAGACCATCTAGGAAAATCTTGGGTTGCTGCTGGAAGAGGTGTTGGTGAAGCCCGCAGGAGGCGCTTACCCTGTGCTCTGTATGTGGGTCCCAATACCGCAGTGCAGTGACAAGGACATTGTGCTGTAAACATGGCACCAACTTTTGGATGAGATGTTAAACCTGGTCCTGACTCTATGTGATCATTAAAGATCCCTAGGCATCCTTCGTAAAGAGCAGGGTGTATCCTGATGTCCAGGCTAAATTGTTCTCTATGGCCTAGTCATTCTGGCCTGCTAGTCATCTCCTGTCTCTAACTGGCTAAGTATCTCACCACTTCACCATCTGACAGCAAATGTGTGGTGAGTGTACTGGTGCAAAAATGGCTGCCATTGCATCATCAAAGTAGATGCTACACATTGGTGGTGGCTGAAGTGGCTCCCCACTCACTGATGTACTTTGAGTAGTGAGAGAAGCATTATATAACCGTAAATAATAATAATAATTATTATTATTAAAACACACCTTGAGGTGCAGCCGATGTGGAGGCAAGCCTGATGGATCTAGTGAATGCGGATAGGATAAGTGATAGGATAATTGTTCATATCTCCTTCCGTCTCATTGTTGAACGTCTCAACACTTAGATATATCTGCAGGACCGGAAGCAACGTCATCTCTGGGGCCGGAGCCGGAAGTGATACCATTGGGACCGATAGTGACATCATCTGGACCGAAAGTGACATCATTTCTGGGGCACGGACCCGGAAGTGATGTCTGCGGGACCGGAAGTGACATCATCTGGACTGGAAGTGACATCATCTCTGGGTGCCTGAACCTGGCGGGATTTCCTGGGAACAGTCTGCAAGTAACTGAGAAAGACAGTCAGTACACTCCTCCACCCCCTGGTCAGTGGTGGTATTACAATTACTCAGGCCCGTTAGCTGCCTCCTACTCATATGTGTGTGACACATGTAATAAATTGATGGGTTTGGTGTGATACACTTCAAAATAAACAAGAAAATGGCAATTATGAAATTTTAATCCATCTGTCAGATTTCTTATTTTCTGTCATCCAATATTAACAGTTGTGGCCCCATACACATAGCAGCACCACACTCAGAGTGGAAATTTTATTTCTATTGTATGTCAATGTTACCCATTGTTTAGGCTGGTTATTTGTTTCTCTGTATAAGCGTGATGTTGCCTCTATCTGCACACATCTCCTTATTTAAGACTAGCTGTCCCCTGAATCTCCACCCGTATAGTAGTGAAACAGGACAAACTTTAAAGATCAATAATCACACAGGTATCGCTAGCTAAGCGGAGGCAAGGTACACTTCAAAATGCAGAGGTAGAGCGGCTCAAATGCAGGCTGGCGTGTGAGTGAGGAGGGCCCTGCCCGGCTCCCTACTCCTGACGTCACGCTTCCCCCCTCCCCTCGGCCTGCAGCCTCTGTCTCGGATTAGTGCGAATATATCGCTCCTGCAAGCGAACTATGATTTTTAGCGCGATGAGAGAAGTCACAAAATTGAACAGAATGTTTAAGCAAATTATAGAAAAAAATTCGATGTAAATCTGTTAAATATTTATCTCGTTCACTAGCTAAGCGGAGTTAAGGAACAATCCGAGACTGACGTGTGAGTGAGGAGGGCCCTGTCCCTTTTCCCTTGGCCTGCTGCGGATTTGCGCAAATAAATCAGTATCGCAAGCGAACTATGATACATAGTGCAATAAGAGAAGTCGCAAAATCAACCAGAATGTTCAAGCAATTTATAGATAAAAACCCGATCTAAATCTGTTAAGTAGTTCTCTCGTCAAAAACAGACAGACATACATTGGATTTTATATATATAATGGTAAGGTATGTGAAGTGACCTGCTCGTGGTCACACAATGCCAGTAGTAGGACTGGAACCCACGTCCTCAGGATTTGAAGTCCAAAGCCTTAACTTCTGCGCCACCCTGCCTGACGCAAATGATAGCATCTTAATTAATCAACCAAACATGGCTTCAGATTGTGTCAGTCCCTTCAGGTTTAATATTAAGAGCTCAGAAGCACTGAATGCTGCCCTCTAGTGCAGATTTGTGTTACTTTCACAATTGCTGTGCCAAATCTTCCCAATCAGATATTATCCCTAAAGGAATCACAAGAACATTGTGTTTGTGTGGGAAGGTGGGGTTGTTCTTACAATCAGATGACACAAATCTTTCTTTAGTGAGTCATCAGAATGTGTTACTCAACACAAGCCTTAGAACAGAAACCGCTGTACGACAACTGCTGGCTAAACATTAAGAGGTTGGCAATAGATAAAATAAGTTAAATGCATGAAGACATGACTACACCTGTCTTCGCATGAGTTAAATATAGCATCGTGATGTTTTAACAATTTAAATACTCTATTTTTATACTGTATGTGGGATATGAAATCTACTGTAAATGATACCAGAGCTTCCCTGTGAAAGTTTTCTCCTGTCAGTACAATGAATTTGTCCAATGGATCTGGATAACACTGATTTGTACTAAAGTGATCAATGACCGTGTAGAGTAGGCTCTAAAAATCTGAATGTGTCATGGTGGTGGTACTGTGGAGGTGCCCATCTAGTTTCTTCCTTCACAATATCATTCTGCCAGAACTGGAGAACAAGGGTAAAAAATCAAGAGAAAAGAGGACATGAAATCCTTAACAAGGATCAAAATGTGTAACAAAACCCAATAGGCCACCATAGAACAAAGTGTGTCTTTAATATTGAGAGTTCATAAACCTGGACAAAGATTAACAAGTTAACTACGACTGAACTGATGACGTTGCACACCATGACTTTCAAGAAGCTCAGCCTTAGCAACGGGCAAGGTGTCCTAAAAACGGAATCTCAAAATAACAGCTCCCAATAAAATAAATAATATAAATATACAACAACCAGATACTATAATTATTGGTTGTGTTCTTGTGTGAGAAATGATGAAACTGAAGAAAGGTGAAATTGCTGTTTCATATGACTGTATAATTTAAAGAGGCTGCATTAGTTTTATACTACATACATCTTAGCTAAAAGCCAACATTAACAGTTCATACAAAGGAAACAATATTAGAACTAGAGTTTTAAATAAAAGAATAAAATACAAACTGTATATACTACTATTACTACAATTACTACATATATTGTGAAAGAAATACAAAGAGCAGAAAATAAAGAGCTGAGGCCCCAGGGGACACTGCATTTAATGTCCAGTTGAAATGAAAAAGAAAAAATGTAAGCGAAGTACTTAGGACGGTGCCCGTCATTAAATGCTGCCCCTCTGTGCTCTGTCCTCTTCAAAAGCAGGTCCCAGAATGAATGGAGACTTTCAGGAAGGAGGTGGTTTACATATCAAGAGCTGGAAGAGGCGGAGCTTGCAACAGTTAAACAGGAAGTTATGTCAGTCATCATCCGGGACTCCCAAGGGTCTATTATAGTATATATATACTCTTATATGTGTGTGTGTGTGTGTGTTTAAGGTTATTCCTGTACTGGAAAGGATATAAAGTAACAGATACAATATTCAATATTTCAGTATAGCCTTCATCTGGCATGTTTTATAAATATATTGTAATGTATAGGCTGGTATCTCAGTGGGATGGGTCTCATTCCCTTACCTGGCTGGGAGGCCAGTATATTGGATGGAATGGAAGAGAGGTAAGGCGTTTTCCTGTCCCATCCTGGAGGCTGGCATTGAAGGGCACTGAGGCAAGTAGTACACTGGAACTGATGTTCCAGCAGCAATTGATGGAAATTCCTTACCTGGCCAGGATGCCAGAGGAAATGAGGCAGAGTGGGAGCCTGCCTCTTATGCTCATGTCATCACCCAGTACACTGAGTGGCAGAATTCCTTCCTGTTTATATGCCCATAGTGCAGAATAGGAACTATGGTTCCATAGGACTGCCCTGTCAGGATCTGTGGGTGCCTTGAGGGAGAGGAGTCACGAAGAGAACCCCTGTTCCAGGGTGGTTCTACATGGGCTGGAAGTGCTCTCTTAATGCAAATGTTTAGCACTCCCAGGTCAGGTTTAAAAACGAGCCTTCTACATTTCTCAAGGAATTGCAGCTGGGAGAACAGAAGGACAATGCTCACCTTGAAGGAGAAGTAAAGAAATGAACTCTGTGAAGAAGTCTGGTATAGGGTATTCTGTCAAAATAAAATATTTGTTGGATACTGGACAGTTATTGGTGTAGTTGTGTCTGAGGTTTGAAGGTCTGTGGTGCCCCCTAGAGGCCACACTATAGGAGGAGGAGGAGGAGGTTGGGGTCACCTTGTTTGGGTTGGCAGTACAGCTTTCCCTGCACACACATGGAAATGTGGTGTGTCTGTGGTCACAGTGGTAATATTTCATTCTTGATTAATCAGTTTCTTTTGTTGTTTTTTAGGAGTAAACATGGCAGCTCTGCTCTCCGTTTGTACCAAAAAGCAGTGAGCAATGATGCATTTTTTCTGGTCTGAAGGGGTACCAGATATAAATCTTCCAAACCCGCTTATCCAGAGCAGGGTCACAGGGCAGATGGAGCCTACCTCAGCAAGCATCAGGCTGAAGGCAGGAACACTCCCTGGGCAGGATGCAAGTTCATGGCAGGGTGAACACACACACACACACACACACACACACACACACATACACACACCCCTACCAGGGGCCAATTTAGCATAACCAATCCACCTAACCTGCATGTTTTTGGACTATGGGATGAAACTGGAGCACCTGAAGGAAACCTACAGAAACATGTGGAGAGCATGCAAACTCCACGCATGGAGCACATAGGACTTTAATGGTGGTCTCCTTGTTGCAAGGTAAAAAATTTGTTAAAAATAGAAGACAAAAAAGAAGGTAGGGCTTACAAAACACCATACATGACAATGAGTGTAACACAGTCCTGTCCAACCTCTATCTGTGGACATGTTGCTACAGATTTTGGATATGTAAAATACTGAGTAATGTGTTGTTATCAACTGTCATGTACTCCGATGGGGCAAACACAACAACAATTTGCCTGGATGTGTCCATATTGGTTTTCCGAATGTTTTACTGGAACACATTTGACTCGGGTGTGACGTCATTCCCAGCTTCAACATTCAACTTCTGAGGTAAATGGAATACAACATTAGTGGCTGAGAGGGGCTTTCAAGCCTCAGACAAGAACTGCTTCTGGAGTCGACCTGTGAACCTCTTCCATCTAGGGAACTCCTGGACTTGTCCCACTAGAACTCCTCCTAGCAGCCCAGGTGTTCATGAAACCCTGAACTCCCAACCTTCTCTTAAACATACACACCACACAAGAGATATTTTTGGGGACTAATGATTTATATCCTTTGGTCCCCTATTATCTACTGTATCTCTGTTTGTCCCAGGACAGGTTCATCCATGGGTATCCTTCATTACTTTGGGGCATAGCGTCTCTGGTAAGTTTGTCTCGTGTCACTGACATTGCTACTATTGCCAGTGTGCATATCACCAGGACCTCTTAGAGCTTGATTATTGTCCTGCGTTATAGCAGTGTCATTGCAACTGCTGTCCCTGCTGGGCCCCACTTAACAATAGATATTGTACATACAATAGAAAATCTTCCCAAACCTATTTTTCTTTAATTCCTGTTTAAAGAATGAAACCCTCATGAAATCTCACTCATGACGAAGCTATTAAATACTACAACAGGATTTCTGTCCTGTTAGCTGGCAATCTGGATTATCCATTATCTAAAATATATAAGGGCCTTTCCTTCTCTCATTATCCTCACCCTCATTCCGTCAGCAACTTAATCTGCAGCATCAACAGAAGGAATTTTAATCTTCTTTGTGAGTCTTTCTTTTGAATGAATGACTAGTGTTTTACTTGATACACATGCCTTATAATTTTAGACTCACAATTACATATTCAAAATAAATATGTTTGTGTACTGACTGCACAGGGTGGTAGCGGATTAAAGTGAAGATGGAATGAGAAGATGGATCATAATTATAATAACAAACCAATGTTGTGACCAGGAGGATGGGAAACAATTAAACAAAGGAGAGGACATGAGGCAAAACTATAGATTGAAAAAGGAAGTGAGGGATTCAATTACCACAATATTTCATGTAACTTTATTACGTCAATTAAAGACAAGGAACAGAGAAGAATTTGTAACTAGCAGCTACTTTAACAATAATAACACTAGGGCTTTTATGTTTTGATTTATCAACAAACTCAAACAGCTTTGAAGTACATGACCTTCATACCACTGTGGTTGTGATGTCACGTGTGACATATCCCTAGTCATCCTGCTTTGTAACAGTCTGGCAAGCTCATATCATAAACAACAGAAAATGGGTGATACCATTCATAAAACCAAAATGGTGCTGCGGAAAGGGATATTACAAATATAATGTCTTCAAAAATGTCCTCAATTAAAAAAACGATCCGACCATTAAATAACAAGTCCAGATCATGTCAGTTCTAAGGCATCACTAAGCTACACCAGTACAGAGCATTAATGACACTTATTAGACTTTGCTTTATACAATGCAATGCAATACAATACAATTTATTTTTGTATAGCCCAAAATCACACAAGAAGTGCGGGCAATGGGCTTTAACAGGCCCTGTCTGTTGACAGCCCCCCAGCCTTGACCCACTAAGAAGACAAAGAAAAACTCTCAAAAAAATCCTTGTAGGGAAAAAATGAAAGAAACCTTGGGAAAGGCAGTTCAAAGACAGGCCCTTTTCCAGGTAGGCCGGGCATGCAGTGGGTGTCAAAAAGAAGGGGGTCAATACAATACAATACACAGAACAGAACAAATCCTCAATACGGTATAAAAATAAAAATTTTACAAATATGGAGCAGAATTTAACAGTAGATGATATCACATAATATGATTTGGATTTGTTTAGAGTTCTGGAGACATCAGCCATCAAGCTGCCTCCCCCATTTGGCCAGTGCTGGGCCAACCAATCCAATGAAAGGACCCCTCTACCCCACGATTTCTGCAATCCTCCATCGGGGATGACTTTACCTTAGGCAGGCAAAACAACTTGGCAGGTGGGCCGTGGCACCAAGTGCCACATTTGAGTACCGAGAAGAGAAACAGAATAGGTGAGGGTTAGTATCCAATTATAACTATCATGTTACTTATGTTTTAGTGCTAATGACTAACAACAGAGATGCAGTCTGTACAGTGTGGACGAAGGTTCGAGGTAAACAGCAGGCAGACAGCAGATGTAGAATAAAAAAAGTAATTTCTTTATTCTTTGGTGAGCAGAAGAAACTATTGCAGCCCCTGTCAGCTTTGTGTCACTGACAGTTTACCAATAATAGCCCCATCTTGAGGGGGGTGCGCTTGATTTTTATAACGGAGTACAGAGACAGCTTGTCATGGGATAAGGTTACACAATTCTTTGGGGGAATTTAGTAATATTACAACACATTTGTTCAAAACAACTTAAGAAGAAGTGAAAGAACCTATTACTGTTGATTAAACAAAAATCACAGACGTTTGAACTTTAAAAAAGATTAGCAGTTTTCCTGAGTACAGACTATAAGTCAGCAGTTTGACAAAATTGTTTCAAGTTTGTTCTTTCAGCTTTGCACACTTATTAATAAACAATTAATCTTTAGTTCATTAGTTTAAGTAAGTCATATTAATAATCAATTAATCCATAGCCTATTAATACAATCTAGTAATATACTTATAGATAAAATGATTATACAGGTAATGGTTTCCCTCTTTTAACAATCTTAATGCATTCATATGGTTAACATAAAGAACTCTTATACTTGCAAATATATATACATATATTTTTCTTAGCATCAGCTGGTTTGCATAATAATATATTTTCCATCCACCCAGATGCACACAGATAGTAATCATCAAGGCATTTTAGATTTGTTTATCTAAGTACAAAAATAGGTCAAAAGGTCCTCAGTCCAAGATTCTTTGTTCAACTGTTATTTATTATTCCACAACAGTTAATCAGCAGCTCTAGACGGAGCATGCTAAACTGAAATAGTGAGTCTTCAGTCGGGATTTAAAAGCTGAGACCGAAGGGGCATCTCTTATAGTAGCAGGCAGACCATTCCACAGTTTAGGGGACCTGTAACTAAAAGCTCAGCCTCCACTGTTATTTTGTTTATCCTTGGAATCATAAGCAGACCGACAGCTTGAGATCTTAATGTGCTCTCTGGTTTGTAAGTCATGATAAGTTCAGACAAGTAAGCCGGACTTTGGCCATTTAAGGCTTTATATGTTAAAAGGAGGATTTTGAAATCTGCCCTAAACTTAACCGAGAGCCAGTATAAGGATTTAAGGACTGGAGTTATGTGTTCGTATTTTCTTGTTCTTGTAATAATTATTGCAGCAGCATTTTGGATTAACTGGAGGCTGTATAAAGAACAATTTGAGCATCCAGTGGACACCGCATTGCAGTAGTCAATCGTACTAGAAATAAATGCATGAATTAATTTCTCAGAATCCTGTTTATTTAGAAAGCGCCTTAATTTCGTAATATTTTTAAGATGGAAAAAACATAATTTGGACAACTTTGTAATATGCGCTTTAAATGACATGCTAGAGTCAAAGAAAACTTCTAGATTCTAGATTACGGGCTGATTCAGTAAAATTAATTGGGATTCCAACTGAGTTAAATGATGACAAAATATTGTTGTGATCAGTGTCATTCCCTCCAACAATTAACATCTCTGTTTTATCTGTATTTAAAGACAAGTAGTTCTCATCCATCCACTCCTTTAATTCACTAACATGACTAATTAAAGATAACATCGGAGAAACTTCATCTGATTTAAATGAAAGGTATAACTGGGTGTCATCTGCATACGAGTGAAAATTAATATTATGTTTCCTAATGATAGATCCCAGTGGTAGCATGTAAAGTGAAAACAGTAAAGGTCCCAGTACTGAGCCCTGCGGGACACCATATTGAACTGTGTATAATGATGGAGTACTGTCAGCACATTTCTGTACATATTGGAATTGATTTGATAAATAAGAACTAAACCAAGTGAGCACGGTGCCTGTAAGCCCAACATCATTTTCTAGCCTGTGCAGTAAAATAGAATGGTCAATGGTGTCAAATGCTGCACTTAAGTCAGACCTGGTCTTAGGTATTATGGGGCCCTAGGCGAAAGGGGGGTCCAGGGGCCCCCTGGAAGTTCTGCGAAATGCGTGAAAATTAGACCAAGGAGACGTTTTCTTGTAACGTTACGAGGTCATCACCCTGTGTCCCTTTTTCGCCCGGAGTAGTTAGCTGCTACAATTTAACCAGTTTGAACTGTTTCCACTGGGCACCACGTGGTGGTATGTAGCTAAGCCCAGCTTAGTTTTTTTGTATTTTTTCTTTTTTTAGTTTTTTTGTCCTTTTTTATTTTTTGGGATATTTGAAACTTTTGGAATGCATTGCGAGGGGAGGGGTGGGCCGGGGGCCTGGCCGCCATCGATCCGGGGCCCCCCGGACGCCTGGGCCCTAGGCGGTCGCCTACTTCGCCTATGCCTAAGGCCAGGCCTGCTTAAGTCCAGCAACATAATTACAGCTTTATTCTTGTTCTCTCAGGGGTTCAAGATAATCCTTGAAGTCTTCAAGTTTTCTGAGCCATCAAAGACAGACTGCATTGGCGTGCTTGTCAGAAGTACATGTTTTATGTTCCAAAAATCCAAATCCCTCCACATCTCGCTGTGCCATGCAGTGTCTACAGTGACAGTTCTTCTAAGTCTTGTGTGATCCCCTCCACTAGCTCAAATTACCCTTCTGAATTGTTAATGATCAGTTAACCATTTTCTGTTCTGCGATTTTACAGATTCTTACGCTGGGAAATACTAGAAAGAAGACACCTTGTCTTGATTAACAATGATTTTAAAAAAAATGTTTGTCAGATACTGGCTGGCCTGTATGGAGGTTCATGGTACAAGGACAACCACAAAGAGTTTTTTTTTCAGTTGTTAAATTAATTCTGCTAGGTCATGGAGGATGGCACTTAGTGTGGGGTACAGTTTTCTGTTCTTCTACCCTTAGCTGAAATAAAAGTCTGTTTTGTCATGCCCACGTAAAAAGGATAATGCCAACTTGGCCATGAACTCTTTTACAGATTGCTCCCACCTTGTGCTCTTTTTATTCAGTTTAAAGAACATTGTAACAAAATAACCTTCAATTATGGTAAGTGCTTGGTCATTTCAATCACAATATTCTTGCCCCAGAATGCAGTTTAAATATTGTCAGGGCATGATATGTGACAGCAGTAAAATCATCATAAATTAATATAAGCACATGACGGCGACCAAACCAGATCATGCTCTGACCTAGCACAAACTCCTGCTAAAGGCAAGGCTGGCTCATTTACAATCGAGATAAGACTGTCAGATTGGCGGAATGCCTGAGGAAACAATTTGGTTGAATGTAGGAGAGAGAAATGAGTTTGGGCTTGTTTCACACCATTTGAAAATCTGAAGTAAACAAGAAAGCAAGTTTAATTTCAAACATATTGTCATGTGTACAGAACACAGTGAAATTCTTATTTGTACGTCTGACCAACATGTCACTAGTATTCGGTCACTGGATCATGGAGATTAAAGCTTACCTCGAAACCTGCGGATCCTTCCTTTCTCCAAAATGATTTGTACAAATATCCATCCATCCATCCATTTTCCAACCCGCTGAATCCGAACACAGGGTCACGGGGGTCCGCTGGAGCCAATCCCAGCCAACACAGGGCACAAGGCAGGGAACCAATCCCGGGCAGGGTGCCAACCCACCGCAGGACACACACAAACACACCCACACACCAAGCACACACTAGGGCCAATTTAGAATCGCCAATCCACCTAACCTGCATGTCTTTGGACTGTGGGAGGAAACCGGAGCGCCCGGAGGAAACCCACGCAGACACGGGGAGAACATGCAAACTCCACGCAGGGAGGACCCGGGAAGTGAACCCGGGTCCCCAGATCTCCCAACTGCGAGGCAGCAGCGCTACCCACTGCGCCACCGTGCCGCCCCTTGTACAAATATTAATCTGAAAATTCATTTATATAGATAGGGGCACTGGATACTACAGTATGGACAATAAAGAAAATATAACGCATTCTTGTAATATTAGTAAGATAGAAAGATTACATATACAGTATGTAAAAGACATAATGGATGGGATGGAAAGTAGTTATTTTTCTTGCCAGGAGACCATTATGTAAGGCAGCGTTTCTCAACCTTTAAGTATTTGCAACCCGTGTTTTCATAACAGTTTTAATCACACCCCCCTAACGTTTTTTTAAACCCTGATAAAATTTATTTCTATATTTTTTTCTGCCGATACACCGCTACAAGTTTAAAATTTCCCTACGAATAGCGAAATTACGCCATATATGGCAACATTTACGACCCCTTTTTTGCCCCACAGTTTGAGAATTGCTGATGTAAGGATAGTGCAGATGGAGGCACTGGATTGTTCTTGGTCTCTTTTCCAGTCAGGGAGAAAAAATAGTTGTACTGGGAGAGGCTGCCTGCCAAGGACAGTTCATCCCACAGCATTATAGGTCATGGTGCTTCTCTGGGATGGCCTTGGTTTGGACACCCACAGGATTGCATGGGACTTGTAATTTAGGAGGGCAGCCCTGTTGGAGTCCCTGGGAACTGTCAGAGGGTGCTGGTGGGTGAGGACTTCCCCTCATCATGGAGATTTGTCCTAACACGGAGGTGCTATCTGGAAGCAATGTGATTGTAAAGGAAGTAGTCCTGGTTTCTGGCATAAAACAGGCCATGTCACCTCACTTGGGGAGTTAGAGTTGAGAGGTAGTGGACAATAGTCGCTGGAGAGGTGTGGAACAGAAAAGGAATTAAAGAGAATAAGAATTGTGACTGTAGTTGTACTATACTTAAACAACAGAAAAAGTCTTATTTGAACCCAGGACTGTCTCTTCTGTGGTTGTATCTGAGGTTTGTGATGCTGTTATGCACCCTACATACTATATATAGTAATCTGTAGGGGGGCGTCACTGAGACCCAAACCCGAGACACAGTAATACCAGGCACACTTCTGAGTTAAAATAAAGAATATTTATTCCAACAATCACACTCCTCCACAATCACCTACCCAAAGATCAGCCAAAATGATGCAATCAAACAATAAATCGATTGACAATCTGTCTTCCGGGTAGCACTTCTGGACCATAAGGCAAAGTAGGGAGATCCTCCCCAGACAGCCCCCTTATTGTTATGTAGGGTTCCCAACATGTCTGCACGTCCAGACTCCATTTCCCAAGCATCCCTGCAGGTGTTCCAGCTGAGTTTCTATGTGAGGACCACTGCCACCTAGCATATGGGGGATGGAAGTGCTCCTAACTCCCGGGTATCGCAGGTCCTTCCATTATTTGATACCAGACGGACACAAAGTTTTTTTTTGTTACGCCAGCCAATCTGTCTATTGTTCCACTCTGGCTCCCTGTCCAGGTATGAAATCACCCCCTTTCCTGGCCAGTACACCTGTCCTCCTTCAACTATATATATATATATTGTGACGGATGGCCGGGGCCCATGCCAGGCCGGGACGCCCCCGCAACATATGTACCAGGGGGACAAGGATGGAAAACCCAGTATCTCCCCCTGGACTCTAGATGGTAGCCTCCATGGGTTGCAGCGGTGCCTCGGACTCCCCCAGGGCTTCATGGGGGTTGGAGTTCTGTGCAGCCCTGTTGGGTTCCAAAGGCGCTGCCAGGGGGTGCTGCAGCAGGAACTGCTGGCCCCTTTTGGGCACTGGTTTCATCACACCCGGAAGTGCAGCCGGATGTCGGCAATCAAGCACCTGGAGCCAGCAACCACCTCTCAGCGTCCAGAGTCGGGTGGAGGAGGACAAGATCGCCAGGGAGGAGGAGTGGTGGTGCCAGAGAGAAGTGTTTAGTGCTTGAGTTTACGTTTGGGACTGTGTCCTGCCTGTGGACCCACAGGAGAAGAGAAAAATAAACATTTGTTTTATTTTACACGTGCCTTGGTGTGAATCTGTGTCAGGTCGGGCGCATATATAGCGCCTTTATTACTATATATATATATAAATATATGATTTTGTGGTGGCTGCTCCTTTTCTCTTGAATGGCTTGCCCTATTATATTAGGTCTTACCCAACTTTGGCCATTTTTAAGTCATCATTAAAGTTTTATCTCTTCTCACTGGCATTTGACCCTGCAAGAGGCTGACATTATGTTTGTATATGCTGGTTCATGTACATTCATGATGATAAATATGTATGGATAGTATTTTGAGTTTATCTTTTATGTAATGGTGGGTTATGCTTGCAGTTTGTGTTGTATTTTTTTAAATGCTTCTTCTCCACTTTCTTGTACAGCACTTTGGTTCAGTTTTGGCTGTTGTAAAACTGCTTTATAAATAGTTTGCCTTGCCTTGCACTTTCCACATTTTGTTTGTTATATTGCAGCCTTATGTTAAAATCATTTAAATATTTTTTCCCTCATCAAGCAACACAAATGACAAAGTGAAAAGGGATTCTTGATTTCTTTTGCAAATTTATTAAAAATAAAAAAAAGTTCACTATCCATCCATTTTCTACTCAATACAAAGTCACAGGTGATAAGAGTCTATCCCTACAAGATGGAAGTCATCTTTTGGTGCAGGGCCAGTCCATCTCCATCGCTGATGTCATAATCAATCAATCAATAAATGAATAGAAAGAGAAGCTTAGGGTAGACTGACATTTTTTGACTTCAGCTCAGCATTCAACACCACCAGCCCCCTGAGGTGTAGTAGTGAATCTTAGGGACCTTGAACTGAACAGCCCCCAAAGTAAATGTAAATGGATCCCTCAGTTTCTGGCTGCTAGACTGGACATTGTCAGGCTTGGAGAATGCACAACTAATAGTCTCATTTTGAAAACCAGTGCACCCCAAGTCCTTCTAAACATGGTATGAACGATCAGGTCCCAACAACTCCGAACAAACAACTTCATTTTTGAACAACTGCTTTTGTATGACGGAATGAGATGCAAGGTCAAGGTAAAGTCACAACTTGGGGAGATCACTAAATTCTTCAGCTGTTAGATTAAGTAAATGAGTCATTTTTGTTCCCAGTTTTGGCAGCTGTACAGAATATGCTGCTCCATGTCAGAACATGCCAAGGAAACACACATAGGCTTAAGCAGTTTTGAGGGAAAAAATTCCCTTAATTGCGATGGGAATTTTAAACAATTAGTAAAGTTTAATTCAAGAATAAAAAGTACAGGCATATAACATTTTGTCACAGATTTCCATTTAACTCTTTTTACCTTTTGTAGGACAGCACAATTACAATAATCACAAAAAAATATAAAAACAAGATGGGTCACGAAGACTCGATTACAACACAGCACCTTACAAGTCATGTTCTAAAAACAGAAAACAGAGGGCATGACATTTTTTTGATTAGCATGAGCAATGAGTAAGCAAAAATGCCGCTTATTACTTACAGTGCATTTGTGTCTGTTGTTAGAACGATGATGGCAGCTACAAAGGCAAAGTTCAGATCTAAAGGTCTATAACAAGTAGAAAAAAACAGAGTCAGTATGGCAACTGTATGTACAGTAATAAATACATTTACAACAGGAATGAATCAAATGAGCACAATTTACTCCATATAGTGACATTTTTTTAAATTAATTAATTCAAGCACAGGGTATTGGGGGGTGGTCGTCTATCTCAACAACTTCAGGTATAAAGGAAGGACCAACACTGACGGGATACCAGCCCACCACAGGGCACGATCACTTAGAGTGTGTCAAGTCACAATCACTGGCACAACATTATAAGTTACTGTGGCTCAGTTACTAAGGGACTGGACTGTAAACTCTTCTGGTTCAGCCCTACTGTTAAGAGTCTAAACCTTAACCTACTAGTGCTGACATTACAGTAACAGATGTAAATCACATTTTTGTGAATATATTTTTTTATTGAAAGAACAAAAGAAATAAAAAAAGAAACAGGATGTATGATATTACAAGATACAAAAAAACAAACAACCCTCCACTGGCACCCCCCACACGATAACTGTTTTATCGTGAATATTGTTGTATTGACATGAGAGTGTCATGATTTGGTATGATGTTGGGTCCTCAAAGGCTGCCAGTGTTTATTACCGTCGTTAGGTCCGCTTCTGGCGTTGCTAGGGGTGTGGCTTCTAAGGTCATAACCCATGTGTAATCGACATGATGGGATAAAAGAGTGAGTGCAAATCCTTATCAGATCTGCCAATACCAGATCTCTGAAATATTCAAAGTTTATCATTGTGATCATTTTTATTTATTTATTTAATATTTCTTTACATACTGTATTGAGGTTTTGTTCTGTTCTGTGTATTGAATTGTATTGACCCCTTCTTTTTGACACCCACTGCACGCCCAACCTACCTGGACAGGGGTCTCTCTTTGAACTGCCTATCCCAAGGTTTTTTCGATTTTTTTCCCTACAAGGGGTTTTTTTTTTGGGAATTTTTCCTTGTCTTCTTAGAAAGTCAAGGCTGGGGGCCTGTCAAGAGGCAGGGCCTGTTAAAGCCCATTGCGGCACTTCTTGTGTGATTTTGGGCTATACAAAAATAAATTGTATTGTATTGTATTGTATTTCTCACATGTATACATTTGGCCCTTGTTCTCTTAACCACGATTATTATCTTTCGTGTTAGGCTTTGGTTTCATTTCATTTATATCTTTTGTTTTGTTTTTTATGCTAATCTCTGTTTTTTTTGTTGTAAAAGCTTACCTGCCAGTTTGGTGAGAGAACAGAAAAGCACTGTACTAGTCTGTGGTGCCCCATGCCCTCAACCCAGCACAATTCACCTTGGGCATCTAGTAGTTGTGAGTGTCAACGGTAGAGAGAAACATGACACTGACTGAGAAATGTTAAAGTAAAAATAATGTCCTTTATTTACAGTGTGTTTCAGTCTTATATATCAGGCAAACAACTCTTTGATAGCTGTGGTGGTTGTAGTTAAAGGATATTGTACATAGCGTACCACAAAGTATCTACTCTGGTCATGTGCTTTTTCAGTCTACATGCCTCATTTAAACCAGAGTATCTCAAAATACAAGGTGAACTACTACAGCAATGCAGATGATTCACAGCTTTATTTATTTATAGCACCTGATGACCCTGATGCTCTTTGCCCTCTGATCAAATGTCTTACTTCTGAATGGATGAGTAGTAACTTTGTCAAGCTAAATAAGGACAAAACTGAAACCTTAGTCATTGGTAAAAATGGAAATAATGAGGGTACTAGAAATAAACTTGACCCCTTAGCATTAAATGTCAAGGGGGAAGTAAGGAATTTAGGTGTAATATCTCTTGTGACCTAATTAGCAAATTGCTAATTAAACAGATTACTAGGACTGCATTTTTCCATTTAAGGAACAATGCAAAAGTTAGACTTTTTGTAACCTTGCAAGATGCTGAGAAATGAATTCATGTTTTTGAATTTACCTGAGTAGATTACCATAACTCACTCCTAACTGGTCTACCTAAGAACAATGCAGGTCAGTTGTAGTTAGGCCAGAATGCAGCAGTAATAATTCTAACCAGAAAAAGGAAATCTGAGAACATCTCACCAGTCTTAGCGTCATTCCATTGGTTACCCGTGCTCTTTAGAATTGACTTTGAAATCCTGCTAATGGTATATAAAGCCTTAAATAATTTTGTTCCTGCCTACATTTTGGACAGCCTGTCTGCCTACACTCAAAACCTTAGATCTTCTAATAGAGATATGTTTATTTTATTACAGGCCAAGCATAAAAAAAGCAGTGAAGCAGCCTTTTGCTGTCATGAACCAAAAACCTGGAATAATTTACCATCTGAGACATGCCAGAGTAATAACTGTGGATCTTTTCAAAAATCTGCAAAACAAAAACACTTTTTTAATTTGCTTTTTTCCAGGCGACAGTTTAGTTCTACTGTCGTGGCGAAAAATTGTCACCACAAGGCTTTTTACCTGAAATGAAGACTTTTAAGAGGCTCAGGATAGACAGACAGAGTTTATAGCCTTATTGCAATAAAACAACAATAATAATAACATGGACTCAACCCAATACGGCCAAATTGAGCTGAGCCCTGAACAATTCAGAACTCAAAACTTATATAGTAATTTCTTATCACTCTGACCTCGCTCAAATTAGCTCATTTGCTGTTTTTCTCTGACTCCCCTCTGCACCTGTCCGACAGATACCTCGAGTTCTCATGGGAACCATTATTATCTCCTGACTTCCCCTACAGCTGGCCTCTGGTATTTTACTGTCTATTGTCTGTCTTTAGTTTCTGTTTTGCTTATTATGATTGGCCTAGGCTGATCAGATGTTCCCTTCTTCCATTTTTGGGCATTCTTTTATCATTTCCTTTCCCTTGGCCTTCAAGCTATTTTTTATCTAGCGGCTGAAGCTAAGCTTTAATTAAAAAGAAATATAGCATATACCTTTATTTAATTTTTCTGCATGGCAGGCCTGATATCCATCCATCCATTTTCCAACCCGCTGAATCCGAACACAAGGTCACAGGGGTGCTTATATATTTTTCTATATTTATTTATACTAGTACATGAATATAATAATTTTATTTTTCATGCATTACATCATCTTGACCTTGTTAGTAGCAATGCCTTTTGCTGTTTCTGTTGATTCACTATTCCAGCTGGCAAATTGGTAATTCTGCTTCAAGCTTAAAAATAATGCAATATGGCTAATGTTTTTTATTTAACTATTTGCTTGACATATCTTATTTGCTTGACATATCTAAATTAAGCTAAATCTAATGCTTTAGAAGCTGTTAATTATTTTTATGGCTATTGATGTTAATATATGCTATTTATGCTTAATGTATAAATTTTTATCTTCCATACTACTCTTATAGACTATACTTACATAGACTTACAATATCCTTCATGGATTTTAGAATATATTCACTACTTTCCACTTTTTTCTGTTTTGTTTCCTTTTTTTGGTTCTTCTGTGGGGGCATTTTGCACCACCACCACCTGATCAACGTCCTGTGCAGCCGCCTGAGATGTTTGAATAAAAGCAGGTACGCCAACTTCCCATGAGACCTGCTGCGTCGAATCCTCCAAGATTAAGCCTAAAGCCCCTGCAGATTTTTGGGTTTTTTTTTGGTATTTTTACTGCCCCCCAGCTATCTGACCTTATCATTGGGCTCATTTTTAAAAAGCAAACTCTTTATTAATTACATGTCAATCTTATATAAGAGTGTGTTAGTTATTTTTGTATGTTATTTATACTTTATTATTCTAACCTATTTTAATTTGAGTTCTTTTTGCTTGTAACTATTTCTTTGACATCTTGTGAAGTACTTTCAGCTACATCTTGTATATGAAAATCTGCTATAAAAATAAAGGTTGTTGCTACTGTTTTTGTTGTTGTCTCTTTCGCGTTTCTCAAAAACATTTGTGTCCCTGCCATAACTCCTAGGCTCTCTCTGCCTCCCCCTCATATCAAAACATGGTGTCATTGAGTTCTCTCAAATTCTTTTCTTTGATACAGTGGCCTTGAATGAGGCAATCCTTGTGGAAAGGTACTGACGAATGACCGAAACGTTTCCTTAGCTGAATCTGGATGAAGGATAATTGGTTTCTTCTCAGTGTGACCGCTTTGATCATTCGTTACCATGTAGTTAAATACAGTGACATGTTAACTAAAAGGTCCCAAGCATTCATCTTCTTACAAGCACTAGTTATTTTTATCTAAACTTAATGCGTGTACTTTGTACTTTGCTTTTACGTTTGCATGTTTTCCATCGGAGCCTGTTCATCAGATATACACATACAGTACAAAATGTAGTGAAATGCTTAGTCCATCCTGGCCACGTTGAGTTCTTTAGCTTTTTTCCTGTAAGATTGACATTTATATTCGTTTCACTTAAAAATGTCATTTTGTCCTAATAATCCTACATTCCTATGTTACCATATCACAAAATTAAGTCCTATTTAACAATCTGTAAAAATCAATATTTTTCACCCCAATACACCGACCCAGTGAGAAAATAATAATAACAATAAATAGTGACTAATCAAAAGTGGCAGCAATCCACAGCCGGACTGAAACAGAAAACATCCCGGAGGATGAGTACCCACCATCACTAGCCACCAGAAAGTCAATCTGCCTCAAGCTTGGTGACCCAAAGTCACTCCTTGATTTTGGGGTCTTTTGGGGTCAGACACCCCATTAGTTCTCAATGTGGAGGACTCAAGAAGAGTTCAGTTATCGAAAGAAGATTCCAAAGAGTCAACAGGAGCAGAACTACATCTGTATTCCACTTTGGAGAATCATTTTGCTTAAAAACAAAATCTAAAGTAGCTGGTTTGTATTTTTAACTTGTAACAGTCGGTCTTCTGCTGCCAGAGGGTGAGAAGCATTGTCTTTGCCTCAGTATCACTTTATGCATGTGAGGAAAATATTGTCAAACATTTGTCACCATGAATGAAGGTGAAACTATGGGCTGCTTTTGTTTTTCCGTTTTTCATTTGACTTTCCCAATGAATGAAGTCAGGCGCACCCTTCTTCACTCTTTTAGATACTGTGAAGTGCAGCTAAAGGCTTTATGAAAGTAAACCAGATGAACAACATTTTTTTCCTGCTCTGTCTTTTTTATGTAAGCAAGTGATCTCCATGCTTGCTGTGTATGAACAAATACCATTAACACGTCACCATCTGACTCTGTGTGGCAGCCCAGCCCAGCCCCAGTAACTGAATTCAGGCACCTCACCAGTTTTAAACCAAAGGTAAATGAGTAGTTAGACAAGCTAAGCTTTAAAAAGAAGTGGATAATAATAATAATAATGTAGAAATTCATCTATTGTTGAGAGTGCTGCTTGACACAGGGGAGCCTCGGTATGTAATGAATGGCGTTTGTGCGAGGCAAATGTTAGCAGGTGACTCACAAGGAGTGTTTATGTGATACTTGCCCTTTGTGTATGGTAGCCAAAAACGTAACAGTGAAAGGTTTACACAGAACACCTAGAGAGGCTGTTAATTCCACAGTTATAATAGCTCCAGAACGTGACAAAATGAGGGAAGAAAAGATATCACTTAATTCTAGGAATCCTACTGGGTATCGAGCATTGTGAATCAATAATTAGCTTTTGCTGAATAGGTACACTGGAAGAAATTTACAAGAAAATCCAAAGTCCACAAAGAATGCACTGCAGTTGGTGTTTAAACGTGGGGTAGAAGTGTGGCGGGACAACAATCCCAATTAGATACAAGAACTACAGAAACATGCTCAGTGCTCCATACCCCTTACCACTACACTACCACTATTTGCCAGCAAAGCCACTGCAATTAGGCACACCTCTCACTAATTAAATCAATACATTTATTTAAGGGAAAAGTAAAAACTCACTAGCAGTAGGCTACCAGATGCATTTGCCATCTTTTTTAATAATGTGAGCGTGACCCAGTTGTTCTTAGATAGCTTTCCGTGTGTTGGCCCTGCTGTTTCACCCTCCTAGTAACCTGGATTCAATTCTTGGCCCCACCTGTGCAGAGTTTGCCAAATTCTATATGAACACTTGAGTTTGCTCCCACAGATGAATTGCTGTGAGTGGGTTTGCCTAGTGAAGGATTCATATTTAAACTTGTTATCCATTCCTACCAAGACAAGCTCCATTTCCCCATTATCCATTACTGGAAAAACCAGGGGAGGCCAGCTCTGATCCTGGAGAGCCACAGTGGCCACAGGTTGTCATTCTAACCATTTTCTTAATTAGTGACTAATTTTTGCTACTAATTTACTTCATTTAATTTATTTGCTATTTAAGACTCAGACCCTTTTAAATCAGGGATGAGCAATATCAGTCCTGGTGGGCTGCAGTGCCTTTAGGTTTTTGTTCCATTCCTATTGCTTTGTGAGAAATCATTCATTGCTGATGAAGGACATATTGCTCAAATGACATTTTTCTGCTTCATTGTCTCACTTGTTAAGATTTTGAACCCTTAATTGCTTATTTTAGCAATTCATTGTATTTACTGCTCCTTGCTGGCAATAAGATGCAAATGACAAAGGATCCAGCAGTTCTCCGTCTCAGTTGTCTCCATCTCCACCTGTGTGTATTCATCATTCTCTGTTTGGCTTAATTAAGTACTCAGAAGGGAAACTGAAAAGAAAGTGAAGAACTGAAAATTACTCATCTATTTTAGGCTTCCAATCACTTGGAGGATACACATATCACTTGAAAGGAAAAAAAATCATTTAAGAATGAACTGACTTGGTAGAGTTAAAACACTAACAAGCCATGAAATTAAATCAGATCTGTTATTGGGGAGGATTGGCTCCTAATTAAGCAACTGGGTGGAACAAAAACCTGCAGCCACTGCGGCTCTCCAGGATCAGAGTTGGCCACCCCTGCCATAAACTTTATCTGTTCATCCGTCTTCTGTACTGACATTGAATGCTGTTGCTTTTTCGCCTCATTCTGAGTAAATTCTAGCAACTGTTATGCATGAAAATCCCAGGAGGCCAGCAGTTCTAGAAATATTTAAAGCAGCCTGTCTGGTATGAAAAATCAGACCACATTTGAAATCTCTCAGGTGACATTTCTCCCCATTCTGGTGTTTGATGGGAACATTAACTGAAGTTCCTTACCCCAGTCTGCAGGATGTTATACATTGCGCTGCTGCCACATGATTGGCCGATTAGACAATAGCATGGATAAGCAGGTGTCCAGGTGTTCCTAATAATTTGTTCAGTGAGTGTAAAAAACATGAAAATGTACACAAATAATCCAATCAGCTGAAACTCTGTAACCACAGATCTGCCGTCCATGCTCTCAAACCCTTTCTTTCTCATTTCCTTAATTCTCATTTGGCTAACTGGTTTCATTCATCTCACCACTTTGTAAGCCTTCTCTATACACAATTTGTTAATTTCCTGTAGACTTTAAGAAAACGTATGTGATACCACTTTTAAAAAAGCTTTTTGGAAACTACTATCTAGTCACCCATCTAATATCTTAATACTGTACATAATTCACCAGTCTCCTCACTCACTCACTTACTCACTCACATCTGTCCAAAGCCGGATGCGCAGTTGCCTTCTGCGCAGCTGCCCGAAAAACCTTACGAGATTGACATCGCAGCAGGCGGCGGATTTACAGCCGCGAAAATTCAAAGCGAAAGGCAACTTCGACCGACATCCAACCCCAACATCGCGGGAATTTACGGCCGCGAAAATTCAAAGAGAAAGGCGACTTCAATTAAAGCTCTAGAGGCCTGAAAGGCGATTTCGACTACAGCTCGAGGCCTAATTACGCATTCATTCAATACACCTATATCAGGTTTGTGGTGCTTATACTTATTACTATTCTACTCGTGCCCGTTTCATCTTACGTTGTCGAAACGGGCTCTTTGTCTAGTTTACAATAAAAAAAGACTTGAGGGCATATAAACCATCAGCCCTCCTTGGTACTTTAGGACAATGACATCACGCATTCCAACACAACATGTTTTGCACAAGGGGGAGATTTATCCAAGCCCATCTACTGTCAGGAATCTAAGTCAGGACTGTCTTAACGCATGGGCACGCTGGGCAGTTCACGGGGGTCCCACTAGCATAGGGGCCCACGTTTTTTCTGATAAATATTTATGTTCCTGTTTTGCTATCAAAACAGGGGCCCCAGTGCTCTATTTTGCCTGGGGGCCTATGATGCTGTTAAGATGGCCCTGATCTACGTGTTTAACTAAGAAAACAATAATGTGTACATCTGGCTCATGTTGATTTGATTTTTGTATTTGATTTATTCTTTTTGCTGTTATGACAGTGACCTCATCATGCTGCTGTTTCGATCACCTCTGTGACTCCATTTGTTTACTAGTAATGGTGTTCATTGCTGGTCTCGTTTCCTGTTGCTACAGATGACTTTCTCGTGGCTTAGGTATTAAAAATGACATCACTCTGGGCGTAGTGTCTAGTTTGGGATTTTTTTTTCTCTATACAAATCAAACTGTTTTAACAGCGATTTCCTAAATTCAGGTTTCCTTATTGGTACTGAACTACTGTGTTTATTTTTTGAAAAAACACTGTTGACAGTTTTTGACAATCCTTCCTGATATGCTGACCTTTTTTTCTGATCCCTGACAATGTCTCTGCTCTTTCCCAAAATTTAAATTTACCTTTTCATCTACTGGTCACACATTTGTGCCTTTATTTCTGAGCATTCGCTTTTCTCTTTTAACACTCTTAACAACCTTCAGCCACAAACACTCCTTCACATTCTAGAGGTGCTTCTGTATTCTCTGTCCTTTTAGATCTTTCATTGGCTTTTGATATGGCGAAGGAGTTGCTGTCTGTTTTGATCTTTCAACAACATGATCTCATAGCTTCTGTGCTGGACTGTTTGAAATCATGCATCCCTAACTGACCTTGTGTGTCATTTCGTAACTTGCTAACCAGACCTCAGCAGCTCTCCATAGATACTGTATGTACAGTACTTCAAGGACTTATACTGACCTATATTTCTTCTTACATTATATCTGGGCATTCATATATTGCTAAGGCTTTTTCTATTTCCTGTACATTGGTTAGGAAAAATGGTAGACCTGAGGTCCTCCCAAGATAAAAGTTCCAGTCCCAGAAATTTGAGCTTACCAGAAGGTAGCTGCATTGTATGTGCTTGATGTGCAGAGTATGATGCAGCTGTCATTCTTCTTCTTCTTCTTCTTATCATGTAATTGGTCTGCAGTTTGCCTCCATGCTGAGCAAATGTTACTGCTTTTCATTTTCTTCTACCTTGTCAACTTCTTCATCAGTTTGCCAATGCCTTTTGTCATAACAAAGAAGTGAACCCCAATAACTTTGCAGAGGTTGCCAGTAGCCTAATTGCTTCACCAGCTTGTATCACATCATAAGCTTTTGATTAAGACCAAGATCAAGGTTACAGTTCCATTGGTTCATCAGTAATCACAAGACATATGAACACAACCCTTATCTATCTATCTATCTATCTATCTATCTATCTATCTATCTATCTATCTATCTATCTATCTATCTATCTATCTATCTATCTAGGACACAAGCTGGATGGAAGGACCGGTGGAGAGAGCATCTCCAAGGCACTACCTCTCCTGGAACACTAGAGGGCAGCCCTACTGGACAGCTGTGGCACCACAGATTCTCACAGGGCATGCTGGGACTTGGAGTTTGGCAGAGTCCTGTTGGGTTACGTGGGCACCGCCAGGGAGAGCTGCAGAGCCCTACAACGGACTTCCACCGACATCTGGGAGTAATACTGATGAGCCACCTGGACCACTCCCAGGAGTAAAATAAATGGAGTGGCCACACTGCATTTGAGGAGCCAGAGTCGGCAGGAAGTGGACGAAATTTGCTGGGAGAGGAGTGGAGGCAGAGAGAAGACAGAAAGAGAGAAGGAAAAGATAGTGCTTTGTCTTGTGGTCATTGTGTTCTTGTGGAGAGTGAAGAAAGCACTATATATATATATATATATATATATATATATATATATATATATATATATATATATATTGTGGAATGAAGCCCGGACACAGACAGGCAGACACCGATGGCTTACACCCAAACACACGTTTATTATACATAACTCCTATTTACAAGTGTATCACACACAACCCAGCACCCCAGCACCAAACTCCCTTAAGTCCAGGCCTCTATCACAATGCCTTTCTCTCTTCCTGACCGCCTCCACTTCTATCCTCCGAGCTATGTCCACTTCCACTCGACTCCAGCTATCGAATGGAGGGAGGAGGCCCCTTTTATGTTCACCCGGACGTGCTTCAGGTGCCTCCTGATGAACTTCCGCTAGCACTTCCTGGTGTCGTGGAAGTGCTGGCTGAGCACCCGGAAGCACTCCGGGTGTCCCTGGTAATCCTTCCGCCAGCACCTTCGGGTGTGGCAGAAGTGCTGATGGCCAGGGCTCTTCAGGCATCTGGGTGCCCCTTGGCAGTGACCATGGGCCCCTATAGGGTTGAGCTTCCATGCTCTGTTCCCGTGGTCCCCATACCAACCAGGGCGGCTGCCGTCTCGTGGTCCAGAGGAGGCATAGTCCCTCTCCCGGTCCTTCCAGGCATCTCGGCTGGGTACTGCCCCCAGCCGCTCGCCACTATATATATATATATATATATATATATATGTATATTGTGACCGCTGCTGCAGAAACTGCCTCTTAAACAGTTCTTCAATGGGAAATAAACACACTCTTACACCTCCTCTTTGCGGGATCAGCTGCAGGCTTGCTAGCTTGCTGCACAAACGTGCTCCTCATGTGGGGCTTTGAACATTTAAAAGACCGAGCCGTGGCCGTCCTGTGTCTCATTCTCCTGTCTCTCTTCCCCCAGACTCCCCCTCCTCCGGCCACTGCTTCCAAGCCAAAGTACCCCCTTGATGAAGAAGACTTTGTGTTTTTTTGAGCAGAAATTGAGGCCGTTGCATTAAGTTTTACAGCTGTTCCTTGCAAGGCCAGATCATCTCTGTAGGAGACCTGTGTTTGTTTCTGCCTAAACAGCAATGAAGTTTGTACTGCTTGGAAAACCTTCTGTACTGTATCATCTGTGCAACTTTGTGACCCAAGCTTGACAATATATATATATATTGACTTCCCTAGTGGTTGATCTTCTGCTACTGCTGTCTGTTCATCTTGAAAACAGACAAAAAAAAAGATGCTGACAGAAATAGAGAAGCAGAAGGAGATCCCCCAGCACTTTCTACCAAGGTGGAGGCTGTCATGATTCACACCGTGTTCTAAAAATAAAAAGACAATAAAAAAAAACTCAAGAAACATATGATGTGCTCCTGAGTCATCTGGATTGTAGCAGCAACAAGGAGTGTGAACAAAGCAGGTAGCATGTAGTGTGAGAAACCCCTAATAGGTCTTGCTATTTGTTTTGACTGAAGGATTTTGAACTTTGCTGATTCCATTTTTGTGTTTATTTTCTATTTGTATATTTCTTTCCATGATATTGACATTTCTAAACATTACTAGTGAAACATGTGGACCTACAGAGCTAATATAAAATTCAAATAAAAACCTAGTTAAAGATAAGGAGCTGTTGGTACCTCTTATGTTTTGTAAACAGTTACTTCTATCAGTTCCTCTCCAGAGTTCCAGATTAATGTATTTTATTACTTGTGGTGGCTTGTACAGAGCAAACTGAAGATGACCTTGTGGTAACTGTGCTGGGAAAAAATTGAAACAAGAAAACTGAAAAATACAAACAAGATATAATAAATGAAAGATGCAGTATATCACATTATACATAAATCAATACTTATAAAAATATGCATGCCAAATAAAAAACACCACACAGAAATAGTTTAAGGATATAAAAGCAATCCTTGCATATGATGGGAAGTTTTGAGTATTTGATGATCTTTTCGTTTGTCGTCATGCATTTCTTTCTTGTTCTCATTCTTGCATTCCATATCAGGACTTTATCTTGCATGCCTGTGCCGTGTTTACCTGCTGCTCAGTTGCTTCTTATTCAGGACCATTTCTTGCTTGTCTGTGTGCTTCAGTGTGTTGTCTTCTTATTGTTTCTTGTTCTTCGTCACTTAAGTGCCTTCTGTAGTGTGCTTGATGGCCAGCAGATGTTGTTGCTCTTCTTCTTCTTCCTGCCATCATGGTGGTTAGCACTTTGTTTTTCTATCAGTTTGCTGTACACACAAGCTCAGTTCAACTTGCTGTCCTTTATGCATGTTTTTGAATTAGGATGATGTTTCCATAAGCACACTGTTTTTAGAAGATAAATAAAGGAACATTTTGAATTAGGGGATGTTTGACACGATAAAAGGCTACAGTTGTTTACCTCGTTTTTACCTGCAGGGGGCATAAGAGCAACCTAAACCTCATATATTGAATTGTGTGGACACAAGCCCCAGGTTCAAATAAGACTTTACTGATAACAGAAAAAGTTACTTCTTTGCAAAGTTTGTACTTGTACAGACACAAGCACAATACAATTCTTTTACTTCTTCTCTCATTTCCTCCTCCACTGTTCTACTGCCTCACTACTCCCTGGCGAGCTTTATCCTTCCTCCACACCTGACTCCAAGTCACCTGGATGAAGCGGAGCAACTTCTTTTATACCGGACTCAGGAGTACTTCTGGTGCTACCACACTGCATCCAGGAAGCACTTCCAGGTCAGGTGGAACCTCTCCATGACAGAAGAACCTGCCTCCAGTAGTTTCCCCCTTGCAGAAACTGAGGACTCCATTAGGGTTTCCCACTAACACTACAACTACCATTCAGCCAACAGGTAACCATAGCAGTGGGATACCGCCACCCATTATACTGGGGGAACACATAACCCTGGGAGACAGTCTCTCTCTGTCCTACACCTATAATGGCCCCTCACTTGGGATAGGCTCCACTAAGCAACCTGGTCAGGACACCTGCCCCTCCTTTTCCGGCCAGGTAAGGACGAAATCCCAGCCTACCTGTGTCATCTATGACAACATAAGAACTTACACCTGATTATGAATTCTGAACATGTATCTGCCATGCATTTCTCCATGTCTTCTGTTCTTGCATTCTATGCCTTGCAGTAGATGCTTAGCAGATGTTGCTGTTGTTCTTTTTTTTTCCTATTATGGTGTTCATTATCACATAATCAGCTTCTGTAATTTGCTTAACACTTAGCAGATGTCACTGCTCTTCTTTTTCTTCCTGTCATGTCATGTGAATTTGTGATCATTTTGCCATAATAAACTCACAGCCGCAGGTCATTTGGCCAAGACTGCTTTTACCTAAAGTTGTTTGAATTTCCAGAACATTTCACCCAATAAGCTTTTGATTAAGACCAAGATCAAAATTCTAGCCTCTGTACTTTGCAAGAAATAGCGTAACAGACAGAAAGACCTTCACATTTTCGAATAATAGATTCCAATGATGCCAACCTATCACAGCCATCTTAATTCTGTGTTTTTCACAAGGCCACAGCCATGTTGTTGCTGGTCACAGCTCCAGTTGCTATCATGTAACTGATCATGCATGATCCTATTTAAAATAACATTGAGCTAAGCATTGTGTTAAAAATACAAATCCTTTCAAGACTGTTTAGGAAGGGTGAATTCCTTTTGGCAACCAGGAATTCTACTTTGAACATGTTAATTGGTCAGTTGATTCTTCAGCTCCCTGTCAGCTTCAGACCTTTCTTTTCTTGTCATCTCCCACTTCATGTTTTATATATCTGTGGCTTTTTTAACATGCCTTTGTCGTTTAATGAGAGTATAAGAAGCTAAAGAACATGAAGGAAGAAACTAAAAAAAATAAAGCCCTCATTGTCAGTACCCCTTAACATTAACCAGCTTGTATTGAAACAAGCATAGAACAGAAAAAACAGAAAAGGTATGCCAGACCTGAATAAAAAAAGACCATAAAATAGAGTTTATGCTCAGGAACCAAATATGTGAAATTCACAGGCAGAGAGAAAAGGAAAGTGTCTTGAAATTTTGTCTAAAGGCAAAATCAAGCAATTTGAAAATAGTAATATAACAAAGAACATAGTGTGACCAGAAGGGGCACCAGTGAGTCCCAAACCTCAAACTAAATGCTACCTCACACAATTCTGGGTTCAAAAAAAATATTTTTTTATTTTTCACCAACACTATTACACTATTACTTTCTCCTCCTGCCTCCAGTTGAGTGTCGCCCACCGCTTCCTGACTCTAACTCCACTGGAGAAGGCTGGACGACTTCCTTTTATGTAGGAACTGGTAGTACTGAATGGCGGTCATGTAGAAGCCCTACAAAATAGGTGGTCCATCACTCTGCAGTGCCCTCTGGCGACACCCAAGTAGCCCAACAGGGCTGTCCTTCAGGACTACGATTTCCATGGAACCCTGTGGGCATCCACACCAAGTCCATGCCAGAGGTGCACTGCCATCCACTGCACCGAGGGAGGAAATACTCTTGAGAAACAACCTCCCCCAGTCCCCATATTAATCCTTCGCTTTGAATGGGATAATAATCAAGTCCCATCCTGGCTGAGTTATACCTCCTTCCATGTTGTCATTCCGTTATGGCATCCCAGCCAAGCCAGGATCCAGCCTCCATCCCAGTCAGACAGCCAGTCCGTCCATGATGCCACTTACAACAGGAACCAAAACTTGTACTATGATTCTAGACATTGTTTTATAGTGAATAAAATGGCTATAAACATCAACTAATGTGGTTACACCCCACTTGTGACACTACAACATCAACGACAGATCGCTACTCACAGAAAACAACATGAAAACCAAAGAGTACTATAAATAAAAGTGTTAAAAATGTGTGAAATAGTGCTCCACTTTCCTGGTACATTTATCAACCATTTCTACTCTTTTCCTCCAGCAGTAGAAACAGTAACCATCCCCCAGAGGACTGTAGAAGCTAATCTGAAGGAAATCCCCAAACTAAAAAGTCCCTCAAGCCAGCGCTGGTCACAGCTGTACATGGAAGTCAAGCACCTGCTGTAAGATCTCACTAGCCACAGTCCTTTCACCGCAATTCAACTTCCTCTGTCCTGTTTCCGCTCGGGTCTGCTCACAATTCCTCTCCATCTCACACTAGAATCCTAAATCTGTAAGGATGGTTCTTGAGGAGAATAAAGATTGCAAGCTTTTTTGGTTAAAAACTCCTAATTGGTACACAATCCGCGCATTTCTTTCCTGTCTCACAAAGCAGCTAGAAGGTTTCGTTTTCCTTCTGATCTCATTGACTTCTATAGTTTTGTACATTTTAAATCAAAATACTAAATCCAGTGTGAGACTGATTACTGAAAACAACGATTTCTAAAAGAACGTAAACAGCCAGAGGCATATCCATGGCTCGTTTCTGCCTTGTGCCCAGTGCTGCCTGGATATCCTTTGACACCTTGAGAATCTGAGCTGGATTAAGCAGATTTAACAATGATATATTATTTAAGTATTAAACAGCTTTTTTGAGGGCCGACCCAGCTGTCTCTGTTTACTTGAAAAATTCAACAAAAATGACATGTGATAGCATTCAAAAAGGAAATAAAAATTCTGCACTCTGGCCAGTTTAGTCAACATGACTAAATCAACCATAAGCAAGCTATGGAGCTCCATTTCTGAGGTCGCTTGAGCCAGAAATTACACCTCCTTCCAGGTGATCTCGCTTTTATGGCCAAGGAACCAAAAGGGGCAGAGTCAGATGCCCTCACTGGGCAGTTTCTCTGCACTGTGGAAGAAGAAGAAGAAGAAGACAAGACACTTAGCAGCAGCGCCCCCCTCTGCTCGGGGTGGTAGCACATGCCTCAGAAGAACTCAGAATGTGACCCTTTGATGAGCTGGCGTGACAAAGCATAAAATTGACTGGAATTGTGGAAAAAAGGAAGTGACCAGGCTGGAATTCAAATCCCATTCTCCAGTGCTGTGCCACCTTCTCATCTCCAGTGTATAAACTTATGATGGGATGCAATCATTGGGTTTAAGTAAAGTTTAAGGTAAAATTAGAAAGAAAAAAAAAGAAACACATAATACCAGGCATTAATTAAACACAGACAGGGTCAGCTTTAGGCAGGTGTGAGCTGAGGTTTTTTTTTGCATTACAAAGCAGCTTCACATGTGCTTTTAACCACGGAAAAGACCCTGTGTGGACCACAATTCCTCTCCGACTTGCCCTGGACATTATCAAATGGTAAGCACCTTATTAATATCCATCCATTTTCCAACCCACTGAATCCAAACACAGGGTCACGGGGGTCTGCTGGAGCCAATCCCAGCCAACACAGGGCACAAGGCAGGAACCAATCCCGGGCAGGGTGCCAACCCACCGCAGGACACACACGAACACACCCAGCACACACTAGGGCCAATTTAGAATCGCCAATCCACCTAACCAGCATGTCTTTGGACTGTGGGAGGAAACCGGAGTGCCTGGAGGAAACCCACGCAGACACGGGAGAACATGCAAACTCCATGCAGGGAGGACCCGGGAAGCGAACCCAGGTCTCCTAACTGTAAGGCAGCAGAGCTATCACTGCGCCACCGTGCTGCCCCCTTATTAATATTATTTATTTATTTAGCAGATGCCCTTTATCCAAGATAACTTTACTCGTAATACTTAAAAGAATGATTAGAAGGTGCAAGCATCCAAAGCCACAGAGAACAAGATAAAAAAACCAAACACAAGAGAGTAGAACTACTACATAATTACACTTATAACTAGACTAAGACAAAAAGAACAAAAACAGTATCCTAAACTCTTTATTGTCAGTACAACAGCCACTATCCTGTAGGAGAGAAAGTATCCAGTTCCAAAATATTTAATGAAAAGGTGCATTTTCAAAAGACACCTAAACATCAATAAATTGGGTACAGTTCAAATAGCCAAAGGGAGATCATTCCACAACTCTGAAGTAAGAATGGAGAAGCATTGTCCAGTCTTGGCACATCTGGCAAGAGGAAGGATGTTCAACAGACAGGCAAAGACAGAACAATGACTTCTTAACGGGACATATGGAGAGACCAAAGACTGGAGAAACTGATGAGCAGAACCGTTCCAAGAAACATAAGACATGACAAAAGGTTTGTACTGAAATCCTGAAACAACAGGGAGCCAGTAAAGAGAAGAAAGTCGAAGCGTAGCAGGAGTGAAATGAGGAACAGTGAAAGCCAGGTGAGCAGCTACTTTCTGGAGGAGCTGGAAAAGTTGATGGAAGTCCCACCAAGAGAGAATTGCAATAGTCCAGCCAAAAGAGAACCACCGCCTGAACAAGGAGTTGCGTGGCATAATTAGTGAGGAAAGGTGGGATCCTCTAAACATTCTGAAGAATGTAACAACATGATGGGGGTTACTGAAGAAATATACTCAATGAATGAGAGTCAGGAGTCCAGAGCCGTGCTGAGATTCCTGACCATCACTGGCAATAAAAGGGTGACAGAAATGCTTAGAGACAAACCTGAGGAAGGAGAGAGAGAGAAGGCAAGTACATGATATCTGATTTTGAAAGGTGAAGTTTAAGGTGATGAACATTCATCTGTGATGAGATGGCAGAGAGATAGCTGGAGATCTTGGGGTTGTAAGAGGGAAATTAGAAGATATGTGTGTCATCATTCAACTTAGTAGTTCACCCTTAAAGATAAAGGTGCCAGAGTGGTTTTTCAGAGCGATGCCATAGGAGATCCGTTTTTGGATCCCAAAAGACCCATCCACATGAAGATTACAGAATTAATCTTTACTTATTTAGATCCATAACAGGATCCTTCAAGTAAATCACCATGAACAGAAGGGAACAGATTTGTGACGTACTACTGGCTCATGATTCATTTAAAAGGACTCTTGCTACATAAAACAACACAGGCTAAGTCCAGGTTTTCTTAATATGTTGGTGTCCTGCTAGGTAGCCTACCATACATTAAAGGTTTTGTGATATTAAAATAATATCATCTTGGTATAATAAACTAAGCAGTGTCTAAAACCCATATCACATTACTCAGCCTCTCCAGTAATTTTCAGCTGTAGACTTCATTTACATAATTTTAGTGAGTCAGGGACACTCACAGGGCACTCTGTGACCACCGATCATGTAATAATAATAATAATAATAATACATTTTATTTATATAGTACCTTTCCTATGCTCAAGGCACTTATTTAAACAGCAGAGTATATAAACATTGGGTACAAATATTTCTGTATAGAACACTAAACAGATAAATACAGGAGATTCAAAGCATTAAATTGAATAAAAGACAATAAACCAGAGTAAAATACCAAATTCAATACTAAAAGAACAGCCTGAACAAATAACATCATTTGTCATATAACAGACATACACAAATTATACTGAACATCTGGACAGAGAGGAAGACTGAAAGAGGAGGCAGAATGGCAGGTTGAGTTAAAAGCCTTCCTGAACAGGTAAGTTGTTTTTTAAAAGAATGAATGGAGTCAGCTGATCTAATTAATTTAAAAAGGTCCTTCCAAAGTCTGGGCGCTATATAGCTGAAGGCCCTGTCACTCGTAGAGTGCATGTTAGCGTGGGGCACAACATGATTACCACAATCAGAGGACCTTAGTGGGCCAACAGGCACATAGTGATGGAGAAGGTCACTGAAGTAGTCCGGTGCAAGGACATTTAAAGCTTTGTATGTTAATAATAGAATTTTAGATTCAATTCTGTAAGACACATTAGAAGTGGCACCTGCCAGTAGGGAGTTACAATAATCTATGTGGGGTGTTATAAAAGCATGGACAAGTTTCTCAGCATTAGAAAAGGAGAGTCAAGAGCAAACACTGGTTTTGTTATGGGGGTGAATGTATGAATGTTTCTTAATGTGGTTTATGTGGGTGGAATAAGAAAGGAAGGAATCAAAGATGACACTGACATTCTTTGCATTAGGAGAAGGTCTGATGAGATCACCGTCAAGAGTGAGCTCATTTTCTTAAGCTGCGCTCAAGTGCCAATTTGCAGGAATTGTTTTGTTGCAGTTTAATTTTAAAGAAGTCTGCTCCATCCAGGTTTTAATTTCACTGAGGCAGGTTGTGAGCTGAGAAAACACTGATGAAGTTTCACTTTTAATATTGAAATAGAGTTGTGTGTCATCTGCATAAAAATGATAACCCAGTCCATAGCTATGAATAATATGGCCAAGGGGAAGCATAGAGATAGAGAAGAGCAGAGGGCCGAATAATCATTGATTCAGTCCAACCAGTCTGCGACTCGTGCCGCCAAACTCAAACTGGTTTGATTTTGTTTTAAGTCATAGGGCCGAGCTCCGTCTGCATGATCAGCATATAGTCAGAAGTACAAAGCATCAAAGTTAGTGATGAGAATAAGGAATGGAAGTGTTTAGGATCTCAGAAACAGAAGAGAAGCTTACCTGTCTGATGTCACTTGTTTTATGTAGCACAATAGATAGATAGATAGATAGATAGATAGATAGATAGATAGATAGATAGATAGATAGATAGATAGATAGATAGATAGATACTTTATTAGAATGGAAATAAGAAAAAAAGGGAAGAACTCACCAGACCTGCAAACCCTTTGCACAGATAACAGCTCCATCAAGAAGCACACTATTGGCTGTCAGAAAAAGGGGTGAATTAACGATACTTTGGAAATGTGAAATGTCATGAGGTCAAATAATAAGACATCCCCAGCAATTTCTAGCCATGTAAATTGGCATATTTAGGTGACAAGATCAGCAACTGAAGTAGTCAAGTTTGGCATCCCTACTAGAAATCGTACAATGCGACGTCAACTTAACTGGGAGTGTAACCATCCCTCTTCTATATATTTTAGGGAACAAACCATCTTCTTGCTGTTTCACCTGACAGAGCCCAAGCAATCCTGTCTCACAAATTTATATAGCATAAGAATGAAAACAAAAAGCAAGAAGGCCTAATAAGAAAGAAAATAATAAAGTAATAAATATATACTGTACATTGTATATGAAAAAATATTTCATAAGCAAGTTGATTATATGAATGCATAATAAATACACAGACATGGTGTTACACTGAATACTTTTAATCCTTCATCATCACCTACATTTGTCAATTCATAGTTAACAGAGGGTGACATGGTGGTGCAGTGGTAGCACTGCTGCCTCACAGTTAGGAGACCTGGGTTCGCTTCCCGGGTCCTCCCTTCGTGGAGTTTGCATGTTCTCCCTGTGTCTGAGTGTGTTTCCTCCGGGTGTTCCGGTTTCCTCCCAAAGTCCAAAGACATGCAGGTTAGGTGCATTGGTGATCCTAAATTGTCCCTAGTGTGTGTGTGTGTCCTGCCCAGGGATTTGTTCCTGCGTTACGCCCTGTGTTGGCTGGGATTGGCTCCCTGTGACCCTGTGTTAGGATATACTGGGTTGGATAATGGATGGATGGATGGATAGTTAACAGAATTAAAAATAAGTACAGTAGAACATGTAAAGGGAATAGTTCAGGTAGGTAACCAAAAATGATCAAACTGATGGAAATGTCCGATAAAGAATAAAATGTATTTTTAAATCCATCATACTTTAAAATCAGTGGTTTACTATTAGTAGCATATAAAATTATTTATTAGGTCATTTCTAAAATAATAATGCAGTTTGGTCATAACTGATCATTTATAATAGGCAACTTTACTTGATATGTGTGTAGAAAATCAACACTACTGTACTTGAGATGGGGGGTGAGGTGCCAACTTGTGCCCTTACACCTGACACCACCAACAATAAGATCGACCCTGGACTCTGCTGTGTGTATGGCGATTTATAATGGGCCCAGTATACGAGTGAGAGTGGACATATTTGAGTGTGAATGTGCCCTGTAGGCACCTTCTGTTTGGATCCTGAAATGGTTTAAGCATGTCAAAAAACAGACAGATAGCTCTGGGCATTAATTGGCAAAGACGTACCTGCAATCTCCAAACTGGCCCAGTTTGAGTAAAAAAAAAAAAATTATATATATATATATATATATATATATATATATATATATATATATATATATATATATATATATATAAATATACACTCTACAACTAGTGCCCAATCCATGCCTTGTACCTTATAAATTCCATCTCAACAAACTCACAATTAGGTTTAGAGAATGGAATATTTGATTTTCCTTGGATAAGTGGGTTTAGTATGGGTGTAGAAATTGATGGTGAACTGATAGACGAACTGAAAAACTGACTTGGAAAAATAATAAAAAAAAAGATTCTCCATGGCTAAAACTGTTTATTTATACCTGTAATTCAAACCATACATCGCTTAGGCAATCCATTAATTGGACACATAAAAAAATGATAAAATGAACACTTCCTAAGTTTAACCAGCAGAAACTGGAGAATAAAGTGAACCCCGTTGTGATCATAATGCAAATATAAAATTCTCAAAGGCATTATCAGATTCATTCAGAAGGTTTCACTTGCAGACACATTCATTTGAAAGCGAAAGCAGATCGTGAACTAACAATGAAAGCCCATTCATTTGGATGTGCGCACCAGCTAAGCTTCCAGCACAATTCCCGGTCATACATACTGTACTGATGTGCCTTCACTTTTAATTAAAACACAGCCATTCACACGTCATTCAGATGCTATTAAGTTTCACCAAAAGACAGCGTGAGTAAAAGGTGTGAGGATTGTGTTCCTGGAAGAAATCCAGCTCGTATCGTCTGAACAATGACGTCGTAAAAACTATGGGCTGTGGGAGGAGCTACGTGAGGAAAGCCACGCCTTCACCTGCATCGCCTCTTCCTCTGCAGGTGGATATCAGAACAGCTCCAGAAGTGTCGCCGCGGAGCATTTCGTTTTTCAGTTTAACAGGGAGTTTACAGGGTACGGCTCGTGTTCCTTTATAATCAGCTCATCTCAAGTAAACGCGAGAGACGGGACAATGCGAATAATCATCATCGGATTACTTCTGCTGCCTATTATCTCAGGGTCCAAAGGTGAGTCGATGGCGGTTACCTGTTGTCCTAATGTTAATCTTGGGTCAGCTATGCTGTCTATGGTCTGTATTATTCGTGTTTACTGTCTATTGAACAACATCCTGTTCTCGTTCCTGTCTCGCATTCGATTCTGACACAGTGCACCTCGATTCGCTGCGACCTGTGTGTTAATAAGATCGGCGTCTGCATATAAAAAGTGTGCAAAAGCTCCATAGTCTATTGTTAACGGAGCCATCTGGCCACCCCTTCCTTGGAGTGATCACACTTTAGGATGGGTGTTGTTTTGAGAGATTTTTTTTCCTTTCAAAAAGGATCTCGATATCAATCGGCGTTGCAATTATGGTTTTTAACGTTTGACACCTTATCTTTTTATCAGAGTCCGTGCCTGTTTTGTATTCTATGGTTGTCACGTAAAACTCACTTTTCTGTATCTCGCCTGTTTTAAAATCGACATTGCAGAGACAATATGGCAATTTTATTCGGTTAAACATTATTTTTCTGAAAGCCTTCATACGTTTCACTATATAAATATCGCAGAATGCAGAGTATTTACCGCCTATACAACGGCGATTGTAGTGCAGTTTAGCAAGCAATGCTATGTAATAAAGCTTAAGGAGTTCGCGCCTGCATGTATTTTTTTATCTGAAGTGAATACATTTCTAACACACCGCATTTTGTTAGCTATAAACTTTTGCCAGCAAATAACAGTGAAAGGCAGTATTAACAGTGAGTAATTTGTCACGGTTTATTAAAGGGGGGGTGTTAAAGATCATTCATCCACTATCGAACTCGTTTAAAACAGAGTTACCTGCTCGGAGCCCGCCCCGAATGGGACTTCGTACAGGCGCCAGGACTTGTTAGCATCGGGCCAATTTACAGACTGCGATTGTCGTAACCTGCAGGCGAAACCGATTAAGAACATCAAGGGTGCCTCAGTCACATGTCTTCATTAAATTCGTAATTGATCAGCGATTCTCGTGTCAACAGGTTTCAGTCCTGAAACTCGTTTTTTCTTCTTTAGGTTTATAGTCTGTCAAGAACAGGGAAGACTCGCGGAGGCGACGTGGGAGGGGATGATTTAAGCAGGTAGCACAGTTTCGATTGCGCAACCAGAATCAGACCTGTAACCTGATCCCTAAAACCGGGATCACCGAGACCTTAGTGGGAATGTGTAGAAAATATTATTAGTCCTGTGAGTGGACAATCCGCTGTTTTTTTTTGTTTGTTTTTTATCTTGAAAATCTTGTAGGTGTTTGTCTACGTGACAACGAAAACATTTTTTTCAGATATGCAAAGTCATTTCTAGTTTGGATGTTTTGTCTTCCTCGTTTACAGGGTCATTTGAAATCAAATGTTTTACATTTTTCAAATCTACGTGATGGGCATTCATTGTTCAGACCCCTCATAATTGATTGTTGGATTCACTCTTCAGCGCGACCCTGCTCTGGACAAGCGGGTTTGGAAGATAGAAGTCTGGATGATAGACTCACCCATTTCAACTACTGTTTGCACGAGTATTTTCGGAAATAGATAGATATAATTATAATGAAAATAGAAATACGTTGAACTTTTTGCCTAACCATAACGTTGAGAAACGCGTGGCATCACGAAAACTTACAGGTACATAATATGCACCATCATGAAGTTCGAAATCTGTATGAACTGCTACATGTGGATTTTATTACGTTTTCCCCATCTTGTACAACTAGATTTTAAATGCATTGTTTGAATGTAGGATTAGACGTACAGTGAAGGCACAACTTGGGTAGATTTACTTCATGCTGTTTTTTTTTTTTTTTGTGGTTTATTTTATATTGGCATGTACTGCAGATCTATGCATAGCGGTGATTTATTTGCCAAGATCCTGATGCTAGGAACGATCAATTTGTACTCCTATGATGTGTGTTAAAGTGCAGTTATTGACATTGCATGCTTTTCCCATTGTAACCTCCGTCCCAGATTTTCTATACTTGTTTCTCACACATCCTGTCCATTACGTTTATGGCCTTGCACTGAATTAAATGGGTTTAAAGAGTTACTCGCCGTCCCTGAGAGAGGAACCATCAGTCCATTGTTATGCACACTTAAATGTGCAACTGCATGCACTCCTTTATTTTGGGCCAGTAGTCACCAATGCACAGGTCTTTGAAATGTGAGAGGGAATTGGGAGCACCGCGAGAAAACTCTACACATGGAAACGTGAACTCCACGCGGGCGATGATGGGGGCTGCTCTCGCACTTGAAATGATGTGCTCTGTGTTTATAAAACATGAGGTACTCGTATCTTATTTTTAATATATTAAACAATCAAATCTGAGATTATTTTAAGAAAATAAAGGGAATACAATAAGTGAAACCTACAAGATTAAAGCAGCCAATCCATTGTCACTTATTACACTTTGCGACTCCTGATTGCCCTGGTTGTGAGTGAGTTTGCCCAGTAGTGGATTAGCGTCCCACCCAGGTTTGACTTGACTAAGACCAGGGTCTTACTAATCCTGCAATGCACAAAATCAACCACAGAGAATAGACACCTTCTTTTTTTTTTTTCTTGTATTGCACAGGAAATGTTTTGACTTGCAAAAGGTTCTTGCTCCTTACATCTGAATTATCATCATCTTGAGTGTTTTTTTTTTTTATTTTATTTTTTTTTTATGTGATGTTATCTGTTTATCCTTCTGTCTAATTTCTGTAGCCCCCTCCTCTAAGTCAGGGTGGTCACGCTGCCAGCGAGATGGGAGGACCCCGCCCTGGGAAGTCCACCTTAGGGCTCTCTCAAACACACACACAAGCAAACTCCTACGTCCGTTTGCACCCAGCAAAGTCAAAGTACATGACTTCTCTTTGTGAATTTGAATTGTTTGATTTTGAATATTCTGTGCTACTGATTGTACTTTACTTACTTTGCCGTAGATTTAATTCAAATGTTAAAAAAGTTGAAAACATAGCAGAAATCTCGAACTACAGTCATGTTAAAAGCTAGTACACCTTATTAATTTTTTTTCTTGTTTAACATATGTAGTAGACCTATCAAGATTTAATCTTCATTTCAACAGTATCTATAAATAAATATAAAATATTACATAGGAGAAATCTTGTTGCATACAGCAGCAGAAACACAAAGATACAGACTCTCAGGACAAAATACAGGCAATTGATAAATTAAATAAAATGAATGTACATTGTGCAGAGATTTCAAAATGAACTTTGAGTATACATTTTGTAGCCCATTGCATGCATCCATCCAGCCATCCATTTTCCAACTTGCTGAATCCGAACACCGGGTCATGGGGGTCTGCTGGAGCCAATCCCAGCCAACACAGAGCGCAAGGCAGGAACCAGTCCCGGGCAGGGCGCCAACCCATTGCATGCATGTTTATTTAAATCGGGGGTCCTCAATCACAGTCCTGGAGGGCCGCAGTGGCTGCAGGTTTTTGTTCTAACCCAGTTGCTTAAGTAGAAAGCAATTCTTGCCAATAATTTAATTTCATGACTTGTTCGTGCTCTAACTCTACCATGTTAGGTCATTCTCATATCCTTGATTTTCTTCCCCTTTCTAAGGATATCATCCAAATGATTTGAAGGCTAAAATGGATGAGCAATTCTCAGTCCTTCATTTTTTTTCTCTATTTTCCTTCCAAGTATTTAATTAAACCCAATAGTGCATGATAAATACACACAGGCGTAAATGGACGCCAGCTAAATGGAGGACTGCTGGTTTCTCTTTTGTCATTTGCATGTTATTGCTAATAAGGAGCCATTAAAAACCGAGAATACAGCTCTTTAAGACTAAAATAAGCCATAAAGGTTCAAAATCTTAACAAGCAAGAGAATTAAAATGAAGCAGAAGTGTTACTTGAGCAATAAGTGCTTCTATTTAAACAATTGTGTTAGAGCAAAAACCTGCAGCCACTGCGGCCCTCCAGGACCATGATTGATGACCCCTGATTTTAAATGATACAAGTGGTGTATGAGGAATAAGTAGACCCCTAAATGTAATAACATCTATAAACACCTAAAATTTAAAATCAGGTGCATCAGGTGATGGGGGGGGGTTTGGTGGGTTACAATCAAAGTTTGTCTTTGCAATAATTTATTCAATTAAAAAAATGAGCAGACATGCATTTCTATCTGGAAAAAGTAAGTCCACCCTTGGCTCTAACAGCTGGTGCTCTCCCCCATAGTAGTTGTTTCTTATAACTGACTAGAAAAAAAGTTTTTCCTACTGCTCCATGCAGAGTTCTTTCACCGGTGGAATGTTTGAGGGGTTTCTTATTTTCGCAGCCCATTTCAAATCCCCAGCATCTTGATGGGATTCAGATCTGGGCCATTCCAGAGCCCTCCATTTCTTTCTTTTTCAGCCACTCTCTGGTGGATTTTCTGGTATATTTAGAGTTATCATGTTGTAAAGTCCACGTTTAGTGGAGTTTCTGGCAGATGGTCTTCTATTATCCTGAAGCTCCCTCTGGTACAATGAAGAATTCATGGTGGATTTTATGATGGTGAGCTTCTCCAGGCCCTGATGGAGCAAAGCAGCCCCAAATTAGAACATTTTAATCAGCAAGAATTACAGTTGGTATTGGGTTCTTTTGGTCAAAAATTTTGGTTATTGCTATATGTGCCTTCTGTAGAGTTGGCACAGTGGTAGTGCTGCTGCTTTGCAGTAAAGAGACTGGGAGTTCATGACTTGGGGCCTTCCAGTGTGGAGTTTGCATGTTCTCCCCACATGTCTGCATGGGCATCCTCCTACTGTCCAAAGACATTCAGGTTAGGTGAATTGGTGACACCTATGTGTGTGTGTTTGAGTGTGTGATGAACTGGTAACCTGTCCAGGGTTTGTTCCTACATTCCACCCCATACTACCTGAGATAACCTCCAGCATTCCCCGCAAAACTGGTTTAGATTCAGTGGGTTAGAAAATGACAAGACCTCTTTAGAGACTTAAAAACTGATTCTATATATAAGGGCTCAGCTCTAATTATATATCTATCACATGAGTGTTTGTGTTTTCATTGCTTAATCTAATTTTAATTTGGTTTTTATTTACTTGTAACTATCCCTTTGACATCTTGTAAAGCACTTTGTGCTACAGCTTTTATATGAAAGTGTGCTATAGATAGACAGGTTGTTCTTCTGGTATTGCAGCCAAACCACTCCATCCTTGCCATGTCTGTGCTACGCACATTGTTTCAGAAGTCCTGGACACTTTTTTTTTTTTTTTTAGATGTTCATGGCTTTAGTTTTGTCATGATCTGGTGTTCTTTCTGGGCAGCAAAGGTTTCCTCCTGGCACATCTCCCATGTAGATCTAAGTTGTGCAGCCTCTTTCAAGCAGCTGAACTTGCTATGGCAGCCTGGCCTGGATGAATTGGGAGTTGCTTGAAATCTGAAATCGACCTAGTCGCTCTTTTCTTGATTTTTTTTTTTTTTTTTTCTGCACTGCTATGTCCTTTTTTTGTAGCCTGGAGACCAAAACTCCAGATGAGGCCTCACTAGTCTATTATAAAGCCTGAGCATAACCTCCTTGGACTTGTACTCTACACATCAGGGTGCTATATAACCTAAAATTCTGTTAGCTTTCTCAATGGCTTCTGAACACTGGCAGATGATAGTGTAGAGTCCACTATGACTCCTAAATCCTTCTATTAAGGTGAACTTTCAATTTCAGACCACCCATTGTGTATTCAAACCTAATATTTTTACTTCCTGCAAGTAATACTTTACATTTACTGACATTAAATTTCATCTGTACAAGCCTGTATGCTATCCAAGCCCCTCTGTAATGATCCAACAAATTCTAGATTATCTGCCAGTCCACCTAGCTTGGTATCATCTGATCAGCAAACTTAGCCAGCTTGTTCTTTATATTCCTATCCAAATCATTTATTTATGTATATTATATAAATAATGGCAGCTGATCTAGCACTGACCCCTTCTGAACACCACTTTTAACATCACCGTAACCCTTTGCTTCCTGTGCTTTAGCCCAGGGGTCACCAACTCCAGTCCTGGAGGACCACCGTGGCTGCAGGTTTTCATTCTAACCCTTTTCTTAATGAGTGACCTGTTTTTGCTGCTAATTAACTTCTTTTGAACTAATTTTAATAGACTTGCTATTGAAGACTCAGACACCTTAATAGTTTCTTTTTCCTTAATTAGTAGCCAAACAATTAATGAAATACAAAATGAGTCAAAACATACAATATGTAAAAATAAAGAAAGAGACATTCCTGAGAAATTCATATCTGCTCAGGTCCCCAAAACATTTTCACAGAGCTCTTAGAAAAGAGAAAATCAACAATATTACAAATGTCTGCTATTGCACAATAAAAACAGCAGCAAGCCATAGAATTAAAGAATGAGTTTAATTAACTACAAGAATCGACACCTCATTAAGCAGCTAGTTGGAGTTTAAGGCCCATTTCTGTTTGGGTGCCATTTAAGGAAAGAGATGAAGCAATTCAGAAGACAGGGAAACATCTTAAAAAAGCAATTAAATTAAAATGAATTCACAAGAAGTTAATTAGCAGCACAAATGGGGCACTTATTAAGAAATGGGTTAGAATGAAAACCTGCAGCTGCGGTGGTCCTCCAGGACTGGAGTTGGCGACCCCTGCTTTAGCCAGTTCTGCACCCAGCTACACACAACACCCTAAACTCCTACTTCTTCCCTCTCATGTGGCACCTTATCAAATGCTTTCTGAAAGTCAAGATAAATCATTAGGTCAACTTAGATCAAACATGACCTCCCTCTTCTGATTGTTCAGTAAAACTCAGGTTCTTACATGTGCTATGCCGTCTTTTCCTTAATAATTCCTTACATTAATTTACCTGTGGTAACTAATATTGTGATCTAAAAATCATTGAACTTTTTTTGTTTTTGTTTTCAGCAAACAGAAATGGCTCTGGACGTTCTTTCATCCATAGACCATCGGACGAAAGCAGCAACGATTTGAGTCATTATGCAGAGAAGATCCTTACGAGCAGCCTGACAACAGTTTTTTTCCCAATCCTATACATTATTATTTTCATTGTCGGCGTACCCACTAATGCCATGGCTCTTTGGGTTTTCATCTTTCGGGCAAAGAAGAGACACCCGGCCTCAATTTACATGGCCAACCTTGCACTTGCAGACCTCCTCTTTGCCATTTGGATTCCTCTTAAGATTGCATATCACATAAATGGGAACAACTGGATCTATGGAGAAGGCCTCTGCAGAGTGCTCGTGAGCTTCTTCTATAGCAACATGTACTGTTCCATTCTCTTTATGACCTGCCTCAGTGTCCAGAGGTATTGGGTCATTGTGAACCCGATGTCCCACCAGCGGAAGAACACCTCGGTAGCTATCGGCATTTCCATCTCCATCTGGCTTCTAATTGTCCTGAGCACCATTCCGCTCTTTATGCAGAAGCAAACCATACATCTTGCCCAACTCAACATTACCACATGCCATGATGTGCTTGAAGAAGAGGACATGACTTTAAACATGTTTGGCTACTTTCTGTCCATGGCCATTGGAGCATTTTTCTTCCCGGCTATACTGACAATAGTAGCATATGTGTTAATGATCTTAACCCTAACTGGCTCTATGAAAGATGACAACATTGGAAAAAAGCGGAAAAAGGCCATTCGTCTGATTATTATAGTGTTGGTTATGTACTTGGTGTGCTTTACCCCCAGCAACATCCTCTTGGTCATTCACTATGCCCAAATTCGGTCCAACAATGACGCATTATACGCCGTCTACATTACCGCCCTGTGCTTATCCAGCCTGAACAGCTGCATTGACCCCTTTGTCTACTACTTTGTTTCTCAAGAGTTCAGGGACAACGTGAAAAACACCTTGATTTGCAGAAGCAACAGGACAGTGGAAAGAATGCGAGTTTCTTTCAGTTCAATGAAATACTCCAAGAAAACCAAAAGTTTTACTTCAAGTTCACAAGGCACCAGCAATACAACCTGTTGAGATTTGTCTGCAAACTGCGTCTCTTCAGCCGGCCTGACAGCTGATGAACTCCAATGAGTGGGCCAAAAGTAAAAGGAGTGCAATCTGATCAATGACGTCAGGAGAGATTTGGCTGCGAAAAGCATTTGGTGTCCGCTTTCATGATTCTTGGTGTCCTTACAAAAGTTCACTTTTGATACAACAATGTTCTTTATCACTTTTTGTTATCGTGTCATGTCCGCTGAGCAAGGACATTGTGAAACCTCTCAAAATGCCAAACCTCCTCCAAGTACATGTTTTTGCAGTGGATTCTCCTTTTTTTAATGCTAGTAAGGCATGTTCACTGAGGACTGTTTCTTAATTTTTTAAATATATTTATTTTTTTTATGGGTTAAAGAAATGTATGATGTACAGGTTTTTCTAACAAAACGGAAATATACTTTTATACAGGAAAAATGTTTTTATGTTTATTTGGATTTTTATTTCTTTAGTAATACCAAAGTTTTGTAAATAGATTTTTACATGCGCATACCTTTTTAATAAAATATTAATATGAAATGAAACTTGGCTGTTAATGTAAAATCATAGCAGAATATAACATTTTTCAAACCCACTGTCAGTGTTGTGCAAGTTCAAACCTCACAAGAACGAGCTCAAAGTTCAGTTCAAATTAATAAATTCACGTTCATAGTTCACCATTTCAATTTTGAACTAGTTCATGTTCAGTTCATTTTGTATTTTTTTAAGGAGTGAGAATAAATGACCCATGAGTTAACTTTTTTCAATTTTGCTTGCCTTATATTAGGCTATTACAGTGTTCTTGAATAAAATACAATTATTATTAAGACTTTTTTATTTAAAAACACTTTATTGAGTTATACCTGGCAACAAACACATATAACCATATATGTTAATATTCGCCCGGTCAAAAAAGAAATTGGAGTATACGTATAAATTACTGCTGAATTTCCATCTGTGTGACACAAATGGTAACTATGGAAACAGCGTGTAGGTGAACTAACCGATTACGCTGCCGGTCAAAATTCGCATCACATATTGTATGCCCAACGGGGGAAAAATATAAAGTGGCCTAGCGAAGTATGATGATTTCCTAAAAGCGAAAGCGGAACTTCACCACATGCTCGTGTCAGTGGGGTTGCAGGTTAAGCACACGCAGGCACACACAGACAGTGTCTATTTGATTTGACGTTATTTTTTCCGAATACAAATAAATGGCAAAAAGTCATACAAAATAAATATTCATAAAAATCCATTATTTGTACTTATCTGAATACTGTATTCAGATTCGGCTTCACCCCTACATTACAGGATAAGGCACAACTTCTAATCTGGACCTTCCAGAATGTCACGTAAACCTAAACTAACTCACGTTCAAGTTCTTCACTTGCAAATACGTTAAATTAATTTCACCGTTCTTTGAAAAATGAGCTTGTTCGATGAACATGCTCTTTTGAACTAGTTCATGCACAACACTGCCCACTGTGATGGATGGCAGGCATGGGCTGGCACTTCAGCAAGGATGATCCCTAGCTGGCTGAGTGGCCATGAAGAAAGGTGGGGTGTTTCCTGCCTCAGCCAGAAGGTGGGCTTTAGACGCCAACATGAAAATAGAAGCAAGTAGGTTGGAGTTCCAGCAGAGCCTGACTAAAGAATCTTAACCAGCCTGGATGCCAGTATAATGGAAGGACAGGGGGAAGAATGTCGTATTCTCCCCCTACACACTTAGGGGAATGAGTCCTACCTTGTGGTCTGGTGAGGAAACATGTAAAGGGTATACACCAGGCAAGCACAGAAGTACTCCAGGGACTGGGGCCGTGTCCTCTCCTGTTCTGGGAACTGTAGTCCCATGTGTCAGCCCTACTGAGTTCCAGGGGGAGCTACAGGAATCAGCTATCCCAACTTAGTGAGACTTCCACTTGACCCGGAAGTGCTTCCCATGTGCATCATCCTGGCATTGGAAGTATTTCCGCATCCTGCATAAAAGGAGCTGCTCTACCTCACCCAGCCAATTCGGAGTCTGGTACAAAGAAAGGAAATAGGCCTCTTTGGTAAGAAAATGATTTTGCTATCACGGTACTGTACCTGTTTGGCTGACAGGTCATGTATAGATCATCCATGTACAGACGCGATTCAAATTCAATTTTACCAGCATGATATTTGTATATTATTACTCTCTAACTTATTGCCCCCCATCTTTAGGTAGCTTATCCTGGTAGCATCAGCTGCAGAGCAGAACTCTGCTAAAATTCTCCTCTCTGCCTTTGACACAGTCAACCACCAGATCCTCTTTGCCACCCCCTGTGACCTTGGCATCACTGCCTACCCTTCAGGAAGATCCTAGCATGTGTCCTTGTGAGGAGAGATGTCAAGGGTATGCACCAGGAAAGTGCCCCAAGATTGGTGTTGTGTCCTTTCCTTTTCTCTCTAAACTTCTGACTAGGCCCCATTGCTTTTCCTATCAGCACCATACTGATGATACACAGCTCTACCTGCAGTTCCCTCCAGAGGACCACACAGTGTCAACTAAAATCTCTGCATATCTCACTGAGTAAAGGAACATCATCTCCAGCTCAACCTGGCAAAGATGGGCCTTCTTATTATTCTTGGTCTTACAAACTCACTCTTTTCAACAGCTTCAAGACCAAACCGTATCTGACTGAGTACAAAGCACATCTCCTGGTCCAGGCTTTGGCCTTGTCACATCTGGACTACTGCAGCTATCTGCTGGAAGGAGTACCAGCATGTGTCACCCAGCCATTGTAGATGATTCAAAATGTAGAGGCCTGTCTGGTGTTCAACAAGCTGAGGTGAGCATGTGCCACTCCTCTTTTTAGATCACTACATTGGCTTCCTGTAGTAGCACATATGAAGTTCAGATCTTTGGTGTTTGATTACAGAGTATTCAGTAGGTCAGGACCAATATATACAGTATGTGGAGACACTTGTGTGGTCCTTTGCTCCTTCTTGACCTCTCCAGTCTGGTGATGGCACAAATCTTGTCCAGACTCTTTTCAGGTGTAGCTCCTAGATGGTGGAACAAACTTCTGACTCCCTTAATGTCTTTAAGAATCATTTGAATACTCTCGTTTGGTGAATTTCTAATTGTTATTAGCTGTTAGTTTTTTGTAACCTTGGAACTGTAACAAGCTTCTTCAGAGCTCCTCACTTGTGACGATCAATTTTGGAATGTCCTGTAATACTTGTTCCCAAACAGTCCATCAGGCTGATGTTTACTTGATTATGTTGACGTCTTTTGCAAGTCACTTTGGATAAAATCATCTACTAAGCAAAGAAATGAAATTCAGCCATGAATGTGACATGTATCCATCGCAAAGCCTGTTTGCTTTCACTCTTCAAACTCACTCTGATTAACCTCCACTGCACACCTTTAGGTTATGCAAGATAAACAGACACACACTCAACATGGACAAGAAGGGAGTGTGCAGACTCAACAGGTTTACTGAGCAGGAAATCAAAGCCAGGTCCACAGAGTATAAAACGTTGTTCTGCCGTGCCCTACAGCACAATGAGCAAGCATGCTGAATAATTTAGCACTGCACTGTTTTTGTAATTTCTATTTTGTTATGTTTTCTCCAAAAAAGCCAAATAAATAAGCAATTGAAGGTATTGGTGACAGAACTGAGACTCTGTATTGTGCTACCAGAGTTAAGAGAGCATGTAGACAGATGGTATGCTGGTATGTCGTAGTTAAAGGCAGGTTGGTACAAGTGGCTGGAATGCAGTGACAAGTGACTTTGTTCAGTTCTGCATAAAGGATAGAGTGGCCTGTTCCCTCCGGTGACACCAACAAACCAGTTCTTCTCAGCCCTAAGTTAAAGGTCAGTATCTCTGCAGCCTTCACACCAATAGGCAAATGTGCGTTAATGGAAAGAGGGAGGAGAGCCCTGGAGGCAGACGGCGAGACAGAAAATGTCAGCCAGGTGTGTCTTAGTGAGTTAAAGGTGGCAGCTTTCTTGCACTCACAAGTGACTTGGCTGTAGGCTCCTGTGACCATTTTGCATTTTCTTTAAACTACAAAAGGTGCTGCTTTTGAAAATATATAATTAAAACATCCGTCATCCTTTTACAATTACAGCTGTCAACATTAGTTAATTAAAATTATGGCTTACTGTACAGCAGGCCTTGTCTGGGGAAAAAAAATTGGAGACATGTAAAATGAAATGATGAGCATTAGATGGAATTTGAAAATGCAGAAAAAACATTGTTCATTTGCTGAAAATGGAGATTCAGCAGGCATTTCTAATAAATGTTAAATTAAGAAAGGAAATTCTCTTGTGTAAATTTCAGGTGTAAGTTGAATTTGTTTATGGGATGGTAGTGGGGGCCCCAAAATAGAACAGGAAGGATGAAGTCATGGAGAAGTACCAGAGGTGGAGCAAACTGGAGAAGGGACCATACTGGACAGAAGTGAACCTTCCATTTACTGTAAGCAGCGCTACTATCAGTTTATAGGGTCATTTTTGTCATACGTACTGTATGAAGGTAAGTCAATAGCTGTTGTCACTTTTCTGATAATTTTGTTTTGGGTTGGTTGAATATTTCACACCTTATTCCAAAACATCTGAATGGATGTTTACGAAGTTTTACATGTGCATTACATTTAACCCAACTTAACATATATAGTGTGTGGAGTTTCAAAATGTTTACCATAATTAGGGTTCAATAGAGGGGACAACAACACAAAAACCCACCTGGCATACTGTGTCAAGGACTCAATAATTCAAACAGCCATACGGTTCATTAATGTGGGATTATGCATCCATTCATGAAACTACAGTAAACCAGAATATACAAAGGGAGGGGGAGTTCATGGTTTTGGCCCAGCAAGGAGTTACTCCAATTATGGAGTCCAATCATACAAAAAAAGAGCAAACATTCTGCTCAGCGCTGCAGAGAAATTGATAGAAAAGTAGCGTAAGATGGCAGCTGGGACACTTGGATTTCAGCCAGCAATGACAAAAGGGGCAACATTTAAAAACCTTAACCCATTATAGAACTACTAGATGTGTAAGCCCGTGCTGTAAAAAACCCAGGGTCCTAGAAACTATTGAAATCGGCAGATAAGAAAATGAAATGTAGAGATGTCAGGTAATTGAAAGGAACTACTCTGGGCATCTCTCTCCCAGGAGGGTTTGTTTTGCCACTGTGCTCGCATCGCTTGTGCGTTAGTGGATAAGCGAGTTTTTGGTTTCCTCGGAGGCAGAGCCCTTACCCTGAGACTCCACCTCTCACTTCCGGGCCGGACAGACACACACACACACTTCCACGTGTAGACGTTTATATATAATACTAGCAAAATACCCGCGCTTCGCAGCGGAGAAGTAGTGTGTTAAAGAGGTTATGAAAAAAAAAGGAAACATTTTAAAAATAACATAACATGATTGTCAATGTAATTGTGTTGTCATTGTTATGAGTGTTGCTGTGTTTTATATATATAAAATACACACACACACATATAAACATATATATACATATACATATACACATATATATACATATCTACATATATATATATATATATACATATACACATCCACATATCAACATATATATATACACATATATACACACACACACGCTTTATGGGTGATGATTGTTTTACTCTTTTTATCTTTATTTTATTTTATTGTAGAATCAACTCCTATCTGCGCACAGCAGGGCAGCCGTGGGCGGATGCGTATGGTGTATTCACTCCATGTTATCGTGCATTGCGCTGTCAGTGGTATTTTGATAAAAGAATTTGAACAACATATAAGAAGCGTATAAATTATTAAACAGTAAAACATTAACATTTAAGAAGTAAAGTTACATTAAGTACTACTGCAGTGCCTTCGGGTATACCTCATTTTTTGTTTGCCCATTACATGCTTAAATGTATACATTTTTTGGTGCACCTACCCGAGAACACGCGACATATAACCGAGCGTGGGAGAAGCATGGATTTTAAACACGCGTTGAGTTCATCTGCTGGTCTCCGTCGTGGAATAACTGCTAATGTTTGACTAAAATCTACAGCGAGTAAAACGACATTACCTCCTATTTTTTTTTTTACGATCTCTGAGATCTTGCTTTTTTCGGTTCAAGGCTTCATAAGCTCTTTTATGTTGTATGGTGTACTTATCCCAAACCATCATCTTTGAATGTTGCAAGACTTTCGCCTTGTATGTAGATCGGGGTAATTACATTCATTGCATTCCTAGTCTGAATCACAATCTGATTGTATGGGTGGTTACCTGGCACTGTAGGGTTGCCACCCGTCCTTTAAAATACGGAATCGTGCCGCGTTTGAGAATGAAATTGCGCGTCCCGTTTTGAATCAATACTGGACGGGATTTAGCCCGTATTTTTTTTATCATTTTTTTTTTAAAGCAGCGTCTCATGCAAATCATCCCACACGCATTTTATGAAGATGCCTCCTTTCCTACTTTTGATTGGGTAATACTTGATGTCATCGTTAATTTGATTGGTGTTTTTAACTGTCCAGTGAGGAGGGCGTGTCTTTTAAGTAGAGTCTGCAAAGTGTTGGCACTGAGATGTGGCATCAGCGCCATAGTTGAAGCCCCTAACGTTGCGGTCAGCAAGTCGGCTAACATCCGCCATGTGCCGTCTTTCAGTTGCGAGAAGCAGATCATAGAATGGTTGAAACTGTTGCCCCTAACGTTGCGCCACGGCGTGTGGTTCGTTTATACCTCGTGTCTTCTCATTAAATTTTTATCTCGCGAATATGTTATTGCAATCCGCAGCGGGAGCGTTTCTATAAACTTAATTTAAACTTACGTTTTACACCGTGCTTTGTTTCCCTTATGAACATGCTTGTATGCTTAACTCGCTCCGTTCTCAATTGTTTAATTAATTTTTTGCTCTTCGCTGTTTGCGGCTCTTCCTCCATTTCCCCCTACTTCGTTCTTTTATCTCGCGAATATGTTATTGCAATACTTAACGGGAGCGTTTCAATAAACTGATTGAAAATAGTTTTGCATTTACCTTTTTAGTAAAAGGCGAGCTTTTAAGCCTGAGAAATCACCCCGTAAATGCACACGTTTAATTGGACATGTGTTAATATGTATGGTTACACAGTATTAAAAGACAGTGAACAACGTCAGTTACCTTTGTTCCCGCGTTTGATAAAAGGTGAGCTTTTAAGCCTGAGAAATCACCCCGTAAATGCACACGTTTAATTGCACATGTGTTAATATGTATGCTTACACAGTATTAAAAGACAGTCAAAAATTAACGTCATTTACCTTCGTTCCCGCGTGCGACTCCTGCTGTAAATGTCTTCCTTGTTTTTAGTTCACGTGATTACGTAGGAGGCGTGACTCCGCGATACGTGACTCCGCCTCCTCCATTACAGTGTATGGACAAAAAATATGTTCCAGTTATGACCATTACGCGTAGAATTTCGAAATGAAACCTGCCTAATTTTTGTAAGTAAGCAGTAAGGAATGAGCCTGCCAAATTTCAGCCTTCTACCTACACGGGAAGTTGGAGAATTAGTGATGAGTGAGTCAGTCAGTCAGTGAGTCAGTCAGTCAGTCAGTCAGTCAGTGAGGGCTTTGCCTTTTATTAGTATAGATAACTAGCACTTTGGCTAATCTTAATTAAGCAGGGTACTCCCATGTTTAGTTAAGCCATGCCACATGCACTTCAGAACAGGTCATCCACCTGAAGCTAAGCACATTCAGACCAGGCCAGCACTTGGATGGGAGACCAACCAGGAAAAGGCTTGGGTTGCTGCTGGACGAGGTGTTGGCGAGGCCAGAAGGGGGAGCTTACACTGTGGTCTGTGTGTGGATCCCAAAGCCCCAACGCAGTACCTGGAATGGCTACTGTGCTGTACAAATGGCGCCATCATTTGGATGAGAGGTAAAGCCGAGGTCTTGACACTCTGTGGTCATAAAAGATCCCTGGGCATCCTTCATAAGGAGTAGGGTGTTTCCAGATGACCTTGCTACATTGTTCATCATTTTCCTGGTCATTCCGGCCTCCTAATCATCTTCTGTCTCTAATTGGCTGACTGCCTCTCTCACATCTTCATTATCTAGAAACTAATGTGTGGTGGGTGTGCTGGCACAAAATGGCTGCCATTGCATCATCCAGATGGATGCTGCACATTGGTGGTGGTCAAACTGGCTCCCCCCTTCCTATGTAAAGCACTTTGAGAGTCTTGAAAGGTGCTTTTTTTTCCTCTTTTTGGAAAACCAACATCTCTTCTACATCTCTTTAATTTTTTATGACAGTAGCTAATTTTATATGTTTTAAAGGAAGGAAGAAAGACTTTATTGTCATATTGTACCAGGAATTGTTAAAACTAAATTGTTAAAATCTGTAAATGATGCAGTACAACAAACAATGACAAACAAATATTATAAAATGCACACATCCTGTAACAAATACCATACATAAATAAATAAGGGACAGAAATTATTATCCACTCAAGTAATTGTTGTACATACTGGAATAAAATATATATAATAGTTCTGAGTTTTTAAAATTTAAAATTCAAATGGCCCAAGGATAAAAACTATGTGCAAATCTTTTTGTTTTACTTTTAATGCTCTTGTACCGCCTGCTGGAGGGCAATAGTGTGACGAGTGAGTGGCCGGGATGGGAAGGGTCTTTAATGATTTTCCTGGCTCTGTGGAGGTATTGGACACTGGCGAGATCTTCCAGGGAGGGCAGAGACTAGCCAATGATTTTGTCTGCCGTGGATATTACCCTCTGCAGAGCTTTCATGTCTGCTGCTGTACAGCCAGCATGCCATGTTGAAATACAGTATGCTAAAACACTCTCAATGGTTGAGCAGTAGAAGGTCAAGAACAGCTTCTTCTTCTTCATTTCCACTTTCCAGTGAAGTTGGAGGAAATGCAGTCACTGCTGGGACTTTTTGACCACAGTCAGAGTGTTTGTTGTCTGGGACAGGACCTCTGAAATGTAAGTTCTCAAGAACTTAAAGGATGTGACCCTCTCCACCAGGTCCCTGTTGATTTAGAGCGGTGCTGGCTCTGCTCTGGGCCTTGAAGTCAATGACCTGCTCTTTAGTTTTGCGGATGTTGAGTGAGAGATTATTCCTGGAGTACCACAATGTGACAGCTTCTGCATCTCGTACGTGATCCAAATCTTACAATCACAATCCTTGAAAATGATATTCTACTTTCTTGAGTATGGTAGTCTTTCTTTATGAAGAAGCTCCTTTAAACAAATGCATACACACAAGCAGCTCATAAAAACAGTCAATGTCAGCATATTATTGAATGTGCAGAGAATCCCAAGGTTGGATCAATTATGATAACACTTGTTAAACCTTAATCCCATTTTTTCCCATTATTTACATGTGAAATGGAAGCCCCAGTTTGCCAACAGCTATAGACTCACAAGGCAGAAAGCAAACAAACAATAATAATGGGTTCCCCAGAGGGGACCGAATAGCAGGGGAGTTAAAGCAGGCGACTGTTACTGCTTACGAAGATGCTTTGGGTGTTTCATCAGATTTCTGTTTTGTTGTTGATGGTCTTCAGAGTCGTGTGTTTAGTTCCCACATGAAAAGAAAATCCTGCTTAATTCGTGAAAATGTTTTTGCTGGCATACCAGAACCAGTTGACTGCAATTTTATGTAAATAAGGAAACATAAAGTATAAGAACAAAAGTAATTGCTTTTTCCTGACATTCCACAATGATCCAGTTCCACAAGCACATTTAGTCATGGTCATTAAATTATCACAGATGACTTTTTAGTGTCATGAATTGGAGCCTCTATGGAAGTTAAAAGGTGTGAGGCCTCAAAAATGCCTTACAAGACTTCACTGGCTAGGCCAGACCTTTTTTGCCTGCCTGGAAAAGTTCTCATTTCATTAGGCTTAATTCCCACTGAAGTGTCTCATGTTTTGTATGCCTGAAAGGGATGTAGCTCTTGTGATGGATGGCAGGGGTGGGCTGACATTCCGGCTGGGATAAACCCTGTACCCTTACCTACCAGGGAGGCCAGTGTAGTGGATAAATGGGGGGGTGGACTGCCTCCCAAGTGTACAGTATATGCTTCCCCGACACACTGGATGGCAACATTCTTGAGCCAGTAAGCCCATTCATGTACCAGCAGGGCATGTTAGGAGTTGTGGTCCCGTGGGGCAGCCCTGCTGGGTTCCCTGGATTCCAGACCTGGGAGTGCTTCCTCCTTGGCACCAAAGTATTCCTAAATCTGGCATAAAAGGGGCCATCACTGTCCACTGAGTTGGAGTCGGGAGGAGGTGGACAAGCCTTGTTGGGGAGAGTGGAAGGAAGAAGGAAATACACTGGGAAGATAAACTGTTGATGGTATATTGTGAAGAGAAGCCTTCTGACAGGTATTTCCTTATTAATAATCTATTTGCACCTAGGACTTGGTGTTTTGCAATTGTGTCTGTGATTTGGGGTGATACTATGCACCTTACTGGCCACACCCTGATATATCCTTGAAATGTCTTTCAGTATCACAAAAAGCCCCACCAGAGGAGGGTAACTATAAACCTCAGCTGGTTGAAAGATGGGCTAACAAAAGAATCTTTATAAAAGGAAGACTTACTTGAAAAAAATAACAAAAGAATGAAACAAAAGCTTCACAGAGCAGACAGAAGTATTAAACAGGTTGTCTAAAAGTCAGTCTACAGCGAACAAGTCCCAGAAAACACAATTCAATAAAGATACTTGCACTCCAAAAAACTTCACCATGATTCCCACTGAGCTGTCTGTCTCCACAGTATTTATGGGTCCTAAATAGAGACTGACAAGTGGCTCTGCCTCTTAGGGTTTCACCCACAAAGGCCATGGAACATATAAAGAGACAGTACACCAATACATAATCACATATGAAACCAATAAAAATAGCATAGACATTAAAACTAATAACTCCAAATAAATAAAAACACAAATAAAACATAAAATACATATAACTTCATCTCGATACAAGACACATTGTACTTTTACTAAACCTAGCGGTCCTCGTCTTGATTGATGTAAGACGTTGAACACATAATGTAAGCATAGAGTGAATTGAGAATGGGCTGAGGGTTGGGGGGCAGTTGGTTGATGATTTGGCTAAAATCTTAACGGCTTTACAATGAAGTCTGGAAGAACACATAGGGAATGTGACAAACAATGATTTTAAGAGGTGTACATCACTTGAGATACAGTTGTGGAAGATGAAATTTAATTTAAGCAAACATATAATATTACATGATGGAAGTAAAAATGTTAGGCTTGAATACACAATGGGAGATCTGAAACTTGAAACTATACCTTATGAGAAGGTCCTAGGAGTCATAGTAAAGTCGCTGCTATGTAGATCAAGAAGGCTAATAAGACATTAGGTTACATATTGTGATGTGCAGAGTAACAGTCAAGAGAGGTGACCTTTATAATGCACTGGTGAGGGCTCATCTGGAATACTGTGGTCTCCATATTACAAAAAAGACATAGCAGCATTAGAGAAAGTCCAGAGGAGAGCAACTATTTTGGGCCAAAGAAGTATGTCCTATGAGGATAGACTGATGGAACTGAACCTTTTCAGTTTAAGAAAATGGAGATCAAGAGGGAACATGATGGACGTGTCTAAAATTATGAGGGAATTAGTACAGTAGACCTCAGTTGTTACTTAAAAATGAGTTATGCAGCAAGAACACAGGGACACAGTTGGAAACTTGTTGATGGCAGGTTTTGTACAAGTGTCAGGCAGGACACCACAGACATGTGGAATAAACTACAGACTACTGTGGTGTAGAGTGTGAAGACTGGCTCGGACACAGACAGGCAGACACGTTCATGTCACCCAACACACGTTTATTTACAAGTTATTTACAAGTCCTTAGTGCACAAACCCAGTGCCAAAGCACCAATCACCCTTTCACAAGTCCTGGCCACAACACAATGCCTTTTCTCTTCCTGGTCCGCCTCCACTCCTCTCCAACACGCTTCGTCTTCTTCCTCCCGACTCTCGCCCTGACTGGAGGGATGCGGTCCCTTTTATGTGCCCCGGATGGGCTCCAGGTGCATCGTCAGGGCCTCCGTAGCCACACCCCTGTGTGGCGGAAGCTCCCAAGGTGAAGCCGGAAGTCCACCGGGTGCCCTCAAGTCTCTTCCCCCCAGTACTTCCCGGTGTGGCGGAAGTACTGAGGGCCAACACTCCCAAGGCATTGGGGCGCCCCCTGGCGTTGACCACGGGCCACTACAGGGCTGAGCTTCCAAGCTCCGTACCCGTGGTCCCCAAAGCCACCAGGGAGGACGCCCCCTCGTGTCCTGGAGGCGGCACAAGCCCTCCTCCACTCCTCCTAGGCGTCCCGGCCGGGCATGGATGCCCGCCGGGCACCACAAGAGCAAGACTTCAGGGACCTCCACATCACTACTTGATTACATTTTGGACAATTTAGGTGAAGAGGATTCGTAAACTTGGTGGACAAAATGGCCTCTTCTTGTCACAACTTTCCTAATGTTCTATTGTTCACTCACTTGGGTGGGGTTTGACATTTATTTAATAAGTAATTAAAATTCTTAGAGCTTCAACTATATCACTACATATTTACATCACATCCCCTTCTCAAATATGGTAAATTATAATATAAATTTACAATATGAAGTAAGTCTCACATTAATACATTTAACACTTTGAAATTATGAAAAAGTACATAAATACCCATCCATCCATCCATTTTCCAACCCGCTGAATCCGAACACAGGGTCACGGGGGTCTGCTGGAGCCAATCCCAGCCAACACAGGGCAGGAACCAATCCAGGGCAGGGTGCCAACCCACCGCAGGACACACACAAACACACTCACACACCAAGCACACACTAGGGCCAATTTAGAATCGCCAATCCACCTAACCTGCATGTCTTTGGACTGTGGGAGGAAACCGGAGCGCCCGGAGGAAACCCACGCAGACACGGGGAGAACATGCAAACTCCACGCAGGGAGGACCCGGGAAGCGAACCCAGGTCCCCAGATCTCTCAACTGCGAGGCAGCAGTGCTACCCACTGCGCCTCCGTGCCGCCCTACATAAATACCGTTTCCCATATTTAAATGACAGAACACTGTGTTTTTTTAACATTGTCCACCTATTATACTTGTGAACAAATAAGCACTTACTTATTTTAACAAGTTAGAAAATGTACACACAGCATAACATTCAGGTGTGACTTAGTTAACTGATCTGAAAGTCGGAGCGTTTTCTGTTATTTATTTGCTTAAACAAAGAGACAGATATCACATTTTTATGTTTAAAATATTGTGCTATAAGGGTGAGTGTGACGAGTGATGGAGATTTGCTCAGACCACCTCGCCCCAGTTTGAACATAAGTACCGGGCACATGAGTTGTCATTTCAACCGTTTGTGCTTAATCCTTGGTTTTGCCAGCAGTAGTTAGCTATTGGATGTGTAAAAAAAGAAAATACTGTATACAAAATACAAAAGAAAATACTTGTATACAAGCTGAAAGAACCTCTCTCATGTTAAATATGAAACAATATACTGATCTGTAACTCAAATTGTATGGAATATTCAACTATTTGTTTTAATGATGTAAAAAAGACACTTATAGTCAATAAAGGTTTGGGGTTTTCCGGCCCCGTATACTGTGGGAAAAGTGCGATTCAATAATACTTTTTGTACAATTGTCATAACACCGTTCGCCATCATGGCGGACGGGGGGAACATTTATGAGGGAGGGACCGGAAATGGATGAAGCGCTGCTGGGAAGGAACCGAGATGGATGATGGGACTGCTGACGTCATTGGGCTGCGACAGAGGGAAGGCGGAAGTGGCGTGTTGAGATTCCATGTTCAGACGTTCATGGCGGTGTTGTGTCTTTCTTTCTGTTTGGAAATAAATAGAGAAAGGTTAGTACTCCGCCATTCCCGTCTGGTATATGTCTTCGCGCAACAGTTTAGGTCGTTCCGCGGCTCCCTAATCGCGCGTGCGTGACATGACCCCCCCCTCAGCCCAGACCCACCGGGTCGGGCGGACCGAACCGAGAGGTCGTGAACCCGGGAGAGGGCATCAGCATTGGCCTGAAGGGGACCCCGGCGATAAGTAACGGTAAACTTGTATGGCTGCAGGTCCAAAAACCACCTGGTGACACGAGGGTTCGACTCCTTGTGCAGGGCCATCCACTGCAGGGCGGCATGGTCCGTTACCAGAGTGAACTCACGACCCAGCAGGTAGTACCGCAGATGAGTCACCGCCCACTTAATGGCCAAGGCTTCCCTCTCAACCGCCGCGTACCGGGTCTCTCGGTCCAACAGTTTCCGGCTCAGGTAAAACACGGGGTGTTCGGCACCGTCGACACTCTGGCTCAACACTGCACCCAGGCCTGTGTCCGAAGCGTCGGTCTGGAGAAGAAAAGGTAAAGAGAAATCAGGGGTGTGTAATATAGGTGCCGACGTCAGGGCCGTTTTCAAGTCACTGAATGCCAGTTCCGCTTTCTGGTTCCATACCACATAGACAGGAGACCCTTTCTTTGTCAGATCAGTCAAGGGTGCTGCCTTTTCAGAGAAACGGGGAACAAACCGGCGGTAATACCCCGCCAACCCTAAGAAAGCCTGCACCTGTTTCTTGGTCATCGGACGGGGCCATTCTAAGATGTCTTTTATTTTGGAGCATTGAGGTTTCACCTGTCCCCGCCCAACTAGGTAGCCTAAATATTTGGCCTCCCTTAAGCCAAAGTAACACTTACGGGGGTTAATGCGGAGGCCGGCTTTCGCTAGTGTGGCAAGAACAGCATACACCTGCAGTATATGTTCCTCCCAGGTGCCGGAATAAATGACTACGTCATCCAAGTAGGCGGCACAATAGGATTGATGGGGTCGTAGCACTCTGTCCACCAGACTCTGGAACGTAGCAGGTGCCCCGTGCAACCCGAATGGGAGGACCTTATACTGCCAATGTCCACTAGGGGTACTGAATGCTGTTTTCTCTCTGGCGGATGCCGTTAGGGGAATTTGCCAGTACCCTTTTGTCATGTCCAAGGTAGTCAAGTATTGTGCCCTCCCTAGGCGCTCCAAGAGATCGTCCACTCGGGGCATAGGGTAGGCATCGAACTTAGAGACTTGGTTCAGACGCCTGAAGTCGTTGCAGAACCTCCAGGACCCGTCTGGCTTAGATACGAGGACGATAGGACTGGACCAGGGACTATAGCTTTCCTCAATAATATTCATGTCCAGCATCCTTTGGATTTCCAATTCCACTTCCGTCCTCTTTGCTTCCGGGAGGCGATAGGGTCTCTCCCTGACTATCACCCCCGGGTCAGTAACAATATCGTGCTCAATCAAGGAAGTACGGCCAGGTACCTCGCTAACCACTTCGGGGACGGCATGGATAACATGTTCCAGCTCCAGCCGTTGTGATGGGGTTAAGTCTGGTCCGAGGTTAAGTGTGAGTTTACGCGCGCAAAGGGAGAGGGCGGTACCGGAGGGTGGAGCCTCGTCCCTATCTCTCCACGGCTTTAACAAGTTCACGTGGTACACTCTCTCGGCAGGTCTACGATTCGGTTGTTTCACCAAATAATCCACCAGCCCTTTCCGCTCCTTTACCTCATAGGGACCCTGCCAATGGGCCAGCAATTTAGAATGGGAAGTGGGTACGAGCATTTTTATTATAGGACCGGGCTTGCGTTGCTTGAGCACGGGTCATGTGATCTTTTAGGATGGGTCGGATTTTGTTCATTCTATCGCGCATTTGCGCGATGTACTCCAAAACATTACAGCCAGGCAGAGCCTCCTCCTCCCAGCCTTCTTTTAATATATCTAAAAGCCCCCGGGGCTGACGTCCATATAAGAGTTCAAAGGGGGAGAAACCCGTGGAGGCCTGTGGGACTTCCCGGTAAGCAAAGAGCACGAAGGGCAAAAGCTCGTCCCAGTTCCAACTGTCCGCGCTGACTACCTTACGTAACATCTGTTTAAGTGTCTGATTAAACCGCTCCACTAAGCCATCGGTTTGCGGGTGATAAACCGACGTCCTCAGATGTTTGATTTTCAGTAACTTAGCAACCTCCCTGAACGTATCCGAAGTAAAGGGAGTACCTTGGTCCGTGAGGACTTCTTTAGGTATTCCCACTCGGGCAAAGAGCCTGACTAATTCCCGTGCGATATTCTTGGAAGTAGCGGACCGTAAGGGTACCGCTTCTGGGTATCGAGTTGCGTAATCTACCATGACCAATATGTATTTTTGGCCACGGGTCGAAGGTTCCAGGGGACCTACAAGATCAATACCGATCCTCTCGAAGGGAACATCAATAAGGGGAATAGGAACTAAAGGAGCGCGGTCCCTCCTAGGAATCTGACGGATCTGACACTCCGGGCAGGACTGACAGAAACGTCGGACCTCCTCATTTATTCCTGGCCAATAAAACCACTGTTTAATTCTCTCCAGCGTTTTTTCGGTTCCCAAATGGGCGCCCAGGAGGTGGGAGTGTGCCAATTCGCAAACCTCCCGCCGGAAGGTTCGCGGCACTAACAATAACTTCCGCGCTCCACCTTCGTGACTCGCAACTCGATACAACAGATCATGTTCTAATACAAAGTAGGGCTCCGGTGGTAAGGAACCATCAGACAAATGGTCATTTATTGAAACAATTGCATTCCGGGCGTTTTTTAGGGAATCATCATTCCATTGCTCCCTTTTAAATGACGCGGGGGTAGACCGGAACTGATTGATCATAGAGTCTATTGGGTCCGCATATACGGGAGCTCTGCAGACACTTTGGCTCGTGCCCTCGCCCGGATCATCTTCCGGGTCGGGTCCGACGCTAGAGACTCTTCCCCCCGGTCACTGTTATTTACGGCGGTCGCCCGTGTGCATGGCCTGGGAGCCGCGGGGGTGGTGCTTCGCGTACCCATAACAAGACCCAACTTAGCCCTAGGAGTGGTTAATTGTTTCCCGCTGTTGCTATTGGACCAGTCGTGTCCCAAAATGACAGGAAAAGGTGGCTCGGGTAACACTGCGACTGTTAATCGAGACAAGCCACCATTCCATGACAGAAAACACTTTGCGGACTTATAAGACTTGGTCTCCCCATGTACACAAGTTACACTAACGTACTGGTATCGCCATTGTTGCGGTAAAACATAACGGCGAGCAACAATGGTAATGTTACTGCCGGAATCAAACAATGCAAGCACAGAATGACCATTTACTAAAACCACTCCCGTATTCGGAATAGCCAGAGGGTTTGACAGAGCACAGTACCTTTCGGTGGTGGCCCAAGTGCAGTCCATTGGCTCCTGGAGTGGCTGATACAACGGGCAGGCAGACAACAGGTGACCGAGGTCCCCGCACTTGAAACAGCGCGGTGGCCCGGGTCTGTCCTTGGCTTTCAGCGGTGCTTCCGCCACGCGACGTGTGGGCTCGGAGTGACTGGACCGTCCCTGTCGGGCGCCACGAGCCGGCTTTTCCGATCCCCCGGCTCGGTGAACCGCAAGTTGACGCTCCAGGACCTCCAAGAGTCCTTTCATGTCTTTATAAGGATGTCTACGGACCTGCTGGGCGAGATATCCTGGCATAGCGTTTACTAAGCCCTCACAAGCCACCTGCTCTACGACTTTACGCGCCTGGGGACCTTCTGGTCTTAACCAACGCCCCATCTTGCTCCAGAACTCGAAAGCCTGGGCTCGGGCAGGGTGGTCGGGGTTGAACTGCCAGGTTCGCCACTCACTCGCCTGCTGGTCCGTAGTGATGCCGTAGCGACTAAGGATCTCTGGCTTTAGGAGGTCGTAATCTGCGGCCTCCTCCTCGGGGAGATCATAATAGGCCCGCTGCGCAGCACCCTTCAGGTACGGAGCCAAAATGGACGCCCACTCCGCCCGCGGCCACTGGTTGCGAGAGGCGGTCCTCTCAAATATGCCGAGGTACGACTCTATATCGTCGGCATCGGACAACGGTACCATCGGAGGAGGCGGAGGTCTGGAGGGCTCCGGTCTTACCGCTTCTGCCGTTGTCAGCCTTGCCTTAGTTGCTTCAAGCTCCCTCGTTGTTTCTGCGTGTGCGATCCGAAGATTCTGAATTTGGGCAGCCATCCCGGTCAACACTTCGTTCAGGTCCTGTCCTTCTGTCATGTTCGGACAACCTTTCTCTCCTGCCGACTACGCCACTGTAAAAAAGACACTTATAGTCAATAAAGGTTTGGGGTTTTCCGGCCCCGTATACTGTGGGAAAAGTGCGATTCAATAATACTTTTTGTACAATTGTCATAACACCGTTCGCCATCATGGTGGACGGGGGGAACATTTATGAGGGAGGGACCGGAAATGGATGAAGCGCTGCTGGGAAGGAACCGAGATGGATGATGGGACTGCTGACGTCATTGGGCTGCGACAGAGGGAAGGCGGAAGTGGCGTGTTGAGATTCCATGTTCAGACGTTCTTGGCGGTGTTGTGTCTTTCTTTCTGTTTGGAAATAAATAGAGAAAGGTTAGTACTCCGCCATTCCCGTCTGGTATATGTCTTCGCGCAACAGTTTAGGTCATTCCGCGGCTCCCTAATCGCGCGTGCGTGACAATGATCAGTGACATACAAGAGAGAGTTGCTTTGGTCAAGATGGACTACAACATTCATCGATCCAAACATCCACCATCTTAATCTGTTTGTCCAGAGCAGGGGGCAGCAGGAGCCTAGCCTAGACAGCAATGAGTGCAGGCAGGAACAATTCCTGGACAAAGCCTGAGGCTATCGCTGGATGAACATGCACATACTGTACACACACATGCACACACACACACACTCACGCACTCACACAAGCATCAGAGGATGATGTAGCTTTGCCAGTTCACCTAACCCACATATTTTTGGACTTTGAGAGAAAACTGAAGCAGACTCACATCCAGACCCCACGTGGGAAGCTCCCACAGCACAACTCCCAGACTCTTTGCTACAAGGCATCATCGTGCAGGATATTAGTTGATTATTAACATATTTACATTAGCTGTGGCCTTTGAAAACAATGAGTAAAAATACCCTTTATTTGAGACTTTTTTAAATAATACAGTGCATTCACTCTCTTGGGGCAGGCAAACCCTTAAACTTGGCCCATGTTTACTCACTTTAGTGGTCTCACACTCTCCGCAAAAATACTGCCATTCCAAAGGATGACAGACAATGGAACTGTAGAAGATGGTCTTTACTGTGTGTGTGGTATTTTGTATAAAGTCAACAATGTGAAAAGATTGCCATCAGCAGCATATTTTTGTTTTTTTTTATTTGTGTGTGTTCTGTCTGGGTTTCAAGACTTTGGAATGGAATCAACATAATATGACCACTAGATGGCAACATTGAATCTTTTTGCAAATTTTAATCCTGCCAGGTCAGTTAAAGGATTCTTAAATAAATTTACATTAAACCAGCAAGTTAAGCAATGATGCCAATATAAATATGGTTGTATATCATTGTAGATAAAACTGTACAGTTTATGTAGCCCCAATATAAAATGTACATTTAACAGAAGAAGCATGGATTACAAATTCTGTACAAAAATGTTATTTTATACTTAATGTGGTTATGCTTTCCATTGAAAATCACAAGGCAAGCCTGAAAGTTTCTATTAAATATTCCTGAATTTATAAATATTAATGTTTCAAATGATAAAAATCACAAATAGTTTGGTAGTTTTTACATATAACAAAAGGCAGAGCTAGAGAAAATCCAGAGAAGAGCAATGAGGCCGATTGCAGGACTGAAGGGTGTGAGTTATGAGGAAAGATCAAAGGAGTTGAACCTTTTCAGTTTAAGAAAAAGGAGATTAAGAGGTGACATGACTGAAGTGTTTAAAATTATGAAGGGAATTAGTCCAGTGGATCAAGACTATTATTATAAAATGAGTTCATCAAGAACACAGGGACATAGTTGGAAACTTGTTAAGGGTAAATATTCACACAAACATTAGGAAGTTTTTCTTCACACAGAGAACCACAGTCACGTGGAATAAGCTACCAAGTAGTGTGGTAGACAGTAAGACTTTAGGACATTCAAAACTCGACTTGATGCTCTGCTATGTGCTAGATCAGGGGTAGGCAACGTCGGTCCTGGAGTGCCACAGTATGTGCAGGTTTTTGTTCCAACCCAGTTCCTTAACGAGAACTCAATTATTGCTGATGAAGCACATATTGCTTAAGTGACATTTTAATGCTTCATTTTAGTGGTCTCGCTTGTTAAGGTTCTCCAACCTTAATTGCTTATATCAATCTTAAACTGCTGCATTCAGTGTTTTAATTGCTCCTTATTAGCAATAAGATGTAAAACAGGGGTAGGCAATGTCGGTCCTGGTGAGCCGCAGTGGCTACAGGTTTTCATTCAACCCAATTGCTTAATTAGAAACCAATCTCAGACCTTATTTAATTTTATGGCTTGTTAGTCTGTGCAATGTAAGGCTTTTATATCGTAGATTTTTTTCCTTTCCAAGGATATCATCCACATGATTTGAAGCCTAAAACAGATAATTTTCAGTCTGTCACATTTTTCTATTAAGTGTTTTATTAAATCAAACCGTGCATGATGAACACACACAGATGTAATTGGAAAAAAGCTAGCTGGAGAACTGCTGGCTGCTTAGTCTTTTACATCTTATTGCTAATAAGGAGCAATTAAAACACTGAATGCAGCAGTTTAAGATTGAAATAAGCAATTAAGGTTGGAGAACCTTAACAAGCGAGACCACTAAAATGAAGCATTAAAATGTCACTTAAGCAATATGTGCTTCATCAGCAATAATTGAGTTCTCGTTAAGGAACTGGGTTGGAACAAAAACCTGCACATACTGTGGCACTCCAGGACCGACGTTGCCTACCCCTGTGCTAGATGTTTACAAAAAGCAATAAATATAGCTACAGTTTGTAATTTGCGGTACTTTCTGACACAGTGTGTTTCATCTCATTGCGCTTGCTTTCCTTGGGGTATGGAGGGAGGATCACTAAAAGGGGGGAATTGAGAATTCCAAATAAATCAGGTACTGTCCTTTTATCCTTGCAAGAAGGAACATAAAATGCAAGTACTAGGGTATGCTCAAGAGAAGAGACCAGAAAGAGTGTTCAGCTTAGCCCAAGAGGGTCCAGCTCTGATAAGGCTATGAAATGCTACAGGCCTACGTGGAGGGCAGTTCACTCGACTCCAGTAAGAACACAGGAACTTACCTAACAGTCATCTCCAGGCATCCAGAAAGGAAAAACAAACAGCATTCCAGTAGTAGAAAGGGGGGGGGGGGTGTTGGGGTTACAGATCTATTTTCTCCATTATTAAAAAAAGAGCCTGAATGCGGAAAAACACACTACAGTTGAAACGTTAATGGAAAAACCTCTTTTGTTTTTCACCTTTGTCAAGTGTTGCCTTTCCTTCTTACTTTATGAATCTTTATAATACTGATGAGCAAGACAGGCAAGTTTCAAACAAAATATAGTTTTGTGAAATTGACTCTAAAGATTTAGCAATTTGAAAATGTGAAATTCACTGAAGAGATTTTTTTTTAATGTGAAAAACAAAGAGTACTACCCACTTAAACCTCATTGTCACTTCCATGTTTACCTATGCTCTTTTCTGCAGCTGCATAAAGTGTCTAATCCACCAAAACCATCTCTATCTATTCCTCTCATTCACATCACCGCGGAAGACTGTAGTACGATTTTGAAAATTTGCGACACATTTTTCCACATTAAAACCCGCCATCCTTCACGTTACTGTGTTCTCTCCACAGGATAACTCACTATACAGAGAGTTGCTGCTTCAAACCCTGGCACCATTACATAGTATCTCTTTATCCTAGTTGAAGATATGCACAATGCTGTTGTTTTTTTTTTCCACTAGAGACCTTAATCTAAATAATAAATGACAGGCAGGCACACTCAGGTGCATTTAAAGCATGAAAATGCTTGTAAGAGTGAAACTAAATGCTGTTCTTCTTGTGAGTATGGCACATGATGGGAGAAAAACATAATTTATTTCACTATTTTTTTTGTAAAGAAGTAAAATTGAGAGTTTCACTACTAGTTTAATTTTGCACAATTTGTTTTATCCTTCACTAGTTTATAATAAGCTAGCTGCCCCCCACAGCTCTGCCTGCATAGTAGTGAAACAGGACAAACTTTAAAAATCAATAAACAAAGGGGTATTGCTAGCTAAGTGGAGGTAAGGTACACTCCAAAACATGGCGAGAGATAGACCGACTCAAACAGAGGGTGGCGCTTGAGTGAGGAGGGCACTGCCACGTCACGCTTCCCCCTCCCTTCGGACCGCAGCCATTACTCCTACAAGCGATCTATGATACTTAGTGTGATGAGACAAATCGCAAAATCCACCAGAATGTTCAAGCAAATTATAGAAAAAAATCCAATCTAAATCTGTTAAGCAGTTCTCTCGTGAAAACTGGACAGGTATACAGACAGACAGACGCTGGATTTTATATTTATACAGAAGATTCTTTAACTAGAAATAAACTTTGCTCTAGTTGTCTTGGGAATAGAGGTTTCTTTATTTGTCTTCTCATCCTTTTTGTGGTCATTTTGTGAACTTTATGAGCTTTAAAAGCCTGTGCTGGCCAGAATCATGCTATTTAAGTTTTGGGGCTTGTCTGCCTTGGGTGAGGCCAATCCAGTAGGCCTAGATTTGTAGTAAGAGCAGAATTGGTCTTTTGTATGTGTGTGTTTTTTGTGGCCTTCTCCCATTTTTGTTCTTCTCAGATCTGTTTAAAGAGACTTTCGCCAATCAAATGCACTTTAGTAGATGAAAAGATTAAGTATATTAATTACTGCCCATCCAAAAGAAAGATTCACATTCTGTGGACTGGATCAAGTGTTATAAAAAGCACAGGTTGAAGGGAAAAAGATGATGTATTTAGTTGGGTTATGGGTATTTTGTTGAAGCTGTAGCTGGCAGTAGCGGTAGGGTGCAGGGAGGGTGCCAACATTGAGGTTACAGTAATCCCTCACTACTTCGCGGTTCACTTTTCGTAGATTCACAACTTTGCGGATTTTATATATAAGCATATCTAAATACATAACGCGGATTTTTCGCTGCTTCGCGGGTTTCTGCGGACAATGGGTCTTTTTACTTGCTTCCTCAGTTGGTTTGCCCAGTTGATTTCATACAAGAGATGCTATTGGCGGATGGCTGAGAAGCTACCCAATCAGAGCACGCAGTTAAGTTCCTGTGTGCTGCTGATTGGCTCAGCGACGGAGTGTTGCATTAACCAGGTAGTCTCATCTCACTCATTCATCATTAACGTGCTAATGCTTCAGGGGCCGTGTCCAAGCACCAACAGAAGATGCAAATGATTGCAGAAAAGGTAAAAGTTTTGGATATGTTGAAGGAAGGGAACAGCTACACCGCTGAAGGACATCGATTCTTTTTATTTAAAAAGGAGGAAAAGCATATAAGATCTACGGCCGCAGTGTCCTTTAACCAGGGTGCAAAACGAGTTGCAAGTGGACGTGATAAGGCAGTAGTCTGGATGGAATCTGCTTTAGGAATCTTTGCAACAAGGTCGACGACGTCATGACCGCCTACAAGCTGCTACGTGTACTTCGCTATACAGTAAGTGTAAACTTATCTACCGATTTCATTTTGCTTAGCAGTTGTCCCTGTTTTTAATAGAGTAAATGGTGGGTTGTAAACAATACAGGGAGGGTTTAAAAACGTCCAAATACACGTTAAATAATTAAATAAATATAGTGTCCCTACTTCGCGGAAATTCAGTTATCGCGGTCGGCCTTGGAACCTATCTCCCGCGATAAGTGAGGGATTACTGTACTGCTGTTCCTCTCACTTCTATACAAATCATTTAGTAAACTGTTTTACATCCTCGCCCGTCTTTTATTTATGTGAAAGTGATATGCTAATTCTACTAGAACATTAAAAAAGTGCTACTGATTTTCTGAGTATAACAGATGAGGATCCTATGAGATTTAATGAAAGCCACCTCTTAAATACCACGTGTGTACTCAAATTAGTATCTTTTATCATAGCCCGGGACACTAAACATATTGAATGAAAGATTGTTAAATAAAAGCTGTAAATACACTTGAAGAAACAGACAGCAAAAAATACTATCTGTTCCTCATAGATTTACGGCAGAGGACATTATAAACAGCCATGCTGGAACAACTGACCTGCTTATCTTCCTCTCATAGTTCATGCCCCTCACCACTTATCACCTCAGGCTGCTATTTTTCTCTCCAGAGAATTGTTGTAACTTGCCTCTCGCTTTCAAAACGTCAGTCTCAGCATGTCAGTCTGGCAGAAAGAAGCCATTTATAGTTAATGTTACTTTTGGGGCAGGGCTATCCCTGCAGTAGGTAGAATCTCTCACGAGAGGGAAATGTCCGGTCAGAGGAGCACAAAATGTACTTTCAATGCAGGGCAGTAAGCCGAATACAGGGAGTCAATTTGAGTACCAGACATCTTGTGCCTTGAATCAAAGTGGTCAGCACTGAAACTAACATTAATTCTTTTCTCAACCCTAACCATAAAAAAGCGTGCTACACTGAAAGTAAAGCACTAAAGCTCAGAACACCAATATATGAAAAGTATAATATTCTCAGACCCTCCTTATCCAATTCTGGACAACAGAGTCTATAAAGGCAGCACTGAATGCAATAAAAAAAACTGTGGACCAGGTAGCAGTCCATCGCAGGGACACATCACACACACACACACACACGCACACACACACACCCACGCACGCACACACACACACACACACACACACACTGGGGTCAATTTCCTTTCACCCTTTTTCCCCACCTGCATATCTTTAGGGCTTTGCATCACATTTACATTTACTCACTTTGCAGATTATTTAATCCAAAGTGACATCTAAATGAGGTTAAATGTAACCAAGTAAATGTCATCCTGGACACTGTTTTTAAACAACTGATAGGTAACAAAATTACAAAATGCTCCTCTGACCGGACATTTCCCTCTCGTGAGAGATTCTACCTACTGCAGGGATAACCCTGCCCCAAAAGTAACATTAACTATAAATTCAATTGTACTTTCAATACGAAGCGTTCGTTTATTCTTATTACAGTTTGGACATGTGAGGATGACGTACGTTTAAAACGGAGCGTTCGTTTATTCTTATTACGCGTTGTAGGCACCTTCGGCTTTCGTACTAACTCGCGCCTTCCGTACTATTATGCTGTGTATGGTGGACCTTTGTGGACTCCGTACTTTTTCCCGTTTCACTCTGGGGCGGGGGGCTGAATCTTCTTTTTTGTATGGCTGTGTCGTTACCTATGGGTGCGTTGCTTCATTTCTTATTTACATTAGTTGAGCTCCTTTGTTTTTGAGCCGTGATGCGTTGTAGGCGCTTATTTACGTTAGTTGAGCTAATATTATACCTCCGGTGCCGTGTGTGTATTTCATGTGGTAGTCGTTGTAGGCGCATGTGCCCTCCGTACTATCTCGGGTTTGACTATGCTGTGTTTTGTGGACGTTTGGGGACGCCGTACTCTCTCCGGTTTGATTGTGGGGCGGGACGCCGAAGCCTGTTGTGTTTGTTTTGTCTGTGAGTACTCATATTATTGTATTACTGTAATGTGATTCACATATGCTGTGGAGTCCGTATCTCTGGGGCGTCTGTAACATCTCGGGGGTCTGCCTGCGGTGTGTTAGACGCGCGTTGTAGGCGCACGCACCTTCCGTCTGTAAGTACTCATATTATTGTATTACTGTAATGTGATTCACATATGCTGTGGAGTCCGTATCTCTGGGGCGTCTGTAACATCTCGGGGGTATGCCTGCGGTGTGTTAGACGTGCTTTGTAGGCGTACGCACCTTCCGTACTATGTCGGGTTTGACTATGCTCTGTAGTGTGGACGGTTAGGGTTCCATATTGTCTGTGCTCAGTTGAGCTCCTTCATTATTGAGCTGTGACTCCTTCGTTCTCAGTGGATCAGACTTCGCTCGCTGTCGGCGAATGCGCACTATGTCTCCTGCGTCCATGGGCATGCCATGTACCTGCGTCCATATTCGGTTTATCATTCTCGAATAGTAATATGGATGTCCCTAACCACATTAAAAGAATGCAGTATCCTAAGGAAAAAGATCCTGCAATGCCCTTCCTTCTATAGTTGCTCTGTGCTCTGAGACCAGTCCAACATTTCAATAATGTGGACCCCCAAGCACTTGTAGGAGCTGACCACCTCTGTGTTCACACCTTGAACAGTGACCGGACACAGTGACTTTTTGGTGTGGTGAAAGTCAATAACCTGTTCCTTGTTTTTTCTGATGTTAAGTTGCAGGCAATTCTCTTTGCACCAAGAAAAAAAGGTCCTCCAACCGACCAATCTACATATTACAACATCAGAACATTAGAAAAAATGTAGATGAGAAACAGGCCATTCAGTCCAACAAAGCTTGTCAGTCCTATACACTTACATACGTCTTCCAAAATAACATTAAGTCTAGTTTTGAAGATCCCTGAACTCCTACTGTCTACCGCACTCCTTGGTAGTGTATTCCATGTGTTTGTGCTTCTTTGTATAAAGAAAAACATCCTAATGTTTCTGTGAATTTTACCCTTAAAAAGATTCCAAATGTGTTCCTGTGTTCTTGCTGAACTCATTTTAAAGTAACAGTCTCAATCCACTATTCTAATTCCCTTCATAATTTTGAATACTTCAGCCATGTCTCCTCTTAATCTCCTTTTGCTTAAACTGTAAAGGCTCAGCTCTTTTAATCTTTCCTCATAATTCATCCCCTGTAGTCCTGAAATCAGCTTAGTCCCTCTTCTATGGACATTTTCTAGTGCTGCTATGTCTTTTTTGTATCCTAGAGACCAAAACTGTTCACAGTACTCTAGATGAGGCCTCACCAGTGCATTATAAAGCTTGAGCAGAACCTCTTTGGATTTGTACTCTACACATCAGGTTTAGAATTATACATGGAGGAACAAACAACGGTGAAGAAATAAAAATGCGTAGTAATGTAAATACTATTCCAACATTTTAATGTAAAAGGCATAACACATTAAAAATAGGATTAAAAACACATTAAAAATCTATCACAAATCTGCCCAAGTCTGTGTGCTGTCCAAGTCCCTCTGTAATGATCCAATGGGTTCCAGATTATCTGCCAACTCACCTAGCTTGATATCATCTGCAAACTTAACCAGTTTGTTACTTATATTCCTTACAAAATTATTTATTTATATTAAAAATAGAAGTGGGCCAAACACTAAACCCTGGGGGACACCACTCTTAGCATCACCCAATTCTGATGAGGTTCTTCACACTATCACCCTCTGTTTCCTGTGTCTGAGCTAATTTTAATCCCACCTAAAGACTTCACCCTGAATTCCCACTTCACTTTGTTTCATTCCCAACTTCTCATGTGGCAACTTGTCAAGCACTTTCTGATAGTCCAGATAAATAATTTCATCTGCTTCACTTTGATCATATGCCACATAGAATTCCAACATGTTAGTAAAACACGACCTCCCTCGCCTGAACCCATGATGACTGTTCAGTAAAACTCATGTTCTTGTTATATGCTGCTCAATCTTACCCTTAATATTTCTTCCCATTAATTTTCCAGTGATGCACGTTAAGCTTACTGGCCTATAGTTACTTGGATCTGCACGATCACCCTTTTTTATCACAGGATAATAGTTGCCATTTTCCAGTCCTTCTGAATTTCCCCTGTGAGCAGTGATTTCCTATAAATATGAGTCAAGAGTTTATGTATGTACTTGCTAGCCTACTTAAGAACTCAGTCAGTCTATCATTGTCCAACCCGCTATATCCTAACACAGGGTCACGGGGGTCTGCTGGAGCCAATCCCAGCCAACACAGGGTGCAAGGCAGGAACAAATCCCGGGCAGGGTGCCAGCCCACCGCAGGGCACACACACACACACACACATACCAAGCACACACTAGGGACAATTTAGAATCGCCAATGCACCTAACCTGTATGTCTTTGGACTGTGGGAGGAAACCGGAGCACCTGGAGGAAACCCACGCAGACACAAGGAGAAGATGCAAACTCCATGCATGGAGGACCTGGGAAGCAAACCCAGGTCTCCTTATTGTGATGCAGCAGCACTACCACTGTGCCACCATGCCGCCCCCTTAAGGACTCGAGGGTAAATATTATCTGGACCTGGGGCCTCATGTATAAATGGTGCGTATGCACAGAAATGTTGCGTACGAACATTTCCACACTCAAATTGCGATGTATAAAACCTAAACTTGGCGTAAAGCCACGCACATTTCTACGGAACCTCATACCCTGGCGTACACAAGTTTTCCGCTCGGTTTTGCAGACTGGCGGCACCCAGCGTCAAAACAGTGCTACTGTTCCTATGTGGTTACCCTTTCTTTTTCAGATCCACATCTCTGACGCTGCTTTATAAATACACTGAAATTAACCGCATATTGTTTATTAGTTTAATGCATCTGATTGTAATTAACCTGTAACAATATAATGGTCCACGGAATGGTCAAACTATTCCAAATGCCATAGCTGCTTTAACGTTGTTACTCTCACTGCACCTTCTTTGTCTTCTTTCAGCTGCTCCCGTTAGGGGTTGCCACAGCAGATCATTTTTTTCCATAGTACTCTCACTGCACCACTCGGAGCAGCTGATTGGAAAGAGAATTATCGGTATACAGCATCAAGCACACGCTGCCTCAGCCATGCTTCCTATTTGAACTGTTCCTCACACGGCAAATGCTTCAAAACCTTTCCTGTACGGACCTCGCGGTTCAGAAAGAGTTTCATCCCTAGAGCTCTAAACACAATCAATCAGTCCATCAAGTGCTCCTTGTAGAACTGTTTACCTCACTGTAAACTTGCACTACAGTTATAATATTGCACAACCTGAGCCACTTTATAAAGCACATATTTACATATGATGATGATATCATTTTTAAGATGAAATGCAGCAAAATATGTTTATTATATTATACAGATAAAACTTTGACTTCATTTAAATAATCTATATTGTTAATAATTAAAGGACACGGTGTCACTACAGTAGCAAGGATCTGGCGCTCCGTTCACGGATTGTTCCTGCCTCGCACTGTATGCTTCACTGGGACTGGAGTGAAGGATAGAATAATTAAACATGTACTACGAAGATATTTCAATGTTCCTTAAAAGTTTTGAAGAATCAGCGTTCTAAGCTTACAGATGGCTTAACGTCTATTACAGAGCTGATTGTGTGGCGATTGGTTACTTGGAGAAAGAAAAGGAAGGACAGGAATTGGGGGGTTAGTACGTTTGAAAGAGACAGTACTGCTGCAACAAATTATTTCATCGAAGGTCGCGCACAATCACTGCGCCACCGTGTCCCAATGTTTAATAACATGCTTTAACTCCTATCATCATGAAATTTATATCAAGTATACATCTCAGTATTTTAATTATTCAGAGAGCTGTAATATTACGAATGTAATGGATTTTATGTCCTGTTCGAGGAAGAGAAAGCTGGTAAGCACGTAGTGATTCACACACATAAAGCACATAGAAGATCAAATACAAAACAAAGCATCTAACGTGCTACTTTAATTACGATAGGATTTGAGAAACTAGTAAATTGAATGATTTTAAGATGAAGTTTATAATGTTCTACTTTAATGACAAAATAAACAACATGATCAAAGTGGAAATTTCAAGATTAAAGTTGACATTTCGTGCTTTTTTCCCACTGTGTGCCTATTTTTTTTTTCTTTGTACCCTAATAAGCTTTCATATGAAACTCAGACGGTGGGCTACGACTCGCCTTTTCACGGCAACTTTGATATCTAAAAACTTCTTTTTTATTTCGGGCACTATGTGACTTTGTGAACTTGAGCTTTTTGAGCTAACTTGTATCTCAGAATGGATGAATAGTAACTTTCTCAAATTAAATAAAGAAAAAACCGAAATCTTAGTGATTGGCAATAATGGATACAATGAGGCTATTAGAAATAAACTGGATGCATTAGGATTAAAAGTCAAATCGGAGGTAAAAAGCTTAGGGGTAACCATTGATTGTAATCTGAATTTTAAAACGCATATTAATCAGATCACTAGGACAGCATTTTTTCACCTAAGAAACATAGCAAAAGTTAGACCTCTTATATCATCGAAAGATGCAGAGAAATTAGTTCATGCGTTTGTTTTCAGTCGGCTAGATTACTGTAACGCACTCCTCTCAGGACTACCCAAAAAAGACATAAATCGTTTGCAACTAGTGCAGAATACAGCTGCTAGAATCCTTACCAGGAAAAGAAAATCCGAACACATTTCTCCAGTTTTGATGTCACTACACTGGTTACCTGTGTCATTCAGAATTGACTTTAAAATTCTGCTTATGGTTTATAAAGCTTTAAATAATCTCGCCCTGGCTTATATATCGGAATGTCTGACACCTTATATTCCAAATCGTAACCTCAGATCCTCAACTGAGTGTCTCCTTAGAATTCCAAGAGCAAAACTTAAAAGAAGTGGTGAGGCGGCCTTCTGCTGTTATGCACCTAAAATCTGGAATAGCCTGCCAGTAGGAATTCGCCAGGCTAATACAGTGGAGCACTTTAAAAAACTACTGAAAACACATTACTTTAACATGGCCTTCTCATAACTTCACTGTAATTTAATCCTGATACTCTGTATATCTAATTCATTATAATAACTATTCATTCAAAATCTGTACTAACCCCTACTCTCTCTTCTGTTTCCTTTTCCGGTGTCCTGTTGGTGGTGGCGTGCGCCACCACCATCTACCCAAAGCACCATGATGTTCCAACAATGATGGATGGATTAAAAGCCAGAAGTCTGTATGACCATCAGCATCAAGTGACTCCGTGAAAAACCCGAACTACAAAGAGGACTTTTTCATTTATGTTAGGTAGAATGCCCAAAGGGGACTGGGCGGTCTCGTGGCCTGGAACCCCTACAGATTTTATTTTTTTCTCCAGCCTTCTGGAGTTTTTTTTTGTTTTTTCTGTCCACCCTGGCCATTGGACCTTACTCCTTTCTATGTGAATTAATGTTGTCTTATTTTAATTTCTTATTTTGTCTTTTATTTTTCTTCTCTTCATTATGTAAAGCACTTTGAGCTACTTTTTGTATGAAAATGTGCTATATAAATAAATGTTGTTGTTGTTGTTGTTGTTCGAGTTTCGCCGACATGCTATGTCACGCGATCAGCTGCCTTTTCTTGTTTATACCACTGCTTAAACCAACAAATAGTAGGTTTTTCTTTGCCTCCACTTGGTATTCGCTGAAATTCTTATATATTCCCCCATGCTTTTTTCATTGTCTTTTCACAGAAGGCTGAGCTTAAGGGCTATTTATATTGATTTGCATATTCAAAGAGGCGTAATTCTGGGAGGAGTTGGGGCGGGACAGCAGGCACGTGCACGTGCATTACTTTTCACGCTTATCGGGATTAATGTAACAGAAGAACGTAGAAGTTTGCGTACGTACAGATTCCTGCATCTGGATTTTTCTGTGCGTACGCACATTATAGTGTGAGTTCTACGCATGGCGTTATACATGAGGCCCCTGATGATTTGTTTGATTTCGACCTATTCAATCTGAGCAGTACTTCTTACATTTCCAACCAATGTAATATGCATGAGTTTGGGATGTGTGAAGAAAACATAAGTGAATGGAAAAACCTCACACAGACAACAAGGAGAACATGCAAACACCACACATCCCATCCCATCCCAGGTACCGAATGCTGTGCTACTCTACTGCCCTCTTTATTATCAGCAATATAATAACAAATCAAACCAAATACACAAACAGTGCAAATGTAAAAATTCAAAATAATAAACGAGTCAGCAGTTATTTTCTTGTGACTGGAAACCCAACTTCTGGAGTAGAAAATCACAAGTTTAAAAGATAAATAAAGAGCTTTCTGAATGGTTTAAAGATGAAGATGTTTCTAAAACCAGTGAGCTGTGTGGTCCTCTAACTCTTCCGTTATTTGCTTTTATGAATTTCCAAACAACTCTCACTTCTCTTTTTCAAGTTTCCTAAGTTAATTTGTTGTTATTAAGAATTACATTTCCATTCCCCATAGTTCTGTAATTAGACATGTGTATAAGCAGAACAGGCTCTCCAGGTGCTGTTCTTCTTTGTTCCCTTTAACATACCTTTTCTTCCTTAACCTAAATGATCTTTATAAACAGATTTATAAAGAAAATTAAGGCATATATCAAAAATTAAATGGTTCTTTAAAAATTATAAAAAAGCATCTAGAAATAAAAAATAGCAATACCAGTCTGGGCCGCTCCTTCTTTGTTTCACATGAGGGCAGTAAAGTAAACTCAAACTGAGACAAATGAAATCCCATCTGTCCTGCTGGGCCCAGTCAGGCGGTGTTTGTTTCGTCTTGGTTGGCTTGTCGCAGGTCTGCCGCAGACTTTTCTCACTTCTCCCTTTTGCTTTCACTTTCAAATAAAGGCCTACTAAAAAGGCTGGCTTGAGCAGGGGCCATTCCTCTGTTTTTCTGTTCTCCTTGCTAGCTACAGCTCAGCAATTACATATAAGATTGACCCACTTCTTTATTTATTATTCTTTTAGACTCAGTGGTCACCCAAGAAGGCCTCAATCAGCTTTCACATACTGCCTTGGTTTATTGGCATCAAGCCTTGGTATTCTGGTTGTGGTATTCAGTATTATGTATGACCCACCTATCCAATCATATAATAAACAAGATATTATTCTCCTTTGCCTAAAAAGCACAAGCTGCACGCAATTAGAAGTTTTAAAATTGAAAAAGAGGGATTTGAAGCAGGACACCCTCATGTTTGCTTCTTGGATAAAGGAACATATGCAAGCACATAACCAAAATGTATTATAAACTGTGTTGCTGTTGCTCTGTCTCCTTGTTCCAACAGTGTCTCCTGGCAGCAGACTTTTTACAAAGCTGCCCAGCTACACAGTACTGGGGTCTTGCAGCATTTGCATTTGTTAGGTGGTCCTAACTAGGGAGCCTACTCCTTTGTACAGCATGGCTTTTGATTTGCGGCATAATACTCACAGGGGGGAATGTTCCTTGTTGACCTTGGTCTCAGAAGTGACCGCACTAGAGATTTATAAGACCACCCTGAAGCAATCTGGAAGCTTTGAGTTGGATCGAAATGAATAATCCTGGAGTCTGGAGTGGCAATGTTTGGAAGGAGTTTGGAAGAGCAAAATGGGAATTGAATGTGTTATTTTAAAGAAAGAAGATAAAACTCTATTGATAAGCCATCCTGCACTGAGGGGACACAAGAACAATGATGGTAATTTGCACAGAGGAGCAATGAGGTTTTGTCCCTTTGGCTGCCTCCCTTCTATTACATTTTTTTGTTTAATAATGTAGACATTAGTCTCCGTTTTTGTTGTTCATCCACACTACCCCACACTAAACTTCTGAAAACAACAGCTCGGCGTTGCAATGTAAATGGGTGAAAATGTAGAATTTTAAAAATACAGATTCTGATTATTTCATAGCCCTTCTCCAATTGGGTCCTTCTCATTAAATCTCATTCCCTGATTGGTTGCCCTTCATGGAAGAAAATCATATTCTGACGTAGTGGAAATAAAAGAGTTGACTCTCACCTGTTTCTATTCTAGAAGAGATATTGATCAGTCTTGGGGACTCAGACAGCATTTCCATAATATATAAAATCATTTTAAAGTCCTTTTCTTTTAAAGATCCCAGAGTACAGTGGGAAAAGGATCTCTTACTCAACATTTCAGAAACTAGAGTGGAAGGTAGCCACACACAGAATTCACTCTAGCTCCATATGTGCAAAGCATTTAATTATTTAACTTAAAATCTTTTTCTGAGAACATCTATTTTGTTTAAAATTGTCCAAAATGTTTTCAACCCGCAAACGTTGCAACTGAGCTCTAGCTTCACTAGGCCACATGTTTTGGGTGAGTACCAAATTAACATCATTCTGAACAAAAATTTTTAAATAGTTTTCAGACAGCCTTGGACTCACAATCCCTCCTAATCCACTAACAGCTGTGTTTGGTGGACTCCCAGATAGGCTTAAAGTAGAGAAGGACAAACAAACTGTAGTTGCCTTTACTACACTATTGGCATGTAGACTTATCTTGCTCAACTGGAAGAATCTTAACTCTCCTCTGTCAAGTCAGTGGGTAACTGATGTCCTATACTATTTGAAATTGGAATAAAATCAAATTCTCACTTAGAGGATCTGTAAAAAACTTTTTCAAAACCTTTCAGGAACTAATCAATAACATTTTAGAATAAGTATTTATATTGGGGGAAAAGACTCCTTTCCCTCTTCACTACTCCCAATTGTTTTACTCTGGCTGTTGGCCTTCCTCTCTTTCTCATGGATGGGGATTGATTTGAATTTAGTTTTGTTAAGTTTGACTTGATTGTATGGAATGTAATATGCTTTTAATAAATGCAATAAAAGATAAAAAAAAGGAAATAGAAGAGTTGCTTTCCATGGTGCTTATCATGTCGATTACTGGAATATATCTAAATTTGTACAGTTTGAATGCTGTATGCATGCACATAAGGCAAATAATTTATTAGTCACTACAGTTTTGTAATAAATCCCCTGGTTGGTGCCGTTACCATCCTGTCAAGGATTTTTCCACTGATTTACGCTTGCTCATTGTAGGCGAATGTTTACGTCATGTGTGTTTGTGGTCATTTTAGTGTGGATGGAGATACTTTTGTAGGTGATGTGAAAACACTAATGTGTCCGAAGATCATTTTGGTTTAAAAACGCTGTGTATGAATTAAAATGTGGCAGTGTGGATGTAGCCTTTGTTTAATTTTTTACTGTTTGTTTTTAAGCACTTCTGTATTTCACCTATTCCCAAAATTTATTTAAATTTCCAAATTGAGTGGCTGGGCAGACATTTATGGATCTGTTTTGTAGTGATTTACTCCTATTTTTCAAACAGAAAATGTTCAGTAATTTTTAGAAATTATCATCTGCAGCAGCAGTGGCAATAATAAAATGATAGTATTATTATCACCACATGTGGAGAGTACAGTAAAAATTTTAATTGAATGTCCGACCAATCCCTGTGGCCATGAGAAATAAGTATGTGTTAAAATACAGAACTTCATTGTTGTTAATAGGAAACCCTGTAGCCAAGGGGGGGGGGGTCCGAGTACATCCTGCTTCTTGGAGAAGCTCCTCAAGAACTATCCATAGGCCCAGAGTCAAGGGTGGATTGGAGCCAAAGGTTTAAACTGTGTCACTATGATCTCTGAAGTTCATCCCACAGTGCACGATTTTCACCAAACAACTAAAGCCACAAATTGACACAGATGAACAATCCAAATTGTTCGAACCAGCTGACAGAGAGAGCTCAACATGGCCATGTAGGCAATCTGACAGGGAGATGAAACAAGACAAAGGGAAGCAACTCAGGAAGGCAAGTTAAGGAAGGTAGTTGTATCCAGAGGTTCAATGGTGCTGCAGTGGTGGTGTGTAATTTTCTATTCACGTAATGCCAGCAAAATATTGTAATCATTTTTGGAGATTGCATGCTCTTATTTGGGGAATCTCGATCTGTAGAGAAAATATAAAAGCTCTCCTAATTGCCCAGAGCATGGAAGCTCATCTACAGATGGACAGACAATCTTTTTGCTACTCATGCCTAGAAAATGCCACCACTACCAAAGTCGACGAGTCCCACTTCCAGGTTCAGGTTTTGTCAAGAGCTTCCTTCGGGTTTTTAACTATTGTGTAAGCCGACATTAAACAGAAGCTAAGCGTATCCCTTCTAAGAGTTTATTTTCTTCTTTATCATAAATTTACTGCCATATCACTAGGGAGAGATATATGACTTTAGTTTATACTTATATAGATTTTGGTTAAGTAAAAAGCTGCAATGGCTTATCAACGTATTCCCAGGGAGTTTGCGCCCCCTTCTGGATACAAACTCACATCTGCTTACCTGCTGTGCTCCTTATTCATGTATCCATGTTCACATTACCTTTTGGAAGAAACCCTGATTCTATTTCTATTTTTATCTTATATACATCACTAACCTTACAGTGAGCACTAGTAGTGTATCTCAGAACCCAGTCAGCCTTGCTTTCATTACACGCCATGTTCTATTTCGGCATAATATAAATTTGAATTGTCATGCTATTGACACCTACTTACAGTGTATCTGTCTTAATATTTGTGAGATTACTGTGCTATATGATTGCATTGCTGACATTAACAAACTGATGCAGCTGATAAAACAGGGGTTTTAATTTTCAGATCAGATTAGTCAGCTAAACAAATTCTAGTTGTTCTCAGCATAATGGCTCCTATTGTTCAGCCATGGGAGTACTTTTCAAAACAAATGTAGGATTTGACATTCAGATGAGAAGACTGGTGCAGTCTTGTTTTTGCCAACAAAAAACATGCTGTCATATGTTTATTTATTTTGTCTTTTTTTGTATATTTCTTTGAATATTGGAAATAACTTATACTACCAGATTGTTTACTAAAACAAAAAACAAAATCTTCAGCTCATATTACACCTGTGCTTGCCTCCCTGCATTGACTGCCTAGAAGTTTTTATGATTTTACTTAACTGAAAATAAGACAGCTTTGACCTTAATTTCCAATTTTCCCCAGAGTTATTGCCATGAAGCCTATTGTTACGTTGGCACTTATCAATATAAAGATTAAAAGGATAGATTAGAGATAGCTTTCTCTCCCCCCTTAGTCCCCCACCCCCTTATTTTGCCTCCCTACATGAGGCTGGACCCCACTTCCCAAAGTCCCAGGCTTCTGACATACCTAGAGACAGAGCACGTCCAAAACAAAACAAGCCCTATGTGAGGAATAAAATTGAGATATCTATTGCCAATACAGTCCAATTACTATACGCATAAAATGTAATCTTCAAAAATCTTGAGATAATAAAATAGTAAACCTAGGGAATGGTGTTAAAAAGTGGCCCTGGATAAGCATAGTAAACCCTAATACCATAATAACAATAAACCAAGGGTATTATGTTAAACAGTCTCCTTTAGAAGAGAAAAAAATGCATTTCTTCCACACATACATACATATATGCATATAATTGTAATTAAAGCATAAACAAAAATTGGCCGAGAAGGGAAAAGGATGTATAATTACAGTACTAGTATCACTGCAAGCGGATCAAACAAAGATCTTCTTTGTCATGCCATGACAGGATGCAACTCACGATCATATTTCAAAAAAGTGTTGGGATCAGTTTTCTTAACTCTTTTTCTGCTTCCTCCATAGAGGTATAGATGTAATGTTTGATTTGAATATCCACTTTCAATTTGGCAAGATACAAGAGGCTGTATCTGATCTCGGCATTCCGTAAGCTCTGTTAAATGTTGTAAAAAGTGTCACGTTTAGCAGTTGTTGAGGGTGAGAAATCCGAGAAAATACAAATGTGGTTATCTTCAAATGTAATCTCTTGTTTCCGTCTGAGAAGTGACATTACATATAATTTAAATTGTAATTTTTCGAAGCACACAATAAGACGCCAGGTTTAGAGGTATTTGATCCCCATATGCGGTAAGCTTCTGCTATCTCGGTGTCTGATTTACAGTCCTCTCCAATTATTGTAGAGAATAGCTCAGCTACAAATTTCACTTGCTTTGGACTTTCACGATTCTTCCTTCTGCATCCATCTTCCAGTGCAGCAAGTCTGTCTCTAAGTTTTTTGCATTTGCCTGTCTAGGCTTGGGTCTAGCTTTGGATTTCTTTTCCGTTTATTTCTGAGCCTCTTTCTTGCCGCTCATGTTTAAATATGCTTGCATATACTGTAATAGAACCTCCTTGAGCTGGGTAAATACAAGATACCTCAGGATGATAAAAATAAGAGAAAAAGTAACACTGCTGCTAACAGAGTTCCTCTTCAGAAGTCCATCTCCCATAATGGAAAAGATCCTATCTGATTTTACTAATTATGTACTGTATATACCCCAGAGAATAATATTGAGATGTGGATCCCTTAGGAGACTCAGAGATCTCTCAGATCATCAGATCAGGCCTTGTTTGTTTAAGGTCAAGACTGAATTCTAGGAATGATAGGGCATTCACTGTTAAGGCTCTGACACTATGGGATAGTCTTCCTTGTAGTAATAGCCCATACAGTTCAATTTCTGTTTTGAATAACATTTCAAGTCTTATTTGTATAAACTGACTTAAAACTACTTATTTTATTAAATACCTGATGGGAGTCACCATAATAAAGGAAACAAGGAATTTTGATGACATAACATTTTCATCATCTAAACAATGTGCAGAAACTATTAAAAATGGCAAAGAAAATGTTAGGTTATAATGTAAAAATAAATCTAGGGACTATAGCCAAATGTTTGAAGTGTGCCATTGTGATATGTGAGATTTATTCCAAGCGCATTATTCTGTTAAAAATGGGTAATTGAGACTATAAATAAATACAGCTGAATCAAATCAGCTGACAGAGAGATAGGAAGAAACAAGTGGAAGACGACTTGGGCAGGCTATTTAAAAGTGCTGATGTGCCCTGTTTATTGATAATCAATATATGGCCAGGGGACACTCTGAACAAATTCAATGGAATAGTTCTTTTAGGCAGGGATTTTGGTCAACTAAAGCAGGCCTGACCCATCACTTTCAGGTACAGATAGGAAAAGAGGTGCTGCTTGGGTCTTAGCATAACAAATAACCACAAATAACATGGTTCAGATGGCAGTTATCCATACCTGGCACATTTCATAAAAAGATCTCTGAATATGTCATATGTGTGAGTATTTATAATGCAGGGGGACCATCTAAAAGTCAGAAGCCGTCTGCAAGCAGAATGACCTCTGCACTCCACTGAACTGGGTGTACATTCATATGCTTTGATATATATGTATAAATGATTATAATGCATTGTATATTGGGAGTGAAAACTGTACTTTAATATATTTTATTATATAAATATATTTATATAATATATATATACACACTATATTGCCAAAAGCATTGGGACGCCTGCCTTTAAACACACATGATCTTTAATGATATCCCATTCTTAATACATAGGCTTTAATATGGAGTTGGCCCACCCTTTGCAGCTATAACAGCTTCAACTCTTCTGGGAAGGCTTTCCACAAGGTTAAGGTGTGTGTTTACGGGAATTTTTGACCATTCTTCCAGGAGAGCATTTGTGACATCAGGCACTGATGCTGGACGAGAAGGCCTGGATCGCTCGCAGTCTCCACTCTAATTCATCCCAAAGGTGTTCTATCAGTCAAGTTATCAGTCAAGTTCCTCCACACCAAACTCACTCATTCATTTCTTTATAGACCTTGCTTTGTGTACTGGTGTGTAGTCATGTTGGAACAGGAAGGAGTCATCCCCAAACTGGTCCCACAAAGTTGGGAGCATGAAATTGTTCAAAATGGCTTCGTATGCTGAAGAGTTCCTTTCATTGGAACTAAGGGGCCAAGCCCAACCCTTGAAAACCAACCCCACACCATAGTCCCCCCCTCCATCAAACTTTACACTTGGCACAATGCAGTCATTCAAGTACCGTTCTCCTGGAACCGCCAAACCCAGAGTCATCAATTGGATTGCCAGACAGAGGAGCGTGATTCGTCACTCCAGAGGACACGACTGCATTGCTCTAGAGTCCAGTAGCGGTGTGCTTTACACCACTGCATCCAATGCTTTGTATTGTACTTGGTAATGTAAGGCTTGGATGCAGCTGCTAGGCCATGCAAACCCATTCCATGAAGCTCTCTACGCATTGTTCTTGAGATAATCTGGAGGCCACATGAAGTTTGGAGGTCTGTAGCTACTGACTCTGAAGAAAACAGGTGACTTCTGCACACTGTGCACCTCAGCATGTTCTGTCCCTGCTCTGTGATTTTACATGGCCTACCACTTCGTGGCTGAGTTGCTGTTGTTCCCAATTGCTTTCACTTACCAACAGCTGACCATGGAATATTTAGTAATGAGAAAATTTCACGAATGGACTTATTGCACAGGTGACATCTTATCACAGTACCACGCTTGAATTCACTGAGCTCCTGAGAGCGACCCATTCTTTCACAAATATTTGCAAATATATATATATATATATATATATATATATATATATAGTGGAATTAGCCCGGCTACAGACAAACATAGGACACACAGAAGTCCCAAAACACACGTTTTATTTTTCCCAAACACACACAGTGCACAAACCACCAGCACTATTGCTCAGTCCTTTTCCCTCTTTGTCCTTCTCTTTGCCTTTTCTTCTTCTCTGCCGCCTCCACTCCTCTCCCGCAAGCTCTGTCCTCTGCCTTCCGACTCCAGCTCCCCGAATGGAGTGAGGTGGCCCCTTTTATGTTGTACCCGTATGTGCTTCAGGTGCACCCTGATGAAGTTCCTGCAGCACTTCCTGGTGTGGCGGAAGTACTGCAGTCCAGGCTCCGGAACCGTCCAGGCACCCCCTAGCGGTGGCCACAGACCCCACAGGGCTGAGGTACTGTATCACATATACATATATCTTCTTATACCATATTTCTCTTGTCTGATTATTTCCGCTATGGTTACTGAAAAGATATACAGGTTCATTTATTTCTTGCATTTCAATAAAGAACACAATTTCAGGGAGCTAGCACCCTCGATAGAGACAGGGACGTTATGCTCAGACTGTATAATGCACTAGTGAGACTGTGTCTGGAGTATTGTGTGCAATTCTTGTCACCATGCTACAGAAAAGACATAGCAGCAGTTGAAGTTTTGCAGAGTAGAGCCAAATGCATCTCAGGACTTAAGGACATGTTGTACTGTGACAGACTCAGAGAATCAAACCTGTTTAGTCTCAAGCAGAGAAGACTAAGTGGGAACCTAACCCAAGTCTTTAAAATCCTCAAAGGCATTGATAAAGTAGATCCAAGAGAATTCTTTCAATTTAACAGAGACTCATGTACTGGAGGGCACCAGAGGGGATTAAGGGGAAGTGCATTTAAGAATGAAGTCAAGTCAAGTCAAGTCAACTTTATTTATAAAGCACTTTACATACAACAGCCGCTGACCAAAGTGCTGAACATAGGCTAAAATAAATTTTAAACAAAAACAAAATAATAAATTAGTAAAATAAAATACAATAAATGAAACTAATTAAAACATAGTAAACACAACTAAACAGAGTTAAAACAGAGTAAAATCAACTGTTCACACAGGATCAAACGCCAAACCAAAGAGGTAAGTCTTAAGAGCAGACTTAAAAATGGGCAGTGAGGAGGCCTGTCTAATGTCGATCGGCAGAGAATTCCAGAGCCTTGGAGCCACGATGGAAAAAGCCCTATCCCCCCCTGAGCTTTCGCTGAGTCCTAGGCACATCCAGAAGCAGCTGACCAGCTGATCTGAGTGAGCGGGAAGGAGAGTGCATATGCAGCATCTCAGCGAGGTAGGGTGGAGCAAGCCCATTTAAGGACTTAAAAACAAATTAAAGAATCTTAAAATGAACTCTAAACTGAACAGGCAGCCAGTGCAGTGAGGATAACACAGGTGTGATGTGCTCATTCTTTCGGGTGCCAGTTAAAAGGCGTGCAGCAGCATTTTGCACCAGCTGGAGCCGAGACAGGGTGGACTGGCTAACACCAACATACAACGAATTACAATAGTCCAACCAGGTTGTAATGAAGGCGTGGATTACTGTTGTAAATTGATCTTTGGAAAGAATGTTTTTTATCTTCGCCAAACGTCTTAACTGAAAAAAACAAGATTTCACTACTGCACTGATCTGACCGTCCAGTCTAAAATCCTCATCTATCCTAAAACCCAAATTTGTAATAACAGGCGTACCATATTGTGCAAGGGGACCCAAATCCACAGGAGCAGATGTAGAAATAGACCCACTGGTGCCCCCAGGACCAAAAACTATAACCTCTGTCTTATTTTCATTCAAATTTAAGAAGTTTACTGCCATCCAAGCTTTCACCTCTTCTAGGCACATAACCAAAGTTTGTATGGATTAAGCATCCTTGCGTTTGAGGGGTACATAAACCTGAGTATCGTCTGCATAACAATGGAAAGCAATTTTATGCTTTCTAAGAATAGAGCCAAGAGGCAGGAGATACAAAGAAAATAGCAGAGGACCAAGTATGGAGCCTTGCGGAACCCCACATGATAGTGAAGCAGAGGAGGATCTAAATTCATCTAGCCTCACTGAAAAAGTTCTTTGAGTCAAGTACGATTTAAACCACGCCAAGGCAGTACCACGAATACCCACACAATGCTCCAGACGAGATAATAAAATACTATGATCTATAGTATCAAAAGCAGCTATTAAATCGAGCAGAACTAAAATCACATAATCCCCTGAGTCTGTTGCCAAAAGGATGTCATTACAAACCTTCAGTTATGCGGTTTCAGTACTGTGAAGCGGCTTAAAACCAGATTGAAACACTTCGAGCACATCACTTTCATCTAAAAAGGCTTTCAATTGAATATACACACTTCTCTCCAAAATTTTGGACAGAAATAGAAGCTTGGAAGCTTTTTTATGCAAAGAGATGTGGGAATCTGAAACAAAGTACCAAGACATTTAGTTGAAGAAGAAACTGTGACAACCTTTAAAAAATAATTAGATGAGACATTGGGACAGCTTAGCTATTTGGTAAGTAAACAGTCTTGATGGACTGAATGGTCTCCTCTCTTTTGTTGTGTGTTCTTATGTTCATTGTTTTTACATTTTTTTATCTGCTGCTGTAATTTTTCTTAATTATGAAGCACTTTGTTCGTCTTGCTTGAAAAGTCCTATATGAATACATTGTTAATATTATATTATATTGCTTTGCACAAGCATTTTGAGATTAAATGTGTCTTATATATTTGGTTATTCAAATACATTTTCATACAGCTGAGAACTATAAGGCATGCTTATCTGATGGTCATTTTCAGTTCATCTCAACGGATAGATTGTACAATGCCTTCAACTCAACTGCACCTGTCACATATTCCCTTACAATGCACATTTGAATTGTTGCCTAAATGTAACTGCTAATGTTGCTAAAGAATTTCTTCACAAGAGGTTGGTTCACAGCTTGTGGTTTTTCATATTTCTCAGTTTTGCAAGCCAAGTTAAAGTTAGTTCAGGAGAAGGGGCCTTTACCTTATTCAACAAGTTCAACAGGACATGACTTTAAGTGCACCCATTTTTGAACTCGGTTAATCCAGGTCAGAGTCATGGAGCTCAGCAGCAACCATGGACACACACACACAAAAAAATCTTATGTATGAAAACATACAGTATTTATGTAACATTTATAAATGTATCTAAAGTTAAGGTTAGAGGTAAGCAGCTTTTTTTTGTGTCTGAGCACAGTGTGAGGAGAGCTCTGATTTTTGTGAACACCTGGAAAGCCGCAGGCCTTGATGGTATAAGAGATCATGTGCTCTAGGTCCATGGTAGTTAGTTAGCATCTGTGTTTACCACTATATTTAACACCTCTCTCGTCCTGCCTGTAGCCCCTACTTGCCTCAAAAGGTGCACCATTGTCCCTGTCCCCAGGAACACCTTCCCATACAGTCGGAATGACTACCATCCTGTAGCTCTCACTTGGGTCATAATGAAATGTTTTGAACATCTGATTAAAGACCACACCTGCCTTCCCAGAGTCATTGATTCATTTCCACAGATGTTGCCATTTCCCAATTGTTACACTCTGTTTTTTTTTTACATGGCCACTGTTAAAAACACTATGTGAGGCTGTTGTTTATTGACTTTAGCTTAGCCTTCAACACAAGTGTCCCCACCAGACTAGCAACAAAAAGAATCTGAATCTCAGCTCCACCGTATGTATATGGATCCTGGACTTTTTGTTTGTCAGATGCCAAGTAGTCAGGATGGGTAAAAACACCTCCAACTCCTTTATGCTGAGCAAAGGTATCCCAGGTGTGTTCTTAATCCCCTGCTTTATTCACTATAAACACACGATTGTATAATCAGGTACAGCTCAAACGCAATTGTGAAATAAGCGGATGACACAACTGTGGTAGGCCTCAATGAAAATCCCTGCCTAGACAAAGTGGCTGGCCTGTCACTGTGATATCCAGGATGAAGTGTGTAAATTAATTTCAGCAAAACTAAAGAGCTCATGGGAGAATGAGAAACAAAGAACTGAGTACTCACCTCTGTTCATTAATGGTACTGCAATGGAGAGGGCTGAGTGTTTCAAATCACAATCAGGAGTGATGTAACTTGGTCCACACACACACAGACATTCTGGACAGCAGTGGCGGACCTACATTATTGGGGGCCTGAAGCTTGAGCTGTTATGGGGACCTCTTCACAACCACCAGCGAGGTCTGGGTAACCCCTGTTATCTTTTTCAGTGAGGTTGGTCCATGACAGGTCACCACAGTTTTTTATTTTTTATTTAACCAGTACATCTTAAATTTGGATTCAAATTGCTTTACTGGATTATCTCACATATGAAAATCACAGGTGTGAATAAAAATTTCCTTTGCCTTATAGTTTTCAAGTTATGGAGGGAATGAAAATTAGGGAAATGTTATATACATACATGATGAATCAAAGAATGATAAATAAAACACAGAAAAGACCACAGTCAATATCATCATTAATTTTAGACACTTGTGAGAAGTAAATAATAAGTTACTGAAATGAAGTCCTTTACAGCGACTGCTAGCAATGAAATTTTACTTTCATTTTTTCGATTACAGCTACCCTAAGATAAGTAATTTTAATTATAATTTAAATTTCTGTCATAAATGTTAATAGTGTTTTAAATTATTTATACCGTATATACTCGCAGATAAGTTCTCCTGCGGATAAGTCGGGACTTGATTTTACAGTATAATTTCTGGTATTTTATAATGTCGGTCATATAAGTTGAATGAGGAAAACACACTCTATTGGTCCAAGAGATCATGATATACTAACGCCTACTTGAGACAGTAACCACGGAGCACACTGCCTTTTTTTTCTATGTATTGTGCCTACATGACCACACGGTAATATCCAAACTATTCTGAAGCAATGTTTGCACTGATTTGCGTTTTTTTGTATCTCACACCCTCATACACCTTTATTGTAAGAGCATCCCATATCTAAGATGGAGCGTTCAATCAGAAGAAAATATGAAGCTGGTTTTAAATTACAGTAAATGTCATTGAAGTGGTGAAAGAAAATGTAATTGTGCTGCTGCAACAAAATTCAATGTGTCTGAGAAAATGTAAAAGAAAAATGCAAGTGTCCTATTTTTGAACGGGCGTATATGTCAGGGTCTGATTTTATGATCAGTTTTTCAGGTTTCAAGACCCGACTTATACATGAGTATATACGGTAATTATTTTATACTAGCTGTGTAAGCTCGTGCTGTAAAAGGCCCGGGGTCCTAGAAACTATTGAAATTGCTAGAAAAAAACTGAAATGTAGAGATGTCAGATAATTGAAAGGAACGTACTCGCATCGCTTGTGTGGCGTGAGGAAAAGTAAAAGATACTGTTTTGCCGATGTGCTGGCGTTGCTTGTGTTACTAGTGGCTAAGTGAGTTTTCTGTTTCTTCAGAGATGGAGCTTTTACCCCGACCTCTCACTTCCGGGCTGGACAGACACACACACTTCCACGCGTCAACATTTATATATAAGATTAAATTCTAGCCGTGGTACTTGTCGAATGCAGGTAGTAGAATAATTAAAAAATGTTAGCTATCTCTTGCCCTTGCTATCTTCCAGGCTTTCTTTGTTTTCACATGTGTGAATATCTCTTCACTGGCACTCACTGTCTCAAGCGTGATCCCATAAAGCCAGCTATTCAGACTCTCATTATTTTTAAGGTGCCTTTCTTTCCTACTATCTGGTTTTATACTTTCAGTCTTTAAAGGCGATTCTGTTAACATGTGTCTTATGCCTTTACTAACGTCTCTTGACCGGTGCTCACTCTCTCAGTCGCGTTCCTGCAAAGCCTGCTTCTCAGACTCAGTCATTATTTTTAAGGTGCCCTTCTCACATCGTCATGTCACATCATCACTATTAGCACATGCTCCCAGCCTCCTTCTCCTTCTCACATCCTGTCCGGTTTTACACTTGCCATCTTTAAAGATGATGTTCTCAGCTGGCCATATTTCCTTTTTGGGTCACATCACCAAAGGCAAACTGACCGATAATCACACTAAAGCCAAACTGACCGACCAGATTGTCCAGAGGGAATGGACACATAGACCTTAGTGGTTTTATTATATAGTAGATATTTAGAATGAAGCATGGTTAATTTTAATGTTTTATCATTTATGGCTAGCCTACTGTACATGCATACTTCAATAACCTTTTAATTTTTTAAACTATTATTTTGCATTGAATTACACTGTATAATTAATACTATTATAAACAAAATAACCTATACAATAACACCCAAAATTTTTAAGCAATGTCACTTCTGGGTGTCGGGAGCTTATGCTTCATTAGTTTCATAGTAGATCCACTCCTGCTGGAGAGAAGACAGGGCAGCACCTTTATCATCTCACACAACTGAAGAAATTCAGAGTGCCAAAAAGAGTTCTGAAGTCCTTCTACCACATGGCAATTGAAAGCATACTGGCAGGATGCATCACTGCCTGGTATGGAAATGGTTCAGAAAAAGCACTGTACAGCACTGGAGAGAGCTGTCAGTTCAGCTGAGCACATCATGGGGATATCACTACCTTCTCTACAGGACCATTATACAGTAAGCTGCATTACCAAGGTAGCCAGGATCATGAAAGGTTCCGCTCACCCTTTCTACAACCAGTTAAATGATTAAGATCTGGCAGGCATCCATGTTGCATCAAATGAAGAAGGCTTCTGAAGAGAAAATGTAAGGGTACAAGCCCCTGAAACAAGAAGGAGTTGAAGATGGCTGTATAAGAAGCTTGGCAGAGCATCACCAGAGAAGATCCTCAGCACCTGCCGATGTTTAGGAATTGCAGACTTCAAGCAGCCATTGCACACGGGGGATATGTAACAAAGTACTAAACATGATGGCTTTAATAGACCTGCCATTGCTGCGTCCTGAACATTATGGTGCCCTGAAATGGAGGGTCCGTTGTACAGTGTCATTTCTATATAGTGTGTTCAAAATGTCTGCAAATCCCCTTCAATTAAAGTTTACAATGTGCACTTCTTTCACATCTGAATTGTCTGATTTGTATTTTTAAATTGTGGAGCGGAGAGGTAAAGCAAGAAAAAAATGTGTCTTTTGTCCCAAACATTATGGAGAGCACTGTATGTTCATGTGTTCTGTGGCAGAAACTTAATAATTGTTTCAATCTTACAGTCACTTTGTTTAAATTCAGCCTGAATTTTGTTAACAATAGTAGCAGAAAATGTCCCCATTCACAAGTTGACAGTTCAAACAATTTCGTGTTTAAAGAGTAACCTGTGATGTATGTGTCTCCTCATCTCACTCTTACAGTACAATAAACTTGCCATTGACTACATCTGTCACCAAATTATATTTACAACAAATGTTAAAGACCTTGTGAAATAATGTCAAAGATAAATAGTTGCTAGGTAAACACCTAGATCTAATAAAGTCAGTTTATAACATCACCAGTAACGGCTCACTGCGCAATAACGTGCAGTGAATACACTTGACTTGAGCATTCATAATATTCAAACTCTTTCTCTGTACGTTTAGCATTCATTTGCTCAGAGGTTGATGCGCTTGCTGCTTCCTGAGCAGCTCTTCTTTTCTCCACCCTAGCGGCCCGATTCTTCTCTTCTTTCGTTGGCATCTTTTCACGTTAAAACTGATTAAGTCAGTGTTTGTGCTGCAATTACTTAGTATGTTTTCTTTAATTTTTCACTTAAGCTGGCACTCAAGTGTTCAATCTCCCTCAAGAATGATTTAAGATATGAAGAGTGACGGCGAAGGTGGTAGGGATAAGAATGGCGCCTGTAAGCATGTGCCGCACGGCCACCCTGCTGTCTGCTGCAGAGAGTTGATTCTACAATAAAATAAAAAGAGTAATAAAAATCATCTCCCCGAAAGCGGATAGTAGACATCACATAGTATATGTGTACCAAATTTCAGCTCAATTGGTCAAACGGTTTGCGAGATACAGGTGATTTAAAATCCTGGACAGACAAACGGACAGCCACGGTAGTGTATTATATAAGAAGAGAGCAAATTTACCTCATTGATTCTGTATTACAACATACTGACATCTGTCACAAGTGAGCAAGCTAAGATAAATATAACAAGTTAGAAAATGCATGCATAGCGTTACATTGTGCTGGATGTGGGGAGCTAGTTAACTGACTTGAAAATTGGAGTCTTTTATATTTTTTATTACTCCAAAGAGATAATTATTACATTTTTGTTTCTTAAATATTTTTACCAGTGAGTGATATTCATAAATAACAGTGAAACAGAATGCAATTACGTGTGTTAGTAGACTATAGTGATCAGCAAAATTTGCCAAAACCTTTTTCACAGCTGTGTTTGCCGGTGACCTTGTTCACTGAATGTTCTTCTGAATGTGGTGCAAGATGCAGTTTAAAGAGTCTGAGAAACAAGCTGGTGGCTCACACCACAAAGTAAGCTGCAGCCAAGTTCTGATAGGCTGAAATAGTTGGAGAGTTTATGCAGTCAAAGGGAGTTTTTCTGACTGCATGCAGAATTAGAGAACTGGAGGATAGGGACTTGCTGGCAAAAAGGATGCCATACGTGCTAAACAGACAGAGCTCGCTACTGACACCGCCACATAGATTTGCGTACAGCTGAGCGGTCTGCACAAGTGAATGCTGTAGTGATTGAATAGTGTTGGAATGGAAATATGATACTGTGGGGAACTTCACATCCAGATTATTCTAAATGTGAGGATGTGGGTGGAGTTTTAGTACGGGGAGGAGGTGTTTACATGTTATACGGAGTCAAGAGTTCAGTTATGGTTGTCAGTTTGAGAATACACGTTCATGTTATGTTTGCTGCTAAACTGAGAAACATTAGAAAAATAGTTTAATAAAGGCAACAGGCAGCATTCACTCCCTGTTGTAAAATCCAGAAAAGAGACTTGAAGAAATGGTTTAAATTCTGCAATAGTTTAATTAGCTAGTGATAGCTTGACAACAAATCTGCTGTAAATAGTTTGAGGTAAATATATTTACCTGGTGTTTGAAGAAGAAACACTCCAGCTATCAAGTTCTGTAGTTTGTGTTTATGCTTCTTTGAATGTCTTTTCTTTTTAATTTAAAGTGCTTTTTAAATGTTTTTAAGTTATTTATTTTATGTTCATAATATTTCAGTTTTGTGTTTCTGCATGAAAGTTCCTTGTGTCTTGTGGTTGGTACCTCAAGAGGCAGGGCCACCTACAATAAAATACAATACAATTTATTTTTGTATAGCCCAAAATCACACAGGAAGTGCCGCAATGGGCTTTAACAGGCCCTGCCTCTTGACAGCCCCCCAGCCTTGACTCTCTAAGAAGACAAGGAAAACTCCCAAAAAAACCCTTGTAGGGAAAAAATGGAAGAAACCTTGGGAAACGCAGTTCAAAGAGAGACCCCTTTCCAGATATGTTGGGCATGTAGTGGGTGTCAAATTTGAGTACCAAGAAGAGAAACAGAATAGGTGAGGGTTAGTCACAAATTATAACTGCTATTATTACTTATGTTTTAGTGCTAAGGTCTAACAACAGAGATGCAGTCTGTACAGTTTATCAGCAGCTCTAGTCAGTATATGCTAAACTGAAGTAGTGAGTCTTCAGCTGGGATTTAAAAGCTGAGACCGAAGGGGCATCTCTTATTGTAGCAGGCAGACCATTCCGCAGTTTAGGGGCCCTGTAACTAAAAGCTCGACCTCCACTGTTATTTTGTTTATCCTTGGAATCATAAGCAGACCGGCATCTTGAGATCTTAATGTACGATCTGGTTTGTAAGTCATGATATGTTCAGACAAGTAAGCCGGACCTTGGCCGTTTAAGGCTTTATATGTTAAAAGGAGGATTTTGAAATCTGCTCTAAACTTAACCGGGAGCCAGTGTAAGGATTTAAGAACTGGAGTTATGTGTTTGTATTTTCTTGATCTTGTAATAATTATTGCAGCAGCATTTTGGATTAACTTGAGGCTGTATAGAGAACAGTTTGAACATCCAGTGAACACTGCATTGCAGTAGTCAAACGTACTAGAAATAAATGCATGAATTAATTTCTCAGAATCCTGTTTATTTAGAAAGCGCCTTAATTTCCTAATATTTTTAAGATGGAAAAAACATGATTGGGACAACTTTGTAATATACGCTTTAAATGACATGCTAGTGTCAAAGATAACTCCTAGATTATGGGCTGATTCAGTAAAATTAATGGTGATTCCAACTGAGTTAAATGATGACAAAATGTTGTTGTGATCAGTGTCATTCCCTCCAACAACTAACATCTCTGTTTTATCTGTGTTTAAAGACAAGTAGTTCTCATTCATCCACTCCTTTAATTCACTAACATGACTAATTAAAGACAACGTTGGAGAAACTTCATTTGATCTAAATGAAAGGTATAACTGGGTGTCATCTGCATACAAGTGAAAATTAACATTATGTTTCCTAATGAGAGATCCCAGTGGAAGCATGTAAATTGAAAATAGTAAAGATCCCAGTACTGAGTCCTGCGGGACACCATATTGAACTTCTGTGCATAATGATGGAGTACTGTCAGCACATTTCTGTACATATTGGAATTGATTTGATAAATAAGAACTAAACCAAGCGAGCACAGTGCCTTTAAGCCCAACATCATTTTCTAGCCTGTGCAGTAAAATAGAATGGTCAATGGCGTCAAATGCTGCGCTGAAGTCTAACAATATAATTACAGTAGTGTTTCCTTCGTCAGAGGATATCAGAATATTATTTATAACACTCATTAGTGCCATTTCTATACTATGATCAGTGCAAAAACCAGACTGGAATTTCTCAAATAAATTGTAATTCATAAGGTATGACTGAAGCTGATTGGCAACTACTTTTTCTAGTAGTTTGGACAGAAAAGGTAAATTTGAAATGGGTCTATAGTTATTAAGAATGTGTGGGTCTAGGTCTGACTTTTTAAGTAATGGTTTAATGTATGTTTTGGTCTGTGTGCCAATCTTCAACTATTGGGCCTGTTCAGTTACAACGCCAGATGTTCAGAGTGTAAGTCTGTGCAAGAGTGCCATTGTACAAATAATCACAGGATTTTACCCCAGGGCAGCACACTCTTGCTGTGGAGCTCAGCATGGCTAGAAACCCTGAAGGAGAATCTCCCCGATATTATCCTGACCACAGTCCAGAGACATGCATGAAATGTATCAAAAGGGAGTCATTATCTATGCAATAGTGCCCTGCAGAGTCAGTAGATAGTCCTGAAATGGCCATTGAGGACCAGAACACAGAGTTAAAGGAGCTCAGCAATAATCCAGTAAAGAAGGTTTCGTGTGGAAAAGCTCATGATCTCACACCCTCTCCCTTCAGCACATGCAAAGATGTTCTCGTTTTGGGAGGCTCATATAAATTCTGTCTGGCTGAACTTGTAGGCGCTCTAGAAGTAGTCTACAAAGCTAAACTCAGAATATTCAATTGTATGAGAGGTGTTGTGGGGATATTTATTATACATAGTTCACGCTAAAGATAATTCATTGTAAGAAAATAGGTTTCTATGGTTTGCAAAATAACAATAATATCAGAACATGGAACTCTGATGTTCAATTGGATGTTTGTAAATTTGAGAGTTATTCAAAAAAAAAAAAGGAAATGTTTCAGGTGTTATATTTCAATTAAGTATTCAACTCTGTACTTACCTTTGACCTGGAAGTTCTTATTCGGGTATTCACTGTATTTTCTTTTACACATTTGTTGCTAAACATGACTGGTATGCTATGCAATTTTGTTATACATAGTATAATGACACCAGGACACCCTAGGCCTCAGTTCGATGATCGACTTTGTGGTCGTGTCGTCGGACTTGCGGCCACATGTGTTGGACACACGGGTGAAGAGAGGGGCGGAGCTGTCAACTGATCACCACCTGGTGGTGAGTTGGCTTCGATGGTGGGGGAGGATGCCGGTCAGGCGTGGTAGGCCCAAACGTGTTGTGAGGGTCTGCTGGGAACGTCTGGCAGAGCCCCCTGTCAGAAGTAGCTTCAACTCCCACCTCCGGCAGAACTTCGACCACATCCCGAGGGAGGTGGGGGACATTGAGTCCGAATGGGCCATGTTCCGTGCCTCTATTGTTGAGGCAGCTGACCGGAGCTGTGGCCGTAAGGTGGTCGGTGCCTGTCGTGGCGGCAATCCCCGAACCCGCTGGTGGACACCGGCGGTGAAGGATGCCGTCAAGCTGAAGAAGGAGTCCTACAGGACCCTTTTGTCCTGTGGGACCCCGGAGGCAGCTGATAGGTACCGGCAGGCCAAGCGGAATGCGGCTTTGGTGGTTGCTGAGGCAAAAACTCGGGCGTGGGAGGAGTTTGGGGAGGCCATGGAGAATGACTTTCGGACGGCTTTGAGGAGATTCTGGTCCACCATCCGGCGTCTCAGGAAGGGGAAGCAGTGCAGTGTCAACACTGTATATGGTGGGGATGGTGCGCTGCTGACCTCGACTCGGGACGTTGTGGGTCGGTGGGGGGAATACTTCGAAGACCTCCTCAATCCCATTAACATGCCTTCCAATGAGGAAGCAGAGCCTGGGGACTCAGAGGTGGGCTCCCCCATCTCTGGGACTGAGGTCACCGAGGTGGTCAAAAAACTCCTTGGTGGCAGGGCCCCGGGGGTGGATGAGATACGCCCGGAGTTCCTCAAGGCTCTGGATGTTGTAGGACTGTCTTGGCTGACACGCCTCTGCAACATCGCATGGACATCAGGGACAGTGCCTCTGGATTGGCAGACCGGGGTGGTGGTCCCCCTCTTTAAGAAGTGGGATCGGAGGGTGTGTTCCAACTACAGAGGGATCACACTCCTCAGCCTCCCTGGAAAAGTCTATTCAGGGGTCCTGGAGAGGAGGGTCCGTCGGATAGTCGAGCCTCGGATTCAGGAGGAACAGTGTGGTTTTCGTCCTGGTCGCGGAACAGTGGACCAGCTCTATACCCTTAGCAGGGTCCTGGAGGGTGCATGGGAGTTTGCCCAACCAGTCTACATGTGTTTTGTGGACTTAGAAAAGGCATTCGACCGTGTCCCTCGGGGAATCCTGTGGGGGGTACTCCGAGAGTATGGGGTACCGGCCCCCCTGATAAGGGCTGTTCAGTCCCTGTACGATCAGTGCCAGAGCTTGGTTCGCATTGCCGGCAGTAAGTCGAACCCGTTTCCAGTGAGAGTTGGACTCCGCCAGGGCTGCCCTTTGTCACCGATTCTGTTCATAACTTTTATGGACAGAATTTCTAGGCACAGCCAGGGTGTTGAGGGGGTCCGGTTTGGTGGGCTCAGGATTGGGTCACTGCTTTTTGCAGATGATGTTGTCCTGTTTGCTTCATCAGGCCGTGATCTTCAGCTCTCTCTGGATCGGTTCGCAGCCGAGTGTGAAGCGGCTGGGATGAGAATCAGCACCTCCAAATCCGAGACCATGGTCCTCAACCGGAAAAGGGTGGAGTGCCCTCTCAGGGTTGGTAGCGAGATCCTGCCCCAAGTGGAGGAGTTCAAGTATCTCGGGGTCTTGTTCACAAGTGAGGGAAGAATGGAGCGTGAGATCGACAGGCGGATCGGTGCGGCATCCGCAGTAATGCGGGCGTTGCATCGGTCTGTCGTGGTGAAAAAGGAGCTGAACCGCAAGGCGAAGCTCTCAATTTACCAGTCGATCTATGTTCCTACCCTCACCTATGGTCATGAGCTATGGGTAGTGACCGAAAGAACGAGATCGCGAATACAAGCGGCTGAAATGAGTTTCCTCCGCAGGGTGTCTGGGCTTTCCCTTAAAGATAGGGAGAGAAGCTCAGTCATCCGGGAGGGGCTCAGAGTAGAGCCGCTGCTCCTCCGCATCGAGAGGAGTCAGATGAGGTGGCTCGGGCATCTGATCAGGATGCCTCCTGGACGCCTCCCTGGTGAGGTGTTCCAGGCACGTCCAACCGGGAGGAGGCCCCGGGGAAGACCCAGGACACGCTGGAGGGACTATGTCTCTCGACTGGCCTGGGAACGCCTTGGGATTCTCCCGGAAGAGCTAGAAGAAGTGGCCGGGGAGAGGGAAGTCTGGGCATCTCTGCTCAAGCTGCTGCCCCCGCGACCCGACCTCGGATAAGCAGGAGACAATGGATGGATGGATGGATAGTATAATGACAATAAAAGCTTCTAACTAAAAGTAAGAACGATAATAGAATGCAATTACATGCGTTAGTAGACTACATTAAATGCATGCTGTGAGGGACGGCCAGCAGCTCAACCCAGCAAGGATGCCCAAAGGAGAAGGCAGATACTTTTGGACACTCTCCCCAAAAACCGTAGATGGCAGCTTCTCTGGAATGTAGCGGTGCCCCAGATTCCTGCAGGACATCCTGGGACTTGGAGTTCGGTTGCTCAACTCTGTTGGGTGCCATGGGTGCCACCAGGAGGACTTATGCCTTATTTATAGCCTAATAGTACTCCCAGGTGACGAGGATGGCAGCTCCAAAGTACTTCTGGGCTGAAGGAAAAAGCCATTTCTTCATTAGACCCGGAAGTGCTAGCCAATCACGTGGTCAGAAATGGACAGAAGCACTTCCCGGTCAAGGAATATTTAAAGGACTGCTGGAGACCCAGCAAGCAAGGAAGAGTCGGAAGGAGGTAGACAACGCTTGCTGGGAGGTGTGGAGGAGAATTACATTATATTATATTTGTACTTAATTTACCATTTATTTACCTGTGCTATTTTGACTTTGGTGCTTAGGCACTGTTATTAAGAAGTCAAAGAATTAAAATACTTCTTGGGACTTTTACTCGGTGTCCAGAACGTCTGTCTGTTGGGGTTAATGGGGTGACAGTGACCCCTAGCGTTTACAATGGAGTTAAAAATGGAGCACTTGTTGTAGCTCAGTAGATTTCATACACAGCAGAGTCCAATTCAAGTGATGGAAGAATGGCATCGATTGATGTGTGTTAGTGGTGGAAGGTCTGTGTCTAATTGTTGTTGAATTTTCTTAAGCATAATATTGTTGAAATTGTACCCAATACAATAGTTCCCAATTGAAAAATATTAATAGAAAATTACTGATAATAGCATAAAATCTGTATCTATAATAACTTATGAAAAGATAAAAGAAACTGAAATAAATTCCCCATTTAGCTATTGTTATTAATTAAAACATGGTCATTTATTATAACTATATATATAAATAGCAACATGGAATGGAATTGATTTATTGTATGACAGGAATACAAATGGTACATGATAGCCAAGAAGATCAGGGGTTTGTCACGATAGTTGGTGTCTATCTGGGACTGAAACATCAGGGGTTGGGTGCTAGAGAACCACCAAAGCCACCAAAGCCACCCACCTTCTGACACCACTATCCATTTTTAAACCTATCCTAACTTTAAATCAGCCAGGACAGCTGCACCTTTCCCATTTTATTAATTAGTTCAAACACCATTTTGCTGCAGGTTGATAATGTCGGTTGTTTAATGATCTGCAGATAGTATTGTTCAATCAATTCAGTCTCACATATGCTTACATAATTGCATTCCCCCTTCCGTTTATTTCCAGGGAAGTGAGCTTTTTTATCTTCTATTAATAAACCTACCTGAAGCAGCAGGAGGAGGGCACTGCTGTCTGAGCTGTTTATGTGTGCACGCTCTGCCAGGCGTTTGATTCACTTCCATTGGGCGTCCGAGTGGCTGTCAGATGAGTAAAAGAGGAAAATACGCAAAAAACACAAGTTCTAACAACTGCTCTCAAGGTAAAATTGAAACCGTAAATGAATTCAAAGTTGCAGTCACATGGAATGTTTTCCTGTTTTAAGATGGACAAGTTTGCTAACTCGCCAATGCTTTCATTTTGAAATTTCAAAACTTTATAGAGTACGATCTGTCCAAGATATTGAAAAGAGAAATTGAACAGTTTTGACAAATTTCTTTGAAGAAAACTCATAAGCGTGTCAACAAAATTGGTCCACGGAGAGCCGAGTTGTTTCATGTAGACGGACAGACAGACAGACAGACAATGGCTTTCACAATAGGTGCTTTATATGCAAACACACCTAAAAAGATTCTAGGACTCTATCAACTTCTAGAACAAACACCACTGTGCATGTTATCAAATTTGTATTTGTTAAATAAAGTCATCACTGATTAAAAGAGATGGAAAACCTATTCAAAGAATTTGGGTGATTGTCATACACTCCCATGCTGTGACAGCTCAGTGCAACAAAGTTTGATTTTTATATAAACGAGCTTAGAAAACAGATTGACAGACACATTCATGAATCCGACGTTTTGTGTTTTCTCTTAATGTTACTGCACTTCTGACTGCCTCTACGGGGTCGTGTGCTCACATCCCATTATTGGCAGGTTGTCTGCAGTACTTGAGCTCGCCACTTCATTTGTCACAGTGCCCTTTGGAATGGAGTTCTCTAGGATAAATTACAAATAAATATAGTACACCCTGAATAAAAATAAAACACAACCCTTGAAAATGTAATAATGAAATGTCCATCCATCTACTTTCTGATCCATTCAGTCGTTTTCATGATTGGAGCCTATCCTTGCAACACTGCATACAAGGAACAAACTAACCCTTGTTGGGGCACAAGTCCAGAGCTGGGCAGCCACATTGGGTTAGTTTAGAGCTGCCAGATAACCCAACATGTATGTTTTTGGTGACACAGGGGTGCAAATGAAATTCAAGAGTTAAAATGTGTTTGAGGTAAAGAAAAGTGACTGGCTGACTGCAGATCATGTGATCAAAAATTATACTTTAACTTGAGCCACTTAACAATTCAAACTGTCATGTTTAATAATTGCCACTTCATTACTTCAAAAAGAAACTTCCTGCGCAATGGATGCATTGCCCCACCTTAGTTTACCCAAGAGATGCAGGGGCTACTAGAACAGAATAAACCTTCTTCACTGTGCCGCCGTGAGCAGCATACTGATTAGGAAGCATCAGTGAGGTCCTTTTGTGGGTTTTAGACAAAATCACACTCAAGCTCAGACAAAGAGTGCACCACTTCCCAGGATGAGGGAGTTTCAGCCCTGAATGCCTGAGCAAGCATTGGCAGCACACAGTTCTTATAATAACGGGGCGCTTTTAAAAGCTGGAAGTGAATGAAACTCTCATTAATGCTGCTTTAATAGCCAGTGAATATGAATTATAAAGACTGCCATTAATCATACTCATATTCATTCATATTCATTTATTATGCTTTTTTTTCTCTCTCTCGATAAACAGAATAATGTTAGCTTTTGTTATGTACTGCTCCTCACAATCAAAGCAGAATAATCACAGCCTGCTGTGGATAATCGTAACGTTTACAAAGGAAAGCCTAAAGACTGTTATACTTGACGTGCAAATGTTTTGTTTTTGTTTAACTGTCTCCTCGGGATTTACTCATTTGCAAGACAGAGGAAAGAAATCAGGATGTGAGCACAAGACGGCAGAACGGGGGCATGTAGAGAAAACATGTAAATCCCCTATCAATAAAAAAAGGGAAACATTCAAAAGCCTTAAGACAGTCGCACTGTCCCCTGTGTCTCTTTTTGGGGGAGTTCGTGGGTGAGGTAGTCAGTCAGTTGGGGTGCATTAACGTGCAGTGTATTAAGCACTAGTTGAAGTGCCCACTGTTGCCCAGGTATATTTGTATGATGGGTTTAGGGAAGAAAGCAAATATGTATGTGTGTTGATCATTTTAACATTGTTGACTAAATTGCAAGTATCCCATCATACATCTCCACTGCCTCTCTAGCAATTTCTCTGCTCTCACAAGTTGAGAATTTGTTCTTTATGTGTATGATTGGATTCCATAATTGCGGTAACTCCTTGCCGGGTTGGAACCATGAATGTCAATTCTTTGTATTTCATAGTTTACTGTGGTTTCTCGATAGGATGTTTAACCCTACATTATAAACTGGATGGCTTGTTGAATTTTTGATTCATTGACATGGCATGCAAGCTGGGCAGAACTGGAGTTTTTTGTGCTGTTCATTCGTGGTAAAGCTTTTGAAACTCCATAACTGAGTTGGCTGTAACATACATGCAAAATATCATGAGCATCCACTCAACTGTTTTGGTGTAATTCAAGGTTTTTGTGGTGTTGGCCCTCCCATTAAAACTTACTAATAAAATTCCATGAAACCCGTATTTTAAGTTGTATGAGCAATAATTGTGATGCTTGGGTTGCCCTTGTCATCTTCTTGCACTAGAACATTGATAGTCATGACTGGGATTGTTAGGACATTAAGGACTCTAGATAACAAGATTAATGCAAACAAGTGATTTGTGCTCTTAATAATAGCCAAAAAACAAAGAGTCCCTTTAAATAAGGTAAAATCAAAGAATAAAATAATCAGACACTGGGTTCCTTTTCGTTCTCTCCTGCCAGCTCAGCCCATTCTCTTTCTCACTCGTCTACCCTGCTCACCCATTCGGGTCATCTAAGCTGTGCTGAGATACTGTCAACTGTGGTCCTCTCTTTTAAAGTCAGGTTACATCCAAGAAAGAAGGAAATGCCGACACCCTGAGCAAGCTCCCGTCCATCCACTTCCTCATCCTCCTCCTCTGACGACATCATGATTATAGGATGCACCTGCAACTCATTACCCACACTCCCTCTGTCTATTCCGGCCCGCCCTATAAAAGTTCCCCCATCACACCAGCAAGGTGTTCAGTGATACTCTGTTGTAAGACTCTGGACTGTTGTGACGAATTTGCAAACTGTACAGTATACGGGGCCGGAAAACCCCAAACCTTCCTGTGTTGTATTCTCTTTCTTTTACAGTGGCGTAGTCGGCAGGAGCGAGAAGACAACGTCCGAGGTTGAGCGAAGGACAGGACCTGAATGCCGTATTGACGACTCTGGCTACCCAACTCCAGAAGCTCCAGGTAGAGCATGCCACGACGCAGCGGAAGCTGGAGGAGACCATGGCCCGGCTAGACTCCCCTGACGTGGTAAGACCGGAGCCGGCACGGCCTCCGCCTCCGCCTATTGTGCCGTTGTCGGAGGCGGACGACATTGAGTCGTATCTAAGCATATTCGAGAGAACTGCCTCTCGAAACCAGTGGCCGCGGGCGGAGTGGGCGCCCATCCTGGCGCCGTATCTGAAGGGAGCCGCGCAGCGGGCTTATTACGACCTCCCCGAGGAGGAGGCCGCGAGCTATGACAATTTGAAGACGGAGATCCTTAGTCGCTACGGCGTTACGCCGGACCAGCAGGCGAGTGAGTGGCGGCTGTGGCGCTTTGATCCAGAAGCCCCGGCCCGAGCGCAAGCGTTCGAGTTTTGGGGCAAAATGGGCCGATGGCTACGGCCAGAAGGCCCCCATGCACGGAAAGTCGTGGAGCAGGTGGCCTGTGAAGGCCTCATAAACGCCATGCCAGAGTACCTCGCCCTGCAGGTCCGGCGGCACCCATACAAGGATATGAAGGGCCTCCTGGAGGTCTTGGAGCGTCAGCTCGCGGTTCACCGATCCGGGGGGTCAGAACGGCCGGCTCGCGGAGCCCGACAGGGACGCGCTAGCCACCCCGAGCCCACCCGTCGCGCGGCAGAAGCACCAGCAAAACCCCAAGAAAGGCCAGCCCAGCCGCGCTGTTTCAAGTGCGGTGAGCTCAGCCACATCCTACCAGCCTGTCCGCTGCACGTAGAGGCCATGGATTGCACTGTATCACTAGCTGAGAGGTATGGGGCTTTGTCGAATCCCTTGGCTGTTCCAAATGTGGGAGTGGTGTTGGTGAATGGGCACTCGGTGATGGCATTATTTGACTCCGGGAGTAACATATCCATTGTTGCTCGCCCTTTTGTTTTACCGCGACAGTGGACAAGCCAGCGCAAAAGAGTTGTGCATGTGTGCATGGAGAGACCAGGGCGTATAGAGCTGCCAATTGCTTTATTACATGGAAGGGAGACGTGCTACAACTCTCGGTCGCTGTTCTTCCTGAGCCTCCCTTCCCGGTGATATTAGGGCATGACTGGTCAAACATGAAAAGCGGTAAAACAAAAACCACTCCCTACCTTAACCTGGGTCCAGCCGTGAGTAAACAGGAGGCACTCGCTGCGGCTCCCACGCTGTGCCATGCAGCAAGCGATGATGATGTAAGTCGCCGGGGGGAAGATTCCCAGGCGCCGGACCCCGTCCCGGAACCACCTGGTGAGGGCCCGAGCCAGGGCGTCGACCCCTATATGGTGACGGACGATCCTTTGGGCTGGGTGGAATGCCAATACAGGGCGACCCCGGCCTCCTTTAAGCGAGAACAGTGGAATGACAATTCCCTGAAGTTTGCTAGGAATGCTGTTGTTGCAGTAAATGGCCATATGTCAAACGATCCCAGACCAGCAGAGCCCTACTTTGTACTTGACAACGATCTGTTGTACCGAGTCGCGACTCACGAAGGCGAGATACGGAAGTTGTTGTTAGTCCCGCGGACCTACCGGCGGGAGGTCTGCGAGCTAGCGCATGACCATCTCCTAGGCGCCCATCTCGGGGCCGAAAAAACGTTGGAGAGGATAAAGCTCCGGTTCTATTGGCCCGGTATTAACGAGGAGGTCCGGCGCTTCTGCCAGTCCTGTCCAGACTGTCAGATTCGCCAGATCCCTAGGAGGGCACGAGCTCCTCTCGTGCCAATCCCACTAGTCGATATTCCCTTCGAACGACTCGGAGTCGACATTGTGGGGCCCCTAGAGCCTTCGAGCCGAGGCCACAAATATATAATGGTCACGGTAGATTACGTGACTCGGTACCCGGAGGCGGTTCCGCTGCGCTCCGCTAACACCAAAACCATCGCACGGGAACTTGTAAACCTTTTTTCAAGAGTGGGAATACCCAAAGAAGTCCTCACAGACCAGGGTACTCTCTTTACATTGGATACGTTCAGGGAGGTGGCCAAGTTACTCCGCATAAAGCATCTGAAGACGTCTGTTTATCATCCCCAAACGGACGGGCTGGTCGAGTGATTTAACCAGACGCTTAAACAGATGCTGCGCAAAGTAGTCAGCGCGGACAGTAGGAATTGGGATCAACTACTGCCCCTCGTGCTTTTTGCATACCGGGAGGTACCCCAAGCTTCCACGGGCTTTTCCCCTTTTGAATTGTTATATGGGCGCCAGCCCCAGGGGCTTTTGGATATAGTCAAAGAAGGATGGGAGGAGGAAGCCCTCTCCTCTACCAATGTCGTAGAGTATATCGCGCAACTGCGGGATAGACTGACACACATCAGGCCACTTCTCAAAGACCACCTAATGCGTGCTCAAGCAGCGCAGGCGCGGTGTTATAATAAAAACACCACCCTCAGGGAATTCCAGCCTGGGGACCGAGTGATAGTGTTGGTGCCCTCCTCTCACTCCAAATTACTGGCCCATTGGCTGGGGCCCTACGAGGTTATTGAGAGAAAGGGGCTGGTCGACTATTTGGTCCGACAGCCGAATCGCTGGCCACGCGAAAGGGTGTACCACGTGAACTTGCTAAAGCCGTGGAGAGTTCGGGATGAAGCCCCGATCTCCGGTGCATCCCTCTCCCTTTTCTCAAACAAAATACATCTTAACCTCGGTCTGGACTTGTCACCTTCCCAACGGCAGGAACTGGAACAAACCGTCCTAGCCGTCCCCGAGGTGGTGAGCGAGACACCTGGCCGCACCTCGCTGATTAAGCATAACATCAGCACGGACCCCGGGGTGGTAGTCAGGGAAAGAGCCTACCGCCTCCCGGAGGCAAAACGCGCGGAGGTTGAACTTGAGATCCGACGGATGTTGGACTTGGACGTTATTGAGGAAAGTCACAGCCCGTGGTCCAGTCCTATCGTCCTCATTTCTAAACCTGACGGCTGGTGGAGATTCTGCAATGACTTCCAATGTCTGAATCAGGTCTCCAAGTTTGATGCCTACCCTATGCCCAGGATAGACGACCTCATTGAACGGCTGGGGAAGGCCCACTATTTGACTACTCTTGACATGACCAAAGGGTACTGGCAAATTCCCTTAACGGAATCCGCAAAAGAGAAAACTGCCTTCAGTACCCCTAGTGGGCATTGGCACTATAAGGTCCTCCCATTTGGGCTGCACGGGGCACCAGCAACCTTCCAACGTCTGGTAGATAGAGTGCTACGGCCCCACCAGTCCTATTGTGCCGCCTACCTGGACGAAGTAGTCATCCATTCCGGCACCTGGGAGGAACATATTGTGCAGGTGTATGCTGTCCTGGCCACCCTGGCAAAGGCCGGCCTCCGTATAAACCCCCGTAAATGTTTTTTCGGGTTGACAGAGGCCAAATATTTGGGCTACCTGGTGGGGTGAGGGCAGGTGAAGCCACAATGCTCTAAGATTAAAGACATCCTGGAGGCTTTCTTGGGGTTAGCAGGGTACTACCGCCGGTTCGTACCTCGCTTCTCCGAAAGGGCAGCACCCTTGACAAACTTGACAAGGAAAGGCGCTCCGTTGTGTGTGGTTTGGGATCCTGCTGCAGAACAGGCATTCGGTGACCTAAAGGCGGCCCTAACCTCTGCACCAATATTAAAGACACCTGACTTTTCTCTCCCATTTATTCTTCAGACCGACGCTTCGGACACAGGCCTAGGGGCAGTGCTGAGCCAAAGCGTCAATGGTGTCGAGCACCCCGTCTTTTACCTGAGCCGGAAACTGCTGGATCGGGAGACCAGGTATGCGGCAGTGGAGAGGGAAGCCTTGGCCATCAAGTGGGCGGTGACACACCTGTGGTACTACCTGCTGGGCCGGGAATTCACCCTGGTGACGGACCATGCCGCCCTACAGTGGATGGTGTTGCACAGGGAGTCGAACCCTCGGGTCACCAGGTGGTTTTTGGACCTTCAGCCGTACAAGTTTACCGTCACTTATCGCCGGGGTAACCTTCAGGCCAATGCCGACTCCCTCTCCCGGGTTCACGACCTCTCGGTCCGGTACGCCCGCCCCGGTGGGGCTGGGCTGAGAGGGGGGGGCCATGTCACGCACGCGCGCTTGGGGAGCCGCGGAACGACTCAGGGAGGAGCGGAAACCTGGAAGCCATAAGGGATTGGCGGGCAACTAACAATTCTCTCCTTATTTTCCCCAGAAAGAAGGAAATGCCGACACCCTGAGCAAGCTCCCGTCCATCCACTTCCTCATCCTCCTCCTCTGACGACATCATGATTATAGGATGCACCTGCAACTCATTACCCACACTCCCTCTGTCTATTCCGGCCCGCCCTATAAAAGTTCCCCCATCACACCAGCAAGGTGTTCAGTGATACTCTGTTGTAAGACTCTGGACTGTTGTGACGAATTTGCAAACTGTACAGTATACGGGGCCGGAAAACCCCAAACCTTCCTGTGTTGTATTCTCTTTCTTTTACATTCTGCATTTATGTTTTCAAGAAAACTGTGACACACACTTTTTTTTTCAATAAAGGATGGCTGTGTATTCTTTTACTTATCCATTACCTGGTCAAGACAATGGATGGATCAACTCAAATTTGCATATGTCTTTAAAAAACACTGCACAACAACTTACTCTCTTCTGAATAATAAAAGGTATCTTTCAAACCTTCTAAATATAAATTCCTGGCTATTTTGAAGAAATAAGACAAGAGGAAAAAACAGAATAAGCAAATATTAGATTTTTGGTTGTTTCCCCCTCAATTGCCATTAAGAACGAACAGATTGCCATTTTGTAGCTCAAAATATACTTCAAGTAATATTCTGAGTATGAAAAATACTTACACCATAACAAAAACATGTTCTTTTTAAAAATCAACACTTTTTTTTTAAATAGTGTTTTTCACTGAATTTCAGATCTGGCAGAAATGGTTTATGGTAGAAAAACTCCAGTTTCAGAAATACATTTGTCTCACTGTAATAAGTAGTCCATGGTGTAGAGCAGATTTTAAATAAATGATCAGGTCCCGAGAGCGTGCAGGCTCCAAATGGGTGTTCCTGGGTTGATTGCGGTGCTTGGCTGATCGTGTACTCAAATGCAAGTGAATCAGTCAGGTGCTGCATTCTCTCCTTGGAGTGGGCGGAGGGTCACATATACACCCAATCAAGCTTATATAAGAGGAACCTGCATAGAGAAGAGGGGAACAAAGAATGACAGAGAAACAGAAAGATGGCGATACAGAAGTTAAAATTGGGAGAACGAAGGCAGGAATGGGTGAGAATTGGTGTGGGAGAACAGAAGCAGGCCAGCCAGGTGGAGCATTGGGCCAATGCATGGGGAATGAAGAGGGTCACTCCAGCCGAGCATTTCTAGGGGTAGTTGGAGTGACCTGATACTCATTGGGGGTTCCTCCATAAGGCCAAGGAATGGCAGTGGCAGACAAAGGAGCAAGGGCTCAGTGCAGCGCACTGTTGGCAGCCCACGGTTCCAGCAGTGACCTGAGCCAAAGAGGGAAACTTGGCTGTGCCTGTCAGAAGGATGTCTCCTCTGACTGCAGGATCCCATCTGGGGGAAAGCAGAGATGTCGGACATGAGAAACGATGCACTAGGGACTGAGGTTTTAGAAACGTTTCCTGCTTTGGAATTTAAAACATTTTTTATTGAATCTATTTATTTGAATTGGGAACTTTTTAACCTACGTTGTGTGCTCAGCCCAGCACTCTTCACATTATTTACGCACGATTGCTCTGCCATCCATGCCACAAATATGGTTGTGAAGTGTGCGGATGATACGACCGTGGTGGGTCTCATATCAGACAATGATAAGACTCACTACAGAGAGGAGATACAACACCTTGCACTATGGTGCTCAGTCAACAACTTCATCTTGAACACCAGCAAGACCAAAGAGGTAAGTGTGGACTATAGGAGGTCCCGAAGAACAAAACATGCTCCTATGTTCATACATGAAAAGGCTGTAATGTGTGTGGACAATATCAAGTTCTTGGGTATCCACATTACATCGGATCTGACCTGGTCTTTGAACAAATCTCAGCTGGTAAAGAAGGCCCAACAAAGACTCTTCTTCCTCAGGAAGATGAGACGTGCTGGATTCTCCTCTCGGCTGCTCACAAACTTCTACAGATCCGCTATAGAAAGCATTCTCTGTCTCTGTATGACAGTGTGGTACGGCAGCTGCACAGGACAGAAGGGACTTGGCACGGGTGGTGAGAACAGCACAGGGGATCGTAGGAAGTCCTCTCCCAGACCTGGACTCTGTATATGCTGGAAGGGTGCAGAAGAGGCCCAAATGTATAGCTGCGGACCTCACCCATCCGGGTAAATGGACTGTTTGTACAACTGCCTTCAGGAAAGCGGTACAGAAACATAAAAACACGTACCAGCAGACTGAAAGACAGCTTTTTCCCCAGAGCTCTGAAGTCCATCTGCCCCTGCTGATACACACACATACATCTACATCTACATCTACCCCTAACCTTCCCCCCTGTAGACATGCACACGCACTTTCCCTCGTAATCCTCCCCTGCAGACCCACACACACAGATCACTGGTCTCTGCAGGTGTACTACCTCAGGAAAAGTCTGGACTTGATGTTGTTTTATTGCTGCTGTCTTTTATACTTATTATGTTCATTTTATTATTTATAGTGTATTGTGTATTTTAAGTATTCTGCCTTGAAGCCGAGTCCTACCAACAAAAACTTTTGTTATGTGTATGCATAATGACAATAAAGAATTCTACTACTTCTACTACTTCTTCTACTACACATTTTCATTGTTTTTATTAGTTTATTTATTTTTTGAAGATTTGAATTACTGCACTGGTATCCTTTTGGGATTTTAATAAAAGCACTTGACACTTTTTCCACCTACCCGTTGCCCGACTCATCTCTGTAAATTGACTATTGGCAGTTTCAGATCCAAGAGGCTCCAGGAAGTGACAAGGAAGTGTGAAGCTGACTTGGACCATCATCCACACCTAAATCTATGGAGTACACTGATTTTTTTTTTTTTTGCATTAAAATTTTGGTGCAGACCAATGTATTTAGAGAGTTTGGGAGCCCTCTTCTCCCTGAGTTAGTTTTATAAATCCTTGTAATTTTAGTTATCTTGTGATCGCAGCTTTGAAGGACAGACCAGACCAGGGTAAGATACTCAAAGACAGTAATCCATTACAAATGACTTCTCTCAATCTGCAATGGAATTTCTTTAGCCATTATTTCATCCTTATTACATCACGTTAATAATTAATTTATTTTTATTTTACTCCCTAAACCCATACCAATATGTACAAAGTACAAGAATGATACCTAAATGTTTTTTCCGTATTTTAATGAGGAATAAATAACCAATAACATGAACTCAGCAAGTAAACAAATAAATATGACTTACATTAGCACTGAGGCGTTCCATACATATGAACTAACAAGTAGAGATGTTTAGTTCTTAATAAAAACTAAATCCTAATATTTAAAAATAAAACTGACTTAACCACTCGAACACTTGTAAACATGGAGTCAGTAAATGGAAAAATGATTGTTAGTGTAGTGGCCAGCAGACAAGAACACATATTGATCGTGTGAGACGTGTAGGAGTTCTTGTGCACTCTTAAGAAATACAATATGCTTGTGTCGCTCCCATCCTGTTGCTCTTTACAGTATCAAAAAGGTATATGGCAATCAAAAAGGAAGCATTTGCATTTTGCAATTGACTATCTTATTCCATTTTCTCAGCAATGTTAAATTGATGTGAAGAAAAATTCAAAATGAATGTTGGAATACAGAACTATGTGATGCTTATAGTATTTTCATTTGATTGGATAAGAAAGACTTTTTTCACTCTGTAAATGTAATTCCTCCTGGGAGTCTGTACATTGCAACAAATTAAAATATTAATGTACAGTAGGTCTTACTCCTTTAATCATAAAAGTTATATAGATGCACATCACAGTTCACTTTGCTCCATGTTCCTTACACTAAAATTAAAATCAGTCTGATAACCATTTTCTTTCAAAGCTTTGTAATCTTTAAAAATTATTATCTTTGAAAGTAAGGCTGAAAATAATTATTTCTTAATAAAGACTGAAGGTCCACAAACCTGCTCAAGCCTGTATTCTGCCCAAGTCTCCCTGTAACAATTCAGCAGATTCTGCATTATCGACCCTTTCATTTAGTTTAGTATCATCTTCAATCTTAACATGCTTGTTATTTATATTCTTGTCCAGACTGTTTCTATAGTAGCTTTGTGCTGTGCTTCCCAGCACTGACCCTTTGGGTTATTGCTTAAGTTACTGTTCTCTTAGGTACCTTCTATCCTCAGAATGATGTTTGCTTTTTGCCAGATAGTGATAGTCATATCGTGGCTGTGACGGGTTTACCCTTTTTATAGCCCCCTGCAGCTGGCACCGAAGATGTTCATTTGAATGATGGAATTTCAGCTTATACTACTGCCTGTTGCTGACTCAGCACTAATGTCATCCCCATCTGATGCAAGAGTCATTGCAGTTACAATGTACAGTATGTTTAAAAGAGCTGCAGCCCAGCATCAATTCCTGACAGATATTAGTTTTATCACCTAATTATGAAAAGTTACTCACATTATAAAAGTTTATTCCTGATGCTTAAGCCAATTGTTTTACTTTCTGTATTATGAAGGATGTATTAATGCAAAGGAGGAAACAAGGAGGAAGTAGGAGGTGCTTGCTGGGCAGAGAACCACACTGTTATTTCATCTTATTAGATCTACTGTTATGTTATCTTGCTTATTACATTACAGTTGCTTTATACTATAGGCACATCCAAATTTTAATTATATACTGTGACTGGTGGACAAACTGCAATTGAGCCAAGAAAATAGTTGGGACACCAGCTGGTCCTCCCCGTTTAACTGTAGGTTTTGAGCCCCAAAACACAAACAAAGGCAGTTCAATGCTCTCAGCACAAAAATCAGACAGTTTGGCTAACAAATTATTCTTAAAAAATACAGCAAGAAGGGTTCTGTGAGAGGGAGCTCCATCTCCATTTCCAGTTGATTTAAAACGAGCTGCCATCTTCCAGAGATCACCCATTTAACTGCATCCTGACTGAGAGGAGTGGAGTTTTCTCAGGGCTTAAGGCGAGGCTAGGCTTTTTCCTTGGGCTGCCTCTTAGGTCTACAGTTGATAAAAGAAAGACAGAGTTAGCAACAGCGCCCCTCTCACCTCAGAATGGTACCACATACCTCCACACAATACTTATCACTACACGTATCAGAAGTTTAAAGAAAATGGATATATTTTCCAACGTCAGAAAACATTAATTTCAGTCACCCAGAGCTTTGGCCAGGATGAACCAAGTGGCTTCAATGCTACAGGATAGCCACCCTACTTGATTACTAACCTCTCTTCTGGGACCTTATCATTATATTATTTTTGATAATCAAGATAATAACATCATATACTGTACACCTCTCTGATTGGATACTTTTGTTGTTTTCTTATAGAATCCCAGCATACTAGTGATACCTTCTTAGTAGTCCCTATCAATGTTGGAAGATGTAGACTTTAATACATAATAAAACATAAAGAAAATGCAAGTTTAGAGCATCTGCCATTTCATGGTTTATATATTTTAGCTTATTCTTACCATTTATAAGGAACTTCACCATCTGCTTGACCATTATTTCAATACTTGACCATTTTTTCACCTTTTTTCTCTATCTGCCCTTTAGCTTTCCTAATATCCTTTTTAACCATTGCTCTCATTAGTTATTTGTCTTTATGTCTTATTTTTACTTTGCAACTTCTCTTCAAGCTCCTTACTTATCTGCTGTAAAGTTTTCTTTAATTTCCTACTGATTTAAAATTTTGGCATTGTGTGTAAAATTGTTTTAAACATTTTAAAGCTTAGCCAAGTTGATCTTTTTTGTTTTTATTTTGCTGCATCTGACACAAAATATGCCCTACTAAAGTTAATGTTAGCAGTTTTAGTTTTTGGATATGTCCTCTGCCAAATCACGTAGAAATTTATTTTATTAATTATTTGATTAATATCATCAGTTTGGTGCTGCCGTGAGTGCCAGCCTTTCCAGCAGCTAAGTGTATAACTTTATATTTCTACCTTTTTCTCTATCTCACTGATCATTCCTACTACTTTCTTTTATGTGGACTCGCTTCCTGGACACTTTTTACTACTTGGAAATGGATTTTTACACGCCGAGACTCGTCTATTCAGGTAGTCAACTTCAAGCACTGAGAACAAAGGCCCGTGCCGGTGTGGTTCCCTATTTACCGGACGAGGTAAGAAGGTCGTATCGTGGCAGCAGAGCTGGCGCTAAGCTAAAGGCTAAGCGGCTAGCGAGGAAGTGGAGATACAAGCCTTTGGTGCCTTCTGTGATCCTGGGAAATGTGAACTCACTACCAAATAAGATCGATGAACTGGCTACGCTGATGAAAAATGTCAGGACCTACAGAGAATGCAGTTTGTTGTGTTTTTGTGAAACATGGCTAACAACTAGCATCCCAGATGCTAACATGGAGCTACCCAGGTTTAGCACAGTTAGAGCGGACAGAGACGCAAATACCTGCGGGAAGCGGAAAGGAGGAGGACTCATTCTCTATGTGAATACAAGGTGGTGCAACCCTGGACACGTAAACGTCAAAATCTCCACTTGCTGCAGGGACATTGAACTGTTGGCCGTAAGTTTGCATCCCTATTACTTGCCCAGAGAGTTTGGACATGTCATTGTTGTTATTGTTTACATCCCTCCTCGGGCAGACATGGAGATAGCGGGTGACATCATCCACGCCGCTTTTGCTAAACTAGAAACACAGCACCCCGAGGCGCTTCTGCTAATTTCTGGAGACTTTAACCATGTGACGCTGGACAAAACATTACCTGCCTTCTCCCAGTATGTAGATTGTAACACCCAGGGAAATAGGACTATTGACCTACTGTATGCAAACATTAAAGACGCATACAGCGCCACCCCGCTGCCTGCGCTTGGGAAAGCAGATCATAACCTGGTTCTGCTTCAGCCTCACTACAAACCAAGAGTGAGGGAGCTACCTACAACCACACGCTCATTCAGGAAGTGGTCCCCTGAGGCAGAGCAGGCTCTGAGAGAATCCTTTGGAACTACGGACTGGGATATCCTGCAGGGATCATATAGTGAGAACATTGAGGAGGTTGTTGACTGCACTACTGACTACATCAACTTCTGTATGGACATTGTAGTTCCAGTAAGAACAGTACGCTGCTATGCTAACAACAAGCCATGGATTACAAGTGACATCAAGGGCCTTTTGAACCAGAAGAAAAGGGCTTTTAAAGGTGGTGATCAGCATGAGCTCAAGCGTGTGCAGAAGGAACTCCAAGTCCAGCTCAGGGCAGTGAAGGAGCAGTACAGGAGAAAGCTGGAGCAGAAGTTGCAGAATAACAGCATGAAGGAAGTGTGGGATGGGATGAAGATCATCACTGGCTGCAGCTCGAAGCGGGGTGCCACCATCGAGAGAGACGTGGAGAGAGTGAACCTGATGAACAACTTCTTTAATAGGTTTGACCACCCTAACCCACTCTCACCTCAGAGTACTGCATCCTCCACCCATCCTTCTGCTGATACCAGCATAGGAGAGAGTTTCCCCCCACCCACAATTACAGCAGCCCAGGTAAGCAGAGAGCTGAGGAGACTTCGTGCCAGCAAAGCAGTGGGTCCAGATGGAGTATCGCCATTACTGCTGAAGGCCTGTGTGTTGGAGCTGGGGAGTCCTCTACAGCGTATCTTCAACCTGAGCCTGGAACAGGGGAAAGTCCCGAGGCTTTGGAAAACATCTTGCATCACCCCAGTCCCAAAGGTATCACGTCCTGGTGAGCTGAATGACTTCAGGCCTGTCACCCTGACGTCACATGTGATGAAGACCATGGAGCGGCTGCTGCTTCACCACCTGAGGCCACAGGTCTGCCACGCCCTCGACTCTCTGCAGTTTGCATACCAGGAGAAGGTGGGAGCGAAGGATGCCATCATCTATATGCTACACCGATCACTCTCCCACTTGGACAGAGGCAATGGTGCTGTAAGAATTATGTTTCTGGACTTCTCTAGCACCTTCAACACCATCCAACCTCTGCTCCTCAGGAACAAGATGACAGAGATGGGAGCAGATTCATACCTGGTGGCATGGATCGTGGACTATCTTAAAGACAGACCTCAGTATGTGCGTCTCGGGAACTGCAGGTCTGACATTGTGGTCAGCAGCACAGGAGCGCCACAGGGGACTGTACTTTCTCCGGTCCTGTTCAGCCTATATACATCGGACTTCCAATACAACTCAGAGTTCTGCCACGTGCAAAAGTTCACTGACGACACTGCTATCGTGGGCTGCATCAGGAGTGGGCAGGAGGGGGAGTATAGGAACATCATCAAGGACTTTGTTATATCGTGCGGACTCAAACCACCTACAACTGAACACCAGCAAAACCAAGGAGCTGGTGGTGGATTTTAGGAGGCCCAGGGTCCTCATGGACCCCGTGATCATCAGAGGTGACTGTGTGCAGAGGGTGCAGGCCTATAAATACCTGGGAGTGCAGCTGGATGATAAATTGGACTGGACTGCCAATACTGATGCTCTGTGCAAGAAAGGACAGAGCCGACTATACTTCCTTAGAAGGCTGGGGTCCTTCAACATCTACAATAAGCTGCTGCAGATGTTCTAGCAGACGGTTGTGGCGAGTGCCCTCTTCTACGCGGTGGTGTGCTGGAGAGGCAGCATAAAAAAGAGGGATGCCTCACGCCTGGACAAACTGGTGAGGAAGGCAGGCTCTATTGTAGGCACGGAGCTGGACAGTTTGACATCTGTGGCAGAGCGACAGGCACTGAGCAGGCTCCTGTCAATAATGGAGAATCCACTGCATCCATTAAACAGTGTCATCTCCAGACAGACAAGCAGCTTCAGCGACAGACTGCTGTCACTGTCCTGCTCCACTAACAGACTGAGGAGATTGTTTCTCCCCCACACTATGCGACTCTTCAATTCCACCTGGGGGGGGGGGGGGTGGGGGGGTTAACCGTTAACATTATACAAAGTTACTGTCTGTTATACCTGCATTTTTATCACTATCTATCTATCTATCTATCTATCTATCTATCTATCTATTATTGAGTCCAGATCCTAAAAGGTTCCATCACTTCTACATCCTGATTTTTTCCTGATTATTACAAAATGCTAAGTCTGGACAGGTATTCCGTACCATATTGTATTAAAACACGGATTACATTGAAAATTTCCTTTTGTTTGCTCCATCATTTGCAAGGCTAGCCCAGTTAATATCTGGGTGTTCAAAATGTAATTTTCCCTTTTAAACTTGCCTAATTAATATCATCAGTACATTTGACTATTTTGAAGACCTGGATTAGTTGAACTTGTACAAATTGCTTGGCAGAAATCATTTTTATGATGTGAAAATTATCTTTACATGTTCTCAGGTATATTGTAAGTATAAATTTTACAAATTATTAAATACAAAATTAGGACACGTAAAGACACAGAAAACACGGTAGAAACTGATTAACATAAATGAAAAGCAGCAATACTGTATGTGTCCATTAATTAATTATTGACTTGTGGACAGTTGACAATGGAGGAAAGGAAAACAAAAACTTCAGTCAAAAGCATCTGTGGAGAAAATAAACCTCTGAGGGGTCTAAGGTCCATTATAATATTTAAGATCAGAAACAGCCAACTGGGTGCCCTCCCCCATTGCATATTCTTCAGTACTGTCTGTGCTGAATTGGCCATCCAATATGATGACAAATTTTTTCCAAGGCTCCCAGTATGTCAAATGACTTTTCCATTGGTAGGAGACAGCTAGGGAGTGGATCAGTGACATTAACTGTGACAACAGGACATTGAGAATAGAAACAGAATAGATGAGAGTTAGTAATGGCTCATACTTTTTGTATTACTTATATTTCTGACTAACAAAGAAAGTGCAGTATGCACAGCTAATCAGCAGCTCTAGTCAGGGTATGCTAGTCTAAAGTAATGAGTCTTCAGCATGGATTTAGGAGCTGAGACTAAAGGGACATCTTTTATATAAGCATACAGATCAATCCACAGCTTCAGGGCCCTGTATCTAAGAGTCTGACCTCCCATCATTATTTTATTAATCCTTGAATTTAAATAGGCTGGCATTTTGAAATCCTGATGCATTTGTAAGTTATGATATGTTCTCATTGGTAAACAGTGCCTTGGCCATTTAAGGCTCTATATGTAAAAGGAACGTTTTAAAATCATTTCTAATCTTACCTGGGAGCCAGTATAAGGGCTAGAGAACCAGAGTTATGTGTTAATACTTTCTAGTTCTTGTAATGGATCTTGCAGCAGCATTTTGAATTAACTGAAACCAGCATAAGAACGGTTTGAATAGCCTGTGAGTAACACATTGCAGTAGTCAATGCTACTAGAAATAAATTCTTGAATTAATTTCTCAGCGTCCTGCCTATTTAGAAAATGCTTTAATTTTCCAACATTTGTAAGATGGAAAAAACATATTTTCGATAGTTTTGAGATGTGTGTTTTACACAACATGCTAGTGTCCAAGATAATGGCTAAATTGTGTCCTGGTTCACTAGAATTAATAGTGATTTGAACTGAATTAACAAGTGACAGAATGTTGTTCCCTGAAGATGCCCCCAAATGAAGGTTCCAAAAGTTCTTTTCTTTATTCGGTATAGACTGGTGATGGGCTTCATAAATAACCATAAATAGAAGATAACAGATTTGTGAAATACCAATGGGTTCCTGATTTTAAAGAATGATGCATACGATGACACAGACTATGTTCAGGTTTTCTTGATGTCTTAGTATCCATAAGTAGCCTATTTTTTTTGTTTTGTCCACACATTTGGAACCTTTTTAAAGCACAAAGTGACAATTTCATATGCAGAGAAGCTTTCCCAGAATGAAATGGTTCTTTGTCAAGCAATGGGTTTGCCATGAACCACAGAACCCAGTAAAGAACCATTAAAGACCCAGTATGTTTAAGTGCAGTTAAAGTCTTATTATCAGTCTGAAAATAATGTACTTATAGGTGCTCATATAAGATATTCTTTTTCTGTACACAACTTTTTTTGCTCAAGACCACATAGACTCCAGTCAAAGTTGCTTCACACTTTTAATTCAATGATTTCCTTTGTAATGAATACATGTAGTTGTATATAGTGTCAGCTTTTTAATACTCGGTTGTTGCCTAATTGCTTAAGCCTGACAGTGATTGTCAATCAAAAAATATGCTTAACCAATACACTAAGTAAAATGACACAAATTAAAAGAAACTGGAAGGACTGACGTGACTTCAGTGAACTTAAAATGAAATCTGCAGCATTAGTAATTCCCAAGACTGCATCTAAAATGCAGGAAGGAAGAACATATTGATTAAATGCACATTCCTTCAATGGCAGCAACTGTGTTTTCATTCAGAAATTATTTGGAATTAAAGCTTTCTATCACTGTGACCTTGAGTTTGAGAACCTTGTGTTGAAATCTGTGACCAAAAAAAAGCACATTGGAGGGGTGACAGAACCAATTTGAAACAGCCTACTAATGTCAGTGCTGGTAATAAAGATTAAATTTAAATTTGAAAAAAAGTAGGTCTTCAGACTGTACTTTGAATTTTGCAGGAAATGGGTTTGGAAAATGCTTGAATGAATGAGAGAAACACAGGAAGAATCCCAGAGAGCAGGTGCCACTAAGCCAGAGGAGCATCTGCTGTAAATAGAGCAAGCAAAGTGGCTGCTTTCCGAGAGGCTTATTTGTATTATGTATGCCACATGTACCCGTCTTCCCAGATGTCTAATTTCAGGTTTGTTCACATGCTTGACTGTCTCTCAGTCTATTCAACTATTATATGCACTCACTTTTCATAGTGCAGGGTTATGGGAAGGGGAGTCAGAGCCTATCTTGGGAGCAAAAGTGCAATGCAACTCTGGAGAAGACATCAGTCTATTATAAGACACTTTCACATTAACTTACATACACACTCAAAAGTCTCTAATTGAATTAGCATGTCAGGAGGAAGCAACATAAACAACACTGAACACCTGAAAATTCTGCCCATCCAGGAGTCAGCCTGCCCATCTGCTGTGAGGCACCTATGCTGCCCACTGCCCTAAAGGCCCAGCCATAAACAGCAACATGAAAATAATTTAGAAACAAACAAGTAGACTGTGTGGTTGGGTCACCTCAAGAGGTTTTGTGTTTGACAAGTTTCAAATGTTCTAAGTCACCAGCTGCAGAAACCAACAAGCAACAAAATGTATGCATGGCGTAACATTCGGGTGTATTCTGAGACTTGGTTGTCTGGTTTGAAAGTTGGAGCGTGTTTGTGTTCAGAAGAATTACTTTTGAAAGCTTTGAAATCAGTTTTCTTTATCTTTCTTGATTCCTGAGAAACTTACACATATGATCTACCACTGGACTCATCTTAATATCTACTTATGCCAAATAATAAGGTTTTTGGACCTCTACACCCAATAAATCTTTAGTTTTAGGACATTTTTTGGATCATATTTTATGCAAGGAACAATAAAGAGTAACCCAATAGGTGTCTTCAGCAAAAATGGGGGATACGAGGGATCAAAGTTACTCCTTTTCATCAGAGGTGGATCTACTATGAAACTGATGAAGCTTAAGCTTCAGGGCCACTAATCCCGAACTGGCCCCAGAAGCAAATTTAGTCCACCTTGTTTAAAAATTTTAGGTGTCTACTGTATGAGAAAAAATAATACTATTAATAATATAGTGTAATTCAATATAAAATAATTGTTAAAATAAAAACTAAAAGTTTATTAATGTATCATAAAAAAATTGCAAAGGGACCACTATAACAGTCCAAGTTTCAGGGTCCCAAAAATATAGGCCCACCACTGCTTTTCACAAAACTTCAAAAAATGGATATCTATGTGTAAAAAGATAACAGAGACAGAAAAAGGTTTGGTGTAGCCACCCCATATACATGAAGCAAATGCAAAAATAAGGCAAGACAGGACTGAATTAATCGGACCAAGATGGCATGCTTATAGATGGGTCAGAGGAAGTGATGTCACTGGAACTGAAACTGGAAGTGATGTTGACAGGCTCAGACTGGATTTTGTTTGGGTGGTCTGCAGAAGAAATTGAGAAAGGGTTAGAGCACATTGCCACCTTCTGGCTTGGCATGAAATTATCATCTTTCAAGCCTGTTTTGTGCCTTCTGTTTGCATGTATATGACACCATAATATGGACATGTTTAATGACACCATAATATGGACATGTTTAATCTTATGCTATTTTGAGGTTGCTGACCATGAATATATTTTTGATATTGGATTCTTTACTGGTAGTCCTAGCCACAGGACAAACATAAGCACTGAGTGTATTATTTTAGACTATATCTAAGGTTAGTAGTTACAAATATGTTATTTTTGATTCTTTTTTTTTTAATTTTATTGATTTTATTGAAATCACACAACATTCCATACAAATAGATCAATTTTACAAGAATAGGATTGAAAACAAATCAACCCCCAACCTCTGAGAAAGAGAGCATGGGCAGCAGAATAAAACTTAAACCTAGTAAAAATAAGCAAATAGATCAATTAATAAGTGAATATAGATAAATGGAGAAGAAAAAGAAAAAAAAGAATAGGGAGAGATTCTGCTTCCTAAGTGCTTTAAAAGCTTATTCTAAAATGTTATTGATTAGATCCTGCCAGGTTTGGAAACATTTCTGCACAGATCCTCTAAGTGAGAATTTGATTTTTTCCAATTTCGAATAATATATAATATCAGTTACCCATTGACTTAAAAGGGGAGAGTTAGGATTCTTCCAGATGAGTAAGATAAGTCTACGTGCCAATAGTGTAGTAAAGGCAATCACAGTTTGTTTGTCCTTCTCCACTTTAAGCCCATCTGCAAGTCCACCAAACACAGCTGTTAGTGGATTAGGAGGGACTGTGACACCAAGGCTGCCTGAGAGGCATTTAACAATCTTGGTCCAAAATTATGTTAAATTGGTGTAGGCCCAAAACATGTGACCCAGTGAGGCTGGAACTTGATTGCAGCGTTCGCAGGTTGGATCTTGCCCTGGAAACATTTTGGACAATTTTAGGCGAGACAGATGTGCTTGATATATAATTTTGAGCTGAATAATTGTATGCTTTGCACATATGGAGCTCGAGTAAATTCTCTGCATTGCTACCTTCCACTCATTTTCTGAATTGTTGAGTGGGAGATCCTTTTCCCATTGTCCTCTTGGATCTTTGAAAGGGAGGGACTGTAAAATGGTTTTATATATTGCAGAAATGTTGTCTAAGTCCTTGAAACTGATGAGTATTTTTTCCAGCATAGATGGAGGTGGGAGATGAGGAAAATTGGGAAGGTTCTGTTTAATAAAGTTTCTAATTTGAAGATAGTGAAAGAAATGTGTTGCTGGAAAGTTAAATTTGGAGTGCAATTGTTCATAGGATGCAAAGACGTTGTCTGTGTACAGATCTCTAAGTGATTTAATTCCAAATGTTTTCCAGACATTAAAAACTGCATATTTTTGCGATGGTTGAAAAAGATGGTTCTTGTGCAGAAGTGCCACTGATAAAAGCTTGTCTATCTTAAAATGTTTCCTACATTGGTTCCATATTCTGAGTGAGTGAAGCACTATTGGGTTATTAGTATATTGGCGATAATTTGCATTTATTGAGGCGCAAAGCAATGAATATAAAGATGAACTGCAGGATTCTATTTCTGTTGCAGACCTATTTTTGATTCTTTACTAAAATCTACATCAGAGGGTAAAAAATTACAAATTTATATTACAATTAAGAATATTTAGACTTCAACATTTACTGTAAATTGAATCATACTTTTTAATATTTGAAAAATGTGACACAGCTGTTTTTGTTTATTATAAACACCTTACAAACACCACAAATTAGAACAGCTTACTCTAATTCAGACCTTTTAAATGTTCTAATCAATTTCTAGTACTAGTGCTAGAGTGTTGCACCATGTTAGCCATCATGGATGCAATGAGAATGAGATTGCAATATGAAAGGACCTGAGTTGCCTCGAAAGCTTGCATATTGTAATCTTTTTAGTTAGCCTATAAAAGGTGTCATTTTGCTTGACTTCTGTAGTCAATTCATCAAAAGAGTTTTTCACAATTTTGTTTCTTACATATTTTTGTAACACTGATTCATATTCCAAAATAACCATTATAATATAATGTAAATACATGTACTAATAATGTACATAAAATCCGTTTTTAATACCATTTTACGTCATCTGGCTAAAATTGTTTTCATAGACAGCAGATTCCAAGATTCATCTGCATTCATTGGTAGCTGCTGTTGGATGTGGAGAGTCTGCTTATTGTTGTAGTTTAAAATTCTTAAACATACAAAAGAAGTTTTTAAAAGATATTTAAATTATGTGCTTAAATTATTCGCTGCAACTGAAGATGGTAGATAGTGGATTACTGTGGTGCTTTGCTGATAAATTATAGCATCTTTAGGTAATGCAGCCATGAGGTTCTTTTTAGTGTAATAGAAATACTGAGTACATGTTTAGTCATTGCAGCATAAAGTGCCATCAAGCCATTTTTCATACATTTCTGCATAAGTTAAGTTGTTCTGATTCTTTACTTTAATGGACATGACCTTCCTGCTTCAATCTCAAGAAGCAGGAGAAGTGAGCTGCTGTGATTGAGGTTCACACAAGATGCCATGCAGCTGTAGAGATGAGCACAGGATTGGGTGGAGACAGACTGTTAGCCAATAACGAGACCTACCCATGCATTGGGGTATAGTAAGGGATTGGTTATGAATAAATAAATAATAGTTTTACTACTGTATAAAGTAAATAAAGAATATAATTATTAATGACTTGAATAAATACATACAAATCTAATTTATACCTTCTTTATTCCATCCTGTGCTTGCTTCAGCACACACAACTGTGGGTGTTTCACAGTTTTGTTTTCATGACCAGCTGTCTGATGAATAAAAGAAAAATATATTGAAAATATTCAAGCAGAAGTAACCGCTCCCCAAGTAAAACTGAAAGAGCAAGCTAATTCATAATCAACATTACACAGAATTTTTTCTGTTTTACGATAGATGAGTTTGCAGATTCGCCAATGGAAGATTTGGAGATCTCCAAAATGTGGACAATGCACTGTATTCAAGATATCTCAATTAAAATTGACAAATATCCTTGAAGAGTACATGTGCCAAGTTTCAACAAAATCAGACCACTGGGAGCCGAGTTGTTTCATGTGGACAGAAGGAAGCACAGATAAGCAGACAGACAGTCACGGCCATTGCATGTTATGCGAGAGCACCTAAACAATCTTTTCTGTTTGAGACAAATTACACATGAAATTTACATTAAAGATCAGCATTAGTAGGATCAATACTGAAGTTTAACATATGGTTCTTTAGTAATAATTCAAAATTTTGCTTTGAAAATTCTCTTTGGGTCTCATTTGTATTTCCATTCTAATTCAGGAACCTTATAATTTATTCTGCAGGAACTTGTAAACCACAGATGCAGCAATGCATTTGAACTTGGGTTACTGAAACAGAAAGAACATCAGTAGAGTATTTGAACTTCTGTAGTTCCGCTTGTAACGGTTTCCTTCATAAAAGACTATAGGAAGGTTAATATGAAGCAACCGGAGCCCTGACTTATACAAAACACAGAATCATCCTGAAAAATAACTTAACAAAGCTGTCAACACAAAACTTCAAATGTTTTATCTGTGTTCCATAATTTGAAAACTGGTGAAACAATAAATATCTTCAGATTATAGAATACCTCACTGCACACCTCTGGGTGAACATTCATTTCATTCATTCATTCTCTTTAAGTCTATTGTGACACTAGAGGGTGCTGTTGCTCCTCTAACTTGACAGACAGACGTCCAGGACACCAGATAAAAGTGCAAAAAGGTATTTTTAATTCCTTTCTTTTATAAATACAGTGCTCTCGAAGCACCAGAGGCACCATACACAGGCAAGAAAATAATCACAATAATCACACGCAATTCTCTTCTCCACACCTCCCAGCATGCTTTGTCTTCTACCTCCCAACTCCGGCTCACTTGCTGGGTTTACAGCAGTCTTTTATATAGTCCTTGACCTGGAAGTGCTTCTATCTTTCTATCCCGATGACTTGCCAGCACTTCCGGGTCAGATGGAGAACTTGCATTTTCTTCAGCCCGGAAGAACTATAGGACTTCCTTTCCTGTGACCTCCCCGGTCTCCTGCAGTATCTTCTGGCGGCACCCACGGTACCCAGCAGGACTATGAAGCTGAACTCCAGGTCCCATGGTACTCTGTGGGAATCCGGGGCACCGCTATGCTGCAGGGAAGCCGCCATCTAGTGTCTTGGGGGAGGCAGTGTCCCAAAGTAGCTGCCTTTCCCCATCCTTCCATCCATTGAGCTGCCGGCCATCCATCACACTGTTCACAAGGTGTTGTCAATTTAAGATTTAATTTATTTCATTACACTGACAACCCATCCTGGTTTACTACCTTTGTACTACTTCATGCTGCTAGGGAGGCTGTGGTCCAGCATACACCTGAATTCATTCAGTCATTTAGTAACACAGATGATTTTTTTAGTGGTGGAGTGGTGGCTGGGTTAGTACCTTGAAGGTTGTCAGTTCAAATCCTGGCAGTGATAGAAGGTATGCTACTCCACTGTGCCCTTGAGCAAGGCCCTTAGCCTGCAGTAGCTCCAGGTGTGCCTTTTAAATAGCCAACCCTATGCTCTGACCCCAAAATTCTATGGAGAGTAAGTTAGGGTATGCGAAAAATGACACATTTCTAATACAATAAATGGTATATGGCAATCAAAGATTTTTTTATTCCTTGGGGATAATGAAAGGCATACATGCCGGTCCATTTTTATGTGTCTTCAGATTCTCTGTTCTTATTCTTTTTTATTTTTGTAATGTACAAGGTGGTGCTAAAAATGAAAATACTCTTTCATGTAGCTTTTGTTTCTCTTAATCCTTTTCTCCATTGTTCTTTCCAGTGGCTACTGACTTAACCAAAAATGGTTCTGTTATCATCAGTTGCAAGGCAAAAAGAAACACTAAATGGAGCATCAGCCCATCATAGGTTGGGTTACCATAATTCCCAAAATCAAAAAATGGGGGAGAGGGGTCATGGAGTTTTTCTCCATGTCAAAGCAGGGGAGGGAGTGGTGTCGTTCTCCCTTGGGGTTTCTCTTTGTGTAAGTGCAGGGGGACGTGGAGGGATCTGGGGTGTATGTAATTACTTCCATAATATTCATAATGTGTGAGTTGCACCATTTGAGAACCACTCATCAACAGCATTACCGCTGAAAGTTCAACTGGCGTTTGTTACGAATTATACAGTAGTTTAAACTTTAAAAAAGGAGGTGAATTGAAAGAAGGTAAACCTGGTTGGGAATGATGGGCCACTGTGTGAAAAAACCCAAACAAGCTGACAATTTTGTAAAACCTGTCCGGACATTTGGATACGCGCCTAAAAGGAAGACATATCTGGAGAAATACAGAGGTATGGGAACCCTAAGTATAGAGCCTACTGTGAAATAAACACAAAGAGCACAAATCAAGTTTTAGAGTAGCCACCCCGCATACTTGGCAAGCAAGTTGAAAATAATGGTCTTTACAGATTGAGTTTAAAACAGAACTGAATCCAACAGACAAGATGGCGGTTATATGGTGAGTTGGCAGGAAGGGGCGGGTTCAGAAGCACAGGAACTGAAACTAACGTTAGAGGAATTGAGTTCAGTCTGTTGGTCTACACAGGGAAAAAGAGAGAAAGGATCAGTGGACAATGCCAGCCCCTGGGTGAGTGGGTAAGTACAATTATTCAAGCCTCACAGGTGGCGCAGTGGTAGTGCTGCTGCTTTGCAGTAAGGAGACTGTGGAAGATTGTGGGTTCGCTTCCCAGTTCCTCCCTGTGTGGATAGCGCTTTGAGTACTGAGAAAAGTGCTATATAAATGTAATGAATTATTATTAAGCCCATAATCTGTGTCTCATATGGGACACTACTTTGAACTACAACTGTGTATCCATTTTTTAAAAAAAAAATGATTCTATCAGGAAGTCACAGGGATCAGAGGGGTTTTCCTGGCAGCAATGTACACAAGGCTGAATGTGATGTTAAATGAAATTACACTCCATATTGGGTGAGTTTAAAGTTCTCAGTCAGAACAAAAACCTAATTACACACAAAAAGCTGTGTAAAATCTATATAAACATGGGGTGGGCTGGAATTCAAACTCAGGACTCTTGCCTAGTGATGAGCATTTCGATTCATTTTACTGATTCAATTCTTCTGAACTACCTATTTAAGTGAATTAATTCATTTGATTAATCAATAGGCATCTGGGGGGTGGAATCCCCTCTGAAAAAATGCATTACAAATATATAATCAAATATTTAATTCTTAATACATATCATAAGTTATATATTAAACATGCTGATAATATATATTGTATGATATTCTCCTGTTTAAAAACAAAAAGCCTGACAGCATAGTTAAAATGCATGATAATACAATAAGATATTATTATAAGGGAATTTCTCAGGATATGATTCAGCTCACAAATCAAAGGAATGTGAATCATGTGACTCGTTCACGGGTAAAGACTCAGTTTGAGAAATAAAATGAATGAGAATCTTGTGACTTGAACGCTGGTAATGAGTCAGTCTGAACTTGAAAGAATCAATGAATGATACATGCTTGGTGCAGTCAATGAGCCTTAAAAAATGTGTGTTAAAGTTGAAAGCATCAAATTGTTAGAAATTAAGATATTTTTATAAGGTTTGACCAATTTGTTGAGTGTACAAATAGACATAAATGTAATAGTTTAATATTATGTTTATAGAGTCTCTTTAAGGGGTAGACATGGTGGTGCAATGGTGGCACTGTTGCCTCTAAGTGGAGTTTGCATGTTCTCCCTGTGTCTGTGTGGGTTTCCTCAGGGTGCACTGGTTTACTTCCACAGTTCAAAGACATATAAGTTAGGTGGATTGCTGATGCTAAATTGTCCCTAGTGGGTGTATGGTGTGTGTTAGTGAGGTCAGTGTGTTCCATGACATCCCATTTGTGTGTGATTTGTGATAAGAATGCGTAACCCGTAGGGGATGCCACTGAGCCTCAAACCCAAGACATAGTAATGACCAGCACATTTTTAAGACAAAATAAACAATATTTATTTATCCAGATGCACCTTTTCCAAAACCCATTGCAAATACACAAATTACCAATTCTTCCTCCTTCTGTTCTCCAGTTGATTGACTCATTGATGTAAGTCAGTGGGCTACTTTTTAAGCCAGACCCAAGAATGCTTCCAGTGCCAGGCCATGTCTTCCTGGAAGCATTTCCAGGCCATAAAGAAAGTACTAGTAGTAATAGTAGTAGTGTATTTATATAGTGCCCTTCACAGACAAAAGGTCAATGAGCTCTGATCAGCAAATACAGTACAAATACAACAGTTAAAACAAAAAATAAACAAAAACAATAAAAATAATAAATAAACAAACTGGAACTATTCAGCATTGATTAAAAGCTTGTTTAAAAAGAAATGTCTCCAGTTGTTTTTTAAAAGAATCAACAGACTCGGCTCCACACAGGCCACAAGGCAGGCTATTCCATAGTCTTGGTGCCACAGACTGAAAGGCACGATCCCCACAGGTTTTTAGACGAGTGTGCGGGACAACTAGAAGGCCCTGCTGCCCAGATCTGAGAGTCCGACAAGCTGTATAGCGTTGGAGCAGACTGGTTAGGTACTCTGGAACTTGTCCATGCAAAGCTTGGAAAGTAAGTACCAAAACTTTAAAATGAATTCTATATAACACTGGGAGCCAGTGCAGTGTGTGCAGAGTGGGGGTGATATGATCACTCCGGTTAGCGCGAGTTAGGAGCCTGGCAGCTGCATTTTGAACTAACTGAAGATGTGAGGACTTGCTCAAACCCATAAAGAGAGCGTAACAGTAATCAAGCCGTGAGAAAATAAAAGAATGAACAAGCATCTCCGATTCTGATTTTGAAACAGCATTTCTTAGTTTTGAGAGATTTCTTAAATTAAAGAAACAGGAGTGGCTGACTGACCTTACATATTCATCAAGCAGCAGGGACTGGCCAAAAATAACCTCAAGGTTACGTAGACTCGAATAATAACAGGAGAGACAGCAGATAATTTTAAAATGATCTCAGAATGAAGAACAGGAGAAGCAACAATTAGTAACTCAGTTTTTCCTGAATTCAACTGCAGGTAATTACTACTGAGCCAGTCGTTAACCTGAGACAGACAGTCAACCAATATGACCAAAGTATTAATCTGGTTAAGCTTAAATGAAAAATAAAGCTGTGCATCATCTGCAAATAGATGATACAAGATGTCCTTAAAAGAGTTAAGAATCTATGATGGGGTAGAATATATAAAGAGAAAAGTACAGGTCCAAGAACCGAGCCCTGTGGCACTCCACATGTCAAAGAAGCAGAGTCAGATGAAAAGCCAGCCACACCGACTAAGAAACTCCAATTCAACAAATAAGAGGAGAACCAGTCCAAAGCAGAGCCAGAGACACCTAACAGCTCTAATCTATTAATTAAGATCCAATGATCCACTGTATTAAAAGCTGTGGTAAGATTTAACAGTACAAGCACAGAGCACCGGCCTGCATCAGGAGCAATTAAAAGATCATTAATTTTTTTAAATTCTTTTGCATTTATATAGCGCTTTTCTCACTACTTAAAGTGCTCAGCAATTGCAGGTTAAGGGCCTTGCTCAAGGGCCCAACAGAGCAGAGTCCCTATTGGCATTTACGGGATTCGAACCGGCAACCTTCTGATTGCCAGTGCAGATCCCTAGCCTCAAAAACTTTTAGAAGAGCTGTTTCTGTAGAATGTTACCTCCATAAACCAGTTTGAAAAGAACCAAAGAACCGCTGCTCTTATAAGAAGGCACAAAGTTGCTGTTCAACCACCTTTTCCAAAACTTTGGCAATAAAAGGTAGTTTTGAAATTGGCCTGTAATTACTCAAAATAGAGGGATCAGAATTAGATTTTTTCAACAGCTGTTGAATTACTGCATGTTTAGAATACAATGGAACCACACCAGATCTCAAGGAGCAATTTATGATATTCAAAAGCCACGGACCTATAAAGCTCAAAGATTTTAACCATTAATGATGTTGGCAACAGGTCAGTAGGACATGATGAGTATGTATGTCCTCCCCTGACAGCGCCCTCTATTGGCACCCAGGAACCCCAACAGTGTTGCCCTTCTGGACTCCAAGTCCTAAGCACCACACCTGAGGGTATTCAGATTGTTAGGGCCATCTTAACAGCCTTTTAGGCCCCCAGCAAAGTAGTGCGCTGGGGTCCCTGTTTGGATAGTAAAACACAAACATACTTAGGGATCAAAAACATTGTGGGCCACTATGCTTTTTGGGCCCCCAGCCAGTGTCCATTGGGCCCATGCATTAAGATAGTCCTGCTAACTGGACTGCCTTGTGAGGACCAATGACACCTGGCAAATGCAGGATGGAACTACTCCCAATTTCCGGCTATCGCTGGTCCATCCATCCATTAATTTACACCAGCCGGATATAAAGTTATTTACTTTTCCAGCTGGTCACTCCATCTATCATTCTTCTCTGGCCTCCTGTCTGGGTATGAAACCATCCCCTTTAAAAGCCATGGTGCCTATCCTTCTCCTACAACTGGTATAAAGTTGGTCACCTTGCCTTTACCCCTCTCATCCTTACCATATGGCAGTGAAGAGATGACCACCAAACTCTCTTGCATTTTCTCCATGATGAAGACTACTTGGTAGCCACATTGAGACAGGCATGAGGCCTGTTTCAATATTCCATTCAAAGGCCATGTGGTAGCACAGACCAAGTCAGACTGAAGATAAGCCAAGAGCAGCCTATGGACTCAAGATGCATTGCATTTAGGCTGTAATGGTATGGTTTGCCAGCATTTACACTTTACTCTGCTTTTTTTATTATTTTTTGGGTATATTATCAATAATACACATGTGCGCATAAGAGGCAGCTAGAAGGACCAATAGAAGGTAATTCCGTGCCAGTCCAGAGGGAGGCAGCGTGCAGTAAGCATTTCTCTTTTATCTCTGCAGACCAGACACGGGAAATTCTACTTGATTCCAACAACATCACTTCTGGTTGTGGCCCGAGGACATCACTTCTGGTACCAGGCTAAAAAATGTCACTTCCGGTTCCAGCCCCAAGAGCGTCACTTCCGGTTCTGGCCTTAGATGATGTCACTTCCGCCAGCCCGTTTTAAAAGCCAGTCATCCTCCATTTGTACTCAGTTCTATTGCTGGATTCAACCTGTACACTTCTGTGTTACCAAATCTTTCTTTTTGCAGCCTTATTCAAGTATATGGGTGGCTGCCCCAAACCTCTTTTTGGTGTCAAGGTCTATTTATTTCACAACGTGCAACTTCACTCCTGCCTGTTTCTTTACTCTGTCTAATTGCTTGAAATTGATGATGCTGATGGGAAGGAGGGAAGGAAGTGCTTAAGTACCTGACCACAAAGTGGTGAGTATATGAGATTTCAGACATTTTATTAAGATCTACACAATAAAAAATAAAAAGGGAAAAATAGGGTTACTATAGGACCTTACAAGACAAAACAAGTATTTACAAAAAATCACACCAACATGGGGAAAATATGTAAATCTGAGGGAAGCTCATGCAGACACCTGGACAAATCCACATAAACTTTGACCAGCTGAAGGGCCCGATGCTCGATCTGTGAGGCAGCAGTGCTAATCACTACACCAGAGTGTCTGCCAAATTTGAAACCATAATAACTGAAAAAAGAAAAGTCTGCTTCTTTTGGACTCATTTTAATTGTCTCTTTTGCAAGTTTTTCTTTAAGAGAATATAAATTATTCATTAAACAAGGCTTACTTGTTAACATTTGAATAACTGTACTTGTAATTTTACTATTAATTCTCCTCAGTTTCAAATTAAGACTTCATCCTGTTGATTTGAAAGAGACTCCACTCCAGGGATTAGAAAATAAAACTCCTGGCAAATATACAATAAAGCCAAACATATTTCTTCCAAAGTTATAATGAAGACACAGGAAAATGTTTGACAACTATATTTCAATAGATGTAAAATATTTTTTTTGATTATTGTTCAGTTTTGGATGCACACAATGAGATGAATTGTTGTGAGCTCTGAAACTCTGCAGGGCTCCAACTCCATGAGGGAACTGTGAAGTTGAGCCAAACAAGAAATGGCTGTGAATTAGCATAAAAATATGCAGAGGTCATGCGGAAGTTAATCCATCATCAATATTTGAAAATCATGCAGAACATTTATAGTAGTAGTCAGGAACTTCAGAAAAGCAGCCATTAAGTAATATTTGAATGACTTCTTTAAAGCTGATTTATGCTGATTGATAAAGGTGAAACGCTGTTGCATGACTGTTTTGAAATATAATAACATATGAAATCTTTACTTTGAGCTCTTGTAATGCCACAAATCACCTTTATTCTTCTAGATTTCTAAAGATTCATTTTGTCTTTACGAAGGTTCAACTCTTCTCCCATTATCATCCTTTTCGCAGTGTGGCCCATTTTCTCATACTGAACCTATCAGGACTTACAAACCTGAGCGCACATTAAGATCTCAAGATGCCGGTCTGCTTATGATTCCAAGGATTAATAAAATAACAGTGGGAGGTCGAGCTTTTAGTTACAGGGCCCCTAAACTGTGGAATGGTCTGCCTGCTACTATAAGAGATGCCCCTTCGGTCTCAGCTTTTAAATCCCGGCTGAAGACTCACTACTTCAGTTTAGCATATCCTGACTAGAGCTGCTGATTAACTGTACAGACTGCATCTCTGTTGTTAGTCATTAGCACTTAAACATAAGTAACATGACAGTTATAATTGTATAATAACCCTCACTTATTCTGTTTTTCTTCTTGGTACTCAAATGTGGCACTTGGTGCCATGGCCCACCTGCCAAGATGTTTTGCCTGCCCAAGGAAAAGTCATCCCAGATGGAGGATCGCAGGAATCGTGGGAAAGAGGGGTCCTTTCATCGGATTGGCTGGCCCAGCAGTGTTTCAGCCATGGAATGGCCAAATGGGGGAGGCAGCTTGAAGGATGAGGTCTCCAGGACTCTACATAAGTCCAAATCATATTATGTGATATCATCTACTGTTAAATTCTGCTCTGTACTTCTAAAATTTTTATCTTTATACTGTATTGAGGATTTGTTCTGTTCTGTGTACTGCATTGTATTGTATTGACCCCCTTCTTTTGACACCCACTGCACTCCCAACCTACCTGGAAAGGGGTCTCTCTTTGAACTGCCTTTCCCAATGTTTCTTCCATTTTTTCCCTACAAGGGTTTTTTTTGGGAGTTTTTCCTTGTCTTCTTAGAGAGTCAAGGCTGGGGGTCTGTCAAGAGGCAGGGCCTGTTAAAGCCCATTGCGGCACTTCCTGTGTGATTTTGGGCTATACAAAAATAAACTGTATTGTATTGTATTGTAACCCAAGAATATCTGATGTTTCTTCTCTCTTTACGGGGTGGACTGATGGTGTCCTGAAAGTGGAGGATTCTTGTAATGCCAAGAAGTGTGATTAGCCCAGCAGCTCCATTATAAGGAGAAAAGAAACTTCTTTTTCTGGTCAGATAACCCATGGGTGTTAAAAAAGGGAAGATCCAGCAGTGAAAAGTGCAAATCTATGATTACTTCCATGGGAAAAGCAACCCTCATACATTCTAAAGAATACATTCCAGGTGAGTAACTTCTGGTCTTGGAGTATTTGTTTTTGAGAACGTTTTATCAGTTTGGTTCGTTTTAATTATTAACTTGTGTATAGAAAGTGTTTGGTGCTATGCAATGTTTTTATTTTTTCAAAATTGTATTCGGTTTACATTTGTGTTCATACTTTAGCATTTGATCTGCATCTTTTGTTTCTCTGCTGACCAGTTTCAGTCTTGGTCATTTTCGCAAGTGCTTTGTCTTCTTAATTGCTTCAATGCCCTGAGCTGTGCTTAGTTGGCTGCTCTATATTTGAGAGCTGTTCAGCGCTTTTGCTAAGTATCAGCCTCATGTTCAGCCTTCCTCATGTGAAGACCATGGAGTCTGCCAGCATGAGTCCGCCAAGCTTCTAGAAGAAGGATTGTCCAGATGGATGTTTAGGTTCTCGAGGATTAAAAGTCAGGCACCATCATCTGGAAGAAAGAAAATTCTTCCTGATGGGAGTGAAGGGGGTAAATATTTAAGTGATCAGTAACTTTGTGTTTTTTATTTATAATTAAATTAAACCATTTCTGTAGATGTATTTTTGCTTTGACATTAAAGAGTCTTTCTGTTGATCAATGCCAAATGTTTTATGTCTCATGGAAGTTTATTCATGCCAAAATTACATGCAATTCAGCCTGTTAAGCATTGCAATGTAATGCATATGCACATTGTGCATTCAACTTTGGCACACTTTTATCATATCTTCTTATATAATACGCTAACGTGGCTGTCCGTTTGTCTGTCCAGGATTTTCAATCACCTGTAGTTCGCAAACTGTTTGAACAATTGATCTGAAATTTGGTACACGTCTACTGTCCGGTGATGATTGACCGCCAAGGTAATTCCTCTTTTTATTTTTATTTGATTTTATTGTAGAATCAACTCTTGGCAGTGGCGAGGACGGGAGCCGGACTCATCTCTACCACCTTCGCCGTCACTTCCCCTAGCTCTTCATATCTTAAATCATTCTTGAGGCAGATTGAAGACTTAAGTGCCAGCTTAAGTGAAAAATTATGGAAAACGTACTAAGTAATTGCAACACAAACACTGACTTAATCAGTTTTAACGCGAAAAGATGCTGACAAAAGAAGAGAAGAAGCGGACCACTAGAGTGGAGAAAAGAGGAGCTGCTCAGGAAGCAGCAAGCGCATCAACCTCTGAGTAAACGAAAGCTAAACATACAGAGAAAGAGGATGAAAACTAGGAATGCTCAAGTCAAGTGTATGTACTGCACATTATTGTGCAGTGCGCCATTACTGGTAGTAAATAAAAACATAGCAACAAAATGATTGTTGCATTATAATTCATGTCCATAGATTGCGTGTCATAACTAAAAGGAAAGCAAATTGTTATTTTGAAATGAGTTAATCAAGAACAACAGGGACACAGTTGGAAACTTGTTAAGGGTAAATTTTGCACAGACATCTTTACACAGAGAACCATAGACACTTGGAATAAACTACCAAATAGTGTGGTAGAAAATAGGACTTTAGGGACTTTCAAGACTTGACTTGATGTTATTTTAGAAGAATTAAGTGGATCAGAGCTGCTAGCTTTGTTGAGCTAAACGGCCTGTTCTCCTCTAGATTGTTCGAACGTTCTAATGTTCTAAAATGTATTGAATTTTACTAAATTGCTAAATTTTGATTCATGACCACACATCAATCATGCCAAAACTGAATGAAATCAAGTAACCAATCAGCATCTAAAGGTGGGGCAAGTGGCGTCAAACGTTGGGGTAAGAGGCCTTCCTGCGTTCTGGTACCAAGCATACATTTATCAGTTTGCAGTGATTACCTGAAGCAGTCAGAAGTTTTTTTAGGTCTCTCTGAAAATGTTTATTCATATTGTTCAGTTCTTCTTCTTCTGATAGTCCTGACCGATATGTCAAGAAGTTTAGTTATAGCTGGTACTGTCATCCCCATCTGCAGATATTTACAAACCATATTTACGGGAAAATTTGCATATGGATGTCCCAGTTGATGACCTACATAATTGTACGAGGGCAATCCCAAAAGTAAGGTCTCCTATTTTTTTAGAAATACAAACAGCCGTTAATTTTCTATAAAGTTTACATCATTTTAAAGGTTAAAGACTTATTTGTTTTTCTACATAATCACCATTTCGGTCAATGCATTTTTGTAGACGCTGTGGTAGTTTTAGAATGGCCATGTCATACCAGCTCGCACCATGTCCTTCAGGAAGTGTTGAACCTCATCTTTCACCTCTTCGTCGGAGCAGAATCGCCTTCCGGACAAATGTTCTTTCAACTTAGGGAACAGGTGGTAGTCACTGGGTGCCAAGTCCGGACTATAGGGTGGGTGGGTGATGAAGTTCCAACATCCGATCTTTATGCATGTTTTCCTCAACCTTCGCGACTGTCTCATCGAAAATTGATAGTCTCCTGCATGAACTTCGCACTTGGCGGTAGCATTCAACGGGAGCTCCATTTTCAAGGGCTGCCAAGCCAAGATTGAGCATCCCATCGAAGCTGCACATGCTTGTTTGGGAGTGGAGGAAGCACCAATCACAACAGTGTGGCCAACAGCCGTACGAACAGTTTCTCTACGTCCCCACCGCTTTGGAGACCTTACTTTTGGGATTGCCCTCGTATACTGGGACATTAGCTCTTGAATATGCTCTAATGATGTCACTGTAGCAGCTGGAAATTCTTCAATTGCTGAGATATATACTGGATCAACTCCCTGTTCTGGGAAAGGGGCATCAGTGGGTGAAGTAAAAGGTGATTCAATCAAGAGTGTTTTCATTCAGTGCTAATTATGGCGAAGTAGGAATTGATTTGTAAATACATGCAGATGGGGATGACTGTATGAGCTGTTGCCAAACTTCTTGATCTATTGGTCAGGACTATGATAGAAGAATGGAACAATTATTTTGTCTAAATAATTATTTAGACTACTCAACATAATAGTATACTTTTTCCGCGAGACCTAAAACATACTTCTCATCGTTTCAGGTAATCACTTCACACTGACAAGCTATGCTTGCAGCCAGAACACAGAGATGTTTAAAAATGGAATGCCTCTTACTTCAGCTGTTCATATCCTTTGACTCTGGATCTCATTTGATTAAATTCCATCTTGCCATGACTAATGCATGATCTTGAATTCAAATGCAATATACTCCAAGCAGCCACTAAGCAAAAATGCAACATGTTTGCTTTACCAAAATGCCATACGCTTTGTATTGCATTCTAAACTGACACAACTATTGTGTGTGGTAATGAATAGCAGCTGACTGTTTGATTGATATGCTTTTTAATTATGGTACAATAAAAACCCTGACAAAATTAAATGTAACACATGCATATACATTGCATTTAATTTTGGCACAAATAATCTTCCCTGTTTAGCATACACACATAGATTTCAGCAATGCGGTTTATAAGATTTGCTGAGGCCAAGCAGATGACTCTCTCCAAGCAGCTGTGACAATGTGAGGAATACAAAAAGAGAACTTAATGAAGGGTTGTGATTGGAACAGGGGTGCACACTGAAGCGCTTTAAGACAATTGTGCCATAACTTCTCAACAGCTGTGTGTATGTATGTATATATTATACACTGTAATGTAAATTAGGAGTGAAAGCTGCACTTAAAAGCAAGTGAAATCTATCTGTTTTTTGTATCATACTTCTCTTGTGTTAGTATGTCTGCCATGGTTCCTGAGAAGGGATATGTACATACTGGACACATTAAAAGTTGCCTGAGGCCAGATACATTTCTGCCACTGATAAGCAGCTATTACTATTCATGCTATACTATACTATTTTAGGAAAAATGTGAAACAATGATAAAGCTTAGCTTAAAATCAATTAAACATAAAATAAGTATTAAGATAAGGGATGGTTAGATCGACAGATGGATTGGGGCAGCAAGTACAGTTATGCCATCACTATACTGATCTGTGGTGGTAGTGGTGAAGAAGAATTTAGAGTTGATCTACATCCTTACCGTCATCTGTGGTCCATGAGCTTTGGGTAATGATGGAAAGAATGAGATTGAGGGTACAAATGGCTGAAATGAGCTTTCTTCACAGGGGTGAAGGCTCTCCCTTAGAGACAGAGTGAGAAGTGCAGACATCTGAGAGAGGCTTGGAGCAGAGCCTCAGCATCGAGAGAAGACAATTGAGGGAGATGGGTCTAACTGCAGTCTTCAGTACCTATGACGGAGGTCACGTAATTCCCACAACGTCAGATAACCTTCCCACAACCGTAATCTTAACCACAGTGTAATGGGGTCCTAATCTTAACCAAAGTCTAATGTGATGGGCATTTTTGTAACTGACAACAATGACAACAACAGCAACATTGATTTAAATAGCACATTTTCATACAAACAATGTAGCTCAAAGTGCTTTACAAAATTTATATTAAATTATATTACATTTATAAAACATAAACAAACAAGATTAGGCAATAATATTATACAATATGTAACAAAGAAAAATGTAAGGTTGAATGGCCAGGAGAACAGAAAAAAAAACAAAAAAAAAACTAGGCTGGAGAAAAAAAAAACAAAATCTGCAGGGGTTCCAAGGACATTCTACCTAACATAGATATTTTAAATCAGTTCTTATGGTTTTCAGGCTTCACATGGAATAAATTGATGATGATGGTTGTGTGGACATCTGAGACAGATGCCATTCAATCCATAAATACAGGGGCAGCATGATACCTTGTTCAGGTGGTGGTGGTGCATTATTTATTATTATTTTGTAACGTATAAAAAAAGAGTTACATGCAAATGCTGCCCTTACCAAAGTGCCAGCTCTGGAGATTGCCTTGATGTCCCATCCAACGCACTAGCCCAGTGTACAGGCTCAAAGTTGGAACTACCCATATTGGATACACACTGAAAAATTGTTAAGAGCTGAAACTTATTTATAATAATTGATGCAGAAGACAAGACGATATGGAAGAAGATGATCCGCTGTGGCAACCCCTAACATGAGCAGCCGAATGAAGAAGAAGAAAAAGCACTCAAATGTGCCAAATAACACCCCTTGCTTATGATAATGAAGTGTCGACCTTAACTTTTTTTTATTGTCTTTTCCTGCTCCTAGGGGATTACAGTGTCATACAGATTTTAAAAAATCAGTTAAGTAGACCTTCTCTTACTTTCTGGAGAGGAATAACTGATGAGTTCTTGTACCACTCAGTATTGTTGTATATTTTTCTTGTACCTTCCCTTACACAGCATTTTTTTACCTCTTATTTTAATTTGAATTTCATTTGTAATAATAATAATAATAATGATACATTTTTATTTCATTTAATATTTTTATTTTATTAATTTTCATTGTAATCATTCCATACAAACAGATCAATTTATAACCCAACAAATTTGAAGACAAATCAAACCCCACCCCTGAGAAGGAGAGCTTAGCTAAAGGAAAATTGCTTTAAGCTTTTTAATAAGGCAACATTAGACAAAAGAAGGGGAGAAGTAAATATCTATATAAATAAGAGATGGAGAATGGAGTTAAATGCAATAATTCTCTTATTCTAAAATAATATTGATTAAATCCTGCCATGTTTTGAAAAAATTTTGTACAGATCCTCTAACTGAAAATTTGATTTTTTCCAATTTCAAATAATATAAAACATCGGTTTCCCACTGACTTATAAGAGGAGAATTAGGATTCTTCCAATTTAACAAAATAAGTCTGCGTGCCAAGAGTGTAGTGAATGCAATCACCGTTTGCTTGTCCTTCTCCAATTCCAGTCCATCTGGAAGGACACCAAACACAGCTGTTAGTGGGTTAGGAAGGATTGTGATACTAAGGCTGTCTGAGAGGCACTTAAAAATTTTTGTCCAAAATGATGTTAGTTTGGTGCAGGCCCAGAACATGTGACCCACTGAGGCAGGAGCTTGGTTGCAGCGCTCGCAGGTTGGATCCTGGCCTGGAAACATTTTGGACAGTTTTAAGCGAGACAGATGAGCTCGATATATAATTTTTAGTTGAATAATTCTATGCTTTGCGCATATAGAACTCGAGTGAATTCTCTGCTTTGCTACCTTCCACTCCTTTTCTGATATATTGATTAAGAGATCTTCTTCCCAATGTCCTCTTGGATCTTTGAAAGGTAGGGAATCTAATAAGATTTTATATATTGCGGAAATAGTGTTTGTTTCCTCGGAATTGAGCAGTATTTTTTCCAGCATTGTGGAGGGTGCAAGGTGGGGGAAATCGGGCAATTTCTGTTTAACAAAATTTCTAATTTGAAGATAGTAAAAGAAATGTGTAGCTGGGAGGTTAAATTTTGAACGTAATTGTTCAAAAGATGTAAATATGTTGTATATATAAAGATCTCTGAGCATTTTAATCCCAAAACTTTTCCAGGTATTAAAAACTGGATATACTTGCGAAGGTTGAAAGAGGTGGTTCTCTTGCAGAGGTGCCACTGATAAAAGATTTTCCATCTTAAAATGCTTCCTAATTTGGTTCCATATTCTGAGTGAGTAAAGCACAATTGGGTTATTAGTATATTTGCGATAACTTTCATTTATTGGAGAGCAGAGCAGGGAATATAAAGAAGTACTACAGGATTTTACTTCTATTGCGGACCAAGCCTGTGTATGTTCATTTATTTGTGTCCAGGTTTTTATGGCTTGTATGTTTGCTGCCCAGTAATAAAACTGAAAATTAGGTAAAGCCATGCCACCTTCTGCCTGAGGTCTTTGTAGGGTCGCTCTTCGGATACGTGGGTGTTTTGAGTTCCAAATGAATGAGGTTATTATTGAATCTAACTGTTTAAAAAACGATTTATTGATATATATTGAAAGGTTTTGAAATAAAAAGAGAAGTTTAGGAAGGATATTCATCTTAACAATGTTAATTCTTCCAGCTAGAGTGAGATGAAGGGTTGACCATCTATGCAAGTCTTGCTTAATTTTTTTTAATAATGATACATTTTATTTAGATAGCGCCTTTCCCATTCTCAAGGTGCTTAATGGTCAATTGCTATCAAGGCTGTGAATTGAGATTGCAAGCCGAGGGATTGGCTACTGCTTTGGCACTTTTGATCTTTACCTTAATCTCACTTTCTTGTTCATTGCAGTCTTTTCTTTTATTTGTTGTCAAATGGTTGAACCCCTAAATGATGTACTGTATTTCCTTAATTTCATTGATTATTTATTTACTACAATTACAGTAGAAAATTGGCTTATTCCATAAAATAACAGTGCTGATTCATGCTCTCTCCTGGTATTGCATTCAGGGACTTCAAATTTATGTTGGTTACTTTTTGGGATTTGAAGTGAATTGGTAACAGGCTAATGTCTGATGCTGAAATGTGGGTGTAAATAAAACCCGTGTTTGTTCCCCTTTATGTAAAACTAATATTGTTTTCTATTCTGTCTTTCAGCATAGAAAATTAAGTAGGCTCACACACAAATCAGTGAGTAGTCTCATGATAAGGACACTATATGTAATCCAATCATCATGAAACACAAAAACAGAAATACGTATTGATGCACAGGTCAGGTCACTGGTATAGCGCATTGCCGCAGCCACCACATGACAAAACAGCTCAGGATCCTAGTTGGCAACCCCCCAGGAAGACACGCAGTCCAGTCCCACCCTCTGGAAATGACCATCTATCTGTCCCAGCCAGGTGTTAGGTGGGTGTTCCCTTGGCCTGGTCCAGCCAGGATCCAGTGAGCCCGCTCACACTTGAGAAATCGCATGCCACATTACTGTAGTATCGTAACTGGTGTTCCCTCACAATGCAGGTAATGTGCCTCATTTGGGACTCCATGAGCAACCACTCATTTGACACAAAGTCAAACCAGCAGTACCCAAGGATTCTCCGAAGAGCCACAGTTATGAAGGAGTCCAGTCTTCCTTTTAGGTCAATGGATAGCGTCAATGTCTCACAACCATATCGAAAAACAGGAAGCACCAGGGCTCTAAAGATTTGGACATTTGTCCTTTTGCATAGATATCATGAGCACCGCAAACCCATTTCCATCGACGTCATGACCCCCCATGTTCTCCCAATCCGTCTACTGACTTCATAGGAAGAGTCACCACAGACATGAATGTCACTGCCGAGGTAAGTAAACCTCTCAACAAGGCCAACATTCTCTCCGCAAACAGACATACTGCTGATGGCTATGCCCAAGAGGTCATTAAAGTGCTTGGATCTTGGTTTTCATCCAGGACACTCTCAAGCCCAGACACTCAGACTCCTCACTCAGTCTCTCGAGAGTCTTGATCAGAGTCTCTATCGACTCCATGAAGATCACAGCATTGTTAGGAAAGTTAAGATCAGTGAATCTTCCTTCACCAACAGATGCCCCACAGCTGCTGGACCCCACGTCCCTGACCATCACCCAGTTCATGCAAGCATTGAACAGAGTAGGAGCAAAAACACATCCCTGACGACCCCCAGAAACAACTGAGGATAACGCAGAGGTTCTGCCTCCACTCTGCACAGTACTCACAGTAACAGTGTACAGGCCGTCCATGATATCTAGCAATCTTGAGGGTGTCCTGCGAAGTCTCAGGATGTCCCACTGGGCAGCTCGATCTACTGAATCAAACCCTTAATGAATATCAACAAAGGCTGCAAAGAAGACTGATGCACACTGCAAGGGAAAATGACTTGCATAAATTCATCTGTTCTCATTTTCCTGAGTCCACTCATATTTGCTGATAAACTTAACAGGTCAGTCAACTTTGACACTAGACGTATTCAGTTAACGTAGGCAATTTAGATGTGACGTTTACATTATTGTGGATTGATTGGTGAAGCTGTATTGGCCAGATGTGAGTCAGTGTGTTTGGCTTTATGTTTACAGATGCAATAAAATAAATTAACGTCACATCCAGTATTGTTGCCCAACTTTTGCCCGAGTTTGCCAGCATGGGGCTTCAACTGTGTGACCAAATAATGGAAGACATCTTCTTTAGAAGAAGGCCTGTTCCCTCCTGTTAAAAATGATATTATTGTGCTATTTTGCAATAATTATTTTGTAAAAGTATTGCATTATAATTGTAAAGACATCACCTGCTGGGGTTGGTAATAACACATGCTTCTTCCTTCTAGTGACAACTAGTGAGGAAGAAGGGCATAGCGTGCAACCAGGTGACAAGAACTGAACAGAAGTTTTAGGTTGTGACCACACAGGGCGCCAGAGAGCCCCAAACCACAGACATGGTAAAGCCCCACACATTTGTAGGATAAAATAAAGGCTTTATGTTCTCCTCACAAGCACCTTTCCAAATTACCTCATCAATCAGTTGCACAAGCACAATGAAAACACACAATAAAAGAACAAACCTTCCTCAGTCTCCTCTGCTGAGTGTTGCCCGCTGTCTCTCATCTCTGACTCCCCAATGAGAGGCAGCAGACTCCTTAAATGTCAGACCTGGCAATGCTTTCGGTGCCACTCCATCTCTTCCAGCCGTAAAGAAATTAGGGAGGTCCTCCCCAGACAGTACCCTCTAACAATACCCAGGAACCCAGACAACACTGCACTTCGGGACTCCAATTCCTAAGCACCACTGTGGGTGTCACAACTGGGTTGCCATATGATGAGCACTGCCACCTGGTGTATGGGGGATAGAACCGCTCCCAAATCTCAGCTTCCACTGGTCTGTCCATTACTTCCTGCCAGCTGGACACAAAGTTATTTCTTTGATCTGCTGACCGATTTGCTGTCGTCACCACGCTGGCCTTCTGTCCAGGTAGTTTATTTTTCCCCATCTCGTCCGGGATGCCCATTCTCCTCCTACAAGGTGTACATTTAACCCTGCATATGCTGAGGGGTAAATCTAATTTTCCCAGTTTAGGGACAAAGGGAGTCAAAGATTATCACAGTGCCACTGGGTATAAGACAAGAAGCAAGTGAGGTGATGGTACATCAATCCTTTGCAGGGTAGGCCTACAACTGTGTAGCCAATCATTAAACAGTGTGCTGTGTGCCACCTAGTAACAGAAACATGTAAATAAAAGTATCAGTTTAGTTTTAGATATTTTGAAGCAGTTTAGTCTGGTGTTGCGGCAGCCACTGTTCATACTTCTAATCTTCTGGGCCTTGGGTTGGGGATGGAAAAAGGGTCTGAATGTTATTTACTTCACAACCCATGAAGAACTAAATGTGTTTTTTTCACTGAGAAGTATTATTGAAGCATTTTCAGTATTCAGTGTTAAAACAGGTAATGCACACTCACTGATACCAATCAATCCACAAATACACATGAAGAACATGCAGTTGCCATGCAGACCCAGGCACTGTGAGGAAGGAACACCAGCTCTGTGGTATCACTCTGCCAATGTGAAAACGTCAGTACTAAACTGACAAAACTTCAATCTGATAAAGACTAAATCTTTGATTACAAGCTATGTACATGCTTTATCTATCCCTTAAAAGCTGTCACTAGATGACCAGAGCACACACGTAAACGACCATAAGGACAGCGGGACTCAATATCATTGTGAATATAGCTGAGCTTATCAAGAGTTTTCAAAAAGCTCAAAATACAGCTACAAGAATGGCTTTCCATCAGTTAGTGCAACTCATTGTACACAAAAACTCCATGGTTCAAGTGTCTTCATTTTAAAAGTTTCAGTGAAATTCAAAGCAAACAGTTCACACAAAAAAAAATAAAAAAGAAACATGATATTACACAGACAAAAAAGAAAAAAGATCTTATCTAAAGTTCCATTTAAGGCTCAGGTGTCTACGTTACATTTCTTAATGATTCTGTCTGTTATCACATCCACCCTACGTTTGATCTACTTTCATATGTAATTAACAGTCAGAAAACTCTATGTCCTTAATAGCTTTCTGCTTGGCAGTTCATGTTTCTTTCAGTCTGAGTTCATTCTATTGTCTACATGCAGAAATATAGCAGAGCATTAAGAACATAAACAGAATCTTCCATTACTGTATATCTGTGAAGCCTACATTCTATTCAAATGAAGCAAACACTATAATACATTTACCATTAACATTAAGAGATTTGGCTCTTACAGCAAAATAACACAATACTTTAGCAAAGCAATGCAATGATTATTGAAAATAACACAATAGGTTTCTGAAATAAGTGGTGGCAAAACGCTTCCATGGAATAGAACAGTTGTTAATTTTAAAAGAGAATGTACAACTTAAATAAAGCACTTCTCACTGTGCCTTTTTCTTCTTTCCAACAGCATACAGAAAATCTAATTACATGTGTCAGTAATAAAGGACATGTGGAGCAGCTGCTCATGCATTAGCATTCAGTCTAAATTCACCACCAGCAAAAGACATATTCTATGTTGCATGCTTCCTCTGAACCTTCTTTATCTCATTTAGGAACTCAGAAAGACAGAACCAGGTCTCGTGTTTATGGCAGTTACCGGCTACCTGACCTGCACCTTCCAACATTCCAGGACCTCATTTTTGAGCTCTTTGGATGCGTGGGTTTGGCTTGTCTCATCATAGCACATGTCTTTGCTATACAGATTTCCTAAGCCAAAGCCTATACATTCTTCCCAACTGCATAATTTTCCAATGCCACCGGTGTGTATTGCGTCTATGCGTCTGTGCCATTGTGCCATAACAGGAGACCCTCTTCATTACTGACTCCACAGGACAACTCTGATGTAACACAAGTTCCTGGCTGAAATGAGCAAACGGCAGAGAGGAAGCTGCACTGTATGGATTGTCATTTCACACACTTAACCATCACAGAAGCAATTAAGAGTCCGCAATGAGATGAAGAGCAAGCCTTTAAAATATGGGAGGAAACCCAAACAGACATTACATTTATGTAGGCACTACATTTACTCGTCACATCTTACCAACTAATGAAGCAGTGCAAAGCTGTTCAGTAAGTCAGTGGTGTGTTCAGAAGTGAGAGTCTTGGGACGTGCAGTCCGGCACCTCAGCCGTACAGAACCACTCTTTATATATTATTTAACTTTTGAGGCTCAGGCAGCTATGGTGACTCCCATTGGGTCACACAGTGCACCAGAACTGGTGAGGTAAACATGGAATATTAAGATTTAAATCTTAATAACTTGATCACTTCATTCAAACTCTGAACTAAATGAGAGTTCAAAGAAGGCATTGGAACACCTCCATTGTAATTGGGAATCCAAACAAGACACCACAGAGTCATAAAATAATTATTTTTAGTCACTGCTACAGAAGACTGCTTGATTCCTGGACAGACTGTGTTGTCAAATAAAAAAAATGAATAAAATTTTAGTTATTAAAACCAGGAAATAAGACAACAATGCATGATTTTTGAATCATTTCAGATATATTTGAATTTTCTGAAACAATAGAATAGAAATATACTTTCATAAACATTTCACAATTTTATTTTCTGACGTAAAGTTCATTTTGTTTAGCCTTATGAACCCTCACATCGGAACAGATATACAGCCTTATTCTAAAGCATTTTGATTATTATACTTCATTTTTATTTATTTATTTTTATCAGGAGCAATAGCACTGATGACTGCAAGAAAATTAATAAATGGATGAAGACCATTTGAATTTCAAAAATACATATAAAATCTTAAATAACACATCTGTTGAAAGGAACATTGTCTTTTGCCTAGATGAACTATTATCCTATTTTAGTTTAAAAAGCTTTCAAGATACTAAGCAAGTACATAAAGATACTACAATTTATTAATAGCAGACATGCATTAGGTAATAGAATGAAATGTACCTTTTGCAAATATCTCATTTCCTTTTTACTTCTTCGACAGTCTCCTTTTGGCTCTCGTGAAAAAAAAATATATTCTGCAAAATAAATGCTAATGAAATAAGTATTCCCCCCCCCCCCCCCCCCACTCAAATACTGACTACCTTACAATTAACTCAAGCCATATTGCAGACCTTTCCGAGTTACATTACTGCTCGAAAATGGACATATGTGAATTTGCAGCAGGAAGCCTCCGTTGCATTGCAGCAGAAAGGATTTTTAAAATGGAAACCCAAAAAGAATGAAAGGTTCCTAACTTTTTTTTTTCAGTCTGGTTGTCAATGCAGCTGAATGCTCCCAGCCTGACCCTGTACCGGCAAGCCAGTCCCAATGAGAGAAGAAGGGTGCAAAGTTTGTGCTTGGCTTCTGATGGTGAGCATAATGCTTAATGGATCCACCCCACAGTCCAAAAGGAATCAGGTTATGCATTGACCAAGGAAAGTCGTAGCCACAGTGGTCATCAATGGAGATCCAAACATTAAAGACCATAAAGCTCCAGGCAGTGAGGCAGTGACACTGAAAAAAAATCGGGTCTACTGTAGTCCAAAAGCCAACACAGATTAACTCCCACGCAGACAGGTACTGGGTCACAAGGCTGAAGGGTTCGTAAAATTCATGATGGATGGCATGGAAAGTGGTGTACAACCACTTGATTTTGTGGTGCAGCATATGCCACAGGTAGTACTGGAAGTCAAAAAGGATGGTGCATCCAAGGATGCCGAAAACAAACTCCAACAAGCTTGGTGCTTCTTTTGGCAAAGGAACCGGTGGCCTCCAGTACCACTGAGCTACCGTGGCAGGAAAAATAAAGACTAAATGGTTGTAGACAGTTAGTCCCAGAGTCTTCAGGATTTCATTCAACGTCACCTGCTTCTTCGAATGAATCTTGTATTGATTGATACCTGGGAGTATATACGCCAGTACATCCAGGATGGTGAAAAGGGTAACCAACAAAAAGTAAGTAGACACTGACAGTATGATCGGGAACAGAGGAGATCTAAGGGTGTCTTGAAAATTGGTGAGCAGGTAGTCCCAAAAGAGCTGCAGTACTGACTTTCCGGGAATGTAGCTTGTCATGTTTGCCATGTGAATGGCCTGGGAGTAACAGAACAGAAATTCCATTATGTGCTCAGTACAACGTAGGTACCAGTGATGGCTAGACGGAATTCTTAAAGCAAATCTTAAAAACCCGTCCCTCAGCAAGTCTTACTCTAGGCAACTGAAGCTGGATTAAGTGTCTTTTCTTAAAGGCTGATGAAGCGCCACCTCCCCACTGGCAGCTGCTTTATACCCTATTATTTCTAATGGGAAGGAAGCCAACTTAATTGGCAAATGTCTCTTGAGCAATGTTAAGTTCTCCACTAAAACGACAGATCAAGTTGCTTTGAGATGGCTATGGTTTTAGAAAGCAGAGCTGATGCAACAAAAGCTTTAACTTAGTAAAAAAAAAATTATCTCTTTTATGCCAAATTCAGAGGTAGCATTTGTGATTAAATATCATGTTGTGCTGCATTGCATTCTTTAGATCCGAGAAGGTTAATTTAAGCTGTGACTACTAATGCTAGGAAAGAACAAATTGAAATGTGTTATATAATTTAAAATAGCTCTATTTAAAAAAAAAAACATAAATAATCAAACTCTTGATCAGTCTTGCCATAATAAATATCATAAAAGTGCTTTACAAAGAAAGTAATAATGTAAACAACTGTATAACTTATTTACAAATGTATAACTTATTTTAAAAAGTCAGTTGAATTCTTAATAGCCTAAAGCAGATAATTATATTTATTACAACTCAAAGACTCAAACTCAGTTATATTATAAGTGCTACGTATGTTCAGAGAATAGCAGACAGCTCTGAGGCAGATCTGATTCAACCTGTAAATTCAGAACTGGCTGCTTTGTGAGATAAATGCAGTAACTCCATCCCTAGCCAAGGTTCTAAGTAGCTTAAAATTGTGGGGTAATGAATTATGGATGTGTGAAAATCAAAGTGTGGTCAATGCTGAAGATCTGCTTGAGAAAGGGGAACTAGTGGTCAAACACGTTAGATGACTCCTGTAGCATGAGGGCTTCAAAGTGACTGTTTTTTAGTCGTTGTTTCTTCCTTCCTTTAATCGGTTTCATCAAAACAAATGTGATAACTTTTAAGTTATTTTTAATCCTTTGTCCCCATGCTACTAATGGAAAGGACTGATACTGTCTCAGTTCATTGCATTTACTTGTCCAAATAAGGTTTCTCTAACTTTAACACATGAAAGCAACAACTTGTGTGTAGCCACAGCACTGGCCTCCAGCACCCTCCTGCTTACTACTTTTGTACAATATGGCAAAGAAAAAGAATGCCAGTGTCAAGCTGCAAGAATACTCCAAAACATTGGTGTTGCAACAGTGTTATATTGTGGAAAACACTTTGCTTTTCACACTGGCCCTAAACTTTAGGTTCTTTGCTATGAGGGAGCACAACTCCTAACTGTAGTAATAGATGGCGATTCAACTGGACAGGATTGGCAGCCACGGTGTGCCTGCTAGGCAGTTTGATTTTCAGCCTCTTCGGTATAACTTTGCTTGCTCATATAGTGCTGTTTCTCCAAAGACGTCACTATGCACAGACCCCTGACATTCAATTAATAATGAGCTCTTACTTCCCAGGCTAGAAAGCACGGGTAGTATAGCAGTGAATGCAAACTGTTCTTCTATTCAATATAATTTGAGTTTAATACCATAAGAAGAGGTATAAGTAGAAGTTCTACATACTGTAAAGTATACAACCTGGACTCCTGTAGCTGCCGAAGTTTTAAAATGAGCAGAGCCTCCCCCTGACTCACAGTAAATTATGTCTTCCTCAGATGGGAAAGAATAACCCCTCTCTAGGCTATCATCTGGTTTATGTCTCTTTTCTATTAGGCATTGTGGTATTGCGGGTCCACAGCTCCCATCAAAGGTCAGTTTTAAATAAATAATCACCGCGCTCACGGCTTAGCGAGGGGGTGTGGTGGTTGTGTGGCCGAAGCGGGTCTCAGCGGTTTGCGATGTGGCCGTTTCTCACCTAAGTGCACAGGTGAGAGACCGCCCGCATCCATGATTGTTCCTGGGGCTGCTAATTTGCCACAGCTGCCATGCCCTCTGGATAAAATAGAAGTGCGAGTTGGCTAGAGGGAGAAAAAAGAAAAAGAAAAGAAAGGAGAGAAACAACCAGAGGTTGCAGGAGAAAGCAGGAAGTAGGAGAGAGAGAGAAAGCCGGTGCGGGAGAGCGAGCGAGTGCAGGCTCGTATGCAGCTGTACGGGAAGCCTGGGTGTTGGGCCGACACCCGGGAGTAGTAGTAGTTGTCGCTCCCGCTGAGTGATCATGTAGCGGGAGTGACCAGTGATGAAAGGTGGATGACTCTCCACGTAAGGCCGCGGAAGGCAGCGGGAGTCAGGACTTGGGACATGGTGTCCCCAGCGTGAGAGCCCTGGTCGTTGGGGAATCCCAAGTCGCTGTTTGGAGGAGCCAGGAGTCGGTGAGGCAATCCTAACAGCAGGTCAGCTGCAGCTAGGGTGACTCCTCTATTGAGAAGCCCAGACGGGAGAAACAGGGGAGCCACCAGCAGTAGAAGAAGGATGCACCGGATTTTTAAAAGGACAGCTTTCTGCATTATTTTAACCTTGTTGTTTTTAAGAAGACTTTTTTCTAATAATTTTAACCTCCACGTTTTCACTACTGTTTTTATGGATTATTTATTTAAATGACTCTTTTTGAAGCACTGCACTTTATTTATTTGAACACTGTTTTGTTGTGTTGTTTATATAAAAGCACTTGACACTTTTGCACCATCCCCTTGCTATGTTGTTGCCTCACTGCTTAGCTCATCGGTAACATTACCGACAGTGTCGGGTTAAGGGCTCCCGGACAGCAGATGGGAGTATGCAGCATACCCGCATCATCACAGGCCTCCTTGTTATGCTTATTCTAAACTAGCCGTCCCCCGCGGCTCCACCTGTGACTAGTGAAACAGGACAGTGAGGAGGGCCCTGCCTGGCTCCCTACACCTGTCGTCACACTTCCCCCTCCCCTCGGATGAGTGTGAGTGTATCACTCCTGCAAGCAAACTATGATACTAAGTGTGATGAGAGAAGTCGCGAAATCAACCAGAATGTTCAAGCAAATTCTAGAAAAAAAACAGATGTAAATTCATTAAGTAGTTCTCTCGACGCTAGCTAAGCAGAAGTAAGATATGCCCCGAGGCTGGCTCGTGAGTGAGGAGGGCCCCACCCCACTCCCCTCGGTGTGCTGTGTCTTTCTCGGATTCGCGCAAATAAATTGGTACCACAACTGAACTATGATACTTAGCGCAATGAGCGAGGTTGCAGAATCAACCGGAATGTTCAAGCAAATTTTAGAAATAAAGCCGATCTTAAGTAGTTCTCTCGTGAAAAGTGAACAGACGGAGACACAGACATTGGATTTTATATATACAGAGATGATTGTTTATAAATGCTCAGTAAATGCTGTAATTAATATACAAATATGGCATTCAAACATCGCACTTTTCGTCAAATAGGAAACCAAACAATTGATTATTAAAAAAAACTTAAGACTGATAAAACAAACATCAATTCTTTAAACAAATTAAGCAATTCAAGTAATATCACTTCAGCTTTTCATTTTGTACAACAAAGTCCATTTAATCCCTGCATTGGACATTATCAGAAATTGGAATAATTCAGTTCCAAATTATTTTTAAATTTTGTGTTATTTCCAAAATTTTCATCCATATATCAATCAGTAAATGGCCCAAACGCGAGGGTTCGGTGCCCAAATCGATCCCTTGTGGCTATTGATGAGCAAACTCCACAATGTTCGCTTCACTTCGGAGAAATCTTGGAAGTGTTTGCAAATATCTCTGAACTTGTCGAAATGCATTGAAGTCAATGTGGAAGGACTAACTGAACTAGATTTGACTGGATTGTCATGGTGCAATCATCTTTAAAGTGTCCCTGAGGGCTAGCAAAATGTCTGCCAACTGTACTGGACTAATTACTGTGGCCAAAAAGGTGACCTGAGCTGTGTGGCAGCAATTCCAACCACTGCACCACTATGCCTCTGTGGGATCAAAAGAGAAAGAAAACAGTCAGAGACACACAATCATAGATTTCATCAAAACTAAAGCTGAAATGTAGAAATCATAGTCAAAAGTAAAAAATAAATTAGGTTATTTAAATTCAGAAAATTCAAAGTAGCGTGTCATGATTGAAGCCGCTGGCTCGTTCTATCTTTTGAAGTCACACTGAAGGCCCTCCAAACTGTCTGTGCTGATGCTTTACACTTTTTCTTCCATCAAAAAGATTGAAATGTGTTGTAAATAGTAATACATCTTTTGTTATTATTATTATTATTATTTCACAGAGTCTCCTGTGTTTGGCATCAGGCTCCTTCAAGCTTTGTTTTTTATCTCCACGTGGCTAGGCATTCATGCATAGGGTACGTGCCTCCTTCTCTTTTACTGACATGGAACTCGAACATCAACCTGCACATTTGGCGATAAGCAAAGATTACTAGCTATTTATGCTGCATATGTTTCACAAAAATAAATTCTGAGAACCTGCACTATTTACTTTTCTGTTCTACCACTAACTAAATCTCACAGAGTCTGTAATGCCCAGGGGTCGGCCCCATCCAATGTTGGCTGTTACATCTCTGGGGGATGTCGCACTTGCCTTGCAAAGCATTATGGGGCACTGAGGAAAAATTTGAATTATCAGTAAATAATTTGACACACAAGGACACATGCGGACATGGCAAATTTGCTGCAAATAACGCTTTGGTGAAATTTACTGATCAACACTACTGTCGCATACACATATCAAGTAGCAGAAGTAATCTACCCTGCTAGGGTCTCTTCAAAGCCCAAATAAGATCAAAGGTGCCAAAGGTAACTGAAAAATGGGAAGTTTTCCTTTTGAGAAACACACACACAGGGCTGTCACAATGGGCACTGGCTGGGGTCCCCAGGAGCATAGGGGGCAATGATGTTTCTGATGCTTATGTATGTTTCTGTTTTGCAATCAAAACAGGGGTCCCAGTACACTGCTTTGTTCAGGGGCCTATGATGCTGTTAAGACAGCCCTTTGAGGGGCCTTTGACTCCAGTTTTCAATCCTTCCCATCAGGGAGCCTTCATTCTAAGGTTGCTTCTGGCTCCTGGCTCAGTCACTCTGGCATTGACTGAAAAGCGCCATTCACATGTTAGCAGAACGGTGTTGGTAACAAACTGGAAATGCAACATTTTTCAGTGATAAAGCAAAGGTTCTCTTTTCATCAGCAGTAAACACTGCACTCTGTTTCCACTGATGGAGCCTGTTTAACATGGTGAAGTTTGAGCAGCAAGTCATTTTAGCAGAAGCACTCCTAGTGCCAGGGCCGGACTGGGAAGCTTATTCAGGCCAGGAATCCCAAGTCTAACCCTAGCCACACAATATACATCAGTTTTCTTGTACAGGCACAGACTCAAAAAACCAACAAACACCATTTCGTCTTCAAATTTTTTTATAAAATGAAGAGAGAGTAGATTCAGCTTTTATATATACATTTCACTCTTAAATATTAGTCTCAAGACAACCTCTAATAACGTGTGGAACAACACTTCATAAACAAATACACCATGTAGTTCTATAATATTTATATCAAAACAAATGTACAAAAAGCACTGAACCACAAAAAGTAGTTGTCAGTGGAATCCCCAATGCAGAGATCATGTCTGCAGTTTCAAATGTGAGTCTGGAATCTCCACAGCCGACCCTCTGTCAGTGTCTGGATGGTAATGCTAAATACTCTTCCACAAAGTTTGAAGTGTTGGTCAAAAAAGACCACTTTGAATTTCTTCAAAAGACAAAAGACTCAAAAATGTCTCAGTACCACAGAATTCTGCCAAGCTTTTTTTAAAGAATGCACTTAGTAAACAAAAAACTATGAAACATTTTGTGTACCTTATTCAGTCCCTGTCTCATCCCAGCGCTGAGGTATAACTGTCAGAGTGCGAGAAAAAAAATATTAAAATAAAGTAAAAACAAGACACGTTCATTAACAAAGTTATCACGAAATAAAGAACAACAGGTACATTTAAAAATACCACTCACATACATATTTCATTAATAAAAAAATAAAGTAAAACATTTTGTGTAGCATATTCAGTCACTCTGAGGGAAAAAGTATAAAAAAAAACCTTAAAAATGTGACCATATGCTACACTTTATGAAAATTTGAAACAAAAATAAAACAAAATAAATACACAGTAACAAATTCCAAAACCCATACAACATCCAAATATAATTCAAAGTATATTATAAACTTTTAAACAATCTTCATACATAACTTTAATCACAAAAGCACCCGACTTACGCACCTGTCATCATAGCACTCCTGTTTAACTGTCAGAGCGCGAGACGCAAGCAAAGTCAAAACAAGGAACCATTCGACCAGAAACCAGAAAAGAAACCCTCCAATGTTAAACCGAAAGGATTTGTGCTCACCACAGAGCAATAACGCCGGCTCGTTTTCCAGTATAATAACATTATATAATTTCACCATTAGTTTATTTCACTGGTTGCTCTGAATGCCAGGCCAGGCCAGGCCACTGGAAAAGCTTGTGCTGATTGTAAACGACAGTCCGGCTCTGCCTTGTGCTATTCAACCAACAACTTAGACTTTAGAGGCCTGCCAAACAGGAATGAGGCATGGAGAAGGATTGCTATTGAACTTAATATATCAGGCAAACATTTTTGTTTCCAGAAAAGCTAATATATTAATTGCCAACCTAGTCTGCTGGGACACTCCTACAGGGACATCTTATAAAAGCTTCCTCTTTGTTCTTGTACCAGTCAGTCTTCAGTAGCTGGTAAAGGACTTGGTCTTTAAGCAAGCTTCCTAGCTTCCTGTTCTCTTACCATGCACCACTGCCCACTACTTGTGACTGGGTGGGAGAAAGATGGTCTCGTTCCAGCCGTCATGCTTCAATGGTCTCCCAGAGAGAGACTCAGTGCTGCCTCTTGTCTGCCAGAAGGTCTTTCTTTTTCTCTCTACACAGAGGTTCAGACTACCCCAGCACCTGATCCTTACTACAGAGCATGAACCAACTTAGATACACAACAGGAGCCTAGTTTAGCCTTATTATACCTGGTTTCTCGTGCTATAGAAAAGGTGGCATAAATTTCTCCAGTGTGAGTGCAAGAGTGAATGAGTGTGATGGACAGAATTTTGTGACTATGATGAAATAAAGGCATGCGTAGAACATAGCTGGATTCTTTGAATTTAAAGTCTAGAGACTACTGGTTAGACAAATGGTTCGGAAAATAGAATAAGTAAATACAGTACAATAGAGCAGCATGACGTCTAACAAATGTGCTTATTTACTGCTAAAACATTAACAGACACACTAACACCTAAAATGAAGATTAACAAAATGTCTGATTTGCACTTGTACATAAATAATATAAGCAGAATTTGTTTGTGTGAAATACACCATAAAGGACCATTGTAAATATCTAAAAAAAAAAGTATTGTAGATTCAGTAGTTCCCCTCTACATTGTTCTAAAACGAGAATATAATAATTGCCACTATTCTGAATCAAGTCGAATTATTAATTAGAGATATGGAAGCTGTTCTGCTGGCAATCATTGGCAGCAGCAGCAGCTTAATTTTTAATTACAGGATTAGGCACTTAAATTGGGCACATAGCCTAAGCACATTCATAAAACAGAAGAATCTATAATTGTTTTCAAAAAATAGTAAACAGATGAAGCGATACAGGGTAACCAGACATTCATTTTTTTCCCCTGGTGAGCTCCTCTTCTAGAGATCTACAAAGCTGTTTGGCTGGCATTTATAATATCCCTGCAATCTTATTGCATTTTGTCTTGATCATTACCTAAAACTGTGTGAACAAAGAGCAGATGTACAGAATTTGTCCAATCCATGTATGACATGTCTGTGTTTTGAAAGCACACCCAGCATAACTTGCATGCAGTGCGGTTTCTTTAAAGAAAAGCAGTTTTACTCAAGTGACAGTTACTGTTCAACACCAACTTATGAGTTCAAAGCTTGCCCAAAGAAGAACAGTATACATCTACAGACAAGCAATAATAAAAATAATAATAATAAATTGAACACCCATGTTTTCAACTACAATGAGACTTGTAGGAAGCCAAATGTGCGATCAGGAGTGCTGGTATGTGCAACATAAAATCCACATTCACTCTGAAGAGCACAAAAAGGATATGAAACGAGAGCTTTTAGAACATTAGAACAATCTCGATGAGAACAGTCCATTCAGTCCAACAAATCTCATCAGTCCTATCCATTTAATTCTAAAGTAACATCAAGTCAAGTTTTGAAGGTCCTTAAAGTCCTCCTGTCTACCACACTGCTTGGTAGCTTATTCCATGCTTCTTTGGTTCTCTGTGTAAAGAAAAACTTTGTAATGTTTCTGTGAAATTTACTCTTATTAAGTTTCCAACGGTGTCAACGTGTTCTTGATGGGCTTCTACCAGGTATGCATGTGGTGGTCTCCATTTCTACTTCAGATGTTAGGACATGAGTGCACAAAATAAAATTACTAATTTTAAAATAGTTTTTCTTTTTCATCATGGAAGATAAATAGTAAACCTGCAAATTCTTAAAAAGTTTAATGAGTGGTTGAATATAAATTAAGATATTTAAAATGATTTAATTGTTTGCTTAGAAAAATTAATAGATTCGTTGTATATAAAGGCATATGCCATATGATTACTGTAATATCACGGTCCTCTTCATTGAAACAAACAAATCAGGTCACTCTTATAGATAGACACAAAGGCCAGCTTTGGCATGCATGCTGCTATGACACACATTTAAAATACAAGTTTGTCACCAGGCAAGATGTAAGCCAGTCCCAGCACAGAGGAACGTGTTGTTAACCCTTAACACTTGTAAAAAAAAGTTCATACACATACGAAGGAAAGACAAAATTAAAAAAAGACAGTAGTTCAACAGTAATCACGATCTTGCACATGCCGCACAAGCTGCTCAGCATATACACAATGCCTACAAAAAAACACAAAACAAGCATCACAGATACTCACATGCATTTACAGTGAAAACAGTATTGATTTTAACAGTGATGATAAATTATAATAGTAAAATAACATTCACACATAAATATGTTGTCACATATTTCATGTGCATCTGGGGATGGCTTTCCTGGGTCTAGTGAGGGCATCCCGGCAAGTAAGGTACATGGTTTATTACCAGGATGAGAGGCCCAAGAGGAACGACTGATGGATTGGCCGTCTGGATGAAAAGATAACTTTGTGCCCAACTGGTATAAATTAATGGATGGTTCTTATCCCACAAAGCAAATAAATTCTTAAATAATTCATCCCAGAAAACAAAGCCAGATGAAGCCAGATGAAGTCAGTTCTCACCAACAAAAACCACTGCGCTTTCTCTACATCCAGCATCTTTTCTGTCTTCTCCGAGGTGGGCAAATTGGAGCATGAGAGAGGTAAGCAGAAGTGGAGACATTTTCTGTCCACTCAGGACACGTTTCATCAGCCTTTCGACAACAAGTCGAATGTTAAGAAGTGTTTGGCAATCATAACAAAGAAAAGAATGGGATTTATTGACAATGAGCAGCAAAAAAGAAAACTACGATAAGATAGTAAGTAATTATGCACTCAAATTATATACAGGTGTTAAAGCTAAAAAAGCTCCTTTTGTACCAATTTATACATTATAATTTTATATTGTGTTCATAATAATAAATGAACGCTTTGAAATCACTTTTTTTTTTTTTTTTTGTCCAATGTGTCCTGATTCACTGAAATGTGAAATCTTCCATATATGACATACCGTTTGACTCGTCTTGATGTCTAGTTTTGTAAAAAGCGGAGCTTTTTGGGATTTTAGCTGTCTAGACCCAAAAATAATTTCATTTTCAAACCATTTTTGGATCATATTTTGTGAAAGAAATATATACCCTTATGAGTAAACCAATAGGTGTCCTCAGCAAAAACGAAGAACTTGAAGTTGTGCACAGCACATCAACCGACCCTAGGGGTTTACACAAAGGGTCAAAGTTACTTCTCTTCATAAAATTTCAAAAAAATGGATTGGTAATATAGACTATGTGGAGAGTCATGTTATGCTGTTTCAAGGTTTGTTGATCACGAATATGGTAATATTTTTGATATTTGATTCTTTATCGGTGGTCCTAGACCTACAAAACCCACTCCCTGAAGGTTAAAAATGACAAATTTCAAATAAAAGCATGTGGGGTATCATTTAACTATTTCAAGGTCAGTGATTACGAATATGATGTTATTTTTGAATGTTTTCGATTACAATCAAGAATATTTAGACTGTAAACAATTCAACTGAAGTACACATTTTAATATTTCAAATATCTTATGCCACTCTTCCTAATTATTATGTACTCATACCTCAATAAGTAAATCATTGCATTTCATATGAACAACCCAAATTACAGCAGCTTATGCTATTTTTGAAGTAGACTTCAATTAGTTCAGGTAACTGAATGCTAAATTGGAACAAACTAGTTGCTTTACTATAAAAGATTCTGATTAATAAGGATTATTTACATTTACGTTTTATGCATTTTCTATAGAACAAATAAAATGGATGACTGTAAAGAAATGAAAAAACATCTCAGATAATATATTACAAAAATATCTCTTGAAAAGAACATTGTTGTTCACTTAATTAAGACCAAAAACACATTCCTGTTAATTTAAAAGCTTGTTTAGAAAGCAGACAAGTTCTTAAATAAACACTACAATTTAATAATAGCAGACATGTATTATGTAATATAATGAAATGTACCATTTTATTATTATTTAATTTCCTTTTCACCTCTTCCGCGGTGTCCATTTGACTCTGGAGGAAGTCATTTTCTGTCAAATGCACACTAATGAAATAAACATTTCCTTTTGCAAACATTCGCTACCATACAATTAAAGAACAAGAGCTAAAAGAGCGCTGTATCACTCAGAAGGAGAAGTATGTGAATTGATATCAGAAAGCTTATTATATTGCAGCAGAAAAGATTTTTAAAATGGAAATTGCAATGACCATTTTTCTCCAGTTTGCTTATCAAGATGCTGCAAGGCCGACCTTGTGCCAGTATGCAAATCCCAATAAGACAAGAAAGGTGCAAAGTTTGTACTTGGCTTCTGATGGTAAGCATAGTGCCTCATGGTTCCACCTCTCATACCAAATGGAATCAGATTACGTATTTACCAGAGAAAGTCGTAGACACAGTGGTTATTGAAGGGGCTCCAAACACTGAAGACCATAAAACTCCATGCAGTGAGGCAGTGATACTGTAAAAGAGTTGGGCCTGTTGTAGTCCAAAAGTCAATACAGACGGGTCCTAGTCACAAAGATGAAAATTGAACAAAAGTCCACTGTGAATGGCATAGAAAGTGACTTATAGCCATTTTATTTTGTGGTGCAACATACTGTATGTCTCAGAGAGTACTGGAATTCTCAAAGCATGTTTCATCCAACCTGCGGTGGGCTTGCGCCCTGCCCAGGGATTTGTTCCTGCCTTGCGCCCTGTGTTGGCTGGGATTGGCTCCAGCAGTCCCCTGTGCCCCTGTAGCTAGGATATAGCGGGTTGGAGAATGACTGATTGACTGACTGACTGTTTCTTCCAAGGATCTCAGAACAACAAGTGGTGCTTCTTGAGATAGAGAAGTTCATTGACTCCAGTGCCACTGGCTCACTGCACTTGGACAAATTGTGGATGAAATGGTTATAGAAGGTTAGCCCAAGGGTTCTCTACATTTGTTTTTTGCAAGCAAATTGCTTCTTTGCATGAATCTTACAGTGGCTGATGCCGTTCATTGCTAATACATCCAAGGATGGTGAAACATGTAATCAACAAAATATAAGTAGACACCGAAAGTATATAACCCCAGATAAGAAAAAGTTGGAACGGTATGGAAAATTCATAATAAAAAAAGAAAAGGCACAGTGAGTCTTAAATTTACTTTGACTTTTAATGTCATTTCAGACTGTATGAACCCAAGATTTTTCATGTTTTGTCTGGTCAACTTCATTTCGTTTGTTAATATACTATACATCCATTTGTGAATTTCAGGCCTGCAACACAAAAACGTTGGGACAGGTAGCAAATGAGGGCCAGCAATGAGGTAAAATAATTAAATAATGATGAAATCACCGGGTGATTGTAATCATGATTTGGTAGCCATGAAAGTGTGAGTCTTACAGAAGCAAAGATGGGCAGGGCACCTCCAGTTTGCCAACAAATGCGTTAGAAAATTATTGAAATGTTTAAAAACAATGTTCCTCAAAGAAAGATTGGAAGGGATTTCAATATCTCACCCTCTACAATGCATAATATAATTATGAAGGAATCTGGAGAAATTTTAGTGCAATAAGGTCAAGGGCGCAAGCCTAAGCTGAACTCTGATCTCTCAGAGAGCACTGCATCAAGAACCATCACCCATCAATAGCAGATATAATCACATGGGCAAGGAATTACTTTTGCAGACCTTTGTCAAACACTACAATATGGAGTTACATTCACAAATGCCACTTAAAACTTTACTGTACAAAAAAGAAGCCTTATGTTAGCCATTTTTCAGAAGCAATGTCGACTTCTCTAGGCTTGGAGGCATCTGCGATGGACCATCACACAGTGGAAAAGTGCATTGTGGGCAGACAAATCAGTATTCCAGATCTTTTTTGGAAGACACCGTGTTCTCCGGAGCAAAGATGAAAAGGACCATCCAGACTTTTATCAGCAGCGTCTGTCGTGGTATGGGGTTGCGTCAGTGTACTTGACAAAGATAATTTATACTTCTGTGATGGCAGCATTAATGCAGAAAAATACAGTGAGAGTTTAGAGCAACATATGCTGCCTTCTAGACAAAATCTTTTCCAGTGGTGTCCATGCATTTTTCAACAAGACAATGCAAAACCACATTCTGCATACATTACAAAGGCATGGCTGTGGATGAAGAGGGTATGGATACTGGTCTGGCCTGCCTGCAGTCCTGACCTGTCCCCATTGGAGAATGCATGGAGAATTTTGAAACGAAAAATGTGACAACAACGACCCCATACAGTCGCATATTTCAAGACATGTTTGCAGGAAGAATGGGACAAAATAACAGCAGAAACACATTATTGTTTTGTAGAAGGTCAGTGGAATTGTGAGGATGCAGGGAGTAGAGCTGGCGAAGGTGGAGGAGTTTAAATACTTGGGATCAACAGTACAGAGTAACAGGGATTGTGGAAGAGAGGTGAAAAATAGAGAGTGCAGGCAGGGAGGAATGGGTGGAGAAGAGTGTCAGGAGAGATTTGTGACAAATGGGTATCAGCAAGAGTGAAAGGGAAGGTCTATAGGATGGTAGTGAGACCAGCTATGGTATATGGGTTGGAGACGATGGCACTGACCTGAAAGCAGAAGACAGAGCTGGAGGTGGCAGAGTTAAAGATGTTAAGATTTGCATTGGGTGTGACGAGGATGGATAGGATTAGAAATGAGGACGAGGGTCAGCTCAAAGTCAGAGTGGCAAGATTGCGTTGGTTTGGACATGTGCAGAGGAGAGATGCTGGGTATATTGGGAAAAGGATGTTAAAGATAGAGCTGCCAGGCAAGAAGAAAAGAGGACGGTCTAAGAGAAGGTTCGTGGATGTGGTGAGAGAAGACATGCAGATGATGGTTGTGACAGAGCAAGATGTATAGAACAGGAAGATATGGAAAAAGATGATCTGCTGAGGCAACCCCTAATGGGGAGCAGCCAAAAGAAGAAGAAGAAGAAGATCCTCAATGCCAAAACATCTTTTAAGTGTTGTGAGAAGGAATGGCAACATTACAAAGTGGTGAAAGCTTTACCGTCACAATTCTTTATCGAATGTGTTGCAAGCCTGAAATGCAGGAATGGATGTATATTAACAAACAAAATGAAGTTGACCAGACAAAACATGAAAGATCTTGGGTTCATACTGTCTGCAATGAAATAAAAGTCAAAGTAAATTTAAGAATAGCTGTGTTTTTTTTTCTTACAATCCCAATGTTTTCTGATTTGGGATTGTAGATTGGGAAAAGAGGGAAACTTAGGGTGTCTTAAAAATTGGTCAGCAGGTAGTCCGAAATGAGCTGCAGCACTGACTCACCAGGTAGGCGGCTTGGTGTGTTCGCCACCTTAATGCCATTTGACTAACAAGGCCAAAGTTTACTCAGTTCAACAATAATACTGTAAGTTAGAAACAAGCAGCTAACATTGGTCAAACCTTACACTCAATTCATTTTTACAGAATGGTAGGCAAACTAAATGTCAAAATCCTGCATTTCGATGTTAAAGCAACAACTGAATTCATGGTGAGGAAGCCATGATATTAGAAAGCAGATCTGATGCATTATCTGAATTATAGCTTAAAAAATCAAATGCAGTATTTCATTACCAACAATTCAAATGAAATATTGTTCCTCTATATATTGCTTTGCATTTAAACAGGTCTTTAAAATGTATAGAAAATGTTTCTTTAAATATTTTATTTAACTTTAACTACCATACTCTCTTTTAAATTAGGAATCATTTCATCAAACTTTAATATATACATTGGCTTCAGAAAGAATTGAGCCCTCATCACTTCACTTTATGGTATTGAAGATTTCATTTTAAATGGATACATTTGCCAGTTTTGCCCATCAGTCTACACTTACAAAACCCATAATGACAAAGTGAAGACATGTTTTCAGAAAAGTCTGAAAATGTATTAAAAATCAAAAGCTGAAATTTCTCACTTATATAAAAATTCAGACCCTTTACTGTGACCCTGCAGATTGTTCTGTTTGCTTTAATTCTCCTTGAGATGTACTGAGAGCTCAATTTGTGACAGCCTGAAGTGACTGGGCATCATTTAGAAAGGCACAAACCTGTCAGCGCAGAAATCCAAGCCATGAAATCCAAGGAGCTCTCTTTAGACCTCTGCAATAAAATGGTGGTAAGGTGTAACTCCAGCAAAGATATAAAAGCAACTTGAAAGCTTTGAGTGTTCCCAGGAGCACAGTTGCTTCAATAATTGTGAAACTGAAGAGCTTTGGAACCACTGGGACTCTTCGTAGAGTTAGTCATCCAGACAAACTGAGTAACCACACAAGAAAGGCTGTAGTCAGGGAGGTGAACAAGAACGCCATGGCAACTATAACAGAACTTCATAAATCCTCTGCTGAGATGATAGAACATGTTGGAAGAACAATCATCTCAGCAACACTCCATCAACAAGGTTTTTTAGGGTAGTGTGACTAGATGGGAGCCCAATAAAATGAAAAATATGACAATGACGACCCCATACAGTCACACACTTTAAGATGTGTTTGCAGGAAGCATAGGACAAAATAAGACCAGAAACGCTTTATTGCTTGGTAGAAGGTCAGTGGAATGGTGAGGATGCATGGAGTAGAGTTGGCAAAGGTAGAGGAGTTTAAATACAGAGTAAGGAACTGAAGGAATTTCAAGGGCTCAAAATGCATAAGAAAAAATGAGGATACACTGGGCTGATGAGACAAAACCTAAACTCTTTGGGGAGAACTCCAAGCACTGTGTCTGGTGAAGAACAGGTGCTGCTCATCACCTTCCTGATACCATCTCAACAGTGATGCATAGTGGTAGCAGCGTCAAGCAATGGGGATGCCATTCAGTGCCAGGGATCAGGGAAACTGATCAGAATTGATTAAGGGGTGAGTGCTGCCAAATACAGAGAAGTCCTTGAAGAAAATATGCAGCCAATTGGTTTTAGATGTCACAAAATGTCAGTTCACAGAAATAGTTCAATGGAGATCACCTGTCCGTTTCAGCTAATTGTCATATAAATGCACCTTATCTGGAAGGACCAGCTTGTGGGGAGTCAGTATGGTGGCCTAACTGACACAAAGAAGACAAAAGAAAACTCCAAGTGACTCTGTGAAAAGGTTGGATTCAAGAAAATCTCCCAGTTTTTGAGTATCCCCTGGAATCCAGTTATGTTAATCATTGAGAAATGGGAAGAGTATGGCACAGCTGTGAATCTGTCTAAAGCAGGCCATTCACAAAAAATTGAGTCATTGTGCAAAACGATGACTACTGAGGGAGGCCACTAGTGACAATATCTCTTGTCCTACACATACCTTTAGCACTTTTCTTCAGCATGTGTCTGAGCCTCTTCTGACTGGCGCTTGCTCTCTTGGCATGTTCCCATAAAGCCTGCCTCTCAGACTCTGTCATTTGGAGACACCTTGCTTTCCTTCTGCACACTTTTATACTTACAGACTTTAAAAGGTGACTCTCAGTGTGCTTCCTATGTCTTTTCTCCTCCTCGTATGTCTCACACTTACTCTTCCTCTTTTGAGCACATCGCCAAAGCCAACCTGACCAATCAGATTGCTTGGAGGAACTGGACAGCAAGCACACACACAGACCCGAGTGTTTCATTATGTAGTAGGTACTCCAAACTGATTAGGACAACTCCTAGAAACTATTCACACTTACCAATTCATCCACTTATTTTTCTATTCTGCTTATCCAGTTCAGGATACCTTAGAACTAGATCCTAGCTTAGCTGCACTTAAGCTGCTCACATGCTTTTGAAAATTGACTATTTCAGTTAACGTTAATTCATCCACCCATTTCCAAAACCTGTTCAGAGTTGTGAGCAGCTGGAGCGTATACCAGCAGCATTAGGCACAAGGCAGGAACCACCCCTGCAAGAGCGCTCACAGCCACACATTCTGGTAGCTGGAAAAGTCATTAATGAACCTATTTGTACATCTGTGTGATGTGAAAGGAAACCAGAAAACCTAAGTTTTAATTTAGATAGTGCCATTTAAAGAGAGCTGCACTTCCACCTTTTAAGACTTAATAAAGTATTGTAATAAAGCTAAACAGGAATTGCAGTGACTGGAGAGTACTGTACTCTCTACTTGTACCCCATTTCCTATGACACATGACGTCCTTGTGTCCTTTGTCCTCGGTTCAGAGTACATCTCCCAAACAACATCAGTATTTTGCCATCATTCCAACTGGCCATGCTTGACTTTGCCTGACATTCTGTGTATCCCATCCTTCTACAACAACTTATTATTTATGCTATTGCTGCAAATTATGGGCATATAGTTAATCTCATGTGAATCCTGCACTGTTTCCCCTTTTTAACGCGGTGCACACTTACCTTTTATTTCATAAGATAACAGATTTTTTTTTGTAGTTTCCTTTTCGTTATTTGTCAAAATTAATGTTATATAATGTCTTGTTTTTTCTCCAGCATTTTTTTTTTATAAAAGATAACCCTGAATCGGATCAAACAGGCTCTAAAATTGATACTGCAGATGGACATTCTTTTGTCTGTGAGGTTATTCACACTATGACATACAGTATTGCATAAAGTCTATTGGAAGGCAGTATGGTTAGTGCTGCTGCTTGCCATCTCAGGAGACTGGGTGAAGACTCCAGCCTGGACACTGACTGCGTGGAGTATGCATGTTGACCTCATGTCCCTTTGAGCTTTATCATAGTGTTTTAGTTTTCTGCCCACATTGCAGAGACATACAGGATACCAAAAGCGACCAGATAACTTTGAAATTACCCGTTTGGTAGAGAGTGTGGGTGCATGTTTGTTAGATGCGTTTGCATATCATGCCCAAAGCACCTATTGTGATAGCCCAGGTCTGTCTGTCTGTCTGTCTGTATGTCAGCATGAAATAACTCAGCACCCCCCCAGAAATTTGTCAAGACATTTCAAGTTTTGTTGACATCTCAAAAACAGATCACACTGTACACCGTTTTAAAAGTTCAAAATCTCTCATTGAAGAGCATTGGTGAATCTGCAAACATGTCTGTCTTAAAACAAAGAAAGATTCTGTGCAACTTCAGGAACACATTGGTTTACTGCATCAATTTTATCTTGACAGCAGTTGCACCTACCTGCATATTTATGTGCTGCTAATTGTAAAAAGACCTTCAGTACAAGTTAATGAAACACTTGTGTGCACAGGAAGAAAGTCACTGTCGCTGGCGGACTCAGCGCATGTGGGACAGCAATCCTCCATCGTCAAGTCGACATGAGCTCGCTCAGGGAAACCTATACATCTGCAGGTTGTCCCTGCTTTTTGAAGTCTTTTCACCTGCTTGAGTGCAAACAGAAGAGAAGAAGCACATCAGCAGCTCAATCCCCCTGATGCTTTGACTCATAGCGGATAAGTTAAATGATCTTCCTAACCGTAAAAGTACAGAATGCATGCAAGGTAAGCAAAAATTTATATACAGTATATATTGTCACACACGTGCGCATGGGAGGCAGCTAAAGGGTTTGAGTAAGGGCAATTCTGAGTCAGACCGGGATGTGGCAGAGTGCACTGATTCTTTTTCTCTTTGGCCTGCAGACCATCCACGGGAGATTCCACCTGGCCCTGTTGGCATCACTTCTGGGTCCGAGCCTATGAAGGAAGACCTTGTCGGCTCTGGCCCCTTTGATGTCCCATCCGGGCTCGAGCCTATGGCTGAAGACCCTTATGAGCCCGACCCCTCAGACTTCACTTCCTGTCCTCCCCTTTAAAAGCTTCCACCTTTTCCTTATTCCCTCAGTTTTGTTTTGGACTTGTCTTTCTGCACATCAGTGCCGTGTAACATTTTTACTGTTTTTGCAGCTCTGTGTGGAGTTTCTGACAATATATATACACTGTATATATATATATATATATATATATATATATAGAGGGCAGCACGGTGGTGCAGTGGGTTGTGCTGCTGCGTCGCAGTAAGGACACCTGGGTTCACTTCCCGGGTTCTCCCTGCATGGAGTTTGCATGTTCTCCTCGTATCTGCATGAGTTTCCTCCGGATGCTCTGGTTTCCTCCCACAGTCCAAAAACATGCAGGTTAGGTGCATTGGCGATTCTAAATTGTCCCTGGTGTTTGCATGGTGTGTGTGCACCCTGCGGTGGGCTGGCGCCCTGCCCGGGGTTTGTTTCCTGCCTTGTGCCCTGTGTTGGCTGGGATTGGCTCCAGCAGACCTCCATGACCATATGTTTGGATTCAGCGGGTTAGAAAGTGGATGGATGGATGGATATATATATTGTGACAGATGACCGGGGAACCTTGCCCCACCGGGACGCCTGGAAAAGGGAAGGACCAGGACAGGGGCAATATTTTCCCCGGGGAGCAAAAGAGCAGCCCCCCTTGATTGCATCAGAGCCATGGATACGGAGCTTGGAAACTCAACCCTGTGGGGGGCCGTGGGCACCGCCATGGGGCGCCTGGATGGTTCCAGAGTCATGGACTGCAGCACTTCTGCCACACCAGGAAGTGCTGCAGGATGGTCATCAGGGAGCACCTGGAGCACATCCACTCCAAACAGGGAGCCAGAGTCGGGTGGAAGAGGACAGAGCTTGAAAGTGGAGGAGAAGAGGCAGCAGGAGACTTGTGAGTTAAAGTACTGTTTGGTGCACTGTGCTGTGAGAAGGAAGAACTGTCAATTAAAACGTGTGTGTTTTGGACATCTGGCTGTCTCAGTGTGTGTCAGTGTCCGGGCATCTTTCACAATATATATATTGTGGCGGACGGCCGGCTGCTCAACCCGGCCAGGATGCCCATAGAGGAGAAAGAATGGGGAAAGCAGCTACTGAGGGACACTACTTCCCCCCAAACAACAGATAGAGATGTCTCTGCAGCACAGCTGTACCCCAGATTCCCGCAGGACACCATAGGATATGGAGTTTGGCTTTGCAGCCCTGCTGGGTACCGTGGGTGCCGCCAGCAGATGCTGTAGGGAGACCCGAGAATCTTTATTTTCCGTATAGCCAGAAGTACTCCAAAGTCACGGGGATGGAAACACAGAAATACTTTTAAAAGTACATTTTTCCATTTTCATAATGTGCTCAGTACTCTACAACTTGTGAATGAAAACTGAATTGGATACAAACCTCCTGAATTTGGTGCATTTCTCTGTTTCCCTGTGATATTGTAAAAGTGCCCTCTGCTGGTGACTTGAGAGTCCTGCAAGTAGTAATTCTAATATTTTACCTTAAACATACAGTATGGACGTAGTGATAAGTTAAGCAAAATGACGCCTTTTATTGGCTAACTAGAAAGATTACAATATGCAAGCTTTCTCCTCTCTTGCTAAATGAATCTTAACCTGGAGAGGTCTATTAATTTTTTACATTTAAGATGTCTCACTTAAAGGTTTTCCAATACAGTACTGTATCTGTCCTGGTGTCTGTATAAACACAGGGAACTCCAGTTTCTGTATTACGTCTTGCCTGAAGAAGGAGCCTGAGTTGCCTCGAAAGCTTGCATATTATAATCTTTTTAGTTAGCCAATAGAAGGTGTCATTTTGCTTAACTTCTCACCCAAATCTATTTTAGCTAACACGATACAACACCCTAGTACTACACACAGTATGCAAAAATATAATAAATGAAGTGCAGTTTCAGCCAGAGCCAGCTAGCTAGTTTTGAAATTTCTATGATTGTAGCAAAAGATGGAACTCCAAACAGGAGATGAGTAATTTTGTTTTACTTCATTCATGATTTAATTGCTATTTTTTACTTTTATCAACGTGTAAAATAACATTGCCATATTACAGGAAAACTGTCAAAGTTCTCATGAAGTAATTAGAAATCGAATGAAATGCATTGTAATGGAAAAAAGGTGTTTATAAAATGGATGACTGGATAACAGAAAATAATTGAGGAGTTTTTCAATCCATGAGAAACCTTTGGCTAAAATGTTAACTGTTTTAGGATAAGTCTCCACTGCTGTAAATAAAAATAAGATTAAAATAATTCATACATAAATATAATAATAATACATTCTATTTATATAATACCTTTCCCATGCTCAAGGCGCTTCAAAGACTCTCAGCACGAACAGCAGGGTTTATATAACATTGGATACAAATAATATCCACATAGAACACTAAGGACAGATAATAGGATATTCAAAGCATTAAATACAATTAAAGACAATAAACCAGAGCAAAATGCTCAATTCAATACTAGAAGAAAAGCCTGAGCAAATAACATCATTTGTGATATAACAGACACACACAAATTATACTCACCACCTGGACAGAGAGGAAGGCTGAAAGAGGAGGCAGAATGTCAGTTTAAGATAAAAGCCTTCCTGAACAAATAAGTTTTAAGTTGTTTTTTTTTAAAGAATGAATGATGGTCAGCTGATCTAATTAATTTAAGAAGGTCATTCCAAAGTCTGGGCGCTGTACAGCTGAAGGCCCTGTCACCCATAGAATGCAGGTTACCATGGGGCACAACATGATTTCCACAATCAGAGGACCTTAGTGGGCCAACAGGAGCATAGTGATGGAGAAGGTCACTGAAGTAGTCCGGTGCGAGGCCATTTAAAGCTTTGTATGTTAATAATAGAATTTTATATTCAATTCTGTAAGAGACTGGGAGCCAGTGGAGGCAATGTTATAACACAGGATGGGTGTTATGTGCTCACTGTTGCTGGTCCATGTCGGGACTCTTGCAGCAGAGTTTTCAATTAACTGGGGCTGTGATAGAAGATTAGAAGCGGCACCTGCCAGTAGGGAGTTACAGTAATCTACTGTATGTGGGATGTGATAAAAGCATGGATGAGTTTCTCAGCATTAGAAAAGGAGAGGAATGAGCGAACACAGGTTATGTTACAGAGGTGAAAGTAGGAAAGTTTCTTGATGTGGTTTATGTGGGTGGAATAAGAAAGGGAGAAATCAAAGATGACACCAATATTCCTTGGATTAGGAGAAAGTCTGATGAGATCACTGTCAAGAGTGACTGAGAGGGAATACATTTTCCTAAGTTGCTCTTTAGTGCCAATTTGCAGGAGTTCAGTTTTGTTGCAATTTAATTTTAAAGAGTTCTGCTCCATCCAGGTTTTAATTTCACTGAGGCAAGTTGTGAGCTGATGAAGCTCTGATGAAGTTTTCCTTTAACATTGAAGTAGAGTTGAGTATCATCTGCATAAAAAATGATAACCCAGTCCAAAGCTACGAATAAAATGGCCAAGGGGAAGCATATAGATTCAGAAGAGCAGAAGCCCGAGGACAGAGCCCTGAGGAAATCCTTGTGTGAAACATCTGAATGCTGCAATTTTAGCAATTTTTTTGCTTGAGAAATTTCTTAACCCCTTTTTGTTGGTTGAAGATTGCTGATGAATAGCAGAATTCAAGTCCTGATGTAACTTCTGTGGTTTTCATGTGCTGGTCAGGTGGACAATGAAGATCTCACAAGCTACACTGTGCAAAATTCAATAGAGTAATAAAAGAAAAAAAGGTACAAAGTCAAAGCTCCTGTAAGCATAATCCTCAATGTTCAAATGACTTGCTTTGCCAGCACACTGAAAACATGCATTGTACGGAAAGAGCAATTTTTCTATCTTATTATTTGAGACCAACGATGTTATTTTAGAGCAGGGTCCTTAATCACATTCCTGGAGGGCCGCAGTGGCTACAGGTTTTTGTTCTAACCCAGATGATTAATTAGAAATCAATTCTTGCCAAAAATTTAATTTCGTGGCTTGTTAGTGCTTTAACTCTGCTATGTCACATAATTCTCATATCCTAGATTTTCTTCCCCTTTCTAAGAATATCATCCAAATGATTTGAAGGCTAAAATGGATGAGTAATTCTCAGTCCTTCACTTTTTTCTCTTCACTTTCCTCCCAAGTATTTAATTAAACCAACTTGTATACGATAAATACACACTGGTGTAAATGGTAACAAGCTAAATGGAGAAATGCTGGTCTCTTTTGTCATTTGCATGTTATTACTAATTAGGATCAATTAAAAACCAAGAATACAACTGTTTAAGACTAAAATAAGCAATGAGGGTTCAAAATCTTAACGAGCGAGACGACTAAAGTGAAACAGAAATGTTACTTGAGCAGTAAGTGCTTCTTATTAAGCAAATGGGTTGGAGCAAAAACCTGCAGCCACTGTGGCCCCCCAGGACCGTGATTGAGGACCCCTGTTTTAGAGAAACACTGCTTTCTTCATGCTGTTCTTGTTACTTCCATCCATCCATCCATCCATTATCCAACCCGCTATATCTTAACTACAGGGTCACGGTGGGTCTGCTGGAGCCAATCCCAGCCAACACAGGGCGCAAGGCAGGAAACAAACCCCGGGCAGGGTGCCTGCCCACTGCAGTGTTCTTGTTACTTGTACATTGTTAATTTTAAATAATTATACATTAAAATATACAGGAAAATTTTTTAAAAATGTATTTCAAAACAACAAAAACAAAGTTCATAACTGTGTAGTTCTTATGGTGCACCAGGAATTAAAAAGCTTCTAGGAAATAAATACAAAATTCCACTTCACTGATCACTATGCTCATGTCTCATTGTTAATTAGGTAAATAGAGCTGACATCTCATCTTTCATTTTCTGAAACTGATTTTCCTGGTGAGAGTTGAAGTGACCCTGAAGGTTGCTGAGGGTTGTGTTGGTGTTACCAGTGTTCCCAGAAGGAGGTGTTTCGTCTTGCAGGGCACCCTGGATATCATCGAGAGGAGTCGCAGTGCACGGCTCAATAGCAACTCTGGTCTGTACCGGGAACTGAGAGGGAAGGCTGCGAGGGCAGATAAAGAGGCGTTTGTTAGAGGAATCTGTGAGCAAGTGACACACCATCTGTGGTCTAGTGACCCACATCCTGCTTACAGAGGAATCGAAGCATTATACACATCTGAATCTGATTCTTGGAGAGTCGCAGTCAGGGCGGCTGATAGAACGGTCCCTACGGATGACACTGCAGTTGTGACCCACTGGGCTGTCTACTTTGAGCAGTTGTTCAAAGCTGATCTTCCAGCTAGGACGTTGGATATCTCTGGGTTCGCAGTTCTTGAGGCTGATCCTCCAGTTAGCTGTGAACCACCCAATCTCAATGAGATTGCACAGGTGGTGAACCAGCTGAGAGAAGGCAAGGCTGCAGAGATCTGTGGTATCCGGGGTGAACTTCTCCAGGCTGGTGGTAAGGCTGTCCTCCTGGCATTGCAAGCAATCTTTGCTTCCATTTGGGAGACTGGCATCATCCGAACTGACTGGAAAACAGGACTTGTCGTCCCTATCTGGAAAGGGAAGGGTGATCACCTGGATTGCGGCAACTACAGGGGGATAACACTGCTCTCAGTGCAGGATAAGGTCCTTGCTAGGGTTGTCCTCAATAGGATCCGTGATAACTTGCTCACCTTCCAGCGACTGGAACAGTCTGGATTTACTCCTAAGAAGTCTACCATTGACCTGGCACTGAGGGTTCTCATGGAGCGCAAACGTGAACATAGGCAGAGTTTCTTTGCAGCCTTTATCGATTTTCATAAAGTGTTCAACTCATTTGATCGAGCTGCCCTGTGGAACATCCTGAGGGTTTGTGGGATCCCCTCAAGGTTGCTGGATATCATGGCTGGCCTGTACACTGGTACTGTGAGTGCTGTGCAGAGTGGAGGCAGATCCTCTGAGTTTTTCCCAGCTGATTCTGGGGTTCGTCAGGGGTGTGTTCTTGCTCCTACTCTGTTCAATGCTTGTATGGACTGGGTGTTGGGCAAGGTCGTGGGGTCCAGCGACTGTGGGGCATCTGTTGGTGAAGAAAGATTCATGGATCTTGACTTTGCTGACTTTGCTCTATGCATTGGCCTGGGCTTGTGTGTAAATATGTCCTGCAATGAGCAAGCACACCATCTAGTGCTGGTTTCTGTCTTATAATCTGTGGTCTTGAATTGGATAAAGCAGGCGTGAAAATGAATACAAGCACAATCTAAAACATTCATTTAGGCAGTAGCTTTTCTTTCAAAGGGTACATCTCTGTCCTCCGCTTGTTTACCTTCTCCTCACAACTCCAGACCTCTGTCATACGATATATAAGCCAGTCTGTGATTGGGGTGGTGGGCCAACAAGATGCTTTAAGCCACTGCCTCATGTTTGACTCTATTTGTACTAAGACCCCTTATTCTGAAGAAAACCATTTTTCTTCCTGTCTTTCACACTAAGTGAGCCCCATTAGTCCACTGCCCATAAGAACGGAAGAAACATAGGGGCTTTCTAATAGCAGAGTGTCTAAATCGGTGCCCAAGCCTGGCTAATGAAAGTGAATGAACTCCTATTGAACTCAGAGAAGTGACCAGTAACACGGCATTTGATACAAGACACCAGTAGTCCTCAGTGGTGGACCATTTTTGGGCCCCTGAAGTTTGAATTGTTATGGGGGCCTCTTAGCAATGAGGTCTGGGTAACCCCTGTTATCTTCTTCAATGGTGTTGTTCCACAGTAGATCAAATTTTTTTTGATATTTTAATAATAATAACCTTTTAATTTTTATTTTAACTATTACTTTCTACTGAATTACACTATATTATGAATGTTATTATTTTTAACAAGGCCCTTTTCAATACAGTAGACACTCAAAATTTTTAAGCAGTGTGGACTAAATTCAATGCTGGGGTCCCTCCAGGATTAGGGGCCCTGAAGTTAAAGCCCTAGTAGATATTCCCCTGGTAGGTCTATAGTTTGGCTCAAAATAGCCATCTGAGGATACAGTGCCTATCAAAAGTATTCACCCCCTTTAGAAGTTTTCATATTTTATTGTTCTACAACTATGATACTAAGGTTGCTCACAACTGGCTTTACCTCCTTGAACCTGGGATATTAATAGACATAATCCAAGGATGGACTAGGCAATGAGGACATATAAAAAGCAAACGCTGGTGCATCAGAGTGCTCAGTGGTTCAGTTCTTCAAGCTTTGCCAAAATAAAGTGCAGCGCACATACCAAACCAAACTCCATTATCCCACTGCCATGAGCCCATAGGTCACTCCTGCTCCTTGGATCCTCACCAGGAGCGACCCTATCCATGAGTGCCATCTCCATGTTCCCGATAGGGCCAACTTCCAACTGCTAAGCTTCAAGCCCTCTTGCCTCATTCTCTGCTCTCTCACACTCTTCCTCTCTTGCCAGCAAACTCTGCTCCCTGATTTTCCCGTCTTCCTCGCACTCTCTACAGGCTTTCTTTTATGTTAGTGTGGATGTTATGCTAAACTGTAATAACTGATGATTAATTGATATGCATAGGTATTGTCAGTACTGTATTTAGTAGATGCACCTTTGGAGGCGATGACCGCTTTAAATCTGTGTGCACAGGTCATCCTCTATCAACTTTGCACATTTGGACACTGCCATTTTTTCCATTCTTCTTTGGAAAACTGCTCAACCTCTGTCAGGTTCCATGAAGATCCCGAGTGAACAGCCTTTATCAAGTACAGCCACAAATTCTCAATTGGATTGCAATCTGAACACTGTCTTGGCCACTCCAGGACATTAACATGGTTGTTTTTTAAGCCAGTGGTTCTCAACCTGTGGGGCGGGCTCCCCTAGGGGGCGCAAAGTAACAAAAAGGGGGGCGTGAAGATGTGAAAAAAAGAAAACAAGAATCGAAAATATGAAAAATACATCTATTGAAACCAAAACAAATTAAATTAAACTACATTCTGATACTAGAAAAATAATTACAGAGGTAGATAAATGTCGATAAAAGTTAAGTAGGTATAATAAAATATGCATCTATGGTATATCATTAATTTAAAAAGAACAAATTGGTGTTAGTGGGCTCCTTTCAAAAAAATGTTAGGGGGGCGTGATTTAAACTGTTATGAAAACTCGGGTCACAAATACTTAAAGGTTGAGAAACGCTGTTTTAAGCCATTCCTATGGAGCATTGGCTTTATGCTTGGGGTAGTTGTCTTGCTGGGAAATGAATCTTCTTCCAGGTCTTGCTCCAGGATTTCCTAGTATTTTGCTGCATTCATTTATCCTTTTACCCTCACAAGTCTTCCAGGGCCTGCTGTAGAAAGGCATCCTCATGACATGATGCTGCCATCACTATGCTTCACAGTGAGGATGGTGTGCTTGTGATAATGTGCAGTGATTGGCTTTTGTCAAACATGGCATTTAGTTCGAAAGTCAAAAAAGCTTAATTTCGGTCACTTCAAACCAGAAAACCTTCTTCCTGCTGATTTCATATGTCTGCACAGTCCCTCCAGTCGTATCCACTGCAGCCTGAAACTCTTTTAGAGTTCTCATAGGTCTCTTGTTGGCCTTCCTCACTGGTCTTCTACTTGCAGGAACACTCAGTTTTTGTGGATAGTCTGCTCTAAGTAGATTTACAGCTCAGCCGTACTCTTTCCATTTCTTAATGACTGATTTAACTGGACTCCTAGTGATATCAAGTGACTTGGATATTTTCTTGTCTCCTTCTCCTGACTTGTGTGTTTCAATCACCTTTTTATGGAGTTGTTTGGAATGTTCTCTTTTGTCTTCATTGTGTAGGATAGGCCACCATACTGACTCACCACAAATTGGACCTTCCACATGCAAGTGCATTTATACTACAAATCAAGTAAAACCCCAGCCCCTGAATTGTTTTATATCTTATATTTGTAATCAATTTAGACCACTTTGCACATGCCTGTTTTTATTTTGACATTAAAGGGTCTATTTCTGTTGATCAGTGTCCAAAAAGCAAAACTAAATCCATTATGATTCAATCTTATCCATCCATCCATCCATCCATTTTCTAACCCGCTGAATCCGAACACAGGGTCACGGGGGTCTGCTGGAGCCAATCCCAGCCAACACAGGGCACAAGGCAGGAACCAAGCCAGGGCAGGGTGCCAACCCACCGCAGGACACACACAAACACACCCACACACCAAGCACACACTAGGGCCAATTTAGAATCGCCAATCCACCTAACCTGCATGTCTTTGGACTGTGGGAGGAAACCGGAGCGCCCGGAGGAAACCCACGCAGACACGGGGAGAACATGCAAACTCCACGCAGGGAGGACCCGGGAAGTGAACCCGGGTCCCCAGGTCACCCAACTGCGAGGCAGCAGCACTACCCACTGCGCCACCGTGCCGCCCGATTCAATCTTATATAACAGTAAAATGAGAAAACTTCCAAGGGGGTGAATACTTTTTATCGACACTGTATTTTGGGATTCCAGACACCAGCATTTGCCCTCTCTAATCACTAGTGAGGTCCTTTTCTCAACTATGAAGCAGACATTTTAATAAGGTCTCCATATCTTACTCTTCCCCAAACATTTTTCTGGCAAACCTCTCTCTTTCTCCCCTTCACTCTTTCTCTCACTCCTTCTGTCTATCCTGAGCCCAATATTGAACACAGATGAAGTAATCAGGATAGTTGAAGCAAAGTTACCAAATTCTGTTACAGAAGATTAAACATTACCACATCTGAAATATCCACTTTCCACACTCTTACATCCTTTTTTTTTATGCTCAGATAGTAACGCTTACACTTAGTCAGTTATTGGATTTCGTTTCAGTGCTTCTCAGTCTTTTATAAAATGCGGACCTCCTTAGACTTTTATTGATTTGCAGGTTATAGTTTTAATGCAAGAGTGCATGTTTAATACAAATTATTTGATACAATGCTCATTGTGAAAGGTGCTATATAAACTAAAGTGGAGTGATTTTTATCCAGTCTGACTGGATTATCATAGTTTTTCCACATTTAGTTACATAGTAGCTGCACTCTAAAATTGATTAAACCCACTTTAATCATCAATCTGCTCATAATACACCATGATCAAGAAGCAAAAAAAAATTTAATAAGTTTTTGTAAATGTGTTAAAAGACAATCTAAAATACCACATGTATGTAAATACTGAGATCCTTTACTTAGTCCTTGTGTGCTGCTATTGTAGCTTGTGTTAATATTGTTATTAGCCAGTTTTGGTACATTCCTACAACACCCCCTTTTTAATTTGATATATATTGGTATGGGCTCACCACCTATGGGAGGGGCCAAGGAGGTCGGGTGCAGTGTGAGTTGGGTGGTGGCCGAAGGCGGGGACCTTGGCGGTCTGATCCTCGGGTACAGAAGCTGGCTCTTGGGACGTGGAATGTCTGAATGGAAAGGAGCCTGAGCTAGTGTGTGAGGTCGAGAGGTTCCGGCTAGATATAGTCGGACTCACCTCGACGCACAGCTTGGACTCTGGAACCAATCTCCTTGAGAGGGGCTGGACTCTCTACCACTCTGGAGTTGCCCTCGGAGAGAGGCGTCAAGCGGGTGTGGGCATACTTATTGCCCCCTGACTTGGAGCCTGTTCATTCGGGTTTACCCCGGTGGACGAGAGGGTTGCCTCCCTCCGCCTTCAGGTGGGGGGATGGGTCCTAACTGTTGTTTGTGCGTATGCACTGAACAGCAGTCTGGAGTACCCACCCTTTTTGGAGTCCCTGGAGGGGGTGCTGGAGGGCATACCTTCTGGGGACTCCCTCATTCTGCTGGGAGACTTCAATGCTCACGTGGGCAACGACAGTGAGACCTGGAAGGGCGTGATTGGGAGGAATGACTTCCCCACCCCCCTCAATCTGAACCCTAGCGGTGTTTTGTTATTGGACTTCTGAGCTCGTCACGGATTGTATATAACGAACACTATGTTCAAGCATAGAACGAACCCTAAGGGCTCATTTATACTTCATGCTCAGAACGCGTACGCACCCGCATCATGGCAGCCACGCGTTCTGAGCATTCATTTGATGTGTCCTCTGAGCAGGTCCTCAGAAATTAGCGCGACGTGTGCGCGAGTTGCAGTACCAGCAAAAAGTCGGGGGGCGCAGTGTGCTAAAAGTTGGAATGTGACGTCAGAGTCTCTGTTTACTATCTACATGTGACAGAAAGCCGCTTTGCGGATCCTACGAGATCGGTGTGCGCGCTTCGATATTTGATAAATGGTTCGATGTGGTGAAGCAAAATGCCGGCATACAGATGTATTCATGGTGCTTTTATATTCAAGCGTTGCATATTCCCGATCGTAATGACACGATACGTTTTAAAATTCTCACATACCGTCTTCTGTGCTATCTTTTTTTCTAGGGCTTCCTCTGCTCCTGACAGCAGCGAATTGCCAGCAATAGATCACCACACTGAGCACATTAAATGTATGATATTCCAACTCTCTGCACATTTAGAATCATTTATACTTGATATCACTTTCATGATGAAAAGCATTAAAGTATGTATATTACATTTTACAGATAAATTGGTAATTTCGTTTAAATAATGAATACTGTTAATAATTACACACATGGGGTGACACAGTGGCGGAGCGTTAGCGCTGCTGTCTTGCAGGGAGTCACATTGCTGATATTCCCTGCCTGGAGTTTACACGTTTTCCTGCTGGGTTTCCTCAGTGTGCTCCAGTTTCCTTCCAAAGATATTCAGATTTGGGGATTTGGTGCCGCTAAAATGATGCTAGCGTATGTGTGTGCTTGCATCCACCTTGCGATGAGCCGAGGCATCGTCCAGGGATTGTTTCTCACTCGTGCCCAATGCTTGCTGGAATGGACAGATCCCTGGATTTAATCAATAAACATCCTTTTCAGAGATATTGCGGTAAGGTGTCATCGGAATTTAATGGGTGTTCTAGGCAATTCACAACACAGAGAAGCCGAAAATGTTCTCACCGTGATAATATCTTGCACTGCCACGTGGCGGATTCCTCCAGATTTACGTAAAGTACGCGCGCAAGTATAAACACTTCAACGCTTGCGTAGCAGGAGTGTCCGCTGCAGCATGCATTGCGTCGCGTGAAGTATAACTCCGGCCTAAAGCGCTGTGAGGTGCGGGGAGTCTGGGCACATGTGGAGCCGTTATAATGGCCAGTACGGGCTCCTCCGCGCGTGTTCAGTTTCACATGGCGGTGTCCTCGCAGTCTGCCCAGCGCAGGTGGTTTAAGTTGCAACACACATGAAAGAAAAAGCCGGCATTTGCTTATGTAAACAGGATTGAGTCAGAGATGCTGATCCCGTGTTGTAAATAAATGAATTTACAGTACTTACTGGTGAGTCGGCAACTGGTGTGCTACAGCACAGCACAGCCGTTGGCTGCCCGGGGTTGGTGGGGGTCGTGCATGCACGCGCGACCGGCAGGGGTTCGATTTTAAATACAAAATTACTCGGGCGTAAGTGGCATGTGGCGTAAACGTGCTAGCATCTACCTGGCTGGGTGCGTGGGGTATACGGGGTGGCAGATTGGCTGGACATTCCTCCCTGCGTGAAGTTTGCATGTTCTCCCCATGTCTGCTTGGGTTTCCTCTGGGTGCTCCGGTTTCCTCCCACAGTCCAAAGACATGCAGATTAGTGTGCATTGGTGATCTTAAATTGTACCTAGTGTGTGTGTGTGTATGCGCCCTGCGGTGGGCTGGCACCCTGCCCGGGGTTTGTTTCCTGCCTTGCGCCCTGTATTTGCTGGAATTGGCTCTAGCAGACCCCAGTGACCCTGTAGTTAGGATATAGTGGGTTGGATAATGGATGGATGGATGAGGTTTCATTTTGCTGACATGCTGGCCTCACTTGTGTTATTAGCGACTAAGCGAATTTCCTGTTTCCTTGGAGGTGAACTCAGGGTCTCATTTCCGGGCCGGACAGACATACACACTTCCACGCATAGATATATATATATATATGTGTGTGTGTACTAGTAGCAGTATCCAGTGTAATAATAATAATTTTAAGGCAGAATCATCTAACTTTTATAAATGGTGTTTCTTAAAGTGTACCCATCAAGTAATAAATTAAATTAATTCAATGTATTTCTGTTGCTCTCCTCAAAATTCACTAGAACCTTCCTGCAAAGGAATAAATTATTTTCACTTCGTAACAAATGGGATTTATGTGTACAGTTTTGCTGAGATTGGCCAAAGAGTGTGAAATTGAATAAAGACACAAATTCACAGACACACGCACACACACACACACACACACACACACAAACACACATTGAGCTTTGTATATTAAATAATAAATAAATACATTTTAAAAAGTACTAACAGAAATTGTATTCATAGATAGATAGATAGATAGATAGATAGATAGATAGATAGATAGATAGATAGATAGATAGATACTCACATATAAGTCAGGTCTTGAAACCCAAAAAATCGATCATAAAATCAGACCCCGACTTATATGCCCGTTCACAAATACGGCACTTTTTTTTTTTTTTTAACATTTCTTGCCTCCTTCAATCTCACATCAGTTTCTCAGACACATCAAATTTTGTTGCGGCAGCGCAGTTACCAATTTCTTTTGCTACTTCAACAACTTTTCATTTAAAACCAGCTTCATATTTTGTTCTGATCGAATGCTCCATCGTAGATAAGGGATGCTCTTACGATAAAGGTGTGCAGGATGTGAGATACAAAAAACACAAAACAGTGCAAACGTCGTTTTGGAATAGTTTGGGGTATTACCGTGTGGTCACATAGGCACAACACATAGAATAAAAAAGGAGTGTGCTCCATGGTTACTCTCTCAGGTGGGCATTAGCATATCATAATCTCTTGGACCAATAGCGTGAGTTTTCCGCATTCAACTTATATGACCGGCATTATAAAATACTGTAATTTATATGATAATAACAAGTCCCGACTTATCCATGGGAGAACTTAAACGTAAGTATATACAGTAGATCTTAACAACCAGACTATTCCAGCGTTTTCATTACAGGGACCATGTTACTCAATTTTTGAAAACTTTTCTCAGTTTCTAATACAGTATTGTTAGAATATATTGCTTTTTAAAGCTAAATGTCAAGTTTTCTTATTAAAATGTCAATTTAATAGCCATTTAAAATGAACACAGGCACACACAGATGTCTTTTTACATCTTGTAAATGACTTTACTTAAAATCAACACCATTATGTTTCCCTCATGTACAGTACATACAAATTATGTCCTGCTTCCTCACTTCTTTAATTCCAAGAGTTGTTTATGTCACTGGCATGGTGTACTGTAGCTAAACAATTTTCTTTTATATATTACCTTTCTCTACAATGGTTTACTGAGATTTTTTACTGATGTAATAAAGAAAGAACGCCTTTCTTGTTTGGATTCACAGTACTGAGCAAGCATTTCCAGTCCAGTTCCTTAGCAGATAGTCTCAGCACAATCAAACCAATCATTTGTCCATTCAATCAAGTAGTTTTGAGAGGTTGAACAATTAAAGCACATACTGTAAGTCAAACTGTAAAGTTTTATCCTTTTGATGAGTCAGCTTTTTCATATTGCAAGGTAAAAGTGTATTGTATTCTTGGAATGTAAAAGTCCATGATGTGTTATTAGTAAAGAACTAAATATGGGAACAAAGAGTTAAAATCCTCCATTTAACATTCCACCACATTACAACAGTGCCAATCACTTTTCATTCTTGTCCTTATTTCTAGAGGACTTCTTCTGATAGAAATAGGTGCCTCCAAGCCAATCCCAGTGAGAGAAGAAAGGTTGAAAGTTTGCTGTTGGTTTCTGATGGTGCATGTCATGCTTGACTGAGCCACCCCAGAGCTCAAATGGAATAATATTGTGCAGAGCCCAAGGAAAATCATAGCCACTGTGATCTTCCACTGATATCCAGACGTTGAAGACCATAAAAGCATAACCTGTAAGGGGGTGACATTGAAGAAGAACAGGGTCCAAGGTGGTCCAAAAGCCAACACTCATTAGCTCAAAGGCAGACATGTACTGGGTGACCCAACAGAATGTTGTGTGATATTCATGGTGGGTGGCATGAAAAGTTACATAGAGCCACCGGGACTTGTGGTGCACAAGGTGCCAGATGTAGTACTGGGAATCAAAGAGGATGGTGCATCCAATAATGCCTGTAGAGAATTCCAAAAGCGTTGGAGCATCTTCCACCAGTGGAAGCTTTGGCCTCCAATACCACTGAGCCACAGCTGCCGGAAAAACAAAGATGACATGGTTGTACAAGGTTAGTAGAATCGCCTTCAAAATGTCCAGTGCCTTCACAGGGTTTTCAGGGTGTATCTTGTAGCGATTAATAGCAGGTACCAGTGGAGCAAGAAGATCCAAAGTCATGTAGAACAAGCAAAGGCTGAGATATGTAAAGATAGAAAGAAATACTGGAAGCAAAGGAGATCTCATCACTTCATTGTAGTTAATCCTAAGGTAGTCCCACAGAGGGGCAAAGAAAGGTTTCTCCAAAGCAAATTCATTTGAACAATGCTTGGTGTCTGTTGGCAGATGCTTCATTACAATGCTGAGATCCATGGAGCAGAAAAAGCAAAAAGATGTGCTGCCTCACTTGTAAGCTGCCCAAACTGGTCGAGGCAGAAGGAGGTTATGTAAGGTGTCTATTTGCCAGTTTCACAATTTAGGAAACCAAATTACAAAATGTAACCTTGACATGTTTAATTAATGATGACAAGAGTCGGGTGGAGCTTCTGTCAGTTAAAACCTTTCCTTGATGGTTTTCCTGCTACTAGATGTCCTCACCTCAAAGTCTCCTGAGGTGACTCAGCTGCTTTGGTGTTTTTCTTGTTTCATTGTAATCTATTGATCACTTTCTTGTGGCAACAAGCACCTCAGTAGAATTAGAAGATCATTACTTTTCCATTGTCCCTGTCATACACACTATCAGGGAGGAAAGAACAAAGAGAACAGAGCCAATGTAGCTGTGCTGTAAGCCTGAGACTTGGACCTTTTCCAGTGATCTCCCTGCAGTATATTGTGCATTGAAGGAGGTTCTTCTAAACAGTTTAGATGCAAAGATATTCTTCATTGACCAAATACAGCAAACTGAAGAGGTGGTGGCTGAGGCAATGGTTATGGTTTTAAGTATGTGTTGCATTATTGTATTGCATTTCCAGGTGTCTCCTTGATATGTTGCTTGGAAAGATTTGTCTGGGGCTCCTGCCCTGTTCCATGTAGGTCCCACTCCTCTAGCACCACAATGCATTGCAAGATAACAAGGTAAACTGTACACTCACTGAGCAAATTCTTGATCTACACTGACACTTGGCAAGGCATCCTTTTGCTCTCAAGATGGCCCCAGTTCTTCATGGCATGGATACCACAAGTTGTTGGAAACATTCCTTTGCATCACACAATATTCATGCTGTAAATATCCTGTTCTACCACATCCCAAAGGTGTTCTAGTTGTATCAGATCCAGTGACTGAGAAGACAACTGAAGAGCACTTGAACTCATTGTCATTTTCATTTTCATGACTTTTGCTTTGTGACAGGGTGCATTATCATGCTAGAAGTAGTCATTAGAAAATTGATAAATTGTGGCAATGAAGATAGATAGATAGATAGACAGACAGACAGACAGACAGACAGACAGACAGACAGACAGACAGACAGACAGACAGACAGACAGACAGACAGATAGATAGATAGATAGATAGATAGATAGATAGATAGATAGATAGATAGATAGATAGATAGATAGATACTTTATTAATCCCAAGGGGAAATTCACATACTCCAGCAGCACCTTACTGATACAAAAAAAAAAACATATTAAATTAAAGATTGATAATAATGCGGGTAAAAACAGACAAAAACTTTATATAATGTTAACGTTTACCCCTCCGGGTGGAATTGAAAAGTCGCATAGTTTGGGGGAGGAACGATCTCCTCAGTCTGTCAGTGGAGCAGGACAGTGACAGCAGTCTGTCGCTGAAGCTGCTCTTCTGTCTGGAGATGACACTGTTTAGTGGATGCAGTGGATTTTCAATAATTGACAGGAGCCTGCTCAGCGCCCGTCGCTCTGCCACAGATGTCAAACTGTCCAGCTCCATGCCAACAATAGAGCCTGCCTTCCTCACCAGTTTGTCCAGGCGTGAGGCGTCCTTCTTCTTAATGCTGCCTCCCCAGCACACCACCGCATAGAAGAGGGCACTCGCCACAACCGTCTGATAGAACATCTGCAGCATCTTATTGCAGATGTTGAAGGACACCAGCCTTCTAAGGAAGTATAACCGGCTCTGTCCTTTCTTACACAGAGCATCAGTATTGGCAGTCCAGTCTAATTTATCATCCAGCTGCACTCCCAGGTATTTATAGGTCTGCACCATCTGCACACAGTCACCTCTGATGATCATGGGATCCATGAGGGGTCTGGGCTTCCTACAATCCACCACCAGCTCCTTGGTTTTGCTGGTGTTCAGGTGTAGGTGGTTTGAGTCGCACCATTTAACAAAGTCATTGATTAGGTCCCTATACTCCTCCTCCTGCCCACTCCTGATGCAGCCCACGATAGCAGTGTCATCAGCGAACTTTTGCACGTGGCAGGACTCCGAGTTGTGTTGGAAGTCCAATGTATACAGGCTGAACAGGACCGGAGAAAGTACAGTCCCTTGTGGCGCTCATGTGTTGCTGACCTCAATGTCAGACGTGCAGTTCCCAAGACGCACATACTGAGGTCTGTCTTTAAGATAGTCCACGATCCATGCCACCAGGTATGAATCTACTCCCATCTCTGTCAGCTTGTCCCTAGGAGCAGAGGTTGGATTGTGTTGAAGGCGCTAGAGAAGTCTAGAAACATAATTCTTACAGCACCACTGCCTCTGTCCAAGTGAGAGAGGGATTGATGTAGCATATAGATGATGGCATCCTCCGCTCCCACCTTCTCCTGATATGCAAACTGCACAGGGTCGAGGGCGTGTTGAACCTGTGGCCTCAGGTGGTGAAGCAGCAGCCTCTCCATGGTCTTCATCACATGTGATGTCAGAGCAACAGGCTGGAAGTCATTCAGCTCACTAGGACGTGATACCTTTGGGACTGGGGTGATGCAAGATGTTTTTCAAAGCCTCGGGACTCTCCCCTGTTCCAGGCTCAGGTTGAAGATGCGCTGTAGAGGACCCCCAGCTCCGATGCATAGACCTTCAGCAGTCGTGGCGATACTACATCTGGACCCGCTGCTTTGCTGGCACGAAGTCTCATCAGCTCTCTGCTCACTTGCGCTGTTGTAATTATGTGTAGGGATGTCTCTCCTATGCTGGTATCAGCAGAAGGATGTGTGGAGGGTGCAGTACTCCGAGGTGAGAGTGAGAGTGGGTTAGGGTGGTCAAACCTGTTAAAGAAGTTGTTCATTTGGTTTGCTCTCTTCACATCTCTCTCGATGATGGTACCCCGCTTCGAGCTGCAGCCAGTGATGACCTTCATCCCATCCCACACTTCCTTCATGCTGTTATTCTGCAACTTCTGCTCCAGCTTTTTCCTGTACTGCTTCTTCGACGCCCTGAGCTGGACTCGGAGTTCCTTCTGCACGCGCTTGAGCTCATGCTGATCACCGTCTTTAAAAGTCCTTTTCTTCTGGTTCAAAAGGCCCTTGATGTCACTTGTAATCCATGGCTTGTTGTTAGCATAGCAACGTACAGTTCTTACTGGAACTACAATGTCCATACAGAAGTTGATGTAGTCAGTAGTGCAGTCAACAACTTCCTCAATGTTCTCACTATGTGATCCCTGCAGGATACCCCAGTCTGTTGTTCCAAAACATTCTCTCAGAGCAATCTCAGCCTCCGGGGTCCACTTCCTGAATGATCGTGTGGTTGCAGGTAGGACCCTCACTTTTGGTTTGTAGTGAGGCTGAAGCAGAACCAGGTTATGATCTGCTTTCCCAAGCGCAGGCAGCGGGGTGGCGCTGTATGCGTCTTTAACGTTTGCATACAGTAAATCAATAGTTTTATTTCCCCGGGTGTTACAGTCCACATACTGGGAGAATGCAGGTAATGTTTTGTCCAGCGTCACATGGTTAAAGTCTCCAGCGATTAGCACAAGCGCCTCAGGGTGCTGCGTTTGTAACTTAGCAACAGCAGAATGGATGATGTCACTCGCTGTCTCCACGTCCGCTCAAGGAGGTATGTACACGATGACAACAATGATGTGTCCAAACTCCCTGGGCAAGTAATAGGGACGCAGACTTACGGCCAACAGTTCAATGTCCCTGCAGCAAGTGGAGACTTTGACGTTAACATGTCCAGAGTTACACCACCATGTATGAAGGGGAGCACTTATTCAGCAAGGATATTCAAAAAATGTGCCATTCAAGCAATGATTGGTTGGTATTAACAGGCCCAAAGTGTACCAAGAACCCCACAACATTACATCACCACCACCAACCTGGACTGTGATACAAGGCAGCTTGGGTGCATAGATTCATGCTCTTGGCACTGAATTCTGAACCTTCTCTTTGTCGGCCTCAGCAGAAATTGTAGATTCATCAGACTATGCTACATTTTTCCAACCTTCAACTGTCCAGTTTTGGTCAGACTGTGTCCTCTGCAGCCTCAGCTTTCAGTTTTGTGCTGAAGTGGAAGTGGAAATGGCATGGATTTCCGCTGCTGTGGCCCATCTGTCTCAAGGCTGGGCATGTGCTGAGCATTCTGAGATGCTTTTGTGCTCACTACAGTTGTACAGAGTGGTAATCTGAGTTACCATACCCTTTCTGTCTGCCTCAACCAGTCTGACCATTCTCCTCTAATCTCTCTCATCAACCAAATGTTTCTGTCCACAGAACTTTCACTCATTGGGTGTTTTCTGTTTTTCATACCACTAGGAGTGTAGAGAAAAGCCAAGCAAAATGACACCTTTTATTGGCTAACTAGAAAGATTAAAATATGCAAGCTTTCGAGGCAACTCAGGCCCCTTCTTCAGGCAAGATGTAATCAAGATGTAATCATTACATCTTGCCTGAAGAAGGGGCCTGAGTTGCCTCAAAAGCTTGCATATTGTAATCTTTCTAGTTAGCCAATAAAAGGTGTCATTTTGCTTGGCTTTTCTCTACATTCATAATGGCTAACACGGTACAACACCCTAGTAATACCACTAGGAGTAAACTCTAGAGGCCACTCTACATGAAAATCCCAGGAGATCAGCAGTTACAAAAATACTCAAACTAGCTATTATGGCACCAAAAATTATGCCACAGTTGAAATCAATGAGATTGGATTTTTTTCCCCATTCTGATGTTGATGTGAACATCAACTGAAGCTTCTGATCTGTATCTACATGATTTTATGCAATGTCCTGCTGCCAAATGATTGGCTGATTAGATAATTACATGGATAAGCAGGTGTACAGGTATTCCTAATAAACTGCACATGTGTCTCATTGTAGTGTGTTACAGAGAGTGTTTGCCTCCTTGAAGGTTTGTGTCCCTCAATTCTCTGTCCATCTTCTAAATTACAAATGCAGCCTTAACTGCTTCTTAGCACATCACCATCAGGAAAGGTTTTCTTTTCTGTTGTTCTGTTTTATTATTACTGCAAATTGATCCTTCACTAGTTCACTGTGGCATTGGTGGTTTCTCTGCTCTTTACGTGACTCTTTGAGGTGGCTTGCTATCCTGAAAAGGACTGTGCATCTTCTGCCACACTAGTTGGAAAAATATGCAATGTTGCAGGCTTGCCATGTATATAGGTGCCCCTGCCACTGGTAGTGTAATGCCAGCTTATACTTGGCTGACTCACACCTGGCTGAGCTAACTTGTTGGCACAGTTTTACAATATTTTCTTTCTCTCTCTTTTGAGCTTCTCTAATGTTTCAATAGGCTACATACACATGGTAATGCTGATGTACTTCATTTGAAATCTCAGCCAGCTCAGCCACTTCCGTTGTCCATACTGCAGTGACAAGAATGTCAGAGAAAAAGAAGTTTAAGTTTCAGAGTACAGACAGCTCTACATCTGAACGTTGTTGTGTACCTTTATGTCAAGCTTCCAGTAAGTACAACAAGATACAAGATACTTAGTTTTCATACATTTACCTCTGACATGGAAACCTGTCGCTATCTGGAGAGAGAGCTTTACAGTTAGCCCCCATACCCAAGTTTGTAGCTCGCATTTCAAAGAAGAGGATTTTCGTGAGAAAGGGTCTTATCCTTGCAGGGAGGAACTGCATGGTGTGAAAACTTGTGAGGATGGTGATCCCTCTTGAAGAGGAAGAGGACAAGCGACGATTTTGTTTTGTTTGAAATACACATAGTGGTTTATAGCAGAAGATAAAACACTAGCTGCGGACCACGGACATAGGTACAATCAGACATTACTAGATAAAATGTAAGCCCATGAATACCTGTACTGCCACCGGATATATAATATTAATTTCTGTGTGCTTGTAGCTCAGCTCCACAGGGTTAATTTGCATATGTAATTACCCATGTGCTGTAGCCCCGATACAAAACAAGCCTTAAAGGAGCCCTCCTGCTCCCCTCCCCTTCATCAAAAACACAGGGCATTCTATGAAATAATAAAAAATAAAAGAGATATTACTATTTATAAGGTATTGCTAGTTTGTGACCATTTGTTGTATTTTGTTTGTGATATTTATTTCTTCTGCGTCTTTTGTTTTATAAGGCACCACTGCTGCAGCTCATATCACATATTTGGCCACAATAATCGATCAAACATAGTTGGCAGACTTTTAACTAGCCCTTAGGGACACTTAAAAGACTATTGCACCATTATAATTCACACAAGACTAGTCGAGTTCTTCATTCCCCATTGACTTTAATGCATTTCGCAGAGTTTGGCAAATATCGCAAACATTTCCATGATTTTGTGGAACTCATGGCGAAGGGAACTCAGCAGCGTTCGCGCATTACTATTGGAGACAAATAAAGTATCTATCTATCTATCTATCTATCTATCTATCTATCTATCTATCTATCTATCTATCTATCTATCTATCTATCTACAGTGGTGAGAAAAACTATTTGCCCCCTTACTGATTTCTTATTCTTTTGCATGTTTGTCACACAAAATGTTTCTGATCATCAAACACATTTAACCATTAGTCAAATATAACACAAGTAAACACAAAATGCAGTTTTTAAATGATGGTTTTTATTATTTAGGGAGAAAAAAAAATCCAAACCTACATGACCCTGTGTGAAAAAGTAATTGCCCCCTTGTTAAAAAATAACCTAACTGTGGTGTATCACACCTGAGTTCAATTTCCGTAGCCACCCCCAGGCCTGATTACTGCCACACCTGTTTCAATCAAGAAATCACTTAAATAGGAGCTGCCTGACACAGAGAAGTAGACCAAAAGCACCTCAAAAGCTAGACATCATGCCAAGATCCAAAGAAATTCGGGAACAAATGAGAACAGAAGTAATTGAGATCTATCAGTCTGGTAAAGGTTATAAAGCCATTTCTAAAGCTTTGGGACTCCAGCGAACCACAGTGAGAGCCATTATCCACAAATGGCAAAAACATGGAACAGTGGTGAACCTTCCCAGGAGTGGCCGGCCGACCAAAATTACCCCAAGAGCGCAGAGACGACTCATCCGAGAGGTCACAAAAGACCCCAGGACAACGTCTAAAGAACTGCAGGCCTCACTTGCCTCAATTAAGGTCAGTGTTCACGACTCCACCATAAGAAAGAGACTGGGCAAAAACGGCCTGCATGGCAGATGTCCAAGATGCAAACCACTGTTAAGCAAAAAGAACATTAGGGCTCGTCTCAATTTTGCTAAGAAACATCTCAATGATTGCCAAGACTTTTGGGAAAATACCTTGTGGACTGATGAGACAAAAGTTGAACTTTTTGGAAGGCAAATGTCCCGTTACATCTGGCATAAAAGGAACACAGCATTTCAGAAAAAGAACATCATACCAACAGTAAAATATGGTGGTGGTAGTGTGATGGTCTGGGGTTGTTTTGCTGCTTCAGGACCTGGAAGGCTTGCTGTGATAGATGGAACCATGAATTCTACTGTCTACCAAAAAATCCTGAAGGAGAATGTCCGGCCATCTGTTCGTCAACTCAAGCTGAAGCGATCTTGGGTGCTGCAACAGGACAATGACCCAAAACACACCAGCAAATCCACCTCTGAATGGCTGAAGAAAAACAAAATGAAGACTTTGGAGTGGCCTAGTCAAAGTCCTGACCTGAATCCAATTGAGATGCTATGGCATGACCTTAAAAAGGCGGTTCATGCTAGAAAACCCTCAAATAAAGCTGAATTACAACAATTTTGCAAAGATGAGTGGGCCAAAATTCCTCCAGAGCGCTGTAAAAGACTCATTGCAAGTTATCGCAAACGCTTGATTGCAGTTATTGCTGCTAAGGGTGGCCCAACCAGTTATTAGGTTCAGGGGGCAATTACTTTTTCACACAGGGCCATGTAGGTTTGGATTTTTTTTTTCTCCCTAAATAATAAAAACCACCATTTACAAACTGCATTTTGTGTTTACTTGTGTTATATTTGACTAATGGTTAAATGTGTTTGATGATCAGAAACATTTTGTGTGACAAACATGCAAAAGAATAAGAAATCAGGAAGGGGGCAAATAGTTTTTCACACCACTGTATCTATCTATCTATCTATCTATCTATCTATCTATCTATCTATCTATCTATCTATCTATCTATCTATCTATCTATCTATCTATAGATGCACCGTAGGGCTATTTGCACCCTTCTCTCTTTCTCCACATAAAAATGACTAAATTTGTTTTTTAGAGCAGGAGTTGCAGTTATTTGCGTTTAAGTTAATCTGCTCTTCGACTTAATGACCATTTTTTTCCAGATTTTTTTTTTTTTTTTTTTTTTGCCATTTTGTAGTGCTGAAGGTACAAAAGTTCCCTATCTGTTGTCTTGGTCATAAAACATGAAACAAATTTAAAAATTGCAGATATCTAGGGGAACACATGCGATTATTAACTGGCACATAATTATCTATGTCAACAACCTTTAAAATTGCTGATTGTGTTGCTCCAAAAAATGCCCTGCAAGGTCTTAGCCTTCTGATTGACCTGTCACCCATAGTGCACTTGCTTAGAGGTGTTTAAATAACATATTAAAATCTCGTGATCCATCTCACCGATTGCTTTGATTTTTTCACAGTTTGCGCAGAATATCGGTATGTTTCAGTCTTCAAACGGCATTGAATTTCATTTTATATTTTTTAAATTATTAATATTTTTGTTTTCTAATGAGGTTTTCTATGTACACAACGTGAGTGTTTGAAAACTGCTTTGTAATGATTTTTATTCATTTATTAACAAACAAGTGTGCTTAAGTCCATTTTGATTTGATGTTTTTGATTCCCAAAAAACATTTTTATCTGCGGGTTTTCTGTGTTTTATAAGAAATAAATACAGGGATCTTTGCAACTTGAAAACACCTTGTTAACTGGTACTTTCGGTAAGGTTCTGCAGAGGATAGTGCTTTGGAAGACGACTTCAGGGCTGCTATTTGCCGTTGGAGCGGCCCCTAGATGGAAGTCAGTCAGGAAACGTTATTTAAGTTTTCTTCATCGTAAAACCTTATCAATTTTCCATTTAGTCAAACATATAGTTATCAATTTAAGTATATCTGTGTTTAATTTTCCAAACATACATATCTATATTATGTTAAGTGCTTTGTAACACAATATGTAATCGCTAAGGAAAGGTGCTACATACAGCTTTTATAAACTGAATGTGGATTTCCAGTGCAGGAATTATTGGGCAAAAACATGTATTGTATATTATAATTTCAAGTGTTAGTAATGTAAAGATCTTTTTTAAATTATTTTTTATTCCAAAAGTGTGTTTAATCTTTCTGTTACTTTTAAGAATACTATGATGTATTTATTTATTTATTGGTAACTTACTGATACTCTCAGACAACTAACATAACACATAATTTGCTCTCAAATCCATTTAATCCAATTCAGGGTCAGACATCCAAATCCTGGACAAGTGCCATGCGCATGGGAAAGGCACTATATAAATAAAATGTATCATTATTATTATTATTATTATTATTATTATTATTAAGGTGGCAGTCTAACGTGTGACCCACTCATTCACATACTGGGGCCAATTATGAGTCATAAATCAACTTAACCTGCCTGTATTTTTGTAACAGGAAGACAAATTCTCCATACAGGGAGAATATGCAGAGTTCACATGTACAACAGCTAGGTGTGGTAATAAAATTTAGGTTGCTGGATCTGTAAAGCAGTGAGTCCACCCAGCAAGCACTATACTACCCAACTTATCAGCAAAAGAAATCCATCTATTCATCCATGTATTCATTTTAAAAGGCCTCTTAGTACAGTTCAGGAGCAAAGGTACAGGAGCCTACCCTTGCAGCATGGCAAGCAGGGCAGCAACCAAACCCAAATGGGATGCCTGTCAATACCAGGATGTATTCTCACACACGTGCACACACACATATACACACATTGGACAAGATCATAGTTTCTGATTAATGTAATCTACACAGCTGTGTCACATGATGACATGTCATTTTGTAACCCGCTTAATCCAGACCAGGGTCTCATATAGAGCTGGAGCCTATCCCAGCTAGCATAGGACATAAGGCAGGAACAAGCCCTGGGCAGCACGCCAGTCCATCGCAGGGTGAACACACACACGCACACCCAAACACACACAAGGCCCAGTTTAGCATCACCAGTTCACCTAACTTGCATGTCTTTGCACAGTGGGAGGAAACTGGAGCACCTGGAGGACAGCCACACAGACAAGGGGAGAACATGCAAATGGCAAACCTGGTCACCTTACTGCGAGGCAGCAGCGCTACAACTGTGCCAACATGCCACCCTGTGTCACATGATGTGACAGCAAAATTCCATAATGTTGTGACAAATATACAAAGACATGGAGACAATGACAACTTTTTTTCTTTTGCACACCTAATACTGCAGTACTAGGGTGTTGTACTGTGTTAGCCATTATGAATGTAGTGAGAAGTCTTGAGGCTTGACTTCTCACTACACACCTAATACTGCAAGTTAAGCCATTTACCTTTATTACTCTACAGTTTATTCTCCACATTAACATTTTAAGAATTAAAATCAACTGATTATAATCACCATACTCTCTGTACTAAACGCATTTGTTTCATGTTTATAAAGGTTTTGGCTTTGAGAAATTCTCTCCATGATGACTGCCATATTAGAAGGTCTCAATATCAGGCCTTTGTGTTTGCTATTATTTTATTAAATGTAAATGGTCTTGCTAAGATGTAATTGTCATTCTATACAAAAAACAATACTATTTAAGTAACGCTATATGTTATTTATATAGTAAAATTATTTAATTGCTAAAAATAAAATATAACATTAATGTAAATCCTTATTTTCATATCATTTCTGTTTATAGAGTGAGTTTACTGTGCAGCCTTGACTTGATTGTGTCGCACATGTGGATCTGTTTGTTGTATTTATGATGTCATATTGTATTTAAATTCTCTAACATGAACAGTAGTGAAATAAGAATGCATAGTAATGTAAATTCTAACCCAAGGTTAAAGTGCAAAACTCAAATAAGTAACACATTAAAATGCTTACCTAAATGCTATCAATAATGAGAGTAAAATAAATAAATTGTAATAATATGTAGCTAAGCATAATTATGATATTACAGCAATAATAGAAACCTGATGGGGATGAGCAGGACATGGAGGGGCAGACGTTTAACAGGAAGGGCAGACAGAACTGAAAAGGGGAGCCAGGGGGTGCTGCTCATTTTGTCAAACAGAATTTAAACTGAAGGCCTCTTCATTTGGACAATGAACCCACCTTAGTGAGGTCGTCCGGATATTAATATTAATATTAATATTAACGAACTAATGTAATCAGCAACTGTTTAATAAGCCATCAGTGAGGGAGAGACTGTCTGCAGTTTGTAATAATCAGGATAGAATTGAGGGTGTGTATGTGATTGGACCACTGGGCTCAGGTGACCAGCATATCGTACAATTCTCAGTGTTTGGAAGAGCGAGGAGAAACAGATGCGGCAGAGCATAAAAGGAATAAACTGGAATAAGCTTTTAGGTGTGAAGACAGAAGCAAAGAGCAGTGGAGCCACTTTAAAAACATTTACACAGGACACAGGACAAGTTCATCCCAAAATCTGGAATTAGAAAATAGCAAATATTTTCCTGTTTTAAAAAAACAATCTTTGTGGAAGATGGTCTGGGAGTGTCATCACTTCATGTGTAAATCGTATCAAAAGACGTGTCTCTATTTAAATTCAAGAAAAATTCAGCATTTTATCTAATGCATTGTGAATAATTATTAGTGTATATGCTTTATTGAATACTTAAATTATTTTTGTCCTGCTTATACCCTCCCACTCAGCATCAAAAGCACCAGAACTTGTCCATTCAGCAGTCACAGACAGGGCAACCAGACTACACCTTCAGTCAGATGTGCTGTTCCAGTTTGATGGGACACTTAAAATGACCGTCATGTCACAGCAGTGTGGTACAAAAAGCCATACAGACATATGGGAGACATGAAAACGTGACAGAGACACGTTAAATAACTGCAAACTTTCAGGAATAAATGGTCAAAGTGGACCACTAACCGCCCATCAGAATGCTGGACCACAACAGTAGTGTTTGGTCAGTGGTCTGTGATATTCTTCTAGCGTTTCTGTCTTCTGATTATTGATTTTTCTAAAAAAAAATCACATTGACTGGGAAGACTGTGGCCTGCTGAGTTTCTTTTAAGTACAGTAACATGTAAAAGTGCTCAGTTGGTCATGAGACCCTCATCATGTCTGCTTCCACTCTCACAGGGAGCTTGCTTCTTGCAGTCCAATGTCAGCAGGACAACCCTGTGCAGTTCTGTCATTTAATCTACTGTCACTATGACTTATAATACAACAAAAATTATAAAAATTTATGATCTACTTCTGAATAAACATGCAGCAACAATACAGGACTGAGTACAACTACACAACAGACCTAAAGGACTAATGTGAGCAATGAAAAAACAAAAATATTCAAACTTTCAATGAACAAACATCATATAGAGTACTGTACAGGCATAGACAATACATCAAATAGAAATACTAAGAATAGGATGAAAAAAGAAATCAAAATACATTTTGCCAGTTATCAGAGCGCTTTAATCTAATGATATACTGGGTGAATTCATCCTTAAGGTTTATTAATGGCACCAGTCCATTGATTATATGAGACATATTTGTCCAGTATGAAGGCACTGGGAGCTGCAGCCTACTGTGGGAACAATGGGCTTAAAATAAATGTATAAGAATGTTAGGAAGGGGGCTGACAACAAACCTGTACAGCTAAACATTTGATTAAATGTCACCATTTCAGGATACAAAAAGGCCCTTTTTTCTGGCATGTTACAAAAGTGCCTAACGCATGTTACAAAGGTTCCCTAAAAGTTACAAATTTTCCCTATGCCGAGTTACAAAAGTTCCCTACTAAAGTTACAAATGTGCCCTTTTTAGGTTACAAAAAGGCCCTAACATCTGGTATTTAGACCGTCATGTAATGTCCCATTATATCTGAGTTTGGATTTCTAATAGCGTTACAGGCATTTCTTTTTTTGCTTTTTATTTACTAGCTTCTGAAACTGAAACTTCTGTTTTGTTACAAAGAACTTTTATTTTCAGATATTAATTAAGATGTATGAAAGAATGATTAAAGATTTGACTTTTGACCTTTGAACATTATGTTGACCATGTATGTATCTCCCAGTCTTTTTCATAAAAGTTTTTTCTGTCCTGTTGAGAACAGATTAAGAAGCTTGTTATACAGTTTAAGATTAATTTCACCTGACTTGTACTCCACACACTATACTATGCTTCCATCATCCTGTTAGTTTGATCACTGTGTGCACTGTCTGGTTAACTTGGGTGTCCACTACTTTCAGCTAATGAATTATTCAGAAGTTTGTCAAGGAACACTACTAGGTTGTGTTGATACTGACAACAATACGCCTCATTTTGACTGCTTTGTTATCGCTAGCCAAGTCAGAAGTTTTCTTCTTATTATGAAAATCTTTCTCCATTTTTAAAAGAGGTTGTTGTTTTTTGGTTTAAAATCTGTAAAAAGATCAAATTTCCCTCTTGGAAAAATAAAGTTCTATCTATCTATCTATCTATCTATCTATCTATCTATCTATCTATCTATCTATCTATCTGTCTGTCTGTCTGTCTGTCTGTCTGTCTGTCTGTCTGTCTGTCTATCTAAATAGTCTGGCACCTTTTCTCTTAGTCAGTAATGTCAAATATGTTCTGAGATTTTTCAGGTAAACAAAGAATTCAAGGTAATTATGGTCAATATTCATGATGCTGGACAGTGTCAATGTGCTGAATGTTAATTAGTATCGAGCCAGTAAAAAATCATTTCACTCAAATGTATGTGAAAGTAACGACCAATAGAAATCACACTTTGCATCCTTTTCCCTGCTTTACCACAAATCAGCACTAGGTGGCAGGCAGAGACTATATTATAACAGATGGCTGTAGAGAAGGATGCGGTGCAAATTTTGAGTCATTAAAGATACAATTTGTTATGTTGCACTGAGTTAGCATTTTGAGATATTAAAACACAGTACATTTCTGAAATTTATTAATTTAGCTGACACATTTAACCAGCAGGTTTAAAGAGTTTCTCAGGATGAAAACAATGCATTATTGATGAGGACTGAGCCAGCAAACTCACTCCTGTGTCCAAGCCAATGGACCACGGTGTTGCCCTATAGCCTCAATACTTTTCCACCAGATAGGTAAAATGATTCATTAGATGAATGTACTGTAAAAGTAGATTCAGACAATGCTGTAAACGCTAACAAGAATATTATATCAGAAATTTTTATATCTCACTTTTCCATGTTAATTAGCACCCCAAGACACTATACATATACAATTTAATTCTTTATATACTTAAATTACTGACTACACAAACTGCTTAAGACCCAATGGCGTTTTCACCAGGGTCTGAGGAGGGTGAGATGCAACATATTAAGGCTACTGTGCTGAAGTGATTTGTGTTTTCTGTAAAAAAAAATATTCTGTATTATATTCAGTTTGGGTTTATTATGGCACTCAAGATTAACAACGTGTTGCATGTTGGTTGGACATGCAAGTAAGAATTTCACTCTACTGTGTACATGTGGCAGTACCACTACCATAGTGCAGAATGCATTTAAAATCTAAATATGCAGGATGAAGGCCCACATATCCAGAACAGAAGTATCAGTTTAAGAAAGCATCTTGAAATGCTGCTGCAGCTCCACTTTCATGACTTCAGGGTGTGAACCAACTGAGGAAGTTTTTGGTCCTTCAGTCAAGCAGCTTGAACACATACAGGTGTACTGCTGCTTTAAGGGAGAGTGATTTAGAATTTGAAATTGTTAAAAATAATGTCTGCCTTATTCACACTGGAAGTTTAAAATGTATATTTGGTGTTGGATTTTGAACAAGTTAACCGCACTTGTAATTGTTGTTAGCAGCCAAACATCAAAAGTGCTGATCCATGTTGTTTATTTACTGTTGTCTATTTGTTTCAGTTCGTCCTCCATCTTTCATTTGTAACATAATGTAACATTTTAAAACTTGCGTTATCCATTTCTGGGTCACATTTTCCAGACCTGTTCAGAACGATATCTGGAAGGTTGCCAGAAAGAAGAAGGGATCCTACTCTTTTGGGCTCTTGAGCAGGGCCCTTAACTTGAAAATTGCCCCAGCGGCACATAACAATGGCTGACCCTGTGCTCTGACCACCTTATGTCATGTGAAAAGACAATTTCCCCTCAGGGATTAATACAATGTACCAAAATACCCCCAAAAAATGGTTGACCATCGCAGACACAGAAGTTGGAGTGAAACAAAACTACCATGACAATTTAAAAACTCAATTCAAATCTAGGATGATGGATCTGTGAGAGAGCAACCCTGTCAACTGGAATCTTTGAATTGTTACTTCACCAAAATAGAAGGGCATTAATATCTGAGACTGCAGTGAGCTGGCGCCCTGCACGGGGTTTGTTTCCTGCCTTGCGCCCTGTGTTGGCTGGGATTGGCTCTAGCAGACCCCTGTGACCTTGTAGTTAGGATATAGCGGATTGGATAATGGATGGATGGATGGATAATATCTGAGATCTGCTAAAAGATTCAAAGAGGTGTTAACAATATTTTTATATATATCATAACAAAACATACATTTTCATAACAACACAATAATAGTGTCACGGCCTAACCTTAAACTTTTTCCAAATTTTTTAAATTGACATAAAACTAAAAACAAATTGTACTTATAGAATACTTGAACTCCAAACCACCCAAATAGACAATTACATTTGTAAAATTAATCAATTGGTATTCACAAAAAAAGTAACAAAAACTGCAGACCAAGACCATAAAAGCCATGTCCTTTGCAATGGCTGCATCAGTCCTTGGTCTTCCATGGATGTTGGCTGCAGATGATACCTTTCCATGGAGTGGTCAAATATATCTGGCTCCTTTTTCATTCTTACTCTGGTTACTCTGTGGTAGACCACCTTTTTAGGTCATGTCATTCCTTATTGCTTGATGGTAACCCATAGGTGTCTGGGAACTTAAGCAGCTTGCATCACCAGTAGTCCTCATTAACTGAAAATGAAATGAACTAGCCAAGCAAGCAGTACATCTGCCATAAAACTTATGGGAAAATGTTATATGCATAAATAACACCTACAATGCTCTTCTCAACATGTACAATTTTTCCAGAAAAGAGCTGCCATTCCCAGTTGTGTGATTCTTTTCAAGAAGGGAGAGGAGAATAATCCTAATCGGCAAAGGACACATGAAACACTTGAAAATAAAAGTGTCTTAAAAAGGATAAGAGAGACCACATGTCATGATAAATGACAAGGCAACGTATGCCACTGGAGTGAGGCCTGTCACTCAGAATGCAGACAATACTTAGTTATGATGGGCTCAGTAGCTTTTCTGGAATGAACATTTTGGTGGGGCCACATTGACCTGAGACAGAAACACTCTCATAAGAGGAGTCATAATTTGCCTTGCTGTGGTCTCCTAAGGGCTAAGGGCTAAGGGAAGTAAAGGTTAGAAAGTAAAGACGGGTCTCAGACAAGGATGCAGCCTGCCAGATAGGTCTCTAGGATTTAATATGCGGGTTCCAGCATGGACATTGAGACAGGTAAGAGTTTACAGGTAAGAGTTGCATAATAATTTCCACCGAGAAAAAAAACAAACATGTTAGTCGGTACCACTCATGTTGATAACACAATAAAACATCCTATTAACCTAATCTGCATGTCTTTGAGGATTGGAATAAAACATTCAGAGACATGTTCAGAACATGGACATTAAACATGGACAACTACCAGGCACTGCATTTGTAAGTCAGTGATACTCATTGTTGTGCTGCCCCTTTACTAACTGTGGTTAAAAAACACGAAAAATGATCATGTAGTAAAGTAGTAGAATCAAGACATATGTGGTGTTAGAATTAGAACATCAACAAAATAAATTAGCAAACATTTAAAAAATCATTTTTAAATTAAATTTTCATTTCCCATAACTGAAATGACTGTCTTAGACCAGCAGGGGTCTTCAGTGTATTGCATAGTTTAAAACATAAAAGATTTCAATGAAAGCTGATTTCTTAATCATATCACTCTTACATATAAATATTTTAGCTAAATAGCGAGATAATCCGTCCACGCATCCATTTAAAGACTCCTTTGTCCAGTGCTGGGTTTTGGGATGAAACATGAGTCTGTTGTGCATATCAGTGGTATGAAACCCAACATGAGCAACATGAGAACATGCAAACTACACCCAGATAGACAGTGACCAGGCCAAAAACTGAAGGTGGGTCCCTGGGGTTGTGAGGCTGCAACACTGGAGCAACGTGGCACCAAAACGATGGACTTATCTTTAATTGCTGCTTTGTAGCATGTGGCAAACAAGAGTTTCGATGAGGCTTGAGATAAAATTGTGCAGAGATTCCTGCCAATCTTCTTTTTTATGATTTTAAGTGCTATGGAAAATGAACATCCACATCACACAGAGTATGTATTTTCTAGAGCAGGTTAATGAATAAAAAGATGCTGCTGCCCGTAGAGCTCATTATTGGGTTTTGTGCCAGAAGTATCGTAGGAGCTCTGAGACATGGCCTTCAGCTTTTCACATTTTAGATAGATAGATAGATAGATAGATAGATAGATAGATAGATAGATAGATAGATAGATAGATAGATAGATAGATAGATAGATAGATAGATAGATAGATAGATAGATAGATAGATAGATACTTTATTAATCCCAAGGGGAAATTCACATACTCCAGCAGCAGCATATTGATAAAAAAAATTTTAAGCCTCTGTTTTACAGTCCTGAGCATTTTCTCATGTTTTTACATTTTCAAGTGTGAATTTTGGACTGTCATCCTAAAGAAACAAATCAAAAACTGATTCATTTTCAGCATCACCATCTTGTTCAAAGTGTTAGGTCACAACTTGCCACACCACAGCTTAGATCCATTGCTTAACCATTTAATCGTCTTCTGTTAGTGCCTAAAACGCACTAGACCACTGCTCAGTTGTTTCAAAATCTCAACTGAATGCATTGCTGCTGTAAAGGATTGTTCACACAGAGGATTTGTATAACCCATGCTGAAGAATCTGAACCCTAGGAAAAGAAGTCTAAAACCTCCTGCAGAATACTGAGATATGGGTAGATATTACATATTAGGTTTACTGCAATTAAATGTAAGTGCCAAGCATAGGAAATAAAACTGAATATAATTACACAGAGATGGTCTCGATCAATTTATTTAGAAAAACTTAGGAGTCCAAGTAGATAGATAGATAGATAGATAGATAGATAGATAGATAGATAGATAGATAGATAGATAGATAGATAGATAGATAGATAGATAGATAGATAGATAGATAGATAGATAGATAGATAGATAGATAGATAGATAGATAGATAAAGTCATACATGTGTGAATAGGAGGAAGCTTAAAGGTTCTGGTAATGGCAATATCCCACCGCTCCAGGGGTACTAATGACTTTTCTCTTCCACCCTCTGCAGACATGAAGATTGACGGCTATACAACCACTGATGTCACTTCCGGAGACCATCTACTTGGACCCGCCTCTTTCTGCCAGAAGTAATTAAAAATGGAAGATCCACCATCTTATGGCAGTTCACAACTGGATTCATGTCTGTGATGATGTTATAATGTTTATAGTTAAATGTATCTTTTTGTTTTTGCAAACAATTAAACAGCATTCGTCATTTGGTGTTTTTGTTTTATTTCTTACAATAGATAGATAGATAAAGTTGAATGGCAATATAATATAGATAGACAGAAGGCACTAAATGATGACAGACAGACAGACAGACAGACAGACAGACAGACAGATAGATAGATAGATAGATAGATAGATAGATAGATAGATAGATAGATAGATAGATAGATAGATAGATAGATAGATAGATAGATAGATAGATAGATAGATAGATAGATAGATAGATAGATAGATAGATAGAACTTTATTTTCACAAGAGGGAAATTTTAGCTTTTTACAGATTTTAAACCAAAAAACAACAACCTATTTTAAAAATGGAGAAAGATTTTCATAATAAGAAGAAAACTTCTGACTTGGCTAGCGATAACAGAGCAGTCACAATGAGGCGTATTGTTGTCAGTATCAACAAAACCTAGTAATGTCCCTTGACAAACTTCGCCTGAATAATTCATTAGCTGAAAGCAGTGGACTCCCAAGTTAACCAGACAGTGCACACAGTGATCAAACTAACTGGATGATGGAAGCATAGTATAGTGTGTGGAGTACAAGTCAGGTGAAATTAATCTTAAACTGTATAACAAGTTTCTTAATTTGTTCTCAATAGGACAGAATAAAATTTATGAAAAGGACTGGGAGATAGATACATGGTCAACATAATGTTCAAAGGTCAAAAGTCAAATCACTATTAGAAATCCAAACTCATATATAACGGGACCTTACATGATGGTCTAAATACCATTGCGCCTATGATGTTGGTGACCGCGCACAGCCGGTAAATCATGAGAATGTTAACACAACAACGGAGCACCAATAACCAAACCAAATGTGTAGCGATACAATATGAAAAAATAAAAAACCTTTAAGTGTTTTCTGCAAAAAATATATTGATATTAAATTTGAACTCCTTAGGGTACAAAACACCAGGGGCCTCAAGGATAAACAGTGCTATGCACAAAAATGTTGTGTACGCCTCTTTCCAAGCTCACATAAAGATGTATAAAAATTAAACTTAGTATAACTCTATGCAAATTTTCACAGCAGCCTCAGACCATGCATACACATGTTTCTGCCCGGTTTTGTAAATGGGCTACATGCATCAAAGCAGTGCTACTGTTTCTGTGTGGTCTCCCTTTCTTTTTTAGACTCACATCTATAACACGGACTTGTCAAATACATTTAGAGATTATATATTTAGATATTTAGAGATCAAACTGATTTCTTGTCCCATGATGATGACTGGCTTCTAAGTCGATTTCGATTTCCAAGAGCTGCCTCCTCTTGGCGCTATGAGCTGAACTGGCGCCTAGCTTTACAAAGGCAGACTTTGAGGAATTGTGCTCTACCTGCTCCTTTGCAAGTTCTGTCCACTCTCAGGTTTTTAGCCACAGGAGCTTTTCATGGTGAACTGGCTTATCAATCTGGTATTTCTAAGTCATCACTGATTCACGCCATCCCAGCTGTGTAGTATAGTATTATCCACTTGTCATCCAGATATATAAGATTTCCTCACACTATGGTTGAATGAGCAAATATCAAAACTCAATTTGCAGTGACGTCCAGTTTTCCAAATGTAATCGGAGCAATCAACTGCACACACATTGCTATAAAGGCGCCTTCAGAGAATGAATTTGATTATGCAAATAGAAAGCATTTCCACTCAATTATTGTGCAAATTATCTGTGATGCAAAAATGAGTCTCATTAATGTTGTGACAAGATGGCCTGGCTGAACTCATGATTCATTTATTCTGAGAAACAGTAGTGTTGGGAACAAACTTGAAAATGGTGTTATGTGTGATGGCTGGCGTCTTGGTAAGGTAAGACATTTAATATTACCCCTTTGGTCAAAATTGTAAGTTATCTGTATGATGTAACTATATAACATGATTACTTATGTGGCAGTGGGTACCCACTGCAGACGTGGCTTCTCACCTGGCTAGCTAACCCACAGACTGAACAAGAGCAATGTTATGATGACCTTCACTCTCAGGCTTTGATGGTAATGAAATACCAGTTATAAGTTTCTCGCCAATACTTGCAGCAGCTTGCTGCCCAAATATTGGGAGCCCTGAAATTCTGTTACTTCCTCCAATCACGTTGACAATCAGACAGTGGGCTGTGGCTCACCTTTTCACATCAACTTTGATATCTGACTACTTCTTTTTAATTTCAGGCACTGTGTAACTAGGGAATCCATTCCCAGGCTCATTCCCGGACATTTTTATTTCCCACATTCCCGGGAATGAAACTGCTGTTATTCCCAGGAAAATAGGAATGGCCAAGCTCACATATATAGCGTGTAAAAGTGTAAAATAATTAAGTGAAAATAATTAAGTGGCACGTTTTTTTGGCCCACGCTTTTGTGTGTTGACAATTAATTCAGTCAACAACAGACCAGCAGCAGTCAGTCTTCCGGCTGACTGAGCTCAGTGGACTGGGAGGAGTCCGCACTCTGCAGCTCACGAATGCCGGGACGGGGCAGAGTTCATTGACGTCTGTGCTGTTGACAGCTTTGAACAGCAACTTGAAATTGCAATGCGTCAGTCTGTTGCATCCGCATTATCTGTGCTAAGAAACTTACCATCACAGAATGATGACAAGAAACTGGATGCATCAGTAAAAGCTGAAACAGCGGTGTTTCAGAGCAACGGCAAGCGCGGGCGTTGTTTAGAACAAGTCTATTAGTATCCGATGACTGTGCCGCCTACTTCAGTGGAGGCAGAGCGTGCTTTCTCAGCGGCTGGCATACTCTGCACGAAGGTGCGCTCTCGCCTGGATGACCGCACGCTCGACACGTAGTGCTCTCTACGCTCTTATTACCACAACTAACTAGATACATGAACTTATATGACAGCATGAACAGCTTGTAGTTAGGGTTAGTCTTTTATTGGTGTCAACATATTGCAGTAGTTTTATTAAAAATAAGTGTCGCTCATTCCAAAACCGTTCACATGTGAGATGCCCGTGCACTGTGTCATTCCCGGGAGCCTGGGATTCCCGGGAATGACATGCGGGATTCCCGAATTTCCGGGAATGGATTCCCTATGTGTAACTTTCTGAAACTTGAACTTTTGAGTGCCTTCTCCACACTGTGCCACTCCATCAGTTTCCTTTTGTTGCTTATACCAAGGGTGGGCAGATTCAGTCCTGGAGGGCCGCAGTGATTGCAGGTTTTTGTTCTAACCCAGTTGCTTAATTAAAAACCAATCCTTGTCAATTATTTAATTGCATGGCTTGTTAGTGCTTTAACTCTGCCATGTCAGGTCATTCTCATATCCTAGATTTATTTTCCTTTCTAAGGATATCATCCAAATGATTTGAAGTCTAAAACAGATGAGTAATTCTCAGTGCTTCACTTTTTTCTCTTCACTTTCCTTCCAAGTATTTAATTAAACCAAATAGTGCGTGGTAAATACACACAGGTGTAAATGGTAACAAGCTAAGTGGAGAAATGCTGGCCTCTTTTGTCATTTGCGTGGCATTGCTAATTAGGAGCAATTAAAAACCAAGAATACAGCTGTTTAAGACTAAAATAAGCAATAAGGGTTCAAAATCTTAACGAGTGAGACAACTAAAGTGAAGCTGAAGTGTTACTTGAGCAATAAGGGTTTCTTATTAAGCAATTGGGTTGAAGCAAAAACCTGCAGCCACTGCGGCCCTCCAGGACTGAATTTGCCCACCCCTGGCTTATACCACTGCTTAAGCCACCAAGTAGTACATGTTTTCTTGCCTCCACTTCAATGAGCAGGACCTCCATTTCGCCTTCTCTGAAATTCTCCTTCTTTATATGTGCTTTAGCCATTGTCTTTTAATAAAACACTGAATGGAAGGGGCTAGTTATATTGATTTGCATATTCAAATAGGCAGAATTCTGGGAGGAGTCAGGATTGGGGCAGTAGGTGCGTGCGAGTACGTTAAAATTCACGTTGATGGGATTTATAAAGGGAAAGTGCAAAGAAGTTTACTTATAAACTGTTTTGTGCATCTTTGTTTTATGCATTATGCATTTTTTTGTGCACCACACATTTCTAGTTTTGTCCATGCGCCATAGGCATTATACAGGATGCACCTAAAAGAATTAAATGATGCCAAAAAAAGACTACATAATCCTGGGGTGTATTTACAATACTTTTTTGCACATGGCTACTTTTTCATGAATAACCAATGACAAAGCTTTTGCATAAACCTTACATTAGGTACTGTTAACGATATCCTGATATATTAAACACAGACCTCAAAGAGTGGGTGGGGGGTAACCTATTTCATATGAACACATTTCTGTATCACTAGTGGGGCATCATTTCACAATATGGCCTATCTTCAGTCCTCTGGCAACCATTTTGTCCTTTAATTGTAGCACCTTTTCTCATAGAGTAAATGCAGCCAGTGTCTGAAGCATAAAGTTAGCTGAATAGCTTACTGTACAATAACATGGATGTGAGGGAAACATCAAGACTAAATTTCCTGCCACTGCATGTGCATAGTTTTCTTTTAGGGTGTACACTGCATTAATGAGTCCACCCCAGCACCATCTCCTTAGTGAAGTAGCTGGAGCAGAAAGGAGCACTGGAACATCCTGCCATTTCCCCGTTCCTGACAAGAGCAAAAGCAGGAGGTAAAGCACCAGAGGGATCGTGGGTAATTACAGCACATCTTGTTTTCATGCGAAAGGATAACTTTAATTAAAATGGAAGGTTGCCCATGGTTGCTCACCGATGGAACTAATTAATTCCCGTACCACAGGGTGGGGCTCCATCGCTGGAAATCCCTTTATAAGTGATCATCACTCCTCCGACTATCAGTTTTTTTTATTACTGAACAGAAGTCTGGTAAGTATCTGACTCTTTCTTAAGTCCACAGTCCTTTTCTTTGCTGGTTTCTTTTGCTTACTTTATTTTGTAAAGATGTTTACAGCCTTAACTCCATGCTATGAGTGGGGGTCACCTAATGTGTTCTCTGTTTCTTTATCCCTCAGCCTCACTTCCATTCCCATTTCACCATGCCATCAGATCTGGAAGGCGCCATGGATGCACTGATCCATGTGTTTCACCGCTATTCTGGCAAGGAGGGGGACAAGTACAAGCTCAACAAGGGAGAACTTAAGCAGCTGCTCAACTGTGAGCTGAGTGACTTTCTGGCGGTAAGTTAGTCTAATTGGCCTGGAGTGGCATGGCAGGCATCAGTGATGCCATAGCACTTTCAGCCCTTCTCATCATCATCATTAATCAGAGCTCGACACTGTTTATGCTAATTGCTACACTTGAACATAATAGGCAGCTTCACGACTCTGCTGCTTCAGAAAAAGCACACACCAAAACCTCAGTGTTAAGTCTAGCCTGCCATGGATGCTGCATTGTACAACTTACCATCTAATTAGTTTTTAAAGATAAATTCAAAAGGCATGGTCTTCGGTGGGTTTCTGAGAAGCACCTCTGAGCTTTGGGATCATACACACATAAACATACAAAGTCACACACACACACAAACTCTACCTTTGTGGGAATATTTATTCTGTGTCGAATGTCAGCTCCTCCAAGTATAACAGTTAAGTAAAAATAGCTTTTGCAATTTATTAAGAAATGTGAGGCACGGTGACTCAGAGTATAGCAGAAAGATGCAAACAAGCCACTCACTTTTGAGCTGCCAGGTCTGTCGTGTCAGTTTATGTGCCGTGCAGGTTAAGCATTTTGAAAATAGTATTTATTACAAAGGAAACATCTAATATAAAAATGTACTGTATATTGGAAACAATATTAACCTGAGATAAGTGAGTTTAGACTTGTGTCAGTGTTCAACGAACACCTCTAATAAAAAGAAAATTCACAGAATGACTGGATGTTAATAAGAGCCATTCAGTTTTGTGGCATATTTTGGCTACCTTTATTGACAGCCTACAGTATGTACCTTAAATTTGTTCAGTTTCTACCAGATGGCATTTTGTTATTGTTAAATGGTGTAAAGTAACGTGGCATGGCAGCTCCAGGAGACTGAATCACAGCCCAGTCACCGTCTATGTGCATTTTGCATATTCTGCCTGTGTCATTGTTGGGTTTTCTGTGGGTACTTCATTTTTCCTTCCACTCCCAAATGACATAAAAGTTAGATTAATCCATCCATCCATTTTCCAATCCGCTGAGTCCGAACACAGGGTCACGGGGGTCTGCTGGAGCCAATCCCAGCCAATACAGAGCACAAGGCAGGAACCAATCCTGGGCAGGGTGCCAACCCAGCGCAGGACACACACAAACACACCCACACACCAAGCACACACTAGGGCCGATTTAGAATCGCCAATCCACCTAACCTGCATGTGTTTGGACTGTGGGAGAAAACCGGAGCACCCGGAGGAAACCCACGCAGACACGGGGAGAACATGCAAACTCCACGCAGAGAGGACCCGGGAAGCGAACCCAGGTCCCCAGGTCTCCCAACTGCGAGGCAGCAGCGCTACCCACTGCGCCACCGTGCCACCCCAAGTTAGATTAATAGTCGATTAAATTGCATCTGTAAGTGTGGGATTCATGTAAGATTAATGTTCCTGGATAGTTCTTACATTATTTATATAACACCTTCCCCATGCTCAAGGCATGCATAATGACTGATTTTTGTTTGCCCAAGTGGCTAAGATTGCCACTTCTGTCCACTGTACAAAATAAATACATGAATTTGCTGTCTAGCACTGCTGCCTCACAGCTCCAGAGTCCAGTGTTAGAATGTGTGGCAGGGCAGCAAAGTAAAGACAGCATCTGAATCAGAGCTCAGCCACTGTCTGTGTGGAGTATGCATGGTCTCCCTGTGTCTGTGTGGATTTTTTGATTGGTATTCCAGTTTGCTTCCCACATCATAAAAAATACAGGCTAACTCAAAGGACACATCTAAATTGGACGCTGTGTGAGTGAGTGTGATCCATCCAGGTCTGATCCAGTGCTGATGAGATAGGCTGAGACCTCCATGACCCTGAACTTAGTTAAACATTAAATACAATGGATGGATGATTTATTGGCCTGTTGATTAACTGAGCATTCTTTGGCTTGCATTTTCAAAAAGGTGCTAAATGCTATACACAAAAAGCACTACTAAGACGCTGTTCAGTGTGAAGGGCAGTACAGTGGCACAGTCAGTAGTACTGCTATCTTCAGGGTCCTGTGCCCTGTTGTCCATGTGGTGTCTGCACGTTCTCCCTGTGTCTGTGTGGGTTTTCCTCCATGTACTCCAGTTTTCATCCCACAGACACAAAGGGGTCCAGGTAAGGTCAACTGGCAATTCCAAATTGGCCCTGAGTGTGTGTGCCTGTGATCCCATGACCCTAAATTAAAAGAGAATAAGTGATGTAGTTAATGGGGGCTTACAGGTCTAATTTTTTAGAGAACCCCTCTACCCAGGACCAAGGACTTGCAGCCCCCCAATCTTCAAGATCCCAGCCCCACTTCATCCCGTGCCCCATTCTGACATGCATGGATGACAGCACAAAAGCTTCACTAGAAACCCACACTTCGAACTCGCAAAAACTCCAAGGGCAGAATCCGTGAAACCATGTGAAAACTCCTAGGTTGGACCACTTCCTGCCCCCCTGCCACTTTTGGAATATGCTCCCCCACTTTTCCATCTAACATACATGCCATTATTGGGAGTTCTAAGCCCCTAAAAAGTGTAAAGCTATGGCAGCACCTCAGATGAGAATGTTATGTTTGCTTTATCAGGATATTATGAGCACTACATGGTGTCACACACACACACTCTGTTATATGAAAGGCTTTTTCTCTAATAAACAGCACATGACATCACTTTACAGTAAGAGCAGAGTCAAGCCAACCTAAATTGCCATGTGCGAGTGAGTGAGGCTACGTCCTCACTACCAAATTTTCATTTTTAAGTGGAGTTTTTTAACAAAAGCTCTCTACGTGCACAGTAGCTTTTTCACAATGCTTATAAAATTATTTCAGTCCACACTAAAATGTCCGACAATGCATATGATGGAGTTGTCCACCTACTCTCGGTTTGCGAGCAGCATAGATGCCCTACCCAATACTGGCAATCCTTGAAGGGCTGGTGACACCGCTGGCCATGTAAGTTATTGCAAAGCTGTAGTAACCAGTAAATTATTTGTATTTTATGCATATATGCAGCATTCAAACTGTACAAAATGCAACTGAGATGTATGCAGTTAAGCAACATAACAAATGCCATGGAAAGCAACACTTCTGAGACTGCAATTTAGAAATTATCTGTTAAGGGATGACCAATCAGGTAATAAGATGGAGTAATGAGCAGGAACCAATCAGGGAATATTTACATAATGAGCACAAACAAGTCAAAGTGCAGTTAGAGTCTGCATTTTCAGCCATCCACACCAAAGCAGTGAGGCTAGGTTTTCAGAAGTTAAAAGTACCAGGGTAGTGAGCACGAAAGGCAAAAACAGAGACTAATGAGTGTGTTTTAAAACAAATACCATGAAGTGTGGATGGGCCTGAGTGTACCCTCACTCCCTTTAGGGACTAACTTAGGGCTGCATTACTACTCAGGTGAGCATTCAAGCCACAGCCTTGGAGTTCAAAGTGTACCCCCTTAATCACTGGAAGCACTGCTCCACATAACCTATGATTAGTTATTTAATATCAACCCTGAAGGCCACCATATTGCCCTTATCAAGTCACTGAACCTCCTACTCTTCAACTGCACTATGATTTGACAAGTTATACTTTTTGTAGTAGTGCTTGTAGTTAAAGGTCTAAGCCCCTAAAAAGTGTAAAGCTAAGGCAACACCTCACATGAGAATGTTATGTTTGCCTTATCAGGATATTATGAGCACTACATGGTGTCACACACACATGACGACTGTCTCTAATAACATATATATATGACTTTGTAAATTGCATCACTCTTTCAAAACGGGACTTTCACACATTGCTCTCAAACATCCATCCATCCATCCATCCATTATCCAACTTGCTATATCCTAACTACAGGGTCATGGGGGTCTGCTGGAGCCAATCCCAGCCAACACAGGGCACAAGGCAGGAAACAAACCTTGCTCTCAAACATTTTCTCTTTTTTTTTTAAGATCAAAAACTTGAATGTACGTATTTAATAACCACTGTTAGCTTTAAATGAGGACACAGGGGCACAGACAGAGGCTGATGGGAAGAAAGACTTTACACAGAACACATTTCTATGTAGTATATCTGTACATATATTAAACCAGTTGCCTAGCAGTGTAGTTGCAAACTACTCCTTGGGGGCCTTTAAGTCTCAACTTGATTTTGTTTTGGAAACATAAAGTGACGGTGAATTGACAAGCTGCACTGAGCTGAAGGGCTTGTTTTCATCCAGATGGGTATTTTATGTACTGGCAGTCTTTTATCACTACTGTATAAAATAAGACTAAGTGATTGATTCCCTCCTAAGAGTAATAAGATTATCTCGGTAAATTGTGTCAAATGTGATGTACAGTGGAAAAAGTCTTTGGGGAGATGTTCATCCTGAAAAGCACTTAACAAAATTACATTTGACTGATTCGGTGATATTTCTTTTCCCTCCTTGAGCATTAATTTGCTTTTCTGTAGAATGTGTTAACTTGAATACAGTTGTGATGGAGTTCTACCGTAACAGAGAACACAGCTTTTCAAAAGGAAGGACAGCTATCTTGTCACCCAGCCAGAGTTATTTAGGTTTGATTATTATTTGCATTTCCTGCATTTCTCTCCAACCCTACATCTGTCTTTGCAGCTGCCTCATGACTCAAGTTTGGGGTTGAAAGCCTTGTCCATCTCTTGTGCTCTTCCTGTCTGCTGTGACAGATTTGGCAACATGACTCATGAGTCCATACAACACTTGCATCACGAAAGGGGGCAAAAAAAAAAAAAAAAAAAACACATTTCAGTTCAACATGAGACACTTTGAGACATCATCATTAAATCAAGAGTAAATAATGCTTTCTTCTTAAGAGTGTTAATGTACCGTATATCCCTGTAAACCACAGCAGCACTCTCAAATATAATGCTATTTGAGTTCTAATTTCCTTTGAAAGGCATTCTATCTATCTATCTATCTATCTATCTATCTATCTATCTATCTATCTATCTATCTATCTATCTATCTATCTATCTATCTATCTATCTATTATATAGTGCCTTTCTTATCTATCTATCTATCTATCTATCTATCTATCTATCTATCTATCTATCTATCTATCTATCTATCTATCTATCTATCTATTACATAGTGCCTTTCTTATCTATCTATCTATCTATCTATCTATCTATCTATCTATCTATCTATCTATCTATCTATCTATCTATCTATCTATCTATCTATCTATTACACAGTGCTTTTCTTATTTATCTATCAATCAATTTGTAAGAATATCACTTATGCCTTCTCTTGAATAATAATTATAAAATTATATTTGAATGACTGGCCCCTCCTGCAGGTTTGGTTCCTGCTTTGTGCCCGGTGCTGCTGAAATACGCTCCCGTCTCCCAGAATGGGATTTAAAGGGTTTGGGAATATGACATTAAATAGAAACACCACATCAGAGCATTAGAATTTTTTTTGATAAGAAAAAGGCCATTCAGCTCAACAAAGCACACCAACCCTACAAGCCTAACTTCTTCAAAGTAACGTCAAGTGGAGTTTTGAAGGTCCCTAGAGTCCTCCTATATTAATAAGTATATTTCTAAAGAGTCTCATTATTAGTGGGACAGCACGGTGGCAGTATGAGTAGAAGAGCTGCCTCACAGTTCGAATGAGTTGGGCCTGATTCTTGGCTTGGTTACTATGGATGTGGCTTTTCTTTTGAGAATCCCATTTCCTGTAAATGATATAATACATATTCAATAAATTAAATTCATTTGAATTGCTGTCGGTGGCATGGTGGCGCAGTGGGTAGCGCTGCTGCCTCATGGTAAGGAGACCTGGGTTCGCTTCCCGAGTCTTCCCTGCATGGAGTTTGCATGTTCTCCCCGTGTCTGCGTGGGTTTCCTCCCACAGTCCAAAGACATGCAGGTTAGGTGCATTGGCGATTCTAAATTGTCCCTGGTGTGTGTGCCCTGCGGTGGGCTGGTGCCCTGCCCTGACCAAAAAGCAGGAGGCAGCGCTGGCGGTTAAAGATGTTAAGATTTTTATTGGGTGTGATGAGGATGGACAGGATTAGAAATGAGGACATTAGAGGGTCAGCTCAAGTTGGATGGTTCGGAGACAAAGTCAGAGAGGTGAGATTGTGTTGGGTTGGATATGTGCACAGGAGAGATGCTGGGTGTATTAGGAAAAGGATGTTAAGGATGAAGCTGCCAGGTAAAAGCAAAAGAGGAAGGCCTAAGAGAAGGTTTATGGATGTGTTGAAAGAGGACATACAGGTGATGGCTGTAACAGAGCAAGATGCAGAGGAGAGGAAGAGATGGAAAAAGATGATCCGCTGTGGCAACCCCTAACGGGAGCAGCTGAAAGAAGAAGAAGATTATAGATACCCACCTTATCCTGTCAGGATTTCAGGGGTGAATCTCATCCTGGCTATGATGTGCGTATGAGCAGCTTGATGAAGGCAGGGAGGTGTTTTGCCTAAGGCACTGGACTTTAACTCTCAAGGTTATCTATTCAGTTTCCTTGTCCAATTCACTGTGTGCCCCTAAGCAAGTCATGCAGCCCACCTGTGCTCCACTTGTTAAAAATATATCTAAACAAATGCAATGTATCACCATTTTATAAGTCACACTGAGGAGTTAAGATCTCAGCCAAATATATAATAGTTAAAGGGAAAAAAACACTATTCTGGAAAATAGCATGCAGTGGCTTCAGAAATTCTAATCTGTACATTCTTATGTTGAATGTCACATGTGCACGCTGTGCATATTAAATCTATTATTACTTATTACTTTATATAGTGTATTTCACAGTGATTATAATTACATCACAATTTATCATTGCATTTCTTTTCTAACTCAAATACCTTATTTCATTAAATACATAATATTTATACACTTCCTGACATTGTGACCTTTTAACAGAAGCTCCGTATTTTTATTTAAAAAGATTCTGTGCAAAGTCAAACTTCCCCCTGGAAACAAATAAAGTTCTATCTATTACCTTAGAAATGTTTCATTCATTTTGATCAGTTAAAATTAAATTCACTGTTGCAGTCTAGAAGACTTTCTCCAGTTTTGTATTTACGCTGCCTACTCATGTATTTTACATTATATCACATCGAATACTTGATTTCTTGTTTTGACTACCTCAGCCCTGTCATACAAACGGCTTTCTTTACCGATCAGAAACGGTGCTCATGGTCTGAGATGTTTTTCCCTACAGCATCCAAAGTTCATTCAGGTCTCCTCCTGTTATAATGCTTAGCAGTTACCTCAGTGAGGCCACCTCTGTCTCCCCCGAGGCTGCAACACTGTTTTCCAGTGCAAATCATTCACTCTAAATGCTACCCTGCAGAGGCTTGGCAATGCCTTGAAAAAAGCCTCCTTGTTATTCCGTAAAGAGAAAGCTCCATGTGTGATATCACAGTCACTTAGCATGGTGTGAACACCAGGGAGAAGCCTTAAAAGCTTAAATTCTTTTTCAGTATATACTAAAATCAAAAGCTCTTAGGTCTACAGTACAGTTAAGTAAGCAGATGCTTTGGCTTTGGCCTTCTAATAGCCCACTTGGTGATTGGTGGCAAAATGTAAATTAGACGATCTGGCCTGGGACACTAGAATTGAAACCACTAGGATACAAGTTTAAATCCCTCTCCGAATGTGCACTCCCTTGCTAGTCTTCAAATGTGAGAGACTTTGTGATGATATTCACCTAAAAAGGCACTATTCAATACAGGGAATAACTGATTGACTGCTTTTAGTAGGCATTACTGTATATAGGCTGCTAAATATTATACTGCTGTACACGAAGGGCGATTGATCTGATCCAAGTAACTACTGGCCAGTAAGCTTAATGTTTCATCACATAATGGAAGCAGTTGATAAAGAAGACATTGAGCAGCACACATCAAGAGCAGGAGTGTTAGCGAACACTTGGGTTCAGACGAGGAAGACTCTGTTTCATTAATGCTGCTGGAATTTTACAAGGAAGCAACAAAAGCATACGATAAGAGAGGTGCATATGATATTATTGTCTTTATTTTAGAAGGCTTTTGAAGAGGTGCCACAGGAAAGTTTAGTGATCAAACTAAAAGAAATGGGAATTGAATCCACGGTATGTAGGTGGGCGCAAAATTGGCTCAGACACAGGAAGCAAAGTGTTATGGAGTGAGGAACCTTATCAGAATTAGATGTTATTAGAAGTGGTGTCCCTCAAGGATCAGTGCTGGGACTGCTGCTTTTTTTTAACACATATAAATGATCAGGACAGAATATAATCAATAAACTGGTTAAATTCATAATATTAGGTTTGAATATGCAATATGTACACCTTATGAGAAGGATTTAGGAGTTGTAGTGGACTATCAACTGTCAGACATTGTTCAGACGCAATTAAGAAGGCAAACAGAATGTCAGGTTATATAGCGCCCTGATGTGTGGAGTACAAGTCATAGGAGGTTCTGCTCAAGCTTTATAACACACTGGTGAGGCCTCATCTGGAGTACTGGTTGAAGTTTTGCTCACCAGGCTACAAAAAAAGGACATAGCAGCACTGGAAAAAGTCCAGAGATGAGTGACAGAGCTGATTCCAGGGCTACAGGGGTTGAAATGTAAGGAAAGATTTAAAGAGCTGAGTCTTTTCACATTAAGAAAAAGGAGATTAAGAGGAGACATGATTGAAGTGTTTAAAATTATGAAGGGAATTAGTCCAGTGGAATGAGACTGTTACTTTAAAATGACTCAAGAACATAGGGACATAGTTGGAAACTTGTTAAGGGTAAATTTCACACAAACATTAGGAAGTTTTTCTTTACACAGAGAACCATAGAGAGTTAGAATAAGATACCAAAGTTGAGGGGTAGACAGTAAGACTTTAGTGACTTTCAAAACCTGACTTGATTATATTTTAGAAGAATTAAGTGGATAGGACTGGCGAGCTTTGTTGGGCTGATTGGCCTGTTCTCATCGAGATTGTTCTAATGTTGTAAGTTTACAGATGATACCAAACTAGGTGGAAAGGCAGATACTGTAGAGTCAGTTCAATTATTATAGAGGGATTTAGACAGCAAACAAGTTTGGGCAGATTGGTGACAAATGAAATGTAATTTAAATAAATATAGGGTATTACTTGAAGGATATAAAAATGTTAGAGAAGTACCCAAGGGCCATAGTGGATTCATTACGTTGTATAAAAGTAATTAAGAAGGCTAATAGGATGTTAGGTGATTACTTTACATATTTGGCTGACAACTTGTATCAAAGGAGACTTACAACATTTGAGACTGAATTAGTTACATATTTTGTGTTTTTCCAATTAGAGCACAGGCAGGTGAAGTATCATGCTCATGGGCACACAGGTTAAGTAGCAGGATTTGAAATCATAACCTCGGGGTTTTGCCATCCAAAGTCTTAATCAATACACCACACTGCCTATTATACATCATGAGGCTTGGTGAACAAGTCCAGTTTTGGAGTTCAGTTTTCATCTCCATATTAGAAAAAACACATAGCAGTGCTGGAGAAAGTCCAGAGAAGTTCCACTGGACTGATTCCTGGACTGAGATGTTTGAGCTGTGAGGAGAGACTAGAGGAGTTTCAATCTCTCTTTATAGCTCATAAGGAGAGATGGTTTAAGCAAATAGAGAATAAGAGGGAACATGGTTGAAGTGTTTAAAATTATAAAAGGAATTAATACATTAGATCCCAACTGTTACTTTAAAATAAATGCTGCAACAGGAACATGAGAGCATAGAAACTTATTAAGGGCAGATTTTACACCAATATTACGTAGTTTTTCTTCACACATGGAATAAATTACCAAGTAGTGTTGAGGAGAGTAGGACTTTAGGGACTTTCAGGTCTCAACATGAGTTTATTTTGGACAATCTAGGTTAGGTGTCCTCAATTACAGTCCTGGAGGTCTGCAGTGGCAGGAGGTTTTCATTCCAACCAGCTTAATAATTATAAGTGGGTAGGCCTAGCAGATAACAAAACCTCATATTTAATTATATGGCTTGTTAGTGCTTTCCAACTTCCCAGACAAAAATTGTATATTTTTTGTTTTCTGAGAACTTTATTCACATTTTGTGGTCCTTCCCTTCCCTCTCATTTATTTCTAACCATTTTATTAACACAGATACGTCATGACGCACATACACAGGTTTAAATGGAAGCACTAACATAGGCAATTAAGGATTCTGAATTGTAACCAGTAAGATGACCAAAGCTACGTTCCCCCCAGAAATATTAAGAAACTGGTTAAAGTGAAAACTTGCTGCCACTGCAGACAACCAGGATGTAATACGTGTATCCCTGATCTAAGGTAGGTGAATAGGACAGAAGGGGCTGAATGGCCTGTTCTCATCACAATTGCCTTAATATTCTGTAGCGTAGCAGCTAGTGCACTGAACATTAAGTCAGAACATTTCATGATTTATTCCCTAGCACTGATTCACAATTTGACCCTGAGACAGTTGCATAACTTACATGGTAAGCATTTTACTAATAAAGGGTCATTGGATGAGGGTTGAAGTCATTTACCTCCATTGGTGCCTGAGTAAGACAAGCAGCATCATAAAGGACCACAGCCATCCAGCACGCCAGCTGTTCTCCTTGTTACCGTCTGGCAGACGATACAGGAGTCTCGCTACTCGGACTACAAGACTTACGAACAGTTTTTACCACCAGGCCATTCGACTCCTCAACAGCAACACCTGAACACTTACATACGCTTACATTACATCTACATTGCACTACTCACACAAACTGTACCTGCACACACTCTGAATATTGACTGGAACAAGCAGCTAGACTTTATAGAATATGCATCTGTACTTATAAAACATTATCTGTGCAATAACTGTCATTTGTACTTGCTGCTCATCCAACTCATATTGTTCTATAACTTCTTTTATATGTACACATTTTATTTTATATCGCTTGTCTATTTTTAACTTGTAAATTTTTTTTTTTTATTATTTTTTTAGCTTTATTGGATCTAGGCTGAGTGACTTGTTTTTCTCGTCATACACATTTCATTGTATGTTGACCCTGTGTTAACCTATATATGACAAATAAACCTAAACCTAAACCTGCTACATAAAGTGTTTTTGTTAAACAAGCTTACATTCAACCATTTTAATTTGGTATTACTTGCCGTGGGCTTGCACAGAATCCATTATTGGTCCCAGCCCTTGCACTGGATGATTGCAGGATAAACTTCAGCCCCCAAAACAATGAACTGGATAAAGTGCTGACAGAAAAATTATAGATGGTATATCTTAAAAATCTTTGTTGTCTGGGCTGGATGTGTTTGAAAACCTTTGTGTTTTCTGACTTAGGGAGATCCCCTGGTAAGTGCTGTTACAGGGTGCAGCTTTTCATGCTTTCCTTGATAACTGCTACCCCAGAGGCATGCCCATGTTGTTGGGAGTGCTCCAGCTTTATAGGAAGGTCAAGGTGGGAATACCAGCATTTGAAACACCTTCAGGCTGACAGGGGAAACATGGTTCCACTAGTAAGCATCGCTCCCCCTCTGAGAGATCAGGTAGCATGATTTCTGCCATGGAAACCTGGTTCACAAGGGGTTTAAAGGCACCAAGAGAAAATAGCTTGGTATTCTTGGAGCAAATATAGGATTGCCCTTGATCTCAGAAGTGATGCAAAGAAGTGGTTTAGTGCCTCCTCTGGGTGGAGGCCCCTTGCGTGTGGCAGGAGAGGAAAGACAAGCCTTCAATTGGAGGAAGGAAGAAAGGTCATAGGTTAAGAGAGAGAGACGGAGAGAGATGAGGTAAGGAGGGGAATGTTGTGGTGGGGTAACCTGGATGGGAGGGACAGGAGGTTTGCACTTACCTTAATACTTGCTTGACTGGACACAGAGCTCTTACAGATAGGCAGAGAGAGCTTTTTTATTATTTTTTGCTTTTGTATTTTGTGCTGTACTTTGTCTTCTTCCATTTTGACTTAAGTTTGTATAACAAATCTATATTCTTTAGATTCTTTGAGGCCTTCCATATCTCCATATTCAAAGCTTGTCCTCTAATTTAGGGTTGCATGGTGTCAATCCCTATATTGCAACCGACTCCAGACAAGGCACAATCACGTACTCTCACACTGAGCCATGTGAATTAATTATTTATTACATTTATATATTGCTTTTTTCACTACTCAAAGTACTTTATATAGACAGTGGGGGGCCTCTTCAACCACTACCATTATTTGAGTGAATATACACATTAGCTGTTAGTTGGTGAAGGGGTGAGAGAGATAGTTAGCCAATAAGGGACAGGGAATGATTAGGGGTCCAGAATGACCAGACTGTGGTGGACAATTTAGCCAGGGCATTCTTTTTGAAAGATGCTCAGGGATCTTTTATGACCACTAAGAGTCAATTTTAGGTCTCATCTGAAGGATGTGCCAATTTGTACAGCACAGTGTTCCCCATCACTGCACTGGGGCATTGGGATCCACACACAGACCACAGGATAAGCCAAAACCGCTGCTCTCACCAACACCTCTTCCAGTAGCAGCCCAGACTTTTCCTAGAATGTCTCCAATCCAAGTACTGGCTGGGCTCGAACATACTGAGCTTCAGGTGGATGACCTGATTAGAAGTGCAGGAAGTGACATCAACAGTCCGTCTAACTCACAAGTGTTTGTAATGTGGAAGGAAAACTGGAGTACCTAAAGAAATGCCCAGACAATATGTAATCTTCACACAGGCGGGTGGTGTTATCTCTCTATTATATTAAAAACGTTTTCTGTCGTGTCTGCGTTATTCAACCTTGACCACTCCCCTCCACACCACTCGCCCAATCATTACAACGCACATCCTCTCTCCGTACCACCCTGTGACAGTCTCAGTGCTGCTAACTCACCTTTCAATGCAGTCAGTTAAAATGGCAAGGCAGAAAAGCAAATTATCTATTCAAGAACATTGAATTTTAGATTGCAATAGAAAAAGGCGGCAACAGCTAATAATGAACATCGAAAAAAGAAAATGAACAAAAAAGAGCTGCATATTATAAAAATGAAGAACAAAGAGAATCATCCAAAACATGAAAAGAGAAAAATATCCCGAACAACATACAAAGAGAAATGCAAAAAAGCAATGTTTATAGAATGTAAATTAGAGGATAAAGTTAAGTTCATAAGTTTGTTTCTGATGAGGCGTTAATGTAATTTAATGTTTTATTTACTTTTTACTATGTTTTACTTTTTTACTTCTACTTTTACTTTTTACTTTTTATTATATTTTATTATTCATTGGTATTTAAAATAGGCAGATGTAGTGATATACCCAAATAACTGATTTTCTGTCTATAATAACTAAGGACCAAACCATCTTCCTCTCACACCCCGCATACTCTTCTATATACCAGCTCTTTAAATACAATCGCTTTCTCTAACGGAGGGGCACCCCGACACCTTTTGAGCGGCTCAACCACAAGATAATGGGCCCCAGCGCCTGCCCCCCAGGGGTTGGCAAGCAAAGCAAGCAGGGGACAGAGCCCCCTAGTTATTAGTAATATTATCATTATTAGAGTGGGCATGTTCTCCCTATACTGTATGTGCATATTTCTTACTCTGGTTTGACTTTCACGCCATAAAGATTTGCAGGTTAGATGAATGGTCTAGTAAGAGTGCCTATGGTCGGTTTCCACCTTGCACACATTTGCTACCAGGATAGACACTGGAAATCTATGATTCTAGATAAGTATGTTAGAAAAGTAATATGTGGCTGGATAATAATAATTATAACATGAAATCATTTTTAAAAAGAAATTTACATTCTCACAGCCACTGAATCCAATTCAGGGTTGAGCTGCACCTGAGCCAGATAATATTATAATAATAATACTTTATTCATACTGTTTACAGTATTTCAGACTAAAGTTATTTACAATTTACTCAACATATACAATTAGAACATTTATTTATTTAAATTTATGGTTTATATAAAATGTGATCGTCAGTAGGCTTTGCGCCCTAGGAACCAAGTTACCAGAACTTTTCTATAACATTTCAGTAATTATTCATCTCTCTGATGCGGATCTCACACACACACAAAACTATCATCGAGATATTGATGATTTCGGTATCAGGGACCCTACAACATCGAAATCTGTCAAAAACCAAAGATCGAAATTTTTCACAAATCTAAAGCTTTCGCTCCTCCCCCATAAACGATAAGTTATTGTGGAGGGAGGGCACAAAGCAAAAACAATCTCAAACTCACTTAATCCGATTCAAGGTCTCGTGAATCTGGAGACTATTCTGTCAGTACTGGTCACAAGGTAGGAACCAGAATTAGATAGAGTGCTGGACCACCCTCACCGGGTCAGTTTAGAACTGCCAGTTAACCTAGCACAATCAAGCAGCTGTGAATCATGGTATAAGACATATTGCCAATTCTGAACCTTCCCAAGATAATGCTATTCCACAACAAATTGGCCTTGATTAATCTCAAATTGAAAAAACAATTATGGAATTTACTTTTGCACTTGCAGTTTATGCTAAAATAGATAACAGAAATGTCATTGGTCTCTCACTGTAAAAAATACTACAGTTGTTACTGAGGATTTGAACCTTTCTAAAATACCTCCCTTCGACTACCCAGATATACAGGATGAGTATTACATGGAAGCTCTAATCCATAATCTGACACAGGTGCTAAAAAGAACTCGGCAAAGCTCACCACCCATAGACATGATTTATTCTGTTGGATTGTAGATTTGCCTTTAATTGAAATTAACTAAATACATTAAAAAACAGTTCCAACAATCAATCAACTAGAGTTAAAGGTGTTTTTCTGCATGCATAAATTTCCATTCCACTACTCAGCTATTCAGATATGTAACTGAAATCTCTTCAATTAGATATTGAGATGTTTAATAAAATAATATAAAACATTTCCTTTAGATCCATTTATTGTGGATCCAAAAGACCCCCTCCAATGGACCTCAGAGACTTCATCTTTTATTAATGGCTTCTGATATGCCTAGATGTATTTTAGTACATTTTTCATTTATTTTATTCCTTTTAACATATGCCTTGTAATTCCTCTTCCCTCCCCATACCCTTATCTTAAAAATGTAATCCCTTAACCCCAGCACTTAAAAGCTATATTAATGATTCTCCTACCGCCCCATCCTTATCTTAAAGTCTGTGAAGAGTGTCTCCAATTTTAACACTTGTAGCCCTGTTTTTTTAAACCCTAAACCCTAAAAAATATTCTTGTCATGCTAACTTTAAAACTTGAAAATCCAAAACGCAATGTTAATTATTTAACCCAAACCTAAAGTTAAAATGAACACTACTCTTCAGTATGTATGTTTTGAAACCCTAATTTTTAAAAGGTCATATAAACTTTATTTATTTTTTTAAATTGTATACTTTAATAGGTGTGTTTAATATTTGCTGTACTCATATCATAAATTTAATTGGGGTTCATTTTAGATATATATTAATAGGGTTTTAAGAAAGTATTTTATGGATAATACTTTACGGTCTTCTTAAAAATAATACTTTTTGACTTCTTAGTATATTTTTTATGGTTTGATATGAGATCCTTTTCTTTTATTAGTATTAGGGGGACCTTTTACTTTTCCTTTATGTTGAATCTTAACATAATATCATAACCTAATGGATATAATTTCTTATCATTAGGATGACTCTAAAATTAATCAAAGTGTGCCCATGCTCTAAAATTCCCAATAGATAGATAGATAGATAGATAGATAGATAGATAGATAGATAGATAGATAGATAGATAGATAGATACTTTATTAATCCCAAGGGGAAATTCACATGCTCCAGCAGCAGCATACTGATAAAGAAACAATATTAAAGAGTGATAAAAAATGCAGGTATAATAAAATATATAAAAAAATATGTAGTCATCAAAAATTTGATTTCCCTTAAAGCTTAACACAGACAAGAAATTTCCATGCAAACATCAAGCTTTGAACCCAGAACACTGGATCTGTGCAGCAGCAAAGCTAAGCACTGAACCACCATGTTACTCTTATATGAAATGTGATAGAAAACATATTTTTTATATAGTTCATTATAAAGCAGAAGCTATAATGAAGATTTTTTTCTAAATTGAAAGGAAAAACAAAACTGTTTTGTGACATTTTGTCTTCTTGTGTTGGTGTATTGACACAAGATGCACTAGCTTTTAATAGGTACTTAAATTTTCATTGTTTCCCAAAACATTCAGTGGTGGCATGTTGTGTTTTTTTAGTTTTTGTTATAAGAAGCATTTATTTAATTGGTTCAGACTTCAATGTTACAAAATGAATTATTTTAGATATTTGATGGATAAAAATGTAATTTCTCATTAACTTACCTTACTGAGTGATAAGGAGTCAGGTAAAGTCCAGTAGCATTCAGGGTCAAGCAGAAACCAACCTTATAATGGATACCAGTCCACTGCAGGCCACACATTTTTATACATTCACATCTGTAACAGAGAATAATATCTAGCATATAGGTTGATAATTTATAATTAATGTGTAACAATATAAATGTTTAAACCAGTCCATTAATCATATAAGACCTTTGCATGCAGGTAGCCCCTTTCACAAGTTCCAAAGCAAGAATTTACTGTCCAGCTAAGTCCTTGATGAAAGGGCAATGAGGTTAGCCTAGCAATGGAATGGTGTCATCCTGAAACAAGAACTGGTGTGAAGTAGTGAGCCAGCTTATTCCATTGGTCATTGGAGGACTGAGTTGTGGCTGATTGGTCACAGAATCAGGAGAGTCACTCATAGCGCAATGCCTCACTGGTCTGTGATGTGTGACAGGAAACCAAAGGATTGGCATACGTTTGGTCTCCCTGCCACTCTCTTCTCTCTCTGCTAATCTCTCTCTCTTTCTCTCTGCCATTTTTCTGTTTGGAGAAGACCATCTCTTTCTTGGTGGTCTTATTCAGACAAGGATGCTGCTTGGCCCTATGCAGATGATGAGCTAGCAAAAAGACAGTACTGTATTTAAATAAAATGTATTATTATTATTATTACTACTAAGAAGAGAACCAAGTGTAACTACAAGTTTATGAGCCACCTGAAACTACATATCTAGCACTTTCAGGTTGTATTCTGTAAGTGCCTTGAGCATGGGAAAGGCGCTATATAAATAAAATGTATTATTATTATTATTATTATTAATTGCATTTTTGTCACACTAATTTTCCTTTGTTAATTATTTTGGGTATATTATCTATAATACATAAATAAATGTGTAACCTTTCATTCCTCCCTCTTCTGGTACTCTAACTAAATGCCTGGGGTTATAGATATAAAAGGAAGGAGGAATTGATGAACTTAAGTAGCAGTCAATCCTGACAGTAATAGCGTTCATTTTCGCTCCAATAACCCGATTATTAAGAGAAATCTGATTTCTAAAATGCCATGTAAACTCTTATTTCGGTGAGAGATCAGGTTATTGGCTTTGGAGAATCCTGGTTAACAGAGGTAGATTTCTTGGCGAGTAACCCGATGATGTGGCCATGTAAACCCTTAACCAGGTTACTGCTGATGATTTTGTTGTCTTTGTGTGTCTGTTATATTCTGTCAGCCTGCACTCAAATTTGCTTTGTACAAGCTGTCAGTTTTCCTCTGGGTGCTCCGGTTTCCTCCCACAGTCCAAAGACCTGCAGGTTAGGTGCATTGGCGATTCTAAATTGTCCGTAGTGTGTGCTTGATGTGTGTGTGTGTGTGTGTGTGTGTGTCCGTGCCAACTGGTGGGTTGGCGCTCTGCCCAGGGTTTGTTTCCTGCCTTGTGGCCTGCGTTGACTGGGATTGGCTCCAGCAGACCCCCATGACCCTGTAGTTAGGATATAGTCCATCCATCCATCCATTTTCCAACCCGCTGAATCCGAACACAGGGTCACGGGGGTCTGCTGGAGCCAATCCCAGCTAACACAGGGCAAAAGGCAGGAACCAATCCCGGGCAGGGTGCCAACCCACCGCAGTAGGATATAGTGGGTTGGATAATATATGGATCGATGGATGGACACGCTTTCAGTAGCCACAAGTGGAACCGTCCACAAATACATTTCTAGAGGCAAATGTTTGGGTGCTGGCATTATTCCTTCTACCGGCTGAAATAATCTGTCTTAATATTTTAGAAATCGGCAAATTCTGTTAATGAGCTGAATATACAGTGCTAAACTCAGCAACACAACTTCAAAAGCAGCCGGGTAACACATTAAAAGTAACATGCGTTAAGAATTCTGACTACTTTTTTAAAGTAACAAGCAACCTAATGCAATACTCATTTTATTGAAGTAAAAATAGATGCGTTATTATATTCCAGCAGCACTGGGTGTAATGCAAGAAGCACACGTGCCTGGCTGGTCTTTGCAGGGCTCAATCACACGGCCAAGCAGAAAGCAGTTGGCTGTGTGAAATCTGGTAACAGAAACCTATCAATAAACCATCAGTTTGACTAAACAAATTTATAAAACACAAGAAAATGATCACAGGCGTCATGCTTATTTTCAGATTTACAGTGGAGGATGATGACATGTAACTTTTTTTAATGACGTTGGAGCATTTTGACAAAGGAGAACTCCAGAAGATTATTTGTACATGTAACCCAGGATTCTGCCTTAACCGGGTTATTCAGCATAGTCTGGTTATGTGTGTGCATTTAAATGCACTCAGTGTGGTAAGAGTATGAGGTTTGAGGCAATCTATTAAGGTAAACGTACTAGAGAGTATAAACGGGAGAATGGAGCCACCCTAAAACCCTAACATAACCAGAGTAATTAAGAATAGCCAACAAACATAAAAATGAAGATCTTAGGAAGTGCAAGGAATTAGGATATTTGAAAACAATACACACAAACATAAAAAATGTATAACGGCATCCAAACCTGTTAATCCATTATTTAGGGAATCAAACATCAGATCTGGGTTGCTGTTAGCCGCATCCATTTAAATTAAAGACGGATGCTGGCCAAGCCATTAAAACATGAAATGAAGGGTGCGTCCTGGTCAAATCTCCAAATCAAAATGAGGTAAAAGTGGACTCTGGTATCTTTGGATGTCAGTCATTTGAACTTTAATGTTAACCATTCAGTTGATCTTTTCAGTACAAATGACTCTCTACAGTTGCATTCAGATATACCGTTAGTTTACCTCATTAGCTCAGTGTGATAAGAGCATGGCAGGCAGCTCATAGAAAGAGCACACTTGACATTTCAGTTACTTCATTAATTGCTGCAGTACATCCAGTGGCTTCTCGTTTCTGCTTCGGTGTTATGCAACATGAACTTCTTCTTTTTTTTTTACTTCACTCCTTTATTATATGACAATATCCTCTCACTAATGAGCAGCAAAACCAAAATGACATTGTGCATATCAAAAAAGAGAGCTGCAAACAGTGGAAACTAGCAATTAGCCATGATAAAAATTCTAAAGCCATATCTTTAAGTGTGTTGTTTTTCATCAATGTATTTTAAGAGTCTGCTTTATCCAGTACAGAGGCTACCATAACAGCAGTTGGCAGAGAAGATAAACTTCCATTACAGGGCAAACTCAGAACTGAAGCCCACCAATGAGCAATTTTTAATTTTTCGACCCAATAGCATCTTCAGTGAACGTGGGGTGAAATGCAAACACCATACAGGGGGCACCACATCCAAAAACTCTATGAGTGAGCGTGGCTGTGTCCTAAGAGTATTCCTGTTGGGATTACAACTTGTCCAGCGTTAAATTTCTGCTGGCATAGGATTTGGACTTTGAACCAACATGACCCTACAGTAGGCATTGTGACGATTCAGGTTCTACTCTATGCTCCCATCTTCCTTTTGGGAGCTGTTGAACCCGACACCATCGATAATGTCACCGGATGAGCTGGACAGTGAAGACATCACAACGAAGCAAGGGGTTGGTGCAAAAGTGCGTTTATTTAAAAACAGCAAAACCAAAAACAGTGTTCAAAATAAATAGTGCAGTGCTTCTAAAAGTCAATAAATAAATAATCCATTAAAAAACAGTGAAAAGGTGGATGTTAAAATTCAATGAATAAATTCATAAAAACGAGGTTAAAATACTACAGCTGGAAGCAGTCCTTTAAAACAAAGCCCGGTGCCTTCTTCTACTGGCGGCTCCCCTGCTTCTCCCATCCAAGATATGCACCAGGGGAGTTGCCTTACCTGCAGCGGACCTTCTTCTAGTCTGTAGCCCTGCGGTCCCTGGCTCTGTAGGACTCTCTAGACTATGACTTGGGTTCACCAGCAACCAGGACGCTCACATTGGGGCTGCCACATCTCAAGCCTCTTGACTCCCACCAACCATCTACCAGGCAGTCCTGCTCCTCCAAAGTGCTCAGCAGGAGCAACCACTTCTAGTTGCCCCCCCGAGTGTCGACCTAACACTCCAGAGAGCCTCTCCTTCCAGTTGCCTGCTCTCTGTAGGGAGCCCACCTTCACCCGCTCATGTATGCACACACCGGCTTTCAGCTCCCTGCCGCCTTCTTCTCCCTTAACCTCCGTTCATTTTCCCCTTTCAGTTTCTTTTTCTCCTCCTCCACACTTGCGCTCCTACTCTATATAATGAGTACGTGGCTCAGGTGTGGCGATTAGCAGCTCAATTACGGATGTGGACGATTCCTCACCTGTGCACATAAGCGAGGAAACGCTCACCTCATATAGTGTCCGAGAACCTCTCTCGCCACACTACCACACCCCCTCTATAAGCCACGAGTGCAGCGATTATCTATTTAAAAACTGGGCTTTTCTTATGAGCTGTGGACTCGCTATACCACAAGGGTAGGAAGTGTTTCACTTTATTGTGCTGTAGATTTCATTTTAAATGGATAAATTTGCCATTTTTGTCCATCGATTTACACTCAGTATCTCATAATGACAAATAAAAAGGTTTGCAAATTTAATAACAATCTGTCGTATATTGCATTGGTCTCCAACTCCAGTCCCAGAGGGACACAGTGGATGCAAGCTTTCTTTCTAACCCTTTCCTTAATTGGTGACCAGTTTTTGCTGCTAATTAACTCCTTTTCCTTTCATTTTAATTGACTTGCTTTTTAAGATTTGTTCCCCTGTATTTCTTCATCGATCTTCTGAATTGCTCCATTTCTTTCCTTAAATGGCACTCAAACAGAAATGAAATTTGTTTTTGTTATTTTTGATTTATCTTTGAACTTTCAAAATGATGAATTCTGAAATTAGGGAAGAGTGGTGTCTCTGAGGCTGAGGATCTGTGCCGTTAGCTGGAGGGTTGCTGGTTCGAATCCTCATTACTGCCAAAAGAGATCCTGCTCTGCTGGGCCCTTGAGCAAGTGCCCTTACCTGCAATTGCTCCAGGGGTGCTCTACATTGGCTGACCCTGTGCTCTGAACCCCAGGGGTATGCAAAAATTAACAAATTCCTAATACAAGAAATTGTGTTAGGTGAAATATAGAATAAAATTACACTTTTTTATTAAATACATTTCTTTAATTAGTATTGTTGTGGCCATGTTTTAGACCAGGGGTCCCCAGCTCCTGTACTGGAGGGCTGCAGTGGCTGCAGTGGCTGCAGGTTTTCATTCTAACCCTTTTCTTAATTAGTAACCTGTTTTTGCTTCTAATTAACTTCTTTTGAATTACATTTTCTAAACATTAAAAACTGTAAGTATGAGAGGGTGGAAAAAGCTGGGTATCATATAGAGGTGTCACAGATATAATATTCTCTAAGTTGAAGTGCTTCCTACATTTGTTTCATATTCCATATATAGTGAATGAAGCACAAGTGGGTTGTTAGTATATTGGCGATGACTTATATTTAGTGGGGTACAAAGCAAGGAATATGAAGTACTGCAGGATTCCAATTCTATTGCAGACCAAGCTAGTGTCTATTTGTGTCAATGTCCAGGTTACCAAAATTCATCATTTTGAAAGTTCAAAGATAAATAAAAAAAAAACAAAAGTACGTAATTCCAAAACAGAAAAGAAAAATTCCAAAAACAGATAGAAATGCCAAGAAGTTCTAAACTGGGGAAAACAGAAGAAATGTGAGAAAATGTGAGAAAAGCAAAGATTACAATAACTAAATGAATAAATGTACAAAATACACAAGTACAAAAATCCTTGTGTTGTGATTCTAGCTCCACAAAATAGCAAAGGAGTGAGGCCTTCAAAAAAAGACCCACAAAATAGATCTTACACGAGGCAAGCTTGGCCCAGGAAAATGGGAGGCTCAAGGTCCAACTAGGCCTCAAATAGGAAATAAGCCTTAAAGCTTATTTATGTCTCATAAGGGGAAGAAGACATGAAAACACCAGCTGGGGGTAGAGACAAGTCAGCAAGAATCTTTATAAAATTAAAAGAACAAAAGCTTAAATGAGCAGAAAGAGGTTTGATGCACAGAAACCTGCGCATAATCAATGTACCACAGAGAGACTGAAACCACCCACAAAATACAGGGACACTTAAACAAACAGTACATAAATATTTTTAAACAAAAACAATAATATATTAAACATTGTAAAATAAAAAGAGGAATACAGAAAAAGGTTTGGGGTAGCCACCTCGTATGCTTGGTGATTTCTGGCAAGTTGAGGCAAAACAAACAACAATATGTATTTACAGACATGAGTCCAAAACAGAACTGAGAACTTGGAGTTAAGATGCTCATTACATAGGTGGTAGGCATCAAGAGGAGGGCTCAGAGAGACCAGAGGCGAAATGACATCTTTGATAGGCGGGCTCATGGAGACAACAAGCAGAAGTGATGTGTCCTAGGAGGTATTCTTTTCAAATGGTCTGCATAGTGGCAGAAGAGAGAGTGTTAATACAGTGCCAGCAAATGGTGAGGGGGAAAAACACATTTAAATGAGCCAGTTTCCTATGTGCATGTGTGGGACAACATATTGACTAAATGACAAACAAACAGAACACTATTAACAGAAATAATCATAATAAATCATTTAAATTGAAGAATGAATGAAAAAGACAAAAAACATAAGCCAAGAAAGGAACCCTGGCCAAAACATAATAGCTAAAACAAAGCAAGACAGGTTGAAAAGCTAAAAATCCAAACTTAAAATTCAGAGACCACAAAATACACCAAATATCTAAGCACAAAATGAGTAGAAATCACAGCTAGATATTAACTAATGCTACTGCAACACTACAGTGGTAGAAAGAACCTTAAATTGTCCCTAAGTGCTGCCATTTGTTACTCTTCCTTGGTTTAATTTCAACCATAATCAGAGGTTGAAGTGGAAAACAAGAACTAGTGGGTGGGGTTTTTAATAGCTGGGTGCTTGGGTCCCCCTTGGTGGTCCGTAAGCCAGTTGATAGGCACAGTTTTAATCAAGGCTAGACCTTAATTACTAGTGTGTACAGGTCCTCTTCAACCACTCCTCAACTACTCCAGTAATCAATCAATCATAATAAAATGTTTATTATAGTGTCACATAGCTTATTCCTTTAAGAACTCATTTGCGTGTAAATGCAATTTTGGCATTTCCTATGGCATACTATATTTCTGTGTTATTGGGGTTAGATTCATCTCAGAAATACTAACTAGATGAAATGTTAAAAATGTGTTTAGTAATTAGAGCAGCAAAAGTACAAGGTGCCTTTTAGCAGCAATTTGCATAGAATAAAATAAAATAGACTAGAATGAATTATAAAATGTCTTCAACATAGCACAATCTACTGCATATGGCATGAAGAGTTTTAGGCTTAGATTGGCCTTGTATAACAATTGAAAGAGGGAATCTTGAAGACCTCCTTAGTTAAACTTCAAGGCTTTTTCTGTCCTTCGTATCCATTGCCATGGTTACTTCTGGCAAAGCAGCAGAGTCACCTCCCACTGAATTCTTTCTATTTTTATTTTTTATTTTAGTCATTTATTTGGGGCCTCATGTATAAAAGTTCTCCGCTCGGTTTTGCAAACTGCCAGTACCAAGTGTCAAAGCAGTGCTTTTGTTCCACTGTGGTTTCCCTTTCTTTTTTTAGATCCATATTCCTGAAGCAGCTTTATCAAATACACTGAAATTAACTGCATATTGTTTATTAGCTTAAGGCATCTGATTGTAATTAACCTGTAACAATATAATGGTCCACGGAATGCCAAACTATTCCAAATACCATAGCTGCTTTAGTGTTGTTTCTCTCAATGCACCACTCAGAGTATTTATATCACTGTATCTGAGTGTGGAATCACAGCTCTACAGTAGCTGATCGGAAAGAGAATTATCAGTATACATCTATTGAACTGCTGTCATACGGCAAACACTTCAGAGCCTTTCCTGTACGGACCTCGCGGTTCAGAAACAGTTTCATCCCAACTATAAGTGCACTCAATCAGTCCATCAAGTGCTCCTTGTAGAACTGTTTGTACTTATAAGCACAATTACCTCACTGTAAACTTGCACTACAGTTATAATATTGCACAACCTCAACCACTTCATAAAGCGCGTATTTACATATGATGACAATATCATTTTTAAGATGAAATGCAGCAAAATATGTTTATTACATCATACAGATAAAATGTTAACATCATTTAAATAATATATATTGTTAATAATTAAACATGTGAGGACACGGTGGTGCAGCGTTAGTGATGATCTGGTGCCCCGTTCAGAGATTGTTCCTGCCTCCCACTGTATGCTTGCTGGGACTGGCGTGACACTGGATGGATAGAATAATTAATCATGTACTACAAAGATATTTCAAAGTTCTTTAAAAGTTTTGATGAATCGGCGTTCTAAGCTTACAGATGGCTCAACATCTTTTACAGCACTGATTGTGTGACAATTGGTTTCTTGGAGAAAGAAAAGGAAGGACAGGAATTGGAAGTTAGTACGTTTGAAAGAGACAGTACTGCTGCAATAAATTATTTCATCGAAGGTCGCACATGACGCAGCAAGCATCTTGCGTGAGGCAGGAATAATCTCTGGATGAGGTGCCAGCTCGTCACTATCACTGCGCCACCGTGTTCCAATGTTTAATAGCATTCTTTAACTCCTATCATCATGAAAATGATATTAAGTATACATTTCAGTATTTTAATTATTCAGAGAGCTGTAAAAACTGTAATGGATTCTGTGTCCTGTCGGAGGAAGAGAAAACCCGTTTAAGAAGCATGTACTGATTCACACACATAGAGCACATAGAAGAACACATACTAAACAAAGCATTTAACGTGCTACTTTAGTTACGATGGGATTTGAGAAACTAGTAAATTAAACGATTTAAAGATGAATTTTATGATGTTCTACTTTAATGACAAAATAAACTACGTGATTAAAGTGGAAATTTCAAGATTAAAGTTGACATTTCAAGCTTTTTTTCCCCACTGTGTGCCTTTTTTTTTTCTCTGTACCCTAATAAGCTTTCATATGACACTCTGACGGTGGGCCACAACTCGCCTTTTCATGCCGACTTTGATACGTGCCAACTTCTTTTTTATTTCGGGCACTGTGCGACTTTGTGAACTTGAGCTTTCTAGTTTCTCTGACACTCTATGTCACTCGAGCAACTTCTTTTTGTTGTTTATATCAATGTTTAAACCAACAAATAGTATGTTTTTCCTTGCCTCCACTTGGTATTCCTCTGAAATTCTTCTTTTTCCCTCATGCTTTTGCCATTGCCTTTTCACAGAACGCTGAGCTTAAGGGCTATTTATATTGATTTGCATATTCAAAGAGGTGTAATTCTGGGAGGAGTTTGGGAGTGGCAACAGGTGCATGCATGTGCGTTACTTTTCACGCTGACCGGGATTTATGTAGCAGAAGAACATGGAAGTTGGCAAACGCACAGATTTATACATCTGGATTTTTTTGTGTGTACACACATTTCCACTTGTTTTAGTGTGAATTCTATGCACGGCATTATGCATGAGGCCCCTGGTGCTTCCTGTCTTGCTATGTGGTTGCAAGACATGGACAGTATCCAGTGGCCTGAGACAAAGACTGGACTCCTTCAGTACCGTGTCTCTTCGGAGACTCCTTGGGTACCGCTGGTTTGACTTTGTGTCGAATGAGTGGTTGCTCATAGAGTCCCAAATGAGTCACATTATTTGCATTGTGAGGGAGCGTCAGTTACAGCACTATGGCCAATGGGGTGCAATTCTCCGAGGGTGATCCAGCTTACAGAATCCTTATTATTGAAGACTAGAACGGCTGGCCCAGGCCAAGGGTTCGCCCACGTAATACCTGGCTGTGGCAAATAGATGGTCATTTCCTGAGGGTGGGACTGGACCGTGTCTGCTTGGGGGGTTGCCAACTGGGACCCTGAGCTGTTTTGTCATGTGGTGGGTATGGCAACATTCTATACCAGTGCATGCTCCCCAATTTGAACTGACCTTTATCTACCTGCACTAAAAATGCACACTGTGTTTAATTTTGAGATGAAAGGGAAGAACTCACTACGCGCAAAGCTACTGTGCCATACCATAGAAAAAGGATTTATAGTAAAATGATGCTTAGAGAAGGATAATCTTGAAAAATATTGAGGCACTCATTAATGATATTAAAAAAAGATCTCACACTTATTTGAATTCAATACTGCAATTTTTTTCACATATTATTGTTGAATTTTCATTCATTTTCATAACATTATTGATTTATTTTGATTGTTTTGACAGTAACATCTTTTTACTGCCATTTTGGAGATTTTTTTATATGTCAAGTTTCTGTAATTTCTGACAGCTGCGGCTGTATCATTTTCCTGTCACATGACTGGTTGCTACCATGTGACCGAGGTCAGCACAACACCTGAGGTCAGAGTGCAGTGGTTATTTAAGATGGTGTCACAGTAAGTGGGATAAAAAGAAAAACTTTCACCGCATGTCTTCATGATTTTATTTTTTTGGATCGAGAGTTTCTCTTTGCTACCCTAGCTTTTAAAATTGGCTCTGATGCATTGTTTGGGACTTTTTCCTCAATTTTTTTGTTTTAGTTTACTAGATTTGTTAGCTTATTACGTATTTGACCTCAGTTAGTGTTTTTTGAATTTGCCCCTTCAAAAAAACCTCTCCATATCCTGATCTTCTACCTTCTCTGCTATTCCACTTTGGACTCAAAACTGTGTCCCACACCAGGAACATCGAGCTAATGTTCCCTTTAGTGATCCCTGGTGTGCTTGCAGCCCTGAACTCTATCGATCATCTGTTACTGACCTGTTGGGGGCTTCATTGGCTTCATGTCAGCCCACCACAACCTAATTCTCTCTCAATCCCTGTCTACCTATGTTTTGGAGCGTCAGACAGCCTTGGTGTATACTGAGTGATGTGCCCTCTGCCCCGGCTGTCCTACCTTTCTGCTTTCTAATGGCCTCAGAGATACTTCAAAGGCCCACTTCTTCTAAGAGATACTTCTAGGACCCATACATGCAGTGCACCACACTTGAACTAGAACATTGCCTCCTGACTGTACCCCAGATAGACCAGTGAATATTTATTTTTAGAACTCTTCAAATTACTTTATAGTTGGAAGAGTTTCTTACTGAAATTATCAGTTAACAATCATCTCTTTTATTTTTCAGTCCCAAAAGGATCCCAGGCTGGTGGATAAGATCATGAGGGACCTGGACTCCAATCAGGACAATGAGGTGGATTTCAATGAGTTTGTCGTGCTAGTTGCTGCACTGACGGTGGCCTGCAATGACTTCTTTGAAGAACAGCTGAAGCACAAGGGGAAGTAAGAAGTTGTGTTGGACTTTACCAAAAGTCCAGAGAGAAATGTGAATGAAAGTCTGTAAGCTCACTGGAGCTCACACTTTTTGTAACTCTACATATATAAAGTGAAAATTAAACTGTTTGAAATGAATTTGAATAACCGTTTCTGTTTCAAATTTTTATAACATAAAATTGTCAAACTCGCTTAATGCAATTAAGGATCCCTGGAGTACTAAGGACGAAGCTACAGAGGAGTGGGCAACCCCATTCAAAAGCCAGGCCCCACCCCACCAAATGCTTCTAATTCATTTATGGTGATGTTCAACTGTCAATCATTTGAGCCACTCACCTCCAAGGGGACCATGAGAACCTTATATCAATCGTGAGTGAATTAACTTGTGCTAAACTTCAAGAGGGACCCTAATACTCCCACATGGACAATAGTCTAAACTTCAAGGGGAAATGGACTCACCTCTGGTCCACAAAAACACTTATGGCTTGCCCACCCAGTTGTTTCCAAGTCCCCCCTCATTGCAATTTCTGTACAGTCCAATCACACACAGACATTGACATAAATAAAACAGTTACAGATTAAATGCTTGGACTCTACAATGGACTGGCATGCCATTGATTCATGTCTTATGTCCAATGCAACATTGAAGCCAGAAATTGTAATGAGGAGCGACTTGGAAACAACTGAATAGGCAAGCCATAAGTGTTTTTGTGGACCACAGGCGAGTCCATGTCCCCTTGAAGTTTAGACTATGGTCCATGTAGGGGTATTAGGGTCCCTGTTGAAGATCTCTGCAGAATGAAAGCAGTAAGGCAACAAAAACAAGGAGGTTGGATATTCTGGGAAGCATTGATCACAGGCAACTGAGCTGGAAATATTTGTAGTGAATACTGCAAGTTACACTTGTTTCCTTATTAGAGCCACACTTTCCCAAGTCCCAGCAACCAGTGTCTTTGGTAAGCTTCACTAATACTTGCAAGCTATGCAGTGCCCCAAACCCAATGCTACAGCATATCCTATCCTGCAAGGTGTGGAAGCCCAGGGCATGTACAGCCACCCCACCCTGACACAGACAGGCAGAGACACAGGCGTAACACACAATACTATTTATTTACAGTGGGGAGATACTTTTTCTCGCTCTCCAGAGCACAACACAACAGAGCACCAAATAGACAATGACAGTCCTTTTCTTTCCTTCCTATTGCCAGTCCTTCTGCCTCCACTCTACTTACTGCTTTCACTCTGCAGATGATCTTCTTCCATCCTAACTACTTCTGATACCAGCAGGTATTTCCACTCTTTTTCTATGGCTGAGAACATCATCACAGGGGCAATTCCCCAGCAGAACCGAGTCCTTAGGTTCTTCACACCACCTCCTGCTGTTTCAGGTTTGTAATGGCTTGATCAATGGCTAGCCGAGGCCTCCATTTAGAACTGGCTAGCTCAGTCCTCCACTTGCAGTCTGTTCGAACCTGGGCATTGGTATTCTGCACAGAGTGGTCTGGCCACTCTCAGCTCCTACACTAGTCTTGCTTTCTACTGTTTGTAGCCCATGATAATTGACACCAATGGCAACTGAAATTGGTAACGTGTTCCAAGAACACATTCCCAACTTCACGACACTGACATCAACAGCATGTTCTGTTGACACAAGTTAGGATGGATTCATGGATTTACAGTATATTTTCTGCATGTTTCAGCAGAAATTGATATTCATCAGAACATTTAGTCACAGAAAACAAGTGTGGGGGATAAAAAAAACTACCAATAAAGGACTTGAAGCATTTTGAAAAGCTGAAAGACCACAACAATCTGCATTCTTGATGTTAATTCTCCTGCAGCTCAAATGTTTATGTCTGCATGAATACAATATAAGGGCAACTCTGGGTTTCCTTGTTTGTGCAGGAGCCTTTCTTGATGAAACATCATGTTAAGTAACTGGTAGGCTCAAGCAGAGATTAAAGGACCTCTTGGTGTACAGAAGGCAGCCCCCGATCTCGGGTTTGGAAGGACAAGGTCCAGATTAAGACATGGCCTTTTAAATGAAACTGAGAACTGAAGGAGATACTAAAGGGAGCTCTAGACTGTTGCTAAAGTTAACACTACTTGACTACACATATAAAAATTCAATTCAACATAGTTTTGTTTATCTTGGAAATTTATCTCTATAAAATGAGCTGGAAGGATTAGAACCCACTCAATCCTTCAATGAATTAGTTCTATTTATTTTATTTATTTTTTGTTATTTTTACTAAAAGTAGCTACTTAATGATGAACACATACAATGGTGAAAATGTCACCAGCTTACTTAGCAGCTTAGATGTCACCTCCCTTGTTACTGGGTGACTCATGGTTAATTGCCTTCTACTTAATGAAAAGAAACCATAGACACATGACATGACAAGCAAGTGATTTAAGAAGAAACAATAAAGTTTGAAAATGAAAAGACTCCTCAGCTAAAGCTTGTCATCTATTGAAATTTCAAAGATAAGTATAAGTAATTCTAAAACACCAGAGAGCTTGAGTGATATTAACTAAAAAATCTGATTAGGCTGCCACTGTCTCCAGGCACAGGACTGTCCACCCTTGGCTGAATTGTTTTCAGAAGTAGAATTCTGTCATTTGGCATTTGTTACCTTGTGTTTCTATTTAACATTCTTGTTACGTTCAGGTAACACTTAGCACATATCTACAATCTTTTGTATTTCATAACTGTATGCCTTTCTGTTTCCTTTTCATTATTTTGCTTTTCTTTCTATTTTGTTATCCATTAACCGGCATGTAGTCTAATTTTGTATGTTATGTATGTCTTCTAGATCTCTGATTAATTAAGTAAACAGATGATTGCTGATTGCTAAACTAAGTTTATAAAAAGTATTCACCCAAAGCAGTGGAAATTTATTGATACAGTAGTTGTTGAAAAGGCAATATAGTATTTTATGTGTTGGTTCCCTTTAATTAAGTTGTAGTCCACCTTGAATTCATTAGTCATTGTGATTGGCCTGTGCTGAGTTGAAACTTGGCCAATCAGAGTGCTTCATTTTGAAGCTTATAGATTAGTTTTGTGGCGTCTTAACAGTAGAGAAGCAGCTTCGCTTGTCAAATGTGAAAGTTTGCGTAATTATCTTATATATAAACGTCTACAAGTGGAAGTGTGTCTGTCTGTCTGTCTGTTGGGCCCAGAAGTGGAGGCTACAGCATGAAGCTCAAAGAAATCAACTCTGTCGCCAAAGTGAAGCCGCTGAGAAAAGAGAGAAACTCGCTTAGCCACTAATATGCAAGGGAGACGAGCTCATCGGCAAAATGAAACCTCAGAGGAGAGAGAAACTCGCTTAGCTGCTGATGGACAACGAAGGCGAGCATGTCGGCAAAACAAAAGTACTGAGAAAAGAGAACCTCACTTGGTCGTTAATGCACAACTGATGAGATTGATTGATTGAAGTGCCATAATCCATGGTTTCTACAAGCCCGGGGTTTTTACAGCACAGGTTTATATAGTTAGTATATATATATATATATATATATATATATATATATATATATATATATATATATATAAAACCATGCCTTCATATTTACGTATCTTTGGAAGAAATTAATAAATAGATTTTGAACATCTTCATCCATCTCTAACCGGATTAGTGGTTGTAATTTAATCCCAAACCATCTTAATTCTTCACAGAAGAATTCCTTCAGAAAGTATTCAGACCCCTTCCCTTTTTTCTCATTCTATTCTGTTGCAGATCATTTTCCTTATCAAGCACCACTCAATACTCAAGAATGACAAAATGAGAACAGGAGGTTTTGGAAATTTATTACAAATAAAAAACTGAAACATTGCATTGACATAAGCATTCAAATCCTTTACTCAGTTTGTTGTGGACGCACCATTGGCAGCCATTCCAAGCTGGAGTTTTCTTGGGTTTGATGCAATAAGCTTTGCACACCCAGATTTGGTGATTTTCTACCATTCTTCTATGCAGACCCTCTCAACTTCTGGATGGAGACCATTGTTTTCAGGTCTTACCAGAGATGTTCGATTGGGTTTAGGTATGGACTCTGGCTGGGACACTCAAGAACATTCACAGGGTTGTCTCAATGTCATGTGTGGGTTGTCTTTGCTTTGTGCTTGGAGTCATTGCTCTTTTCGAAGGTGAACCTTCTCATCGCCCAGCCTGAGGTCCAGAGCAAAGTCTCTGGACTTTGCTCCATTCAGCTTTCCCTCAACTCTGTCTAATCTCCTAGTCCTTACCGTTTAAAAACAATCCAACAACATGATACTGCCACCACCATGCTTAACCATTATAATAATATTATAATAATAATATTATAATAATATTGCACAGGTGATGAGTGCTGCCTGGTTTCCTCCAGATGTGACACTTAGAATTGAGGCCAAACAGTTCAATCTTGGTTTTTATCAGATCAGAGAATCTTGTTTCTCATAGGCTGAAAGTCCTTCACGTGCCCATTTGAAAACTCCAAGCGGACTTTCATGTGTCATCATGCCATTGCTCCCATAAATCCCAGATTGGTAGTGTTCTCCCATCTCCACACAGTATCTCTGGTTTCTTTGTCACCTCCCTTACCAAGTCCCTTATCCCCCATTTGCTCAATTTGGCAGGGCATCTATCTCTAGGAAGAGTTCTGGTTGTTCAAATCTTCTTTAGTTTAAGAATTTTGGAGTTCACTTTGCTTTTGGAAACCTCCAATGCTGCAGAATGTTTTTGGAGCCTTCCCTAGATCTGTGCCTTGACAAAATCCTAAACTGTGCAAGGAAATTCTTTTGACCTCAGGGTTTGGTTTTTGCTCTGATAAATATTGTTAATTGTGGGACCTTCTACAGACAGGTGTGTACCTTTCGTAATATTATCCTATCAATTGAATTGATCAGAGATGAACTCTAAACAAGGCGTGAAATGATGATCAGTAGAATTGAATGCACCGGAGCCAGATTTCTAGTATCATAGCAAAGGGTCTGAATCGTTGTGGGATTTTAGTTAGTGTGTTGAGCAGACGGAAAGAGTACTTTGAGAGGCTGATGAATGAAGAGAATGAGAAAGAGAAGAAGTTGGATGATGTGGAGATAGTGAATCAGGAAGTGCAACGGATTAACAAGGAGGAAGTAAGGACAGCTTTGAAGAGGATGAAAAATGGAAAGGCCATTGGTCCAGATGACATACCAATGGAAGCATGGAGTTGTTTAGGAGAGATGGCAGTGGAGTTTTTAACCAGATTGTTTAAAGGAATCTGGGAAAGTGAAAGGATGCCTGAAGAGTGGAGAAGAAATGTACTACTACCGATATTTAAGAATAAGGGGGATATGCAAGACTGCATTAACTACAGGGGAATAAAATTGATGAGCCACAGCATGAGTTATGGGAAAGAGTAGTGGAAGCTAGGTTAAGAAGTGAGGTGATGATTAGTGAGCAGCGGTATGGTTTCATGCCGAGAAAGAGCACCACAGATGCAATGTTTGCTCTGAGGATGTTGATGGAGATGTTTAGAGAAGGCCAGAAGGAGTTGCATTGCGTCTTTGTGGACCTGGAGAAAGCATATGACAGGGTGCCTCGAGAGGAGCTGTGGTATTGTATGAGGAAGTTGGGAGTGGCAGAGAAATACATAAGAGTTGTACAGGATATGTACGAGGGAAGTGTGACAGTGGTGAGGTCTGCGGTAGGAGTGACAGATGCATTCGAGTTGGAGGTGGGATTACATCAGGGATTGGCTCTGAGCCCTTTCTTATTTGCAATGGTGATGGACAGGTTGACAGACGAGATTAAACAGGAGTCCCTGTGGACTATGATGTTTGCTGATGACATTATGATCTGTAGCGATAGTAGGGAGCAGGTTGAGGAGACCCTGGAGAGGTGGAGATATGCTCTAGAGAGGAGAGGAATGAAGGTCAGTAGAAACAAGACAGAATACATGTGTGTAAATGAGAGGGAGGTCTGTGGAATGGTGAGGATGCAGGGAGTAGAGTTGGCGAAGGTGGATGAGTTTAAATACTTGGGATCAACAGTACAGAGTAATGGGGATTGTGGAAGAGAGGTGAAATAGAGAATGCAGGCAGGGTGGAATGGGTGGAGAAGAGTGTCAGGAGTGATTTGTGACTGACAGGTATCAGCAAGAGTGAAAGGGAAGGTCTACAGGACAGTAGTGAGACCAGCTATGTTTTATGGGTTGGAGACGGTGTCACTGACCAGAAAGAGCTGGAGGTGGAAATGGAAATGAGTACATTAGAGGGTCAGCTCAAGTTGGACAGTTGGGAGACAAAGTCAGAGGCGAGATTGCGTTGGTTTGGACATGTGCAGAGGAGAGATGCTGGGTATATTGGGAGAAGGATGCTAAGGATAGAGCTGCCAGGGAAGAGGAAAATAGGAAGGCCTAAGCGGACGTTTATGGATGTGATGAGAGAGGACATGCAGGTGATGGGTGTAACAGAACAAGATGCAGAGGACAGAAAGATATGGAAGAAGATGATCCACTGTGGCAACCCCTAACGGGAGCAGCCGAAAGAAGAAGAAGAAGATTTTTAGTAAATTTGCAAACACTTCCTAAAAATCCTGATTGTGATTCTAGAGTATTGGGTATTTTTGGATGAAGGAAAAATGAATTTAAATGAATTTAGCTTAAGACTGCAATATAACAAAATGTGAAAAAGTGAAGCGGTCTCAATACTTTTGGTCAAAATCTCTTTGACTGACAACACTGTGTGTGAAGGTTCACTGCCCTGTAGACACCCCAGCAGTTCAGTTTAATGTCGCTGATTGACAGTCTGTCCATTGGGGAACAAACTCATTATAAAGTATTTCATCCATGTCAAAAAATCTGCCATGGTGTCGTGGAGAAAAACAATCGCTGATGTCACCTGTGCACAGTTGTACAATAAACACCATAAATACACACTCAATCAGCTCAACACAATGTCACTTGGTGGAATGATTAACTACAATTCTGATCCTGGAGAGCTGCAGTAGCTGCAGGTTTTTGTTCCACCCAGTTGCTTAATCAGAAGCCAATAGGAAGGCTATATCATATATGGCAATTTGTCAGATAAAATAAGACCAGATAAGATAAGGAATGTTAAACACAACAAGGGGAAGGGACAAGACATGGAAAGATAAGATAAGATAAGACACATATACAGTATGTAGTATATGGCTGAAGGAAATTTTTTTCCTTACAGTGCCAGGTGCATAGATAATACAACATACACTTAACATAGTCCTTAACATTACCAAAACCAGTTCAGCAATACAATATAACCAAACAAAGGACGTAGCGCCATGAAGCTCAAACATGCTCAATATCCATAGTAAAGTGCAGAGTGTAGAGTGACAGTACACAATTGGAGGAATATTTTAGGGATGTTCAAAAGTCTGATGGCTTGGGGAAAGAAGCTGTTATAGGACCTGACTGTGCTGGTCTTACTGCTGCGGTTTCTTCTACCTGACGGCTGGGGTCAAATAGTATGTGTGACAGGTGAGAGACATCTTTGATATTGGCTCCATGCAGATAGCATGTCTGAAAAATGTCTTGGATTGAGAAGAGGGAGACCCCTATGATACTCTTAGCTGTCTTCATTACGCGCTGCAGAGTCTTGCGCTCATGGGCTCTGATTCCAAACCACACAATGATGCAGCATGTCAGAACACACTCCACAGTTCCTCTGCGAAATTTGGTAAGAATGGATTGTGGCAAGCCGATTCCCTTCAGTTTCCACAGAAAATAAAGGCATTGTTGTGCCTTCTTGCAAGCAGAGGTGGTGTTGATTGTCCAGGAGAGCTCATCAGAAATATGCACACCAAGAAACTTGTTACTCTCTCCTCAACAGAGCCATTGATGAGCAGTGGGGAAGAGTCAGCTGATGTTCTCCTGAAATTAACAAGCATCTCTTTTGATTTATTGACATTTAGAGACAGATTATTTTCACTACACCTTCTCACTAGATGTTCAACCTCCTCTCTATAGGTTATGTCATCATTGTTGCTGATGAGGCCTACTATGGTTGTATTTGACTATGACATTGGACTCAAACTTGGTGGTGCAGTGGTGGGTAAGCAGCATGAACAATAGTGGGCTCAGCACACAGCCTTGGGGAGGTGGGGAATTGTGCACGGCCTCATGGTGTTTGATGTTCTGCTGCCAATGTGCACCGACTGCGGCCTCTCTATCAACATGTCTAGAATCCAATTACATAGTGGAGTGTCATTAACACTAGAATTACCAGAGTCTACGAAAAAACTCGTAGATCCGACCCACCTTAAAACCGTTCTCACCTTTCCGCCAGCGTCTTTTGTCTTCTAAATGTGCCGATTAAGACGAGCAGCAAGCAGCCAGCTATTCCATCCCCCACCGTCGCAGAACGTTCACTAAGTTTTCCCAGCTCATGCCTTGTTTGATTATCTGGGAGTGACTGAACTGCTGGAGTTTTAGAGTGGAAATAATAGATCATTATTTGGAACACATGCATTTCATGTATGTTCCATTTCTACAGTAATCTGTGTAAACACATTGGTAAAACAAACTTTTTCATATTTTAGTAATAAATGTTACAAAATGTTGGCATAAACTATAGAATGTGTAAAGCCTGAAGTCCAAAGATCAAATAAACACTTTCACAAAAGGTTCAAGAACTTAACAACACCTTCCGTGGAGTAATATTAAGATTTGCTGACTCAGAGCGCAGCATCCCTGCCGTGCCTCAGAGACCTGAGTTTGATTCCCAGCTGGGGAGAAAGTGTTATTTTTTTTTCTTTTTAACCTCAAATGGACATAAAATTTATAAATTGGTATGCACTGTAAATCGTTAAGTTTAAAATGTCGATAGTGGTTATTTCTGTTGATTAATTCATGCTTTTTACTTAGAGTCAGAACAGGAGCTTATTCAGCTTATTCAGCTTCTGATCTGACTCTAACAGCAGCAGTATAAATTCACACCCGATCTAACGCTGTTTGTTTAAAAAATAATATTGCATAATAGCACATCTTTATGTGAAAACAGCAGTGTCAGATGGGGAGTGTCTTATGATTTCATATAGCGCTGAAGTTACTGCTCTTTACTATGCTTTCCTCTGCATGTCCTGGAGTACAAAAGAAACAGCGCTAGTATGTATCATGATACACTGCAGAGCTATAGCGCGTCTTTATGTGAAAACAGCAGTGTCAGATGGGGAGGGTAGTGGAAGAATCCTGAACGCGACTGAGAGAATGAAAAGTGAATTAAAAAAAAAAAAAAAAAAGACAAAGCTAACCTTTACAAGTATCATAAATTACACCGGCGGTTACAGACATGTTCTGTTATATTTGTACCTTTTTTTGAAAGCGTTTCTTTGATATTTGGACTTCAGGCTTCATACATTATATAGCTTATGCCTATGTTTTGTCATTTACTACTAGAATATGAAAAACGTTTCCTTTTTAACAATGTGTTTATATAGATTACTGTAGAAATGGAACACACATGAAATGCGTGTGTTCCAAATAACGATCTATTATTTCCACTTTAAAACTCCACTTCAATCCCAGATAATCAATCAATGCATAAGCTGGGAGAAGTTCGTGCACATTCTAAGTTGGTGGGGGGATGGAATAGCCGGCTGCTTGCAGCTTGTCTTTATCTGCACATTTAGAAGACAAAAGACGCTGGCGTAGAGCTGCGAATGGATTTAAGAAGTGATTTAAGGTGGAACGGATCTACAAGTTCTTTCGTAGGCTCTGGTAATTCTAGTGTTAATACCCAGACCTCTGAGTTATTAGTCCAGTAGTCCTCATATTGCACCTGCCTGCAATTGCTGTTCCAAGACACAATGCTAGCTTATTCTTATGAGCTCTGGACACACAGGTTATTAACCTAAAGCTACATCTAATCAAGATAATCCATAAATCAAAATAGACTAAAATAAAACAAGAGTCATATTTAAGGAACTGTAAAAAGTACAGTTTTAATCTCTGTTTCAAAAATAATTCTAGTGGATGATGACAGGAATATAAAAAGATTGATTTCCCATACAAGTCATTGTAAGACTTGGCATGAGAAGAATTAACAGAATAAGTGGCCATGGAAAAGAAATCAAGAGGTAACTTTATGGAAGGTTAATGAAGAAATCTGACATTTTCTTCAGCATGTCTCTTTAATCTTAGCATCTTTGCTGAAATCTGACATCACATTTAAGTTATTAGGTTAAGTGTGTTTATTTCTAACTGAAAGAATCAAGGAGGTTAAAAGGAAAATGTCAAGTATGATTAATCACATTCATTGTTTTTAGAAAGGAGGCTGTAAAAACTCTGAAATCTTAACAAACTGTCAGGTCCTGGTAGACATTAAGGTGAGTGTATAATATGTGACGTTCGATACACAGTTTCCTTTATCTAATGGGGTTTAAAATAGACCTTTTGATCTTAGATTTTGATTAGCAATATATTATAATGCCTGAAAGAGATTTATTTCTCTTCCTTTTATTTAAAAGCAACTGGCTTCAATCAGAGATTACTGCAATTATACAGGAAATTAAACTGCTAAGAAAACAGTGCTAATCTTCACATACTCACACAAAGTCCATTTATGTTTCAAATGAACTCTTTCTTCTTACTTCAGATAACCGGTTTTTAAATTAAACGTCTGGGGTGCCGCAGATTGCATCGCTCGCTCACTTTTGTTTGAACTCTGCTTCAATTCACAATCCTACGTGTGGAGTCTGCGTGTTCTCCCTCATTTCACTTGAAGTCAGGTTTCCACTCATTCACAGACATTCTGTTATGCTGACTGATGTACTCTGTGATGTCCCATCTAGGTATGTTATAATTATTTGTGTTGTTCTATAAGTCTTCTATGCATGCCCTTAAACATATCTAAACAAAATATACATTTATTTGAGGGATTTTAGGGTCAAGGATTCCAAAAAATAATATTAGTTTTCTGTTTTAGGGTGAACTGAAAAAGTTGAGGGCGGCACGGTGGCGGAGTGGGTAGCGCTGCTGCCTCGCAGTTGGGAGACCTGGGGACCTGGGTTCGCTTCCCGGGTCCTCCCTGCGTGGAGTTTGCATGTTCTCCCCGTGTCTGCGTGGGTTTTCTCCGAGCGCTCCGGTTTCCTCCCACAGTCCAAAGACATGCAGGTTAGGTGGATTGGCGATTCTAAATTGGCCCTAGTGTGTGCTTGATGTGTGGGTGTGTTTGTGTGTTTTCTGCGGTGGGTTGGCACCCTGCCCAGGATTGTTTCCTGCCTTGTGCCCTGTGTTGGCTGGGATTGGCTCCAGCAGACCCCCGTGACCCTGTGTTCGGATTCAGCGGGTTGGACAATGGATGGATGGATGGATGAAAAAGTTGATTTATTTTAACTTTAACATCATTTTGTTGACACATTTGCTGCCATTTTGTGGAGCAGTTGTTGCTACCTTGCTAGGAAAACTGCATGGTAGCAAACAGAAATCACAGGGTTGTTGGTTTCAAGGTCATGACAACCACGTTATCAGTATCTGAGACTGAAAAAGAACTAAATGCGGGTGTTAGAAACTGTTGTGATGTAGTGTCCCAAACATGGCAAAAGCCTCCTAAAAACAACCACAAAGCATGCCAGAAGTTTCACTGGCCAGGCCAGAAGAGGATTCTAGCAGCCTAGCAGGCCCCAAACATATGGAGCTGGCAAAAAAATTCCAAATATATATCAAATTTCCCACAATGGGGAGGGTGACCTTAAACCTTTAGCTTGTATAAAGAGATACCAATAAACGATCTTAATAAAGAAAGAGTTTATTACCAAAAAATGGACAAATACGATGAAAATGCTGAATAGACCAAAAACAGGCAAAAAGGAGATATCTAAAAGGCAACTCAACAGCAAACAAGTCCCCAAATGCTAATCCAATAACGTGAGCAAAATAATTACAAAACCAGAAAAATCTCAAGAAAAATAATACTCACAATAAAAAACTCATTCAGACACAATGATCATTATTCTGCCTTTCCTTCCTAGCAAGGGATAATAATATAAACAACAACAATAATAATAATAATAATACATTTTATTTATGTAACGCCAATATCTTTGTTTTTCTTCTTCTTTTCTCTCTCTCTCTTTGTCACAGCCTCCTCCACTCCTCCCAGTAAGCCTTCATCTAAGACTCCAGCACTCCGAGGTATGACAGGCAGCTCCTTTTATTTTATCCTCAGAAGTACTTCCAGTGTTCCCAAGGCTTGGTCTGGAAGCACTTCTGGTTAAGGCTGGTACCCCAGGAAGTAGGGCTCCAAAGCTCCCATAGCATCCCCTGGAGGCACCCACCGAACCCAACAGGGCTGGGAATCTGTGGCCCAGGGAAACTGCTATGTAGTGCCCAAAGACCTTTCCAAGTTGTCTCCTACTGTTCTTGCATGCTGTGGAAGTCCCCACAGAATTAAAAATATAAAATAGGGCATCATGCCTTTATCGGCATGGTGGTGCAGTGGGTCGCACTGCTGCCTCGCAATTAGGAGACCCGGGATCGATTCCTGGGTCCTCCCTGCGTGGAATTTGCACGTTCTCCCTGTGTCTGCGTGGGTTTCCTCACACAGTCCAAAGACATGCCAGTTAGGTGCATTGGCGATTCTAAATTGTTCTTAGTGTATGGTGTGTGTGTGTGTGTGTGTGCACACCCTGCAGTGGGCTGGCACCCTGCCCGGGATTAGTTTCCTGCCTTGTGCCCTGTATTGGCTGGGATTGGCTCCAGCAGACCCCCCTGACCCTGTAGTCAGGATATAGCAGGTTGGATAATGGATGGATGGATCATGCCTTTATTTGCTTCATATTAGAAAATAAGATCATACATAGCATTTAAATTTGTTCTGTAATAACAGTTTACATATGAGAAGCATTATATTTTCTACCTAGGACTTTTAATATGTTTAATTAGTTCGGGACATTACATGATACTTAATTCAGAGGTGTGTTTCTGGAGTATGCCATTTATCGAAAGCTTCTTCTTCTTCTCCTGCTGGCTAGTGAAAATTAAATATAATTTAAATTAAATTAATTACAATATATTGAAATGTGTTATGTAAATGAACATAACCGATACAGGAAACTTTCTGTTATATTTCTCCAGACTGCCAAGGAAGGTAAATGGGAGTTCCGCCTATAGGTGAAAATAAAAGATGGCTATGTTTGAATTTCACATATACAGTAAAAATGGTTCAAGACTCCTCTTCATTTAGTATTTTCCACCCCAGCCCCCCATTATAATTCTTTCTTGACTGAACTCTGGAAAGACATTAAAGTCTAGATTTCAGTTTGTATCAACAGTAACATGCAAACTTTCATTAACTTTCTGCGCATTTTTTGTCCCCATTACAATCATGTGAATGAGGATTCCAAGTGAATGAGGATATTATTAAAAAATGATAGATAGATAGATAGATAGATAGATAGATAGATAGATAGATAGATAGATAGATAGATAGATAGATAGATAGATAGATAGATAGATAGTGTCGCACACATGTGTTTAGGAGACAACTAAAGGGCTTGAATACATGTGATTCCATGCCAGACCAGGGGGTGGCGAAGTGCACTAATTTTCCTTCTCCCACCTGAATATGATTCAGGTCCGGTCCTGTTCTCTTCTGGGTTTCTTCCATCCTGCCGACTACGCCAGTGTCACAAAAATGACCATAAGACGTTGCGAAGGTTTGGGGTAGCCACCCATATAATTGCGCCTGGCTGCAAAACTGATTAATAAACAAAGACATGTTCATTAAACTGAGTCCAAAACAGAACTGATTCTCTTCGGGAAATATGGCAGCTTTAAAGGCCAGCAAAGGAAGTGATGTCATCAACACCGGAACCGGAAGTGATGTCATTGGCTGCCCCAGAGCCGGGCGGGATTTCCCTAGAATGGTCTGCAAAAGATCGAGAGGGAAAATTAGTGCATTTCGCCACCCCCTGGTCTGGCATGGAATCACATGTATTCAAGTCCTTTAGTTGTCTCCTAAACACACATGTGTAACAATAAATACTGTAGTTGTATTGATGCTGGAGTAATGGAGCTCCAGCAGGATTTCTTGACGTGCTTCTGCTGAATAATTTGTTGTCTGAAAGTCCTCAATGTTAGTGCGTCAGAGAGAGGATGTGCAGGCAATGATCATAACAGCACTTAGTTTTGTTTTAATTCTATCCTTCATTGTGACCTCCAGAGGGTCTAGAGTGTATCTCAGAATGGATGAATAGTAACTTTCTCAAATTAAATAAAGAGAAAACCGAAATCTTAGTGATTGGCAATAATGGATACAATGAGGCTATTAGAAATAAACTGGATGAATTAGGATTAAAAGTCAAAACGGAGGTAAAAAGCTTAGGGGTAACTGTTGATTGTAATCTGAATTTTAAATCGCATATTAATCAGATCACTAGGACAGCATTTTTTCACTTAAGAAACATAGCAAAAGTTAGACCTCTTATATCATCGAAAGATGCAGAGAAATTAGTTCACGCATTTGTTTTCAGTCGGCTAGATTACTGTAACGCACTCCTCTCAGGAGTACCCAAAAAAGACATCAATCGTTTGTAACTAGTGCAGAATACAGCTGCTAGAATCCTTACCAGGAAAAGAAAATCCGAACACATTTCTCCAGTTTTGATGTCACTACACTGGTTACCTGTGTCATTCAGAATTGACTTTAAAATTCTGCTTATGGTTTATAAAGTCTTAAATAATCTCACCCCATCTTATATATCGGAATGTCTGATGTCTTATATTCCAAATCGTAACCTCAGATCCTCAACTGAGTGTCTCCTTAGAATTCCAAGAGCAAAACTTAAAAGAAGTGGTGAGGCGGCCTTCTGCTGTTATGCACCTAAATTCTGGAATAGCCTGCCAATAGGAATTCGCCAGGCTAATACAGTGGAGCACTTTAAAAAACTGCTGAAAACACATTATTTTAACATGGCCTTCTCATAACTTCACTGTAATTTAATCCTGATACTCTGTATATCCAATTCATTATAATAACTATTCATTCAAAATCTGTACTAACCCCTACTCTCTCTTCTGTTTCCTTTTCCGGTGTCCTGTTGGTGGTGGCTTGTGCCACCACCATCTACCCAAAGCACCATGATGTTCCAACAATGATGGATGGATTAAAAGCCAGAAGTCTGTATGACCATCAGCATCAAGTGACTCCGTGAGAACCCTAACTACAAAGAGGACTATTTCATTTATGTTAGGTAGAATGCCCAGAGGGGACTGGGCGGTCTCGTGGCCTGGAACCCCTACAGATTTTATTTTTTTTCTCCAGTCTTCTGGAGTTTTTTTTGTTTTTTTCTGTCCACCCTGGCCATCGGACCTTACTCCTTTTCTATGTTAACTAATGTTGTCTTATTTTAATTTTATATTTTGTCTGTTATTTTTCTTTTCTTCATTATGTAAAGCACTTTGAGCTACTTTTTGTATGAAAATGTGCTATATAAATAAATGTTGTTGTTGTTGTTGTGTGTCCTGTAACTGAGCCTGCCCTTTCCCTTTTAATTAGTTTGTTGATTTGGTGGGAATCTCTTGAAGTGATGTTGCCAGCCCAGACACATCACAGCATACAAAATCGCACTGGCCATTACAGAGTTGTAGAGGATGTGAAGGATTTCACTTCCCATATTAAGGGAATGCATTCTCCTAAGAAAAAAGAGCTTGCTCTGCCCTTTACTATAAACTTACTCTCTGTTACAAGACCTGTCCAACCTGTCATTGATATGGACCACTAAGTACTTGTAGGAGTGGACCATCTCTACCTCTACTCCCTGAACAGTGACCGGACATGGAGGCTCTCTGGTGATGCGAAAGTCAACAACTAATTCCTTGGTTTTACTGATGTAAAGATGCAGACAATTCCCTTTGCACTCAGAGTCAAACTCCTCCACCTGACTCCTCTCCCCTGTCTCATCCCCATTATCAATATATCCCATAAATGCAGAATCATCTGAGAATTTCTGTAGGTGACATTGCCCTGGTATTATATTTAACATCCAAACTGTCAGAGCTAAAGAGGATCTGCAGAGAAGAATGGTATGAAGCTTGATGCTTCAGACCCAAGAAGACTCAAGGCTGAAGTTGCTGTCAACGGTGCTTCAGTATGGGGTAAAAGGTCTAAATACTTGTGTCAGTGTGATATTTCAGTTTTTTATTTTGAATAAATTTGCAAAAATAATTAAAATCCTCATATGCACTGCAAAAAATGCACATGCAAACAATAGACAAAAAATCTTTAAATAGGAGTTGTTTTGCTTTTATTTATTAAAAAATAATCTGCCAATGGGGTAAGCAAAATTTACTTGACAAGATTTGTTAAAGTAAGCTAAATAATCGTAAATACAATTCTTTGATAAGTCATTAATTCTTTAATAAGGACAACAAGATTTAATGTCATGATGTAAATTATTTTCACTTACTTAGATTTAATTTCTTGCAGTGCACTTAGCCATTCTGAAACAATGTATTTAAATAATTTTAGCATAACTATGCAATATAAAAATGTGAAACAAGTGAAGGAATCGGAATACTTACTGAAGGAACTGTACCTTTGAATTTACCAGAGGCTGTATGAGCACAAATGATACAGCAACTCTGCACTTGGTTGTTTTGTCAGCTTTGCCAGTTCTTCCACTTATCTCTATTCTCATCTTTGCTCAGGGCTGTTGATCTATTTTCTCTGATTTTTGAACTTCAGGTCAGGTCAGGTTGGGAAGCATGTACTGGTACATCATGTCGCCGAACCCACCACACAACGAAACAGCTCAGAATCCTGTTTGGCAACCTCCCAAGGCAGACACGTGGTCCAGTCCCACCCCCCGGAATTGACCATATATATACCACAGCCAGGTATTATGTGGGCGCCCCCTTGGTCTGGTCCAGCCGCTTTGAACTTCACCTAACTCTACATTTAGTATGTGATTTCCTGATTCATGCTCTAATAATTTTTTGCGTTCCCAGATAGAAATCTCAAGACTGTTTTGCATCATTGGTGCAATTACCAAGTACCATTTTGCAGATATCCCCTCATCTGCATATATCTACTCACCACAAATTCAAATCCACTGGTAAATAATGTCACCAGTTACTCTCTTAACTCCACTGCAGTCCATTTACATTTCGGTCCTCAACTACAGAAAGCCTCTAGATAGATAGATAGATAGATAGATAGATAGATAGATAGATAGATAGATAGATAGATAGATAGATAGATAGATAGATAGATAGATAGATAGATTATTAATCCCAATCTAGACATCTGTAAGCACTTATAGCGAAGGGTGTGATGTCCACTTGATGAGACATGACATGACAACCTGTTGAGTAACAAATGTCACGCTGCTATAAAGGTGTCACCTGCCTTGTGGGATTTATTTAAGAATAAGTTAAGTTAATGTTCAGTTTTTACAGTTTGATTTAAAATATTGTTATGTGAGAACAAGTGTTGCATACATTTAAAATGTTGTCTATTTTAAACTTTAATGGAAAGAGGTGTAACAATACTGTTCCTTTAAAATTCTTAATAATTAACTCATTAACCTTTGAAAGGCGACTGTCACATTGTTACACCAAAGAGCAGGCATTACAATTTCAACAGCCCCCATAGTATATCAGATATATTGCACATTATCAACCTTCAGCATTTAACACCCACTTGTGAGGTCTATAATGGGCAAACATAACGTTTAAAGGTACACCGAGTTCTGCTAAACTAATCAGATTTGCTATTTGCTAATTTGCTTATACATGCTTTTGACTTAATAGTAATTACTAAGAAAGTGCAAAGCAACAGCATGCGTAGGAGTGAATGGCCAAGATTAATGTCCACTCAGTTGGTCATGAATAAAAGCAGCAAATATTAACAAATTTCCTGTTCTGTAGTGTACATATGCTTTTTTCTTTTGCATTAATATTTCAAAAATGTGTCATTTCACTGGGGCCTATGAAGTATTACATAATTATCAAATAATTGTTCAATTGAATAATATGAAAATTGGACCAATTTGTAATTTTGTACAAAGTGTACTTCATAATGAATGCAAGGAGTCTTAACAAAACAAGTACGTAGCGTATTACTTGCTGTGAGGCATATAAGAAGTAAAGGTGTCTACAAGGCAGAAAGAGTGAAAAAGACCAGCAGATAAACAAGAAAAGGAGCAAGCCAAAATGTATTCAAAGTAACAGACAGACGTCTAGAACCAGGATGAGGGCTAATGATTTTTTCATTCACTTTGGCCCAGAACTGAATATTTTTTCCAAAACACTCAGTTTTCTGAAAAGCACACAATGCAGTGATTTCACACTCAAATCAACACAAAATATTTATTTTTAACAAATGTCACTTTGTTTTTTTTCCATGAGCCTCTACTGTACACTATGTGAATTCACATACCTATTACATAGCATACTCCTGCAAGGTGAGGTAACATTTAAAGCAGCCAATGGCACGCATCACCTCATTGCACTGCTTGCATTACATTGGTGCTGTTGTTTCAGGGGTCTGTTGCTGCATACGACACAATCTGCTTTGTACCTCATGTTATTGTTCTTCCAGGCAAACCTTGCCATAGGCAGCTACACAAATGTGTTTATCACTATGATCAGCTGGGGACCAATCAGCTGATGCATGAACCTCACTTGAGAAGTCGGAGTCCGGTCAGCAATAATATGTAAAACGTCATCCATGGAATATTTTGCTTTCTGCTTGCCAGATGTCAATACCATTTTAGATGTTGTTTACTCTACGCTACTCACACACTTGCAGGGATTCAAGGTCATATCATTAAAGCTAACAAAGAGAGTCAAACTATAATGTAACAGCAAGTTTTATAGACGTTTACAGCTAATTAAAACCCTCTACTCCTGGACGTCAACATTAGTCAACATCCGCTGTCACCTGTTTATATCAATATACGTCGACTCCCACCTCCAAAGTGTTAATAAAACAAGAGCACTTCAACAATACATAGCCTATTGCTTGCTATGAGGCATGTTAGAAGTAAAGGTGTCTACAAGAGTGAAAAAGACCAGGGGCCTCCTGCATAACACCGTGTGTAGAATTCACACTAAAGCATGTCGTATGGACAAAAGTGTAAATGTGTGTACACCCAAAAAAATTTAGATGCATGAATCTATGCGTAAGCCAACTTCCATGTTCTTCCACTACATAAATCCTGGTCAGTGTGAAAAGTAACCGTAAATAAAGTAGCATGTTAAATGCTTTGTATTGTATGTATTCTTCTATGTGCTTTATGTGTGTGAATTACTACGTGCTTCTTAAACGGGTTTTCTCTTCCTCCGACAGGACACAGAATCCATTACATTCATGATATTACAGCTCTCTGAATAAATTAAATACTGAGATGTATACTTGATATCATTTTCATGATGATAGGAGTTAAAGCATGTTATTAAACATGGGAACATGGTGGTGCAGTTATAGTGACGAACTGGCACCCCGTCCAGTGATTGTTCATGCCTCACGCAAGATGCTTGCTGCGCGACCTTCAATGAAATAATTTATTGAAGCAGTACTGTCTCTTTCAAACATACTAACCCCCAATTCCTGTCTTTCCTTTTCTTTCTCCATGTACCCACTTGCCACACAATCAGCTCTGTAATAGATGTTAAGCCATCTGTAAGCTTAGAAGGCAGATTCTTCAAAACTTTTAAGGAACATTGAAATATCAATTTGTAGTAACTGTTTAATTATTCTATCCATCTATCCATCCAGTGTTGCACCAGCACCAGCAAGAATACAGCGCGAGGCTGGAACAATCCTTGAACGGGGCGCCAGATCGTCACTAGCACTGCAACACCGTGTCCTCACATGTTTAATTATTAACAATATAGATTATTTAAATGATGTTAAAATTTTATTTGTATAATGTAAAACCATATTTTGCTGCATTTCATCTTAAAAATGATATCGTCATCATATGTAAATACGCACTTTATAAAGTGGCTCAGGTTGTGCAATATTATAACTGTATCGCAAGTTTACAGTGAGGTAATTGTACTTATAAGTACAAACAGTTCTACAAGGAGCACTTGATGGACTGATTGATTACATTTATAGTTCTTGGGATGAAACTGTTTCTGAACCGCGAGGTGCGTACAGGTAAGGCTCTGAAGTGTTTGCCGTATGGGAGCAGTTCAAATAGTGCATGGCTGAGGCAGCGTGTGCTTGATGCTGTATACCGATAATTCTCTTTCCGATCAGCTGCTTGAAAGCTGTGATTCCACACTCAGATACAATGGGATAAATACTTGAGAGTAACAACACTAAAGCAGCTATGGTATTTGGAATTGTTTGGCCATTCCGTGAACCATTATATTGTTATGGGTTAATTACAATCAGATGCCTTAAACTAATAAACAATATGAGGTTAATTTCAGTGTATTTGATAAAACCGTCAGGGATATGCATCTAAAACAGAAAGGGAAACCACACTGGAACAAAATCACTGCTTTGACTATGGATGCCGCCAGTTTGCGAAACCGAGCGGAGAACTTGCGTACGGCAGGGATTGAGTTGGCATGAAAATGTGAGTGGCTTTACGCCAAGTTTAGTTTTATACGTCGCAATGTGAGCATGGAAATGGGCGTACGCAACATTTTTGTGCGTACGCACCATTAATACATGAGGTCCCAGGAGATAAACAAGAAAAGAAGCAGGTCAAAATGCAGTCAAAGTAAGAGGTGGGAGTTTAGAACCAGAAAAACAAAAAGATCAAAACTAAAAGCAGCAGTCAAAAACGAAGCTACCAAAAGCCAAAAATCCAAACTAGAAAAGAAATTTCCCTCACTAAAATTCATTTTTGAAACAAAGGTGGTTTTCGTAAATTCTCTTAAAGCTAGGATACTGATCTTTATAGGCGGGTCTAATGACACAACATGTCATATAACCAGGGCCATCTTAACGCATGGGCATGCTGGACAGTTGCCCCATGCTAATCTATGTATGTGTTGTGTATGTATGGACCCCAGTGCACTGCTTTGCCCGAGGGCCTATAATGCTGTTAAGATGGCCCTGCATGTAACCTCTGTTTCATGTGACCTGCAACAGGCATAGTAACTGCAAGCAATATGGCCAAAGTCATGCGAAATCTACATGGAAAGAAGTACACCAAAACAGAGCACAAACAGAACACAAAACGACATCACCAAAATAATGTTCTGCCTAAATGAAAAAGGAGAAAGAAAATAACAGAATAGTGTAAGAAAAATAGCAGAATACTGATAATGGGTTGGGGTACCCCAATAGTATATTAATCAAGAAAAATCAGACATTCAAATAACAAGAAGATTGCAAAGAAATAAGTGCTTCTGGTGCCCCACAGTTGTCCCTTAGACACACATTCCACAAATGTGTGTCTTATATCCTGTGCACGGTGGAAAAGGCAGGACTTCTGGCAGGTGGGCAAAGGAAGTGACACCACTAGTCCTGGGCTGGATTGGTTCGGGAGGTAAACGAGGAGAAATGGTTTGGTATTATCTTTGTCATAGCCTAATAGTTATGTCTGACAACAGGGAGATGGACGAATCACAAATCAAAGTCGAAATTTCAAGAAAAGGTCATTGCCAAAGTCAATATATACCACAACAACTGAACTGAATACAAACCAGAGATCAAAGTCAAAATAGCACACAAGAGAATCTTAACCTAAACGTAAGTACATTTCCACCACAAAAAAAAACTTTTGTTATCTGTATCCAGAAACGTAGACAACCAGAATTACTGCAATGGTGACCTTTATACCATCATGACACTATATACATAAAAGATATTATTATTATTATTACTTATCACAACCATGACATCACACAATGGAACATGGTTGGAAACCATATGCAGATGTTATTTGTAGGTATTTGAAAATGGCACTAAATTAATTAACCCAACTTTAAGAATATGTTCTTAAATGGATGCAAAATTCATAGTATTAAAGTTGAGAACATTTTAAAACATCAACCATGATATAATAATGGTAAAAAACAAAGAAACACTTTAATGATTAAATAAATTTGTATAAGGGCAGCATGGTGGCGCAGTGGTAGTGCTGCTGCTCCGCAGTAAGGAGACCTGGGTTCACTTCCCGGGTCCTCCCTGCGTGGAGTTTGCATGTTCTCCCCGTGTCTGCGTGGGTTTCCTCACACAGTCCAAAGACATGCCGGTTAGGTGTATTGACGATCCTAAATTGTCCCTTGTGTGTGCTTGGTGTGTGGGTGTGTGTATGCCCTGCGGTGGGCTGGTGCCCTGCCTGGGGTTTGTTCCTGCCTTGCGCCCTGTGTTGGCTGGGATTGGCTCCAGCAGACCCTCGTGACCCTGTGTTAGGATATAGTGGGTTGGACAATGACTGACTGACTAAATTTGTATAAAAGTGATTAAAATTCAAATTCATGTCAAATCTGCCTCCCAAAGTATCTGGCCCCAATCATCAAATTTGCCAGGATGGGGTCTGTGAAACTAATGTAAAGTACAAGAAATATGAAGATGACGTGCACTCGAGACCTGTCCTCTGGACTAAACCCTGTCAGTGGACCAAATAGCATTTTTTATAATGTCTCCTTGAATGAAAGTCCTTTTCGATTTCATATACTTGATCATTGTCAACCCAATCCAGCTGTGAAAGAGAAGAAGTCAATACTGGCTTTCATCTGGAGACATGGAAAATGGGATGATTCTTAGAGTTACTTAAAGAACCATTTTACATGAAACCAATCCTAGAAACAGAAAACAAACTCCAAAAGGAGAAAGAAAAGAAAATGCTTTTCAGAAAGAAGTACAGTAATCCCTCACCTATCGCGGGGGTTACGTTCCAGAGCCCCCCGCGATAAGTGAAAATCCGCGAAGTAGCGACCTATATTTATTTTATTATTTATACATATTTTAAGGCTTTATAAACCCTTCCCACACTCTTATAAACCTTTCTCACTCTCTTGTTAACCTTTCCCATGCTCTTATAAACACTTCCTATGCTCTTAAACACTTTCTACATTCTTAAACACCTCAGACCAACACTGCACACTGCACGCAGCGATCAGACGTCAATGTGTCTGCACTCGCTTTGTGAAGGGGGGCAGCTGAACTCACGCTGAGCAGAAATGTGCTTCTGCCAAAATGCCTGCTTGTCGCTCTGCGCGTTCGGAAGGAGGAGTGTGTGTTTGGGGGGGGGGCTTGGGGGGGGGGGTGTGAGAGCTGAACGCACCTTCGCTCAAACCCCCCCTTCCCGGAAGCGCAGTACGCTCCTGCCACTTCGCATTGTCAAGGGGGTGGGGAGCTGAATGAACGCTAAGGAGAAGTGGACTTTGTGCTGGCTTTGTGCTGCTTGTCACTCTGCCTGTCAATAATTTTAAGCCTGTACATCACCAATTTTCCTGTCTCACTGTCTTGTCTTGCGTGAAGTTAAAATGTTTTATAATAGTGAGATGTTACTCATATCCTTAGCCCGACATCCACATATCATATGTGTTAACAAAGTGTGTTTTATAAGTTTACATGTGTTTAAAGCATGTGGGATGGGTATTTTAAGGCTTAAACTATAAAAATGTTTATTTATATGGTCTTTCTATATCGCGGATTTTCTCCTGTTGCTGATGGATCTGGAACATAACTTCCGCGATAGGCGGGCAATCACTTGTATTTAAAAACCCGCGAAGTCGTGAATCCACGAAAAGTGAACCGCGAAGTAGCGAGGGATTACTGTATATTAAGCTTGATGTTCCTTTGACTCAGGTAGCCTGAAAATGATTTCAGTAATAGAGCAGTTCCATTCTGGTGTGAAGTCAGGTTCCAAATGAATGTGGGTTTCTAATTAGACATTTGTTTAAATAGATGAGGAAGCGGAAGGGGCAGAGCTGATGCTGTCCCAAAAGGAAGTGACTCCAGGATCTTCCAGTTAGTTCTCCTCCACTCTAAAGGAAACTGAAACTGCCTTGGTTGCAGTATCACATCAAAAACCTTCCCTGTTTTTTTTAAATCACTGTTTGTGTGACACAATATACAGACCAATACAAGCTTTCAGGACAGAGCTATCAAGCTTCCAACTTTGAAATCTGTACAAATCTTTGTCTTCCTATGCAAAATGTTCTTACAATTTTCACCTCATCAAATTCCAAACTTCCATCCTCTACAGATTTCATATTAATGTTCAGTCAGGGTGGGGATGTTATGTTACAGCCAGGGTTGCTGCTCTGACTCAAGTTTATTTTTTGTTTCTTTAATCTTTTTGTTGTTGTTGAAGTATAAGTTTGTGTACTGTATTGTGTTAGTAATTTTGTTTTGTTTTTTCTTTGTCTTAGTTACATGATACTGCATTGTGTATTAATTGTTGTGTAATGTTGTATTATATTAACATTATATGTTTTAGTTTTCTTTGTTACTGTCATTGCCCTGACTCCAGCATGTAGCGCCAAAGGAGGCGGGGCCATCAGATTATTCAGAAGGGAAACTGTCCCAGCAGTGACACAGTGTATATGGAAGAGCTGCTCTTCTCACACTGATTTTAGATTCCTTTTGGATTTGCAATTCTTATTTGGATATTAGTACATTTTAGATGTATGTTTGTTATTAAGATATTCTGACATTTAACCCTCACATCATGTTAAAGATACAATATCTAGATTTTGATTTTTGGCTTTGTTTGCTCTTAGAATTGCATTTTGGCAAAACCTATTTTGTTTTATTTTTTTTACTCCTGTTATAAGATACATATGTCTAATCTTTTTTTGAATCCTTGAATAAATCTTTAAATATTTAAAGGAGCTTTGGTAGTTTTTGTAAGTCTAAGGTTTTTACAGATTTTCCTCTTTGTTTTATGGATATTTTGATTATCTTGAGTTTGGGCTAGGCTGCTTGGGCATGGTGCAGTCTACACAATGTTGTTTTTTTTAATTATTTTTGTAATCCATTGTGGCAAAAATTGTAATGGAATTGATGATTGGTATTAACTAATTGAAAGAAATTATACTCATAAAAGGTTTCAAAGCATGTCCTCATAAAAGTGGAGATAATCACATTTCTAGGAAATTCAGCTACAGGAACAAGGGCCTTCCAATTTTCTTAGGTGTCATTGTGGGCCATTGTCAGAAGTTATAGACTTGGGGAAACCATGTTGTCTAAAGTACTCTTGAACAGAAATTAATCTCTTAAGATGACTAAAGTTGGCAGGTGGACTGATCAACTATTGCTAAAATTGTAATACAGACCGCAAAAGGAGGGTGATCAGAAATAAAACCTGCATTAATCTACTCCCAGGTGTTGTGATCTCTAAATTTCATAACTTATGCTTTTTCCTTGTTGTATTTCTGCCATTCTGTGTATGGGATCTAGGTTTTTTTTATTTACAAGGATTTTGACTATTTGATCATAAATGGTGTATCGGATTTATTTTAGAAGGATATATTTTATTTATGCTTTATTTTTGAGTCTTTTGCATTTATGGCTTCCTTCGTAACATTTCCCAGAATACACTGCAATTCAGCTGTTTGTATTTCATCTGAGTGATGGTTTACAGCTCATTGGGGTATCTGAGGTTAGACAGAAAAATTATTTCACCCTGATAAAGAATATATATTTTTGCTCTTCTTGGTTAGTGAATCTCTGTTCTTGTTTTTTGACTCCAATTTTGGGTTCTCGTGTTTTAATGCTTAGCTATTTTGACCTTTTGTCTATTCATTGACTACAATTCTCCCAATCATTTTTTTTCATTTCATTTCTTCTTTTACTGTACTGGGTGTGACAAGGATGGATAGGATTAGAAATGAATTCATTAGAGGGTCAGCTCAAGTCGGACGGTTGCGAGACAAAGTCAGAGAGGCAAGATTGCATTGGTTTGGACATGTGCAGAGGAGATGTGCTGGGTATTTTGGGAAAAGGATGTTAAGGATGGATCTGCCAGGCAAGAGGAAAAGAGGAAGGCCTAAGAGAAGGTTTATGGATGTGGTGAGAGAGGACATGCAGGTGATGGGTGTAACAGAACAAGAACAAGATGCAGAGGACAGAAAGATATGGAAGAAGATGATCCACTGTGGCGACCCCTAACGGGGGTAAGCCAAATGAAGAAGAAGACTGTCTCTGTGAGTCAGTACACCTGGGTCAAGAAGGAGATGGAACAGTCTGAAGCAAGTCTGTGAAGGTTTAGTGATATATTTTTAGCCCTGTTGTATATTTCACAGTTTCTAATATCTCTTCTCATTGAGGCTCACCAGAAAACTGGAGCATGGAATTATTTCAATTACTTGTATGTCCTCAATGAAGGACTTTAGGTCTTAATGTCTCTGGTACTTGTAATCTTTGTGTGGGTCATTGCTGAAGTCATTTGGAATTCTTTTATAGTATGATTATGTTTTTTATTGAGAGTTGAAACATTTATAAATGAAGTGATAGCCAAAACTCTTCCTGAAGGAAGAATATTCTCTCATTTTGGTATTTGCTCAACTTCGTCAAACTGTCAGACTCCATTTCTTTCACAGAAAACACTTAAAAACAGCCACCAAAGAGCTTGCCTAGTATTTTTTCAGGTTTTAGATAAATTAAGTTTTTATGGTTAGTATAAATTATAAACCGAACCCTATTTCCTTCAAGTCAGTGTCGCCATTCTGTGGCGGTGAGCTTGGTAGCCAGTAATTCTCTGTTTCCAATGTAGTAGTCTAACTCAGTACCCAGTGTTTGAACAAAGAGCACAGGGGTGTAGTTTGCCTGTGTCTGCACATTTTTCAGAAATAATGGCACCTTCACCAGTCCTGGGGGCATCAACATCTATTTCTAGTGGATGCTGGAGAGTAGTGAATGAAATTTTGAAGTGTCAAAAACCTTCTTGAGTTTCGGTTCATTTAAATGTCATACATTTTTTTGTGAAAGAAAAATTGGGGGTAATTATAGAACTAAAATTCTTTATAAATTATGATTATAATTGTAAACCCAGTGAAACATTAAACTTGCTTTATGGATGAAAGAGTTTTCTAATTTTAAATTGCAGCCACTTTTCCCCTAATATATTTTTAAGCCAGTATATGAAATTTAAGAACCCAAAATATCACCAAAGTTTGGTGAATACAACATTTTCCACCTGAAAAAATTAGGTAGATTTTGGTTTGCTTTTTACTTAATTTAGTCAAAATGATGGCATATCAAGCATTTTAGTATTTATATCATTATGAATATTTTTTTATATCTTATCTTCACTTGTTGCCTTTTTATTTTCATACCTACAGTAATTGATTTATAAATTATTTTACACAATTGGAACTCAGAAGTAAATTACTAGTGTAGTGGCAAGAACTGGGAGAGATTGTGTAGGGTTGCGGACCAACTGGATTCTCCATTTAATACAAACAAAAGTAAGAAACCAAAAACGTTCAAATTAAAATCACAGATGTCCAACGTCGCCTGTAAAATATGCCTGCTGGCTCTAAGTGACATTGTCTCTCTCTTCTCTGATTGAACATCAACTTCCATGTATAAATAGCACCCGGGGAGGAAGATGTTGAAATCTCTGAGTAAAAACTGGAAGTAATGTCATAGTTCATCTTGGGACTCATCCTCCAGTGTCCGGGTGAAAGAGAAGCAGTCATTACCGACCCCAGATGCTCAGGTACTTGGACAGACAGGCCTGTAGACACTTCCCTTGCATATGCATGTGGCGATGTTTTCTGATTGGTACTATTCAGGTTATAAAATGATTTCTTCAAAATGTCCCATATATTTGTCCCTTTCTTTTTTTTCCGGTGCTGCGTTGACATTGTACACTAGAAGGCATGAGCTTATTCAGTGCGGCAGGAGCACGCAGGTGGCCAGTTGCTGAGTGCTATAACATGCTTGACTTGGTGGCAATCAGCGCACATATACTGTGCAAGGCATGCACTGGGGCTCTGAGAAAAGAAGAGTGTTCATGGCTCACCTTGCAGAGGAGCTTCATCATCGCTTCTGTTCCAAGACCGCCACTTCCTCGGCCCCTTCAGTGTAATAGTAACCACAGCACAGAGAGAAGTGTGTGCATTGCAACAGGTACACATGTCGTAAATGTAGGAAGGATGGTCCTTCAGTGTGTGTGAACTGTTAACTTTTGAATCTGATGATTGCATATAGCGCGGAACTGACCTCTCTGTACTATTCTTTCCTCTGCATGTCCTGGAGTACAAAAGAAACAACCCCATGCACCCAAAAGTGGAGACTGGCAAGATTGAAAAAAAAACATGCAGTCACTGATTACAAGTGCAAGAAGGCATGCGAATGAATATGAATAATATGAATAATGTTGCATCAGTGCCACAATGTTTTCCGAAATGTACTATACAGGTCATAAAATGAGTTATTCCAAATATCATATACTGTATACCTATGTCTCTATTTTTTGTCAGTGCGGCTTTGACATCATGGACCATAAGGTGCATACTAATTCAGTGTGAGCAGGAACACTCAATAAAACTGAATAAAACAAATTCAAGTGACGATGAGATACGAAGATGGCAGATTCACCAGCGTTTGTGTGTCAGCTTTTATCCCTCCAGATCAGAGAATTTCCAGTTCCATTGTCTCAAAACACCACTCACATCTACAGTTATTCCCAGTTTCAGATAAAAAGTAACCAAAAAAATGCTACTTTTTACAAGTACTATACATTTACATTGGCTGTTACAGACGCAGATTAAATGCATGTTTTTATTGTATAATATTAACAAAAAGAGCAGCTCACTACTCTAAATGGTAAATCTGTCCGGGAGCGGGTTTCAAACTCATGATCTCCAGATTATAAATGGGCAGTTCTAACCACTGCACCACGGAAGCTGTCGTATCATACTTACACCTTTTGTGAAAGTGTTTATTTGATACAAGGGGGCTCCGCCCCCTGCTCGCTTCGCTCGCCTACCCCCGGTGTTGGGTAACCCGAAATACATTGATGAATGTATGAGATATATTGGAGTGTAAAGGTGTAGATGACGAACAAAGGAAGTATATTTATTAATCCTAATGAATGTCCACTAATAGTGGACTCATTACAGAATGCGTTGTCAGCTAATTGGCGGAATTGTTTATCGGCCGTCTGTCGTTCCTTTCTTTGCCGTTTATCTATTCACCCTGCTGTTTGAGAGGCACGTTGTAGGCGCCTACGTTCATTAATTGTATTCAGGCGGGCTCGCTTCTGTATGTATCTCCGTCAGTTGTGGTCGTTCGTTTTGAACCCATGACTGCTTTTCTTCCGCAGTTTCAGACGCGCGTTGTAAGCGTCTATGTACATTGTATTTGTCCATGCGGGCTCGTTTTTGTAGCTCCGTTAGTCGAGCTGTTTGGTTTTGGAGCCGAGACAGTTTTGCTTCCGCGGTTTCAGACGCGCGTTGTAGGCGCCCGCGTCTATTGTTTTTATCCATGCGGGCTCGCATCTTTGTGGACCTGTGGGGCCTCCGTAGGTGTGTTAGAAGCGCGTGGACCATGCTGTGTAGTGTGGCCGTTTAGTTTAGAAGCACGTTGTAGGCGCATGCGCCTTTCGTACTTTCACGCGCCTTCCGTACTCTCTTTGTGGACCTGTGGGGCCTCCGTAGCCTCTTCCGTTTGACTCTGGGGTGCAGCGCGGAATCCTCTTTTTTGTGTGGCTGTGTCATTACCTATGGGCGCGTTGCCTCATTTCTTATTTACGTTAGTTCAGCTCCTTCGTTTTTGAGCTGTGATTCCTTCATTCTCGGTGGATCAGACTTCGCTCGCTGTCAGCGCCTGCGCACTATGTCTCCTGCATCCATGGGCATGCCATGTACCTGCGTCCATATCCGGTTTACCATTCTCGGTTAGTAATATGGATTTGGCCATCAGTCTTAACACATTATACAGTTGTCTACATTTTGTTATTTATTACTAAAACATGAAAAACATTTCTGTTTTAACAATGTATTTACATAAATTATTGTAGAAAAAAAACACACATCAAATTATTTCCCCTTACAATTCTGGGTAGCTCACTCCCAGATAATTAATCAAGGCAGAAACTGGGAGAACTTCTTGCCCGTTCTGAGGCGGTGGGGGGGATGGTATAGCAGGCTGCTTGCTGCTTGGGCTTATCGACACATTTAGAAGACAAAAGATGCTGATGGAGAAGTGTGAAGGGATTTAAGGAATTACAAGTTTTTTCGTTGGCTCTGATAATTCTAGTGTTAAGTAAGTATGGATACAAAAAAGTGAATTAAGGTTATGCTAAACAAATAATTACTGTGTGATTACCTTGTTTTGCAGAAAAATCATGGCTTAAAATAACTTCCTGCAGGCAACATAATTAGCATTATTAGCTTTGATAAGTTTGGATGTTAATTCTAGAATAAAGTGTACCACCTTTATATCCTGGCCAGTATGGTGGTGTATTCTCGTAGTAATGAGACCAGAGTTCATATCCCAGGTCTTACCTGCGTGGAGTATGCATGGGTTTCCTCTGGGAGCTCCGGTTTCCTCCCACAGCCCAAACACGTGCAAGTTAGGTGGACTGGAGTTCCTAAATTGGCCCTAGTGTGTGGCTGGGGGTGTGTGTGTGTGTTCGCAATGTGATGGATGGGCACCCTTTCCATGGTTTGTTCCTGCCTTGTGCCCTATAGTAGTTGGGATAGGCTCCAGTAGACCCCGTGACCCTATTCAAGACAATGAGAGAGAAGTTGGGAGCATGCACTGATACAGGGCGTTGCTGCACCCACCACATGACAAACCACCTCAGGATCCCAAATTATGGCCCGATTTTATTGTGTTAGTGATTTTAGTGATTGGCAAGAATGGATATAATGAGGGTATTAGAAATAAACTTGATGCTTAGGATTAAAAGTCAAGACAGAGGTAAAGAATTTAGGGGTAATTATTGACTCTGACCTAAATCACATATTAATCAGATTACTAGGACAGCATTTTTTCACTTAAGAAATATAGCAAAAGTTTGACCTCTTATAACATTGCAAGATGCTGAGAAATTAATCCACGCTTTTGTTTTCAGTCAGCTAGATAACTGTAATGCATTCAATCGATTGCAACTAGTGCAGAATGTAACTGCTAGAATCTTAACTAGGAAAAGAAAATCTGAGCACATCTCTCCAGTTCTGATGTCACTACACTGGTTACCTGTGCCATTTAGAATTGACTTTAAAATCCTGCTTATGGTTTACAAAGCCTTAAATAATCTCGCTCCATCTTATATTTCAGAATGTCTCACACCTTACACTCCAAATCGTAACCTTAGATCTTCAAATGAGTGTCTGCTTAGAATTCCAAGAGCTAAACTTAAAAGAAGTGGTGAGGCGGCCTTCTGCTGTTATGCACCTAAAATCTGGAACAGCTTGCAAATAGGAATTCGCCAGGCTAATACAGTGGAGCACTTTAAAAAACTGCTAAAAACACATTACTGTAACATGGCCTTCTTAGCTTCATCTTAGTTAAATCCTGATGCTCTGTATATTCAGTTAATTATCATTATTATTCATTGTGGCTCCAAAATCCGTACTAACCCCTACTCTCTCTTTTTTCTTTTTCCGGTTTTCTGTGGTAGCGACCTGCGCCACCATCACCTAATCAAAGCACCGTGATGTCCTTATATTGATGGATTAAAGGCCAGAAGTCCCCATGACCATCATCATCAAATTCTTCCATGAGAACCCTGAATATAATGAGGACTGATTGAGGTCATTTATGTAAGGTAGAATGCCTAGAGGGGGCTGGGTGGTCTCGTGGCCCGGAACCCCTGCAGATTTTGTTTTTTCTGTCCTCCCTGGCCATCGGACTTTACTTTTATTCTATGTTAATTAGTGTTCCCTAGTTTTAATTATTTATTTTGTCTTTTTTCTCTTTCTTCATCATGTAAAGCACTTTGAGCTACATTGTTTGTATGAAAATGTGTTATATAAATAAATGTTGTTGTTGTTGTTGATTGCAGCACCACACTAGTCTGAATGGAATAGTTAGAGGAATTTTACATTGGCTAGAATGGCAATCCTGCCACCACCCCCGAGTTCTCCCTGCAAGTTGAAGGACCTACTTGCAGGTTGACACCATAGCCAGGATAGAGCAATAGCAGTTTAAGGGCCTTGATCAAGGGCCCAACAGAGTGGAATCACTTCTGGCATTTACAGGATTCAAACCAACAACTGGCGCATATCCCTAGCGTCAAAGCCACCATTCCGCCATTCAGGAGAAAGTGGTGTAGAAAATGACTGACTTTTATGTGTTTTATTATATTGCACTGTGTGGATTTTTCCAAACCTCAATTTTTTTTGTGCTTTAAGGGCCAGAATGCTTACACACACGCATCATGGCTGCCATACGGTCCTTTGAGCACATCGTCAGAAATGAACACGACGTGTCTGCGAGTTGCAGTACCAGTAAAAAATATGAGTGGCATGTGTGCTCAAGTTTTGGAATGTAACATCAGCATCATTGTTTACTATCGACAGGTGACAACAAGCCACACTGCAGCTCCAATAGGCTCAATCTGCGCGCTTCGATGTTTGATGAATGGTTCGATGTGGTGAAGCAAATCAAACTTAAATACTGACATGAAAATGTGCTTTTCTTCATCCATTTCTCACATAGGCAATACAAGAATCGCAATGATGCGATACATCACATACCATCTACATCACGTTTGCCATTTTTTTTTTTTTGCACCTTCAAAACAGCATCAGAATGCAAAAGATTTTTATTTTCAACATTTGTCCCTCAACTCTCAACATGGTGAAACCAGATGATGTTTTCTCACCGTGATGATTTCTCGCTCTGCCACCTGGGTGGAATCCTCCAGATTTACTTAAAGTACGCATGCAAGTATAGTCAGCACACTGCTTGTGTAGCAGCAGCATCCTCAATCGCACACGTCGCGTAGCGTTAAGTATATCCCTGGCCTTAGATGTGCTTTCTGAAACCACAAAAAACAGAGTATGCATGGATTTCCAGTGCACTCTACCAAATTCCACCTCTTGGTCCAGATGTTTGAGATTTTGCTCTGCACTCCATTTTGTCACAACTAATGTTTTATAGAAGCCTACAAATGGATACATGAGAATTTAGCTGACATCACCAGGAAGTGTTCTGCTCACAGTGATCAGAAGCAGTCTTTGTGTGGCTGAGACCAGGGGCCTCATGTATAAAAGGTGTGAATGCACAAAAATGTTGCGTACTCCCGCTTCCACGCTTAAATCGTGATGTATAAAACCTAAACTTGGCATAAAGCCACGCACATTTTCACACTAGCTAAATGCTTGGTGTACGCAAGTTCTCCGCTCAGTTTTGCAAACTGGCGGCACCCAGCATCAAAGCAGTGCTTATGTTCCAGTGTGGTTTCCCTTTCTTTTTTAGATCCACATCCCTGACGTGTCTTTATCATATACACTGAAATTAACTGCATATTGTTTATTAGTTTAAGGCATCTGATTGTAATTAACCTGTAACAATATAATGGTCCACAGAATGGCCAAACTATTCCAAATACATAGCTGCTTTAGCGTTATTCCTCTCAATGCACCACTCAGACTATTTATCCCACTGTATCTGAGTGTGCAATCTGATCAGAAAGAGAATTATTGGTATGCAGCATCAAGCACTCGCTGCCTCAGCCATGCTGTCTATTGAACTGCTCTGAAACGGCAAATGCTTCAGAGCCTTTCCTGTAGGGACATCGCGGTTCAGAAACTGTTTTATCTCAAGAACTAAACGCACTCAATCAGTTCATCAAGTGCTCCTTGTAGAACTGTTTGTACTTATAAGTACAATTACCTCACTGTAAACTTGCGATACAGTTATAATATTGCGCAACCTGAGTCACTTTAAAAAGCACGTATTCACATATGATGACAATATCATTTTGAAGATGAAATGCAGCAAAATATGTTCATTACATTATACAGATAAAATGTAACATCATTTACTGTAAATAATCTATATTGTTGATAATTAAACATGTGAGGACACGGTGTCTTAGTGCTAGCGACGATCTGGTGACCCATTCAGAGATTGTTCCTGCCTCACGCTGTATTCTTGCTGGGGCTGGCGCGACATTGGATGAATAGATGGATAGAATAATTAAACATGTACTGCGAAGATACTTCAATGTTCCTTAAAAGTTTTGAAGAATCTGCGTTCTAAGCTTACAGATGGCTTAACATCTATTACAGAGCTGATTGTGTGGCGATTGGTTTCTTGGAGAAAGAAAAGGAAGGACAGGAATTGGAGGTTAGTACATTTGAAAGAGACAGCACTGCTCCAATAAATTATTTCATCGAAGGTCGCGCATGGTGCAGCAAGCATCTTGCGTGATGCAGTCTGTGGACAGGGCGCCAGCTCGTCACTATCACTGCGTCACCGTGTTCCCATGTTTAATAACATGCTTTCATTCCTATCATCATGAAAATTATATCAAGTATACATCTCAGTATTTTAATTATTCAGAGAGCTGTAATATCACGAATGAAGTTTAAAATGTTCTACTTTAATGACAAAATAAAGTATGTGATTAAAATGGAAATTTCAAGATTAAAGTTGACATTTCGAGCTTTTTTCTCACTGTGTCCCTATTTTTCTTTTTCTCTGTACCCTAATAAGCTTTTATGTGACACTCAGATGGTGGGCTACGACTCGCCTTTTCACGGCGACTTTGATATCTGACATTTTTTTTATTTCGGGCACTGTGCGACTTTGTGAAGTTGAGTTTTTGAGTTTCTCCGACACTCTATGTCACTCGATCAACTTCCTTTTGTTGTTTATACCACTGTTTAAACCAACAAATAGTATGTTTTTCTTTGCCTCCACTTGGTATTAGCTGAAATTCTTCTATTTTCCCTCGTGCTTTTGCCATTGTCTTTTCACAGAAGGCTATTTGTAAGGGCTATTTATATTGATTTGCATATTCAAAGAGGTGTAATTCTGGGAGGAGACAGGGTGGGACAGCAGGCGCATGCTCATGTGTTACTGTTCACGCTGACCGGGATTTATGGAGTGGAAGAATGTGGAAGTTGGCAAATGCACAGATTTATGCATCTGGATTTTTTTGTGTGTACGCATTTCTGCTTTTGTCCTTGTGAATTCTATGCATGCCGTTATGCATGAGGCCCCAGGAGATCTCCAACTGCCTCACACTGTAAGGAGACCACATCTGAGCCAAACATTGTGTGTTTACGTCAGTTGACCACGGAGCAAATCTGTCAAATGAGATGCTTCATGGTATGAGTCCACGGCAATACACTGACATTGCAGGTTGAATGGAAAGAAGTCCACATAAATCAACATATCAACAAGACAGGTGAGCCACAAAGGTCATGTTAGCATGTCCTCCATGATTTGAAGGCTGTACTTTTGTACACCACCCAGTAGCTTCTGATGTACTGTATTTTAAACCTTCACAAAGAGAAGAAAACAGAAGCAGAGGCACACCAGCTTTACTGAAGCAAGAAATAATACTTTTTTTCTAAATTCTGAAAATATTTTAACCATTCCTCCTAAAGTTATCACACTCTGACTGAGTTATCTGTGTTAACATTCTTCCAGTTAAGCAAAATAAAATCAAAACCTAAGTAATGTAGTGCAGGAATATAAAGTGAATCTGTCATTACATTATGTTAAGTTGAGTCTTTTAAGATGAATTTTTAACAAAAAATGGTGTTCATTTTGTTTTTGTTATATTTTTGGATTATTTGTTACTTTATTAAAATATTAAAGAGAAAATGTAATTGTGTACAGCTCTTAGCATGAGTCAGACATATTTCTTCAGCTCAGTATTTGTTTTTTATTCAACGCACGCAACATGGATACTGTAAAATGGAATGATTATTTTCTCTCAAAGTAACATCCAGGATGTTTTTGCCTCTTGGCAATGGATACGGGTGGCTGAGTAGTGCCAGTATGAGGGTTGTTTAAGACATTAAATTCATCAATGCCATTCCAGTTCTGAGTCAAAAAGTGTTGCCTGAGGAATGGCCAAAAATAAATATCATTTTGACATTTGTGAGTTAAGGTTTTAAACATATGTCATAACACAAGTTCTGTATTTTTGTAGTTGAACTTATATTCCCTCAAGCATGGTGTACTCTCATTTATTCTGGACGCTTGCTTTGGTTAATGAAGCAATTTTACAAATTAAATTGCTTCTTTTAAGTGGCATACGATTGTAGCCAATTTGGTACAAGACCAAATATAAAACCAAACCATTAAAACATAACTGGTTATTATTATTATTTAAAGCCAAAGCTGTTACTGTCTATTTGGTCACTTCTTGTAATTATGCACATATCACATACCGTATATACTCACGGATAAGTTCTCCCGTGGATAAGTCGGGACTTGATTTTATTGTATAATTTCTGGTATTTTATAATGTCGGTCCTCTAAGTTGAATGTGGAAAACTCACGCTGTTGGTCCAAGAGATTATGATATGCTAATGTCTACCTGAGAGAGTAACAAGACAAGAGACCTGAGAGAGTAACAAGGTGCAACAAGATGCTGTATCAGCGTGTGCTCCTAACCTCTCTCTCTCTCTCTCTCTCTCTCTCTCTCTACTGTGCCTACGAGACCACACGGTAATAGTGAAACAATTCCAAAGCAACATTTGCACTGATTTGTGTTTTTTTGTATCTCACACCCTCATACGCCTTTATCGTAAGAGCATCCCTTATCTACAATGGAGCTGGTTTTAAATTAAACATTGTCAAAGTATCAAAAGAAATTGGTAACTGCGCTGCTGCAATGCGTCTGAAAAACTGGTGTGAGATTGGATGAGGTAAAAAAACAAATAAATGAATAAATAAGTGTTGCATTTTTGAACGGGCGTATAAGTCAGGGTATGATTTTATGATCAATTTTTCGGGTTTCAAGACCTGACTTTTACGTGAGTATATATAGTAATTAAGAATATTCCCAAACCAGGTAATCCAATTTGGGATCACATGGGCCAAAGCCTGTCTAAGCAGCATTTGGCACAAGGGATCAATCAGCCCTGGATGGACCTTCAATCCATCACAGGACTCAAACTCACACAGGGTCAATTTGTGAGCTCCAATCAACATAACTCACACGTCTGAGAGGATGCACGAGTAAAATCAGAATAACCCTAGGAATAGCCTTGAAGACACTGGGTGTGGGATTCAAACCCAATGACTACAAAGCCATTGTGTTGTCCATTTTACATAACTACATATCCAAATTGCAATTTAAAAGACTTCCACATTTCCCTTGACACAAATATTGATAGTTGCTGCATCGTGATCAGTGCTGAGGATACTAACGTCTTTCATGACCTTCCACTTCGCAATCACTTTGCCTTTTTGCCACAGTTTCACTATCTGTGTCAGCGTCTGATAAGACACTAACATTGTCATCACTACTACTTGATTCCACTAATAGTTCCGCTTCAGTTTGTTCTAAAACTGCCTTTACAACTTCTTGTTTAAACACCATTGTGTTTTGGTTGAAGGCTCCATCCCACATTTGAATTTGATGAGTTACCAGTGTGGCAAAACACATAGAAATATTCACAATTTTATTTTAACATCATGGCAACAGAATACAGTCCCGAGGGTTATTTGGGCTTAACGCTTTCTATTGAATCATAACAGCTTAACCTTAGAGTCATTCGGGTTTAACTGTCTTTACACAGAATTCCTAGCAAGACAGAAATTGAAGATTTAATGCCAAGGAGGTTAAAGTAAAGACTTTAATTTAATCAAAGACCATCTTCTTCAAAACGCATTTTTAAAACGTTGAACTTCTTTTGATTTCTGGTTTTTGCTTGGCCTTGTTGCTCTCATTAAATTATTCTCTGTGTTGTAATCCTTTAAACTTACTTTACATCTTTGTAGCTAGAATTAATCCAAGTTTGTCTATGGGTTCAAGTTGAAATGTACCTAAAATTCACAGTCCTGATATAGAAATCTACAACATATACAGTGGATTCTGAAAAAATTTAGACAGCTTCTCTTTTTCACATTTAGTTATGTTTCCGCCTTTTGCTTAACTTGTTGCTAAACTTTTTATTTTCCACATCATGCAACACTCAATAAATACCACCAGAATGACACTACTTAAACAGGATTTAAATTTTTTTTCTAATTTAATTAAAATAAAAAACTGAAATATCATACTGACAGAAGGGTTCAGAATAAATATTCTGTTATTAAAAAAGTAGCTATGCAAGTTCTATTACATGTTACCTTACAGAAGGTGAAAGATTATTTCAATCTCTAAGTAGCTATATGAAACTTTTATTCTGCTGTATTCAGAAACTCTTATGTGAATTTTAACATTAACTTTGTAAGATCCTGCGGTGGGTTGGCACCCTGCCCAGGATCGGTTCCCTGCCTCATGCCCTGTGTTGGCTGGGATTGGCTCCAGCAGACCCCTGTGACCCTGTGTTCGGATTCAGCGGGTTGGAAAACGGACGGACGGACTTTGTAAGATCAGCTGTTACAAAATTACTTTTATAAATATTAACGCTGTTCTCCTTTTCCAATAGAAGATGCTTTTATGGTGTCACAAGAATGAGTCACAGACATCATGAAGGTTTGGGGCAGCCACCCATATATTGTTCCAAGGCTGCAAAATTGAGTTAAATTGAACAGAGATGTTCACAGATTCGAGTCCAAAACAGAACTGATGTTATTGAGGTAAGCTGGCGGCTTTAAAGGCCAGAAAAGGAAATGAAGCCATTTGGGCCGGAACCAGGAGTCATGAGCCCAGAACCGGGAGTGACGTCATCAGGGACCGGAAGTGACTCCATCATCACGCCTGGAAATGGAAATTTTCATCAAGATCATCGCAGAAAAAGAAGTGATATCATCGGGACCGCATCAGTGGCGCCGGTACCCTGCGGGATTTCCCATGGATTTTCTGCAAGAGATTAAGATAGACAGTCAGCACACCCCGCTGCCCCCTGGTCTGGCATGGCATTGCTATCATTTAGGCCCTTCCGCTGTCTCCCAAAAGCTTAGCATATCTGTCCTCATCAGACAGAAACAAAGAACCCAAAAACTCCTCTGTCCAATTGGAGTCTCCACTGCACCCAGTCATAAAACACTGCTTCACACTTTATTTGGAAATCTACTGATCTAAAGACAGAAGATAACAAGATGGGAAAAATGAGACAAAGTGTGTTTTATCCTAGCACAAGGCTCATGGCGGCCGACAAGCTGACTGAAAGTCGAGGGTGCAGACTGGATTAGTATATTATTCTGCGTGTCCTTTATAGGTCATTTGAATCAAATCTAATTAATTGCACAAAAATAGCTTTGGGTAAAAATTAAGCAAAAACAAAAGCTGCAAATGTATTATTTTTTGTAAACAAGAATGAAATATTATACCTGACAATTGCTTTTTTGAATGGAATGCCCTAAAGAACATTCACTACTGAGAAGACTTGGCTGTGGGTGATGTTACTTGACTAATAGTCAGTCTGTGCTAACCTTTTTCAATACAGTAATGGAAATAATTAAAATAATAATTTAAAAAAATATTATTCTTTATTGGATTGTATTAAGCCATCTCATCCAGTTACATAACATTTTCTGCACCTTTACACAAATAGTCTTCAAAAAAAATTCTGAAAAATTGCTTAAAGCAAAGCCCTTTTCTTCATTTGTCTTGCATGATTTTAATAAATGTTAAAAAGAGAAATGACTTTGTAAAATGAATGAAGTGTTTTGAAAAGGATGGAGAATGAGACTGTGGTTTGTCCTTTAGATTCTAGAGATACAAAGATACAGGGTAACACAGCAGTTCGGGTTTAAGCCTGAGACTTCCAAGGACCTGGAGCTGCATTCACCAAGCGTCTCAAAGATACTTCGAGGAATTGTGCTGAAAGTCTGACTAGGATAACAATTTGTCCAATTTTAGAGTAGGACGTGAGATGTAGTCTTGAAGTGTCCTAACCAGCTGGGAGTAGGAGCTCATGTTAGAGAATTAATGATGGAATGATTTTTGGTACCCCTGGCCACAAACTGACATTAATGATGATGTTTCATAGTATTCTGATAGTAACGCTGAGGCTTCACCACGATAATAATAATCATAATAATCAAAAAAGAAGAAGGAAAACATGATAAAGCAGTGTCCTGCCGAGAAACGGATAGGTGATTATTTACTGACAAATACCGGAAGAAGCATGTGAAAAAATGAAATTAAAACAAATAAAAATAAACTTGCTACCAAATCTTAATGAGAGACAAGAATTGAAGTCGAAAAAACAGGCAAGGGGTCAAACAAACTCACAAGAAGCACTATAACAACAGATGTTTGTATCTGCAGATCGAGTAATGAAAGGAACCCCCAGCCGACCTTTTACCCCTTCTTGATGATTACCTGCGGTCACGACCTTAGAAGCCACACCCCTTGTGATGCAGGAAGAGGCACACATGACAGCTCTCAAAAAATGCAGAAATCCAAGGACCTACAAAATAGCGTTCAAGACTTTAAAAGATGCCAAATAAATTCACTTACACCCTGCTCATGACAAGCAGGATATTGCGCTAAGCTGCATGTAACTGCTGCCACTAGGCAACATCATGAATAATATTGTAATGAAACCGAGATAGAAAGACAGAGACAAACACAACAAATGAGAGTTAAGCCTGACAAGGGGCACATTTATTTAACAATGAATGATCCACAGCAGTACATTCAGAAGAATTGCCATCCCACTGTTATGGTTCATGGGATACTCCTGGTAAAGTAACAGTTACACTGAAACTAGCCACGGTTATTCTTGCAATGTTACTGAAGTTGTGTTCACTCTTGCACTGAGGGTATTAGAAAAACACTTGATCCATTAGGCCTGAAAGTTAAGACAGAGGTAAAGAATTTAGGGGTAATTATTGACTCTGACCTAAATTTTAAATCCAATATTAATCAGATTACTATCAGAGCATTTTTTCACTTAAGAAATATTGCAAAAGTTAGATCATTTATAACATTGCAAGATGCTGAGAAATTAGTTTATGCTTTTGTTTTCAGTCGACTAGATTACTGTAATGCACTCCTCTCAGGACTACCCAAAAAAGACATAAATCATTTGCAACTAGTGCAGAATGCAGCTGCTAGAATCCTAACTAGGAAAAGAAAATCTGAGCACATCTCTCTAGTTTTGATGTCATTACATTGGTCACCTGTGCCATTTAGAAATGACCTTCTGCTTATGGTTTACAAAGCCTTAAATAATCTCGCTCTATCCTATATCTCAGAATGCCTCTCACCTTACACTCCAAATCGTAAATTCATTCAAAATCTGTACTAACCCCTACTCTCTCTTCTGTTTCCTTTTCCGGTGTCCTGTTGGTGGTGGCGTGTGCCACCACCATCTACCCAAAGCACCATGATGTTCCAACAATGATGGATGGATTAAAAGCCAGAAGTCTGTATGACCATCAGCATCAAGTGACTTCGTGAAAAACCCGAACTACAAAGAGGACTTTTTCATTTATGTTAGGTAGAATGCCCAAAGGGGACTGGGCGGTCTTGTGGCCTGGAACCCCTACAGATTTTATTTTTTTCTCCAGCCTTCTGGAGTTTTTTTTTTTTTGTTTTTTCTATCCACCCTGGCCATCGGACCTTACTCCATTTCTATGTTAACTAATGTCTTATTTTAATTTCTTATTTTGTCTTTTATTTTTCTTCTCTTCATTATGTAAAGCACTTTGAGCTACTTTTTGTATGAAAATGTGCTATATAAATAAATGTTGTTGTTGTTGTTGTTGTAACCTTAGATCTTCAAATAAGTCTCTGCTTAGAATTCCAAGAGCTAAACTTAAAAGAAGTCATGAGGCAGCCTTCTGCTGTTATGCACCTAAAATCTGGAATAGCTTAGTGATAGAAATTTTCCAGGCTATTACAGTGGAGCACTTTAAAAACCCATTACTTTAACATGGCTTTCTCATAGCTACATTTTAGTGTAACTCTGATATTCTGTATTTGCATTTAATTATCTTTTTTTTTCATGGTTCCAATATCTGTACTAACCTCTACTTTCTCTGCTGTTCTCTTTCCAGTTTTCTGTGTGACGATCTGCTCCACCACCACCTAATCAAAACTGTCCCTACATTGATGGATTAAAGGCCAGATGTCCACATGACCATCATCATCTAATTCTTCCATGTGAAGCCTGAAAGCCATGAGGACTGATTTAGATCATTTATGTTTGGTAGAATGCCTAGCGGGAGCTGGGTGGTCTCATGGCCTTGGAACCCCTGCAGATTTTGTTTTTTTTCTCCAGCCTTCTGGATTTTTTTTTTGTTTTTTCTGTCCTCCATGGCCATCGGACCATACTTTATTCTTTGTTAATTACTATTACCTAATTTTTATATACAGTACTGTGCAAAAGTTTTAGGCAGGTGTGAAAAAATGCTGTAAACAAAGAATGCTTTCAGAAATATAAATAATGATTCTTTATTGTTATCAATTTACAAAATGCAAAGTGAGCGAACAAAAGAAAATCTAAATCAAATCAATATTTGGTGTTATTACCTTTTGCCTTCAAACCAGCATCAATTCTTATAGGTACACTTGCACAAAGTCAGGAATTTTGTAGGATTATAGTCAGGTGTATGATCAACCAATTATACCAAACAGGTGCTAATGATCATCAATGTCACACGTAGGTTGAAACACAGTCATTAACTGAAACAGAAACAGCTGTGTAGGAGGCTTAAAACTGGGTGAGGAACAGCCAAACTCTGCTACCATGGTGAGGTTGTGGGAGACAGTTTCGTGTCATGGCAAGATTGAGCACAACAACAAGACACAAGGTAGTTATACTGCATCAGCAAGGTCTCTCCCAGGCAAAGATTTCAAAGCAGACTGGGGTTTCAAGATGTGCTGTTCAAGTTCTTTTGAAGAAGCACAAAGAAACGGGCAACGTTGAGGATCATAGACGCAGTGGTCAGCCAAGGAAACTTAGTGCAGCAGATGAAAGACACATCAAGCTTATTACCCTTCGAAATCGGAAGATGTCCAGCAGTGCCATCAGCTCAGAACTGGCAGAAACCAGTGGGACCCAGGTATACCCATCTACTGTCCGGAGAAGTCTGGCCAGAAGTGGTCTTCATGGAAGAGTTGCAGCCAAAAAGCCATACCTCCGACGTGGAAACAAGGCCTAGCGACTCAAGTATGCACGAAAACATAGGAACTGGGGTACAGAAAAATGGCAGCAGGTGCTCTGGACTGATGAGTCAAAATTTGAAATATTTGGCTGTAGCAGAAGGCAGTTTGTTCGTCGAAAGGCTGGAGAGCGGTACAATAATGAGTGTCTGCAGGCAACAGTGAAGCATGGTGGAGGTTCCTTGAACGTTTGGGGCTGCATTTCTGCAAATGTAGTTGGAGATTTGGTCAGGATTAATGGTGTTCTCAATGCTGAGAAATACAGGCAGATACTTATCCATCACGCAATACCATCAGGTAGGCGTATGAGTGGCCCCAAATTTATTCTGCAGCAGGACAACGACCCCAAGCATACAGCCAAAGTCATTAAGAACTATCTTCAGCGTAAAGAAGTCCTGGAAGTGATGGTATGGCCGCCACAGAGCCCTGATCTCAACATCATCGAGTGTGTCTGGGATTACATGAAGAGAGAGAAGGATGTGAGGAAGCCTACATCCACAGAAGATCTGTGGTTAGTTCTCCAAGATGTTTGGAACAACCTACCAGCCAAGTTCCTTCAAAAACTGTGTGCAAGTGTACCTAGAAGAATTGATGCTGTTTTGAAGGCAAAGGGTGGTCACATCAAATATTGATTTGATTTAGATTTCTCTTTTGTTCATTCACTGCATTTTGTTGATTGATGAAAATAAATGATTAACACTTCCATTTTTGAAAGCATTCTTTGTTTACAGCATTTTTTTCACACCTGCCTAAAACTTTTGCACAGTACTGTATATTTTTTCTCTTTTTCTTCTTCATCTTGTAAAGCACTTTGAGCTACATCATTTGTATGAAAACATGCTATAGAAATAAATGTTATTGTTCCCGATTGACTTCCAGAGTCACAAGATGTGTCTGTCTGACTCACTGATTAATTACTGTAAGGCTCTGTTTAGTCAATGCCTGCCCCAGGGGTCTCTACTTGCCTTCTTGAACCCTCTCAGACTTGTAAGTGTTAAACCAAACGTTCCAGAGGTTCATAGAGTACAAAGTTCAGCACACCTGCATGAGATTACGCAGCCCCTCTAATCTGCTGGCTACTACAGCACAGTCTGCATTCATGACAAACAATGTGTTGACACTGAAGTATCGCTTGTAATTCACATATGCATGCTCATCCACACTTGGTATAATCATCTTTATGTGTTATTGCTGATTTGCATGAATGTAGCTTGCTTTAATTTTATCTTCGGTTGAATCAGAGACAAATGTAATCTGTATATTACCTCAAGTGTTGTAAAGGCGGTTAAAGTTTGATATAAAATTCAAGAAACATGATTGTCACATACCCAAATCATTTCTATTACAAAGCTGCCTTTTTGCTGTGGCCAAAGAAGAATAACATTACCAACACTTTCATTTCATAGCTTCTCCGCACAGTGTGATCGATCAAGTAACGTACAAATATTATCCCATCTCTGTCAGATCAATATCTTTTTACAAGTTTATTGTTGTCAGCATTTCCGAAAACATTTTGCCTTTTCTGGGATGTGCATGCCAATCTCTGTAGAATGCCATCTTCCAGCAGCTCCTACAGAATAAATCCTGGTGAAATTAGGAGTAGTTTCTTAAATTAGGAAAATTGATAAAATGCTTTTACTCCTAGTCCTAAAAGTAAGACTAGATTTGCGTCACTTTAAAGATGTTTGAGCCAGTTAGGATCGTTTTTCTATAATGAGATGTTTGATAAATATGGGCGCTGGATTCAGTTTCCACCCTGGTCACCGTATTATGTGGAGTCTGCATGTTTTACATAAATTTGTGTGGGCTTTCTCCAGATGCTCTGATTTTCTCCCACATCTTAAGAACATGCTGTTGTGTTTGTTTTCTAGGTTTCTAGTTGACAGGCATTCCGTGCAGCTTTTGATTCCTGCTTTGCACCAAATGCCTTTTGGATAAGCAGCACCATCTTGCAGTATTGTATTGAGAAAGGAAGATTCGTAAAAATGACAGCCTGGTGAATATTTAAAATATATATGCTTATGTCAAACAGTAAAAAAGTAGAAATGCAGACAAATGAAATATTGTATCATTCTGTACAGAGAATCATAATAACAACATTTGTGTCACCATGGCCTCCAGCACCACACTGAAGTGTGGAGAGTTCCAAATGTAATGATAAAGAAGCTGAAGTAAATGGATTTTTCACATTGACCCTCCAGAATTAAGATGGTATATTAAAAATAAAGTACAGACTAGTAACTAGTATTTACAGTCAGGATAGGCACATTGTGTGCCCAAGGGAAAGAGTGCATCTTGAATACTACCCCTCACTTACAGTGCCAGTCCCATCTGCACTTTTTTGCAGTCAAGATTTTGCATATTTTATCCTTCATTCCTGAGATAGAGGCTCATGTTATCTAACTATCTCTGTTTAAACAGTGAAAAAGGCATACTTTTCAGTCCTACACTCTGATTTATTCTTGAATCTAAATATTTTGACTGTCATCGCATCCAGAACTGGTTCTTATCTTATGTCTGATGCTGCCTGGATAGGCTCTAGCCTCCATAAACCTTAAAAGATTATTTGAGTTTGAATGGACAGATACTGTATATTGCCAGCAACATAGTATAAAATTATACTCCTTTTTACAGCCACATAATATATTATAAATACAGCAGAGCAATGACAAAATGGTTAGTGCTGCTGCCTCACAGCTCCATGGATTCTGATTCAATTTCTTGACTCTTCACCATCTGATTGGAGTACGTATATGAGGAAACTCCTAAATACTGGAAGCTAGCACATGTGACCCTACTGTTTACAAAGGTGATCAGGCTGATCTGAATAACTGTAGGCCAGTAAGCTTAATGTGTATCACAGGTAAATTAATGCAGGTAATTATTAAGGAAAAGATGAAGTAGCACAGGTCTAGAACAGGAGTGTTAGCAAATACCCATTATGAGATCAGATTAGGAAAGTCATGTTTCACTAAAATGCTGGAATTCTATGAGGAAACAACAAAAATATGATCAGAGAGGTGCATGTGTTATTGTTTATCTTGACTCTTCAAATAGAATTTAATAATAATAATAGCAATAATAATAATAATTAAAGTAACTGTTAAAATATAAAGATCTTGAAATCAAGATTGAACAAATGTGGGGAAAAAAGCCACAATGATACCAGTAGTGATAGTAGCCCTCTGACTTTATAAAGAAAGCAATGGAGAAATATACCCAGCAGATCTGGGTAACATCAAAATACAAGAATTACAAAAGATCACACGACTTGGAACATGTGATATTCTAAGAAAGGCACTATCCATTAAATAGACTTCTACCTCAGTCTAGACCTAGGTCCAAGGAATAGACCCGGTGTTACACACATGCGAGTAGGAGTCAACTAAAGGGCCTGAATAATGGCAATTCCACGTCCGACCAGGGGGCGTCAGGGTACACTAACTATCTTTCTCGATCCCTTACAGACCATTCTCGGGAAATCCCACAGGGTTCTGGCACCTTTGACGTCATTTCCGTTTCCTGCACCTTTGATGACGGCACTTGTAGTCCCACGTCTGATGATGTCACTTCTGGTCCCCGCCTCTGATGACGTTACTACCGGCTCCACTTCTGATGACATCACTTTTGCTTCCAGCACCGATGACATCATTTCCTACACTGGCCTTTAAAGCCACCATTTTGACTATGTACTACAGTTCTGTTTTGGACTCAATTGTGTGAACAACTCACTATCTTTAAAAATACCTTTTTGCAGCCAAGGAATATTATATGGGTGGCTGCCCCAAACCTTTATGATGTCTTATTGTCATTCTTGTGACACCAGTTATTATGTTGTATTATACCATGAATTCAAATGGACTAATAATAATAATAATAATAATAGTCACATTTACATAAGCGCTTTCTCACTACTCAAAGCACTTCAGCCACCACTAATGTGTAGCATCCACCTGAGTGATGCGACAGCATCCATTTTTGCACCAGTGCACTCACCACACATTAGCTATTAGGTGGTGAAGCGGCAAGAGAGATAGCCAATTACAAACAGTGGATGATTAGGGGGTCAGAATAACTAGGTTATGCTGGGTAGTTTTAGCCTGGATAATGGGATACATTTTGCTGTTTATGAAGGATGACCTCGGTTTTATGTCTCATTTTTACAGCACAGGGTACCAACCACTTGGGCACTGGAATCCACATTCAGACCACATGGTAAGCTCCCCCTCCTGGCCTCACCAACACCTCTTCCATTTGATAAAATGTCACATGAAATAGATAGTGATCAAAAAAAAGAGGGAGTTTATGGCATGGTATGTAGGTGGGTATGAAATTGCTCAAACACAGGAAGCAAAGGGTCATGGTGTAAGGAATTTTTTCAGAATTAGGAGATGTTAAAGGAATCAGTGCTAGGGCTGCTGCTCTGTTTAATATACATTCATCAGCTAGACAAGAATATAATCAATAAGCTGGTTAATTTTGCAGATGATACCAAGCTAGATGGAATCGCAGATAAACTAGAATGAGCCAAATCATTAGAGAGCAACTTGAACATCATACAGACTTGGGCAGATTTCTGGAGGAAGAAATTTAATGTAAGTAAATCTAAATATAAACATGAAAGAAGTAGTAATGTTACAAGTTAATATACAAAGAAGGGTCTGAAACTTGAAAGTACTCCTTAAGAGAAGGACCTAGGAGCTGTAATGAAGACGTCACACATCACTATCAGCTGTCAAGCCTAACAATAGCAGATAACAATCCCGGAATGCCAGCACCCATAACACAACAAAGTAGCACTCACAAAAATGTGCATCATATTTCACTGCTCTGACAGCGAACCAGCAGATAAACCTTTGAGGAAAAACTGAGAGATGTGAAAAAGAAAACAAAACCAAAACAAAAAAAAAGAGGTTTGAGAAATAGGAATTATATTGAACATCCGAGAGACAATAATCAAGATCTACAAATTAAGAAGTTGAAACGGATAGTAAATAACAAATAAAGTTAGTACTAGGCTTTTCGAGAGACTAGTTACTCGCAGATCGGATAAGCAAATGAGGTCTAGCTGTCCTTTCATCCTGTTGTCAATTATTCATAGGTCATGACCTCTGAGGCCATGCCCCTGGAAATGTGGGAAGGTGGACCTAATAATGGGAATTCAAAATGGCGGAAGAAGTTGCAAAACACAACACAAACTACTACTAACTAATCCACATAAAACGAAATCATGACATTAACAATATTAAAAACACATGGGAACAAATATAAATGTTACCAACAAATTCCTCAACCTTCAAAACTCTAGGAAATATACTTAAATAGTATTTAAAGGCATTGATTGGAACAGTTGTAAAACAATTAAATACATATAAGTCATAAACATAGGGATATGGGTGATGGTTGGTGGTATGTGGATTATGCGATAACAGCGGCATGAGATTTTTTCGTGAACATTTTTGGTAATGTTTGCTCTTGCCCAGGAGTCATCACTATTGGGTCATGTTAAATGAGACATTACATCTTTGTTTTTCTGTAAAATCATGGAATTATAATTTTTTCTTGGCCATCACTACAAAACGCATTGGGTAAGAAACATATATTTCTTTAAGAAGTTGAGGTTTGTTATAAAGATTTTAATAATAAATTACTGAAGAAAGCTTTTTTACTGTTTTGGTCAAAACTATACTTTGCCATTATCTGGTGGTGTTTGTAACACACTGGTCCTTAGCGCAGAAACACCAATGATAATAATAAAGAATTATTTATTAGTTGCATTATTTTTAGCTAATCTGATATACACATTTATTAAATTAAATCAGGGCATATTATAACAAATTGCTGGTGTACAAAGGGGACACCCAGTCAATTACAGGATGACAGAAAAGCAACTCCATGAAGCAATGAACATCTCTCCTTTAATCAAGGTATTTATATCTCAACAGCATGTATCATAGCACACAAAAGATTTTTAAAAACAAATCATAAAGAATATGAGAAACAAGCAGCCTCATTTTAGAAATGCTGATTTGTATATCTACCAAAAACACTTCATGAACATTTTCTTCAGTATATAATTTAAATATAATCTTCCTTCTACTCTCCACTCATTCATTTACAAAACAGGCTTAATCCATTTATAGGCAAGAAAAGGGCATTGTCTGCCCTGCAGCATTACAGGCAAAAGAATAACCCCATGAGCGTTAGTCAGTCAGTGACTCTCACAAACCCTGCATTTGAAAAGAGAGGGCAACGCTGACGACTTAGAAAAGCCCACCAGAAACATGGAGAACATATAAACTCCACACAGACACTAACCAGATTCTGGGATTCGTGTTCAGTCTCCTGAAACTTAAAAGAAGAAGTGCTAACTACCACCCCACTAGTTATGTAATTAAAAACATCTGAGATATCTTTTTAATTTTTTTTTGCATACATACTGTAAAAGAAAATCCTGGCAACTTTTATGCAAGCTTTTTCCTTCCAGTAGGCCTCTCCCTCTCACACACATACACACACCTGCCTTCTCACAGGCGCTCAATACTGATCTCACAGTATCAATTCAGAGTTGACAGTGATCACGTTTCGCTCGGCTAAGTGTATGTGTTTTATTTTATTTCACCTGGAGCAAAAGTTTAATGAGTGGTTTGATTTTTCCATGACCTCTGCCTGAGGGTCTACAGCTGAGACCTCAATTTACATGGTACTGAGAAGTCTGTTCTGCAAGAAAGGTGAAGAATTTGGTAGACTGTGGGCAATTCCCACTGTTACATGGCTTATTTAGGTACTAGAACTGACTCTGTCTCTACCTTTTAATCTTTTACTGTTCATTTGAGATTTATCTGACAATTAAACAAAATAAAAATAAGAAATGTACTGAAATTGTGTATGTATGCAGGGCTTTGACAGTTCATGGAGAGCTAGCCAAACCATGGCCCCAAACTCCAAAAGCTGGTTAGGACATGGATGAAAGGATTTTATAGTTCTGTTTCATAATCACAAATTGAGATATGCTCTCTCATAAATCCTCATTTTTAGCATACACTAAGGGGCTTTGCCCCCTGCTTGCTTAGCTCACCAAACCCCCCCTCACCCCCCCAGCCTACACGACACGCCAACCACTTCACGTCTCTGCCACAAACAACAAATCTTTAAATTCTCGCGGATACACCTCTTCATTGGGAAGAAACACTACTTTTCCCTGATGACAACATGAATTAGGCAATCTACAAGTCTCCGACTTAAAGTTTAAATCCGAACAATATATTCGCTGTTCCGTTTCATTTCATCGAGTAATATTTCTGTTTATCGCTAATGCGATCTTTACTATCATTTTTTGAGACTTTTGAATTTTAGTACCCTAAGTTCTTGTCTATAAGCCGCGGCTTATCTAAGGAAAAAAGTTGTGAAAATGAAAAAATAGAATATCGGCTTATACATAAGTCTGGTTTATACAGTAATCCCTCCTCCATCGCGGGGGTTGCGTTCCAGAGCCACCCGCGAAATAAGAAAATCCGCGAAGTAGAAACCATATGTTTATATGGTTATTTTTATATTGTCATGCTTGGGTCACAGATTTGCGCAGAAACACAGGAGGTTGTAGAGAGACAGGAACGTTATTCAAACACTGCAAACAAACATTTGTCTCTTTTTCAAAAGTTTAAACTGTGCTCCATGACAAGACAGAGATGACAGTTCTGTCTCACAATTAAAAGAGTGCAAACATATCTTCCTCTTCAAAGGTGTGTGTGTCAGGACCACAGAATGTCACATAGATAGAGAAAACAATCTCTAGCAAACAAATCAATGGTGCTGTTTGGCTTTTAGGTATGCGAAGCACCGCGGCACAAAGCTGTTGAAGGCGGCAGCTCACACCCCCTCCGTCAGGAGCAGGAAGAGAGAGAGAGAGAGAGAGAGAGAGAGTGAGAGACAGAGTTTGTTTTTCAGTCAAAAATCAATACGTGCCCTTCGAGCTTTTAAGTATGCGAAGCACTGTGCAGCATGTCTTTTCAGGAATCAGCTTTACAAAAGATAGCAACGTGAAGATAATCTTTCAGCATTTTTAGACGAGCGTCCGTATCGTCTAGGTGTGCGAACAGCCCCCCTGCTCAATCCCCATACGTCAGGATGACAGATAGTCAGCGCAAGAGTGAGAGAAAAGTAAGCAATCTAGCTTCTCAGCCATCTGCCAATAGCGTCCCTTGTATGAAATCAACTGGGCAAACCAACTGAGGAAGCATGTACAGTACCAGAAATTAAAAGACCCATTGTCCGCAGAAATCCGCGAACCAGCAAAAAATCCGCGATATATATTTAAATATGCTTACATATAAAATCACAATTTAAATGACCGCTACGCGCGCGTGTTGACTCGGCGATGCCCAGAACAGAAAGAACGCGCTCCGGCCGCTCCAACCGCGCCATGCGGGGAGTGAGAGAGACGCCAATATCTCACACTCTCTCCCCCCCTTAAAGAAATTAAATGGGTGCGAGTGAGACCACTGACCTCCCTCCCTTCTATTAGTTATAGGTTATAGTACGTTCGGCTTATCCATGAGTCCGGCTTATCTATGATACGATTTTATTTTAAAAATTCGTCTGATTTTTGGTCTCCGGCTTATATATGTCCGGCTTATAGACAAGAACCTAGGGTACTTTCATTATCTCTAACATGCTCTGCATGTTTATCACACCAACGTTTTTGAATTCTTTATGACGTTCTACTTTGTCATCTGCTCTTCAACTTTTATTTCCGAAACCTGGGTGTAGTTAAATCTCTTGGCACAAAGTCTCATCTCACGAGACGTGAAAGTATCTCTCTGAAAATGTCACGTCTTGTCCCAGGTTAAACAATCTCGTCTTGTCCCAGGGTTTATTATTATAATAGAGAAATATGTCTATATATTCATATATTATGAATGCAAAAAGCAACAAGTGATTAACAGCAACTCAAAACTAAATCTTTTTGGTAACAATCTACAACTGGAGCCTTAAGCGTTTTTCTTAGGGCATAGTCATTTATTGCCATGAAAACCAACACAGCCTTCGTTCATTATTTACTGATAACCGATTAATCAGTCTCCATTTTCAAGTGTTGTCAGTGTTTTAAAAGTTTTAAAAAGATCAAACAAACCTTCACACAAGGCCTTGTTACTAGTCGACACCTAACTTGCACCAACTTTCAGTTTTCGCTGCTTTTTTGTGCTTGACGGAGCAGCATTATAAAAAAAGAAACATTCAGATTGCCAGTGCTATCCACTTAATTCTTCTAAAATGACATCATGTCAAGATATGAAAGACCCTAAAGTCCTACTGTCTACCACACTACTTGGTCACTTATTCCAAGTGTCTTTGATTCTGTGTGTGAAGAAAAAATTCCTAACATTTGTGAGAAATTTACCCTTAAGAAGATTCCAACTCTGTCACCATGTTCTTGATGAACTAATTTTAAAGTCTCAATCCACTGGACTAATTCCCTTCATAATTTTTCAAACACTTTAATCATGTCACCTCTTAATCTTCTTTTGATTAAACTAAAAAGGCTCAGCTCTTTTAATCTTTCTTCATAATTCATCCCCTGTAGCCCTGGAATCAGCCTAGTTGCTCTTCTCTGGACTTTTTCCAGCACTGCTATGTCATTTTTGTGGCCTGCACACAACACAGTACTCCAGATGAGGCCTCACCAGTGTGTTATAAAGCTTGTGCAGAACCTCCTTGGATTTGTACTCCACACATCAGGGTGCTATATAACCTGACATTCTGTTAGGCTTCTTAATGGCTTCTGAACACTATCTGGTATTTGATAGCGTCCAGTAAACTTCGACTCCTACATCATAAGATATACGTTCGATTTTCAGACATCCCATTGTGTATTCAAACCTAACATCTTTACTTCCTATGTGTAATTCTTTACATTTGCCAAACATAAATAGAGTTTAGAAAAGGTGATTTCAAATTAAAAGTCTACTGATAGCTAACAATTTTCTTACAACATTGCATCATTTTCTAATATTAGATTAATATGTGTAAAATACAGTACTATCCACTATATAAATTATTCTTTACAATGCATGCACGCCGTACTACAGGAGTTTACTTTCTATATGGAAACACATACACTTATTACTAAAATGCTTTATAAAGTGACATGTGTACATACTAAAGGTGTATGCTGAATACTGAAATGAATGCACTATTCTGTACAAATGTTGAAATGTACGCTGCCCACCAGAAGTATATATTCTGTAGTTAAAGGTCTGCTCTGTATATGAAATGCATTTCCAAATGCAGTGTGTGTGTTTCACTATACACAAGAATGCTTTTCTGTTCAGTTCTGTACGCTGTATGTCCCAGCAAAAACTCACACAGTGGCCCCCTGTCGGCAGACCACGGCCACTATGGTCTTGGGAAAACCCAGTTAAATACTGTACTGACCCAATGTGGGGGCTACTACTTAGTGAGCTCCCCATGTTGCCCAAAATGGGTTAAGTTAAAATGGGCTGACACAGTGATGGTTTGGTAACTCTGGCCGATGTCCTCTCTAACATAATTTGTTCCCCACTTTTCAAAGTTGTTGCAAAGTAAGTAACGCAGGAAATTAGTATTTTCAGTGGCTTTTAGATTTTGACTGTAGAAGTATACAGATGACTGGTACAAATAAATGCATAGTCATTTTGTGTTTTGTAGGAATAGTTTAAATCCACATTAATATTGTTTTTTAATTCCTGTTCTAATTAATTAATGAATTGTAAATCTTCATAGTTTGACAAAATTCCATTGATAAAAAAACAATGAAACTCTAAAAAAAAACAAAGTTTCAAGGACAGGACCAGTAAAGGCTTGGGCATTGGTAGCAATGCTGCCCCACAATTAGGAGACCAGGGTTCATGTCTCAGGGCCTCCCTTTGTGGAGTGCGCATGTTTTCTCATGTCCATGCTGGTTTCCTCCAGGCGCTGTGGTTTAGTCCCGCAATCCAAAATCATGCAGGTTAGGTGGAATGGGGGCGTGAAATTGGGCCTATACTGTGTGTGTGTTCATTCTGTGGTGGGCTGGTGCCCTGTCCAGGGGTTTGTTCCTGTCTGTGCCCATTGCTTGCTGGGATAGACTGTAGGTGCCCAGGAAGATGGTATACAGTTGAATTCAAATGTTTAGATACACTTCAAGAGAATTCTTTAAAACTCACTTTATAACCTTCCACAGATTTTATATTAACAAACTATAAATTTGGGATATCATTTAAAACGTTACTTTGTGCAGGGGAAACGTCATTTTTTCCAACAATGTTCAAAGACAGAGTATTTCACTTTTTATTAACTATATCACAATTGTAATGGGTCACACATTTACATACGCTTTGTTAACTGGGCCTTTAAACAGCTTGGAAAATTCCAGAAAATGATGTCAAGTCTTTAGGCAATTAGATGATTAGCTTCTAATAGCCAATTAGCCTAACTGGAGTCAACATGTGGATGGATGTTAAGGCCTACCATCAAACTCACGGCCTCTTTGCTTGACATAATGGGGAAAATCAAAAGAAATCAGCCAAGACCTCAGAAAAAAAACTTTGGACCTCCACAAATCTGGTTCATCCTGAGGAACAATTTCCAAACGCCTGATAGTTCCATGTTCATCTGTACAAACAATAATATGTAAGTATATACACTATGGGACCACACAACCGTCATACCGCACAGGAATGAGACGCATTCTGTCTCCTTGAGAAGAACGTACTTTGGCAGGAAAAGTGCAAAATCAATCCCAGAACAACAGCAAAGGACCTTGTGAAGATGCTGTAGGACACAGGTAGACAAGTATCCATATCCACACTAAAACAAGTCCTATATCGACATCACCTGAAAGGCTGCACAACAAGAAAAAGCCACTGCTCCAAAGCCACCATAAAAAAGCCAGACTGCAGTTTGCAAAGGCACATGGGGACAAAGATCTTACCTTCCAGAGAAATGTCCTCTGGTCTGATAAATCCAAAATTAAACTGTTTGGCCAAAATAACCATTGTTATTTTACGAGAAAAAAGGGGGAGGCCAACAAGCCAAAGAACACCATCACAACCATCAGGCATGGAGGTGGGAGCATCATGTTGTTTTGTTGGTGCTTTGCTGGAGGAGGGACTGGTGCACTTTTATAAAGCAGATGGCATCATAAGGAAGGAAAATTATGTCGATACACTCTGTAGCAACATCTCTAGAACTCAGCAAGGAAGATGAAGCTCAGTTGCAAATGAGACTTCTTAATGGGCAATGACCCCAAGCATACCACCAACGTTGTGGCAAAACAGCTTAAGGACAACAAGGCCAAGGTATTGGAGTGGCCATCACAAAGCCCTGACCTCAATCTGCTAGAAAATTTGTGGGCAGAACTGACAGAGCCTGTCAGAGCAAAGAAGCCTACGAACCTGTCCCAGTTACACCAGTTCTTTCTGGGGGAGGAATGGACCAACATTCCAGCAACTTATGCTAAGAAGCTTGTGGAAGGTGACCCAAAACGTTTGGCTCAAGTTAAACAATTTAAAGACAATGTTACTAAATATTAACAAAATGGATGTAAACTTATGACCCACTGGAATTAAAAAGTGAAATAATCTGAGGTCTGTGAACATTGTTGGAATAAATGACTTTAGTCAAAAGTAGATGTTTTAAACAATGTGACAAATTTATAGTTTGTTAGTATAAAATCCATGGAGGGGTTATGTGGTGAGTTTTAAAGGATTCAGCCCGTGTATGGAAACATCTGACTTCAACTATGGAAAATGGATGGATGGCCTATTAAGGTATGCACTTTTTTCAGCTTTGTGACCAAATTTGGGCTTCCTCTCTGTTTGCCCACACTGGGCCAGCGTTTTGGTGCCAATGTTGTGTGTAAATCCCAATCAGGCCGTTGTTGGCTGCCCACATAGGACCAATATGTTTGCTGGGTCATATCAGAAAGAAATCATTTCTAAGCCATGCCTCATAGTGAAACGTCTCTCTAAGATGTCAATGTGGCAAGCCCAAGCACAACAGAGTGTAATTGTAGACTGCAGTACCTACAAGGTCAGTCATGTAATGCCCCAATATCACGGAACGCCCTCAACGTCAGTCATGTAACACCCATCACATTAACATTAGGGCCCCATTACACTATGGTTAAGATTAGGGTTGTAGGAGAGTTATCTGAGTCAAAGGGCGTTTTGTGACTGACATTGTGGGCATTACCTGATCTATGTTATAGGTATTGCAAGCTGCAGCTAGACCCTTCTCAGCCCAAGAACACACAAGAGACCTACCAACAGTAAGTGCAAAACCGTCAGAACACATTCAAATCCATCCATGTTCTCAAATATAACCCTCCATCCACCCAGTTTTAAACCAATATAATCGAATTCAAGATTTATTGAGAAGCTGAAGCCGATCCCAGCAATATGGTGCTGAAGACAGAAATGAAGCCTGGAGGAGGCGACAGGCCCTCACGTGATAACGCAATTCATTTCATTTAACACGCTCGTATGTGGCTGTAAAATCGGGGTAATAAAGTGTTCTATCAAACAAATAAAACAATTCAACACCCAGCCACTCTTTTGCCCCTTTACCCACTTCAGAGTGGTGGCTAGCCGATCACCCTAGCATGCAGAAAACAAGTCCTATAAACGACGCTCAAGTTCGGGTTCTTTACTTGTGTTCGGCTGCTTCAAAGTGGGCTGCTGATCTCTGAAGTACTCAGGACATTTTTTTCCCCAAAGCAGGATGAAATAGATGGGCCTCTTATTCTTTAACTGTACTGGCTGAGGAAGTGAGATTCTCGTAATTTCTTAAATTACGTTATTCGAAATGCACCTGCTGTGGCGCTTAAAAAGGTACACCGTGATTTATTATTTATCTGGGCATCAAGACCCTCAAAGCATTCAAAAGCTCATGTCTTTCCTATTACAGCATTCACATCTCCGTCGCTCCTGGCAATTTGTAGCATTTATTGAGCTCTCTAGTCACTAAAAACCTACACGGAAAAGAAATATTTTTGTGAGGCAAAGGCGACACCGTTAATAACAGAATCAGCGAGGGAGAAATTTCTCTTTATATGATAATGGACTTCATGTGCCTTGATATCGTCACAGCCACGTCATTTTTTGGCAAAAAGACAAGATAGCCTATCGGAACGGGACTCTTATGAATGAGTTTCTTTTGCAGCTGTGCGCTGCTTTAAAAAGCTCAACTCCTCCGAGTCTATTAAAAAAAAAAGGGACGCACTGAAGAAACCAAACCTTCAGGATCTTCTCACGGTCACCGTCGCAATGTCTGTTGCTTTTAGGGTTCACTTTTATTTCTTCTTGATCTGCCTGTCAGCTCTCAGGGGTGAAAGCAGATACTTAGAGGTGAGAAACTGCATGCGAACGTCGTGTTTGATTCTATCAATTTTTCCTTTATTGCTTTATTACATTATCTTTGCATCCAGAACTCAGATGATAATATTCCACTCTGACATTCCCTGGCTGCATATTTAACCCGATTCAAAATACTCGTTTTGGTGTATAAAGAAATAATTTCTATACTTTGTTTTAACCAAGCTCCAAAATGCCGGATTTCCAGAAAACTAATCTTCATGTTCGTCGTAAGTTATATCTGTTCAAGTTCATTTTAATGTTGAGAAGAAAAAATAATGTTAAAATGTATCCTGTGTAAATGAGTGCGCAGTTTCGAATGGGGCTGATTTTTACACTCTAACAGAAAAGCCACTTCTGTGACCGACTTGCGTCCCGTCTCGGGTTTGTTCTTCAATTGCACCTGATGCTGCCGGGATGTTGGAATAAACGCTGCCTGTCCGCGACATCATAGCTGACAAAATGTGTGCTTGATTCAAAATGATCCTGTAATATTTCTGTACTTTACACTTCAGTTATATTAGCGGAGCGGAGTCTTGTGCAGTGCCAACTGCCGGCGCTCCGCTCATTTTCACGGGGCTGGGATATCCGATGGGCATCTTCTTAAAAATCATTACGGAATATGAAAAATAAACTTTATGTTACATTTTGATTTACTAATCAAGAGTCCAGAAGTATTCAATTACAAACAACTGAAATATTGTTTTACGTTTTAGGATAACGAGATTTCTCAAGATGGTATATTCTCACTTCTTAACTCTGAAATTAAAAGAGAATTGTCGGAAGACATTATATATCGACGGCCTCTCAGTAAGTATGGCTTTACCATATCATCATTTTTGGTATTTAAAACGTTTTATGCCACCTTTATGACATCATTTTTTTGATCTTAACGACTTTGTCTTTGACAATGTTTTGTGACGCTACAAATTCATATATGCAATGGACTTTAAAATACTACTGAGGGTCTCTCACTGCTTATTACTTGGTATTTTTTTTTTGTTTCTAAACTTTTTCCCTTTCATAACATGGTTAAAAATAAGTATGGGCAAGAAACTTGCATTCCACACCCATGCTAGAAGCTTTAAATAAATATTTCCTTGTTTATGAGTTGAATGAGTGAGGGAAAACACAAAAAATAAAAAACAATATGTGCTTTTAAGAAATGTAAAATTAGCTTAGGTGAATTAATATTGTCTGCCTACACTCTTGAAAATGCTGCTTCTTTACTAGCATTTTATGGTTCTTTACTGGGTTCCTTGTAGCATCACAGGGTGAACAAGCACCATTTCATTATTGAAGGCTTCTTCACATATGAAGTTGGTTCTTTATGCTTTCAAAATCTTCCTAATATGTCAAAAATGCTGAAATCTTTACTGCATGGAATGAACTAACCCTGTTATTGGAGTCTTTTTAAAATCATGACTGTTGGTGTTCACAAATCTGTTACCATCCATTCACGGTTATTTACTGTATGGAACATGTAACTGATCAAAATCAATAGATGGTTCTGTTTGGCACCTTCACGTGGATGGGTCTTTTGGGAACGCATCCCTCTGAAGAACCGCTCCGGCGCTTTTATTTTTAAGACTGTACAGAATGGTTCATTAATGGTTTTTTGCTTGGTTTTGTAATTCTTCACAGAAAGATTGCTTGACAACGCGGCATTTCATTCTGGGAAGGGCTCTTTGCACATCTGGTTGGTTCTTTGGGTTTTGAAAAGGCACCTAATATGTGGACAAAACAGAAATCTTTAATGTATAATACACTCTTAAAATAAAGGTGTCAGAGTGGTTCTTCAGAGCAATGCAGTAGGGAAACTGTTTTAGGGTCCCAAAAGACCCATCTGCGGGAAGGTTCCAGAAAGAGCCTTTATCTATTTAGATCTGTGACAGACTCCATACAGTAAACAACCACAAATAGATGGTAACAGATCTGTGACCTGTAAATGGGTTCCTGACTTTAAAAGGGCTCTTGCTACAAACAATAAAACAGGGTAAGTTCAGGTTTTCTTAAATTGTTAGTGTCCTACAAGGTAGAATACCATGCATTAAATATTTCATTTTTTTATTAGAAGAAATTTCAAAAAACAAACCACCAACTTCATATGCAAAAACCCTTCCCAAAATGAAATGGTGCTTGATCAAGCAAAGGTCCAACAAGGAACCACACAACCCAGTAAAGAGCCATGAAGTGCCATTAAAGAACCTTTGTTTTTTAAGAATGCAGGCTACCTAACAGGATACGACAGATCATGAAAACCTGAACTTTGCTGATGTTGTTTTAGGCAGCACGAGTCCATTTAAAGTCAGGAACCAATCTGAAAATCTGTTATCATCTAAGCTTGGCTATTTACAGTATGGAGCCTGTTATGGACAGAAATACAGTAAATACTGGAACCTTCATGTGAATGGGTCTTTTGGGAACAATTTACGGCACTGCTTTGAAGAGCCACTTTGACAGCTTTATTTTTAAGAGTGCATCCTGCAAAGAAATAGACTGACGTTTAAATGCAAACATATTAGTTATCTTTTTCCAGCTGTCAAGGACAGACTTTTGTCTTATTTCTCTTGCCAAGCAGCAAATGGTAAGACAGCAAAAAAATGTCAAATAGATCGAGTGCCACTTGAGTCTCACCGCTGCCATGCCAGGCAGTTTTTGTGAATAGATTTGTAGTCACTGCAGGCATTTGTTTCATGCCGTAACAGTAAGGGCTTCATTAGTTAAATAAATCATTCCTGTTAAAATATGATTTACTAATATTCAAATTTCAATTCAGTTCAATCATATTCATTTTTTAAGTTAGCATAATTAACTTTACTTGTAATGTTGTTGTGTAAAAATTATAACATATTAAAAAACAGCATATTTGTCTACATTCTTAAAAATAATGGCTATAAACTGGTTCTTTACTGGGTTGTCTGGTCAAAGAATTGTAAATCCCAGGATGGGTTATGTATGAAATTCGTCCTTTTTGTTCTGAAAAAGTTCCTAATATGTGAGCAAAGCAGAAATCTATAATGTATAGTGGGTGACCTAGCAGGATACGAACAGATCAAGAAAACCTGAATGTAGTCCTGTGTGACAGGGTGAAGCAGAAGAACCGACTGGCATTTCACAAATATGTCATATGTCTATTGTGGCTTCTTTAATTATAGATAGATAGGTAGGCAGGTAGGTAAGAAAGGAGATAGATAGATAGATAGATAGATAGATAGATAGATAGATAGATAGATAGATAGATAGATAGATAGATAGATAGATAGATAGATAGATAGATAGATAGATAGATAGATAGATAGATAGATAGATAGATAAGAAAGGCACTATATACTAGATAGATAGATAAGAAAGGCACTATATACTAGATAGATAGATAGATAGATAGATAGATAGATAGATAGATAGATAGATAGATAGATAGATAGATAGATAGATAGATAGATAGATAGATAGATAGATAAGAAAGGCACTATATTCCAGATAGATAGATAGATAAGAAAGGCACTATATACCAGATAGATAGATAGATAGATAGATAAGAAAAGCACTATATACCAAATAGACAGATAGATAGATAGATAGATAGATAGATAGATAGATAGATAGATAGATAGATAGATAGATAGATAGATAGATAGATAGATAGATAGATAGATAGATAAGAAAGGCACTATATACCAGATAGATAGATAAGAAAGGCACTATATACCAGATAGATAGATAGATAGATAGATAGATAGATAGATAGATAGATAGATAGATAGATAGATAGATAGATAGATAGATAGATAGATAGATAGATAGATAAGAAAGGCACTATATACCAGATAGATAGATAGATAAGAAAAGCACTATATACCAAATAGATAGATAGATAGATAGATAGATAGATAGATAGATAGATAGATAGATAGATAGATAGATAGATAGATAGATAGATAGATAGATAGATAGATAGGTAAGAAAGGCACTATATACCAGATAGATAGATAGATAGATAGATAAGAAAGGCACTATATACCAGATAGATAGATAAGAAAGGCACTATATACCAGATAGATAGATAGATAGATAGATAGGTAAGAAAGGCACTATATACCAGATAGATAGATAGATAGATAAGAAAGGCACTATATTCCAGATAGATAAATAGATAAGAAAGGCACTATATACCAGATAGATAGATAGATAGATAGATAGATAGATAGATAGATAGATAGATAGATAGATAGATAGATAGATAGGTAAGAAAGGCACTAAATACCAGATAGATAGATAGATAGATAGATAGATAGATAGATAGATAGATAGATAGATAGATAGATAGATAGATAGATAGATAAGAAAGGCACTATATACCAGATAGATAGATAGATAAGAAAAGCACTATATACCAAATAGATAGATAGATAGATAGATAGATAGATAGATAGATAGATAGATAGATAGATAGATAGATAGATAGATAGATAGGTAAGAAAGGCACTATATACCAGATAGATAGATAGATAGATAGATAAGAAAGGCACTATATACCAGATAGATAGATAAGAAAGGCACTATATACCAGATAGATAGATAGATAGATAGATAGGTAAGAAAGGCACTATATACCAGATAGATAGATAGATAGATAAGAAAGGCACTATATTCCAGATAGATAAATAGATAAGAAAGGCACTATATACCAGATAGATAGATAGATAGATAGATAGATAGATAGATAGATAGATAGATAGATAGATAGATAGATAGATAGATAGGTAAGAAAGGCACTAAATACCAGATAGATAGATAGATAGATAGATAGATAGATAGATAGATAGATAGATAGATAGATAGATAGATAGATAGATAGATAGATAAGAAAGGCACTATATACCAGATAGATAGATAAGAAAGGCACTATATACCAGATAGATAGATAGATTGATAAGAAAGGCACTATATACCAGATAGATAGACAGATAAGAAAAGCACTATATACCAAATAGATAGATAGATAGATAGGTAAGAAAGGCACTATATACCAGATAGATAGATAGATAAGAAAGGCACTATATACCAGATAGATAGATAAGAAAGGCACTATATACCAGATAGATAGATAGATAGATAGGTAAGAAAGGCACTATATACCAGATAGATAGATAGATAGATAGATAGATAGATAGATAGATAGATAGATAGATAGATAGATAGATAGATAGATAGATAGATAAGAAAGGCACTATATACCAGATAGATAGATAGATAAGAAAAGCACTATATACCAAATAGATAGATAGATAGATAGATAGATAGATAGATAGATAGATAGATAGATAGATAGATAGATAGATAGATAGATAGATAGATAGATAGATAGATAGGTAAGAAAGGCACTATATACCAGATAGATAGATAGATAAGAAAGGCACTATATACCAGATAGATAGATAAGAAAGGCACTATATACCAGATAGATAGATAGATAGATAGATAGATAGATAGATAGATAGATAGATAGGTAAGAAAGGCACTATATACCAGATAGATAGATAGATAGATAAGAAAGGCACTATATACCAGATAGATAAATAGATAAGAAAGGCACTATATACCAGATAGATAGATAGGTAAGAAAGGCACTATATACCAGATAGATAGATAGATAGATAGATAAGAAAGGCACTATATACCAGATAGATAAATAGATAAGAAAGGCACTATATACCAGATAGATAGATAGATAGATAGATAGATAGATAGATAGATAGATAGATAGATAGATAGATAGATAGGTAAGAAAGGCACTATATACCAGATAGAGAGATAGATAAGAAAGGCACTATATACCAGATAGATAGATAAGAAAGGCACTATATACCAGATAGATAGATAGATAGAAAGATAGATAGATAGATAGATAGATAGATAGATAGATAGATAGATAGATAGATAGATAGATAGATAGATAGATAGATAGATAGATAGATAATAAAGGCACTATATACCAGATAGATAGATAAGAAAGGCACTATATACCAGATAGATAGATAGATAGATAGATAGATAGATAGATAGATAGATAGGTAAGAAAGGCACTATATACCAGATAGATAGATAGATAGATAGATAGATAGATAGATAGATAGATAGATAGATAGATAGATAGATAGATAGATAGATAGATAGATAGGCACTATATACCAGATAGATAGATAGATAGATAGATAGATAGATAGATAGATAGATAGATAGATAGATAGATAGATAGATAGATAAGAAAGGCACTATATACCAGATAGATAGATAAGAAAGGCACTATATACCATAGATAGATAGATTTGTTATTTCTGTATTGTGACAGAGTGATGAAGTAATATAACATTTTCCAGAGTTACTTAACCTTTTGATATTTTGTTTATTTGTCCAGTAAGACAAATAACATCCATTTTGTGCTCCCTTTTATTTCTCTTCATTGTAAGATGTGTAGCAAGCTCTAATATAATTTACTTTCATTCAAATTAAGAGTAATAACTTAACTAGTCCAAACCTGGTTTTAACAATACCAAGCTTACATGAGAAATGTGCTTGAATAAGGCAGACAGTACCTACTTTAGCTTTTGCTCTTATTTTCTGAAAGCCGGCACAGTCTTAGACACTGTATGCTATCAGCACAGTCTGAAGCATTGGGGTGCTAAGGGACACCCACCCACACTTGGCACCCTGCAGCCTTCATGACAGCTGTAACAAGGCAAGCTGACAGTTTCTATTCATTGTAACCATTGGAGGCATCCTTCGGTTAACCCTGAACTCAGAACACATGCCAAGAGAGTCCATCATACTACACAGCCAGTTGGTTTTTGTTATACAAGTTAAGAATAAACACAGAGAGCAACTTAAAGTATAAAATAAAGACAATGCAACAAATGATGTTTTTTCCCAAACTGAATCACATATATACTCTCCTTCTTATCTCCCACATCTCTTTTGCCATCACTTGTCTTCTTTTTTACCCTTTAATTTTACTGTCACATTCTCTCTTCTCCCGACTTCCAGAACCCCAAACTAAGTCACTTCTGAGTACAGCCTGGTAGTAACATCCAGATCAGATCTTTGACCTAGCAACCCAGAGGGCTCCCTCCTGACTCTCTCCCTAGCACCCTCAGGAATCCCTACTACTCCAAGAATTCCTTCCATTATAAGACCTAACATGCCATGAGAGTGCACCTTCCTTAATTTGGTAGTTTACTGCTCAGTTGATGTCATGAAGTACCTGAAAATGGAAGTCAGTTCTCACCTTCACAACATTTAGAGACAGATAGATACAGTAGATATACATGATGACACAGTAAGTAGCACTGCTTTATAAAACTGTGCTCAGATCAGGCTTGGAGTTTGTTTGCTCTCCCCACAAGTTCTTTTTTTTTTTTTTTTTGCTTGGTTTTCTGGTATTCCTGCCTCTTCCCAAACAAACGCTTGCCAGGTTGGTTGTTTCGTCTAAACTGTCCGGGCGGGTGTGCTTCCTACCTTGTGTCTGATGCTGCCATGACACCAACCAGCCCTTCCTTTGACATCATTGAATTAAGTGGGCTCTCTTGATTGATAGGTAGGTTTAAAGATATTAAAAGCAAAAGTAGCATCCAGCAAAGATTAGCTGCACAATGTGTTCTGAGAAACGCTTATCAGCTGTCACCTAGCCACTGAGTAATATGCTGTAATGATTCTTAATGATATAATTGCATGCCAAATATCATGTACCTAGTGTTTAACAAATTTTACTCACAAATTGAACTTAGAGAAGCATTTACATAAATACTTTCAAGCAGATTGTTTAATTAGGTGCATCATTCTCATTTTCGACTGACATCCATATGGCAAGACTCTAGTTAGCATCTAAAAGGGTTTCTATGGAACACAGTCATCTGAAATATTAATTGTAATAATCACCCTAGTTAAAATATATCTGTTCATCTATTTTCTTCATGGAGTTATGGAAAAGTGGAGCCAAACCTGATCATACTAGGCACGGGTGTAGCACAGAACTCTGGGCCCTATACATAAGTAGTCTTCCTCGGCTCGAAAACAAACTTTTCACTACAGGCTTCAAGGCCCCCCAAACTGTGGTCCCCGGGTAATCATTACCCTTTCTCCCCCCATTGCAACACCCATGTACTACGCTCAATAATCCTGAGCCAATTTCAAGTTGCACACCATATGAAAAGTACATCTTTGGGACGTGTAATGAAAGAATGCACACAGAAGAAGCTTGATGCGCAAACTCCAAACTAATAGTATTTAAACTGGAATTCAAACCACTGCCCCAAAGAAAATCCCAAAATTTTGTTTTAGCAAACTTAATAAGTAAAAATAAGTATAGTTTATCATTTTAGGCATTGGTTAAATATAATGCAGCCATACAGAACCTCTTGAACCACAGAATTTTGTTTCAGGAGAAAAATCTGAGAAGCAGGGGACAAAATACACTGTCTCAATTTTATTTACCGTATATACTCTCATATACAGTAAGTCAGGTCTTGAAACCCGAAAAATCGATCATAAAATCAGACCCCGACTTATACACCCGTTCAAAAATGTGACACTTAAATTTTATTTCTTTTTTACATCTTCTTGCCTCTTCCAATCTCGCACCAGTTTCTCAGACACATCGAATTTTGTTGCAGCAGCACAGTTACCAATTTCTTTCGTTACTTTAATGACGTTTAATTTAAAACCAGCTTCATATTTTCTTCTGATCGAATGCTCCATCGTAGATAAGGGATGCTCTTACAATAAAGGTGTATGAGGGTGTGAGATACAAAAAACACAAATCAGTGCAAACGTCACTTTGGAACAGCGCTTACTTTCTCAGGTGGGCGTTAGCATATCATAATCCCTTGTACCAATAGCATGAGTTTTCCGCATTCGACTTATACAACTGACATTATAAAATACTAGTAACGGCACACTGCACGATAACGATCAATCTACTCTGCACCCACCTACACCTGCTCAATCAGGAACCAATTAACCTAAACATTAATGTCTTTGGTATGAAAAATGGAGAAACATTCCGTATGGAAGACATGCAGCTCCACACAGGTACCAATCAGGCATTGGATTTGAAACCCACACTCTGATGCTGTGAATCAAAAATTTTAAGAACTGAACCTCCACACAGTCTTTAAAGTGTAGCCTGACTTTTTTAAGGGTAAGTTCTGTATTTTTCAACTCAAAAGTTATTTCTTCACATTTGCCACACGACATTGTGTTGTAAAGGTAAGTCAGTCAGTCATTGTCCAACCCGCTATATCCTAACACAGGGTCACGGGGGTCTGCTGGAGCCAATCCCAGCCAGCACAGGGCGCAAGGAAAGAACAAATCCCAGGGTGGGGCACCAGCCCACCACAGGGCACACACCAAGCACAATTTAGGATCGCCAATGCACCTAACCTGCATGTCTTTGGACTGTGGGAGGAAACCAAAGCACCCAGAGGAAACCCACACAGACACGGGGAGAACATGCAAACTCCATGCAAAGAGGACCCGGGAAGCGAACCCAGGTCTCCTTACTGCAAGGCAGCAGCACTACCACTGTGCCACCGTGCTGCCCCTGTAAAGGTAAGTGATTTCTATAAATTAAAAAAAAATACACAGCCCATCCTAGCATTTTCTTACTAACTAGCCACTGTACCTGCTGCAGACAGGTAACAGAATAATTAAAAAATATGTGTGCCTTCAGTGCCTTTCCTCTTGTCTGAGTGTGTGTGAATGCCTCTTCACCAGTGTTCCTTCTGCAGAGTGGCAATCTCTATTTCATTATTTGCGAAGTGAATTTCTCACCTTCTCTCTGGTTTTCTACTTGCCATCTATGGAAGAGACTCTCTCTGTGTGGCTCCTACGCCTTTACTCCTCCTCATGCGTCTCACACTCACACTTCCTCTTTCATCACGTCACCAAAGTCAAACTGACCAATCAACTTGCACAGAGAGACTGGACACACAGACCTTAGCATTTTCTTATCTAGTAGACAGATAGATTAACACACGGATGAATGTAACACTGAAGCAGCAGCTCTGCTTTAACATTCAGTGTCATTTGCATTCGTGTCTGCATTGCACTAATCGTCAATATTTGGATACAATTAAAGGAGTAAACTTCACAGGAAACGGTGAATTGAAATAAAGATAATAAAAGAAAGTTACCCTTTAAAGATATGGAGAAAAATATACATTTCTGAATTTTGTTTACTGCATTTCTGAATGAAAAATAAGAGAAGAAAAAGACTAATTAAACAAAACATTTAGAGGTAAGGCTGAACCATTTATTTGTGAAACTGGTTGGAATAAAAACCCACAGGCTCAGTGGTGTGCCAAGACTGGAGTTGGGAACCCCTGTTCTAGAGCAGTGGTTCTCAAACTCAGTCCTGAAAACCCCCAGAGGCTTAAGGTTTCCAGAGTCACTTTATCGCTAATTCATCTCATTTAATTATCCATCCATCCATCCATTGTCTCCCGCTTATCCGAGGTCGGGTCGCGGGGGCAGCAGCTTGAGCAGAGATGCCCAGACTTCCCTCTCCCCGGCCACTTCTTCTAGCTCTTCCGGGAGAATCCCAAGGCGTTCCCAGAGCAGCCGGGAGACATAGTCCCTCCAACGTGTCCTGGGTCTTCCCCGGGGCCTCCTCCCGGTTAGACGTGCCCGGAACACCTCACCAGGGAGGTGTCCAGGAGGCATCCTGATCAGATGCCCGAGCCACCTCATCTGACTCCTCTCGATGCGGAGGAGCAGTGGCTCTACTCTGAGCCCCTCCCAAAAGACTGAGCTTCTCACCCTATCTTTAAGTGAAAGCCCAGACACCCTGCGGAGGAAAATCTCATTTCAGCCGCTTGTATTCGCGATCTCGTTCTTTCGGTCACTACCCATAGCTCATGACCATAGGTGAGGGTAGGAACATAGATCGACTGGTAAATTGAGAGCTTCGCCTTGCGGCTCAGCTCCTTTTTCACCATGACAGACCGATGCAGCGCCCGCATTACTGCGGATGCCGCACCGATCCGCCTGTCGATCTCACGCTCCATTCTTCCCTCACTCGTGAACAAGACCCCGAGATACTTGAACTCCTCCACTTGGGGCAGGATCTCGCAGCATTCAGAAAAACATATACATTTATGAGACATTAACTGCATAGGTTTACTCTGCTCTTCTCAGCTTTACTTTGACATCCCAAAGATGTGCCGATTCATTTGAATGTGCCGATTAGTTTGAATGGCAAATGTAGTGGGCTGGCATTCATTTCCATGGTTGTTTTCTGACTTGTGGTCGAAGCTGACAGGATAGGCTGTGTTGACCTGTGACTTTGTTTTGGATTCAGAGAGTCTGATAATAGCTGGCATTGACTGAAATTGTCATTTATACTGGTACCAAACGCTCCAATGAGCTTCAACCTACGATATTTTGCTATAATGAGCTGCCGATAGTAGTTGGATTACTAAATTCAATTAATTTTAAAGTACTCTGATTGCTGTCTTGTATTTGTACAAATTGAGACTAAGCTCAGTAAGCACCATGGAAAGCAACTCTTCTATGCCCACTATGTCAGAGTGTGTTTTTCTTCCATAATTTGTTCCCAATTTAGGGAATGAGATATTGTAATGAGCAGGACCCAATCAGGGGAGGGCCATCGAATAAGCACAAATCAACCAGAGCATGATGGAGACAGCATTTACAAAAACTTTTGTTTTTCCTCATCCATACTGAAATGCTACACCTTCATTTTCAAAAGTCTATGGCTCTGGAGAATGTTTTAAAAAGTATTTGTTTTTGGGGGGATAAAAACCTCAGGGTAGTGTCCCATAGATATTTTTTTTACTGCTTAAAGATTGATCTTTGATAGGTTGTGAGACTTAAAAGAGAATCTCATTTATGTTTCACTAGAAAAATACCCGCGCTTCGCAGTGGCGAAGTACTGCTTTAAAATTTTAAATAATAAACTGAGGGAAAATAAACCAATAATTATTTGTTAAGGATCTCTTTGTATACCATGTTGTCAGTTCACCCCTCCGGTTGTAATATGACCAAGCTGTGCGCTGAGCTTACTCTTGAGCATGTAATGTATAGTTGGCCATGTGAAAAGCAAATAAAGAACGGCAAGACCGCGTCAGCTGCGGAGCTCAGTTCGGAGCGAAATGAAGTGAATGAAATGAGGGGAATGGGAGGGGAGATGATCACGTGACTCCCCCACCCCCCCCTTAACTCACCATCCCTCCACAAATACACAAAGACAGTCTCTCGGATCCCAACTCTCCTTTCGCACACTGCATCTACTAAACACTAAAAAACACTAAGTAGAAACACTAAAGGAAAAAATTCTATTCAGTAAGTAGCGCGTCTACTAAACAGTAAATCAGTAAAGGAGAAAGAACTAAACATTAAGGAAAAAGAACGGCAAGACCGTGTCAGCTGCGGAGCTCAGCTCGGAGTGAAATAAAGTGAATGAAATGAGGTGAACGGGAGGGGAGATGATCACGTGACTCCCCCACCCGCCTTAACTCTCCATCCCTCCACAAACACACAAACACAGTCTCTCGGATCCCAACTCTCCTTTATATATATAGATTTAAGAATCAACTTTGTCACAGATGTTTCTCCTTTGAACAGAAAGGAGACATGAGATACAACTGAGGTAGAAGGAGTCAAATTTGAGAATTTGGTTTGAAATGCATATTATATTTTGTGAGATCTCATTCTAGTCTTGTTTTAATCTCCTTCAAGACTTCATTTTGTTTCTTTATCCAAGGTAACTTACAATATTTGAGATACAACTGGTTACATTTCTTTTGCAGTTCCAATTGGAGCACAAGCAGATGAAGTGACTTGCTCATGATCACACAGTGGTGTCAGCAGGGGGGGTTTAACCCACAGTTTCAGTGTCTGAAGCCCAAAATCTTGACCACTATGCCACACTGCCTGCCTTTTCTTCTAGAATGAGTATGATATAATTGGAATACAGCAATATAATTTAAAACAACTAAAAGTATTATTCAGAAGTAAGGACTACAGTTTTGTAATCGTAGTAAAGTGTTTTATTACCACAAATAACTGTCCACACATTTTACCATGTAATACTGAGCACACAATGCAAATCCTTTCAAATAAAAAAAAAATGTCAAGGCACTACTTGGAAGATCTGAGCCCATTGTATGACTTTGCTGAGATCCCTGCTGAAACTCACAAGGAGACACATCTGAGAATACCACAGAATTTTGTTTCAGGAGAAAAATCTGAGAAGCAGGGGACAAGATACACTGTCTCAATGTTATTTACCATATATACTCGAGTGTAAGTCGGGTCTTGAAACCCAAAAAATCGATCATAAAATAAGACCCTGACTTATACGTCCATTCAAAAATATGACACTTAATTTTTTTTTTACATCTTCTTGCCTCCTCCAATCTTGCATCAGTTTCTCAGACGCATCGAATTTTGTTGCAGCAGCCATCACCAATTTCTTTCTCCACTTCAACGACGTTTAATTTAAAACCAGCTTCATATTTTCTTCTGATTGAATGCTCTATCGTAGATAAGGGATGCTCTTATGATAAAGGTGTATGAGGGTGAGAGATACAAAAAATACAAAACAGTGCAAACGTTGCTTTGGAATAGATTGGTTATTACAGTGTGGTCATGTAGGTAGAATACATAGAAAAAACAAGGTAGTGTGCTCCGTGGTTACTTCTCAGGTGGGTGTTAGTATATCATAATCTCTTGGATCAATAGCGTGAGTTTTCCACATTCGATTTATACGAGCAACATTATAAAATATTAGAAATTATACTGTAAAATCAAGTCCTGACTTATCCGCGGGCGACCTTATCCACGAGTATATACAGTAATGTGACCAGTCACAAATAATTTTCTTTGCTTTAGACCAACATTGTTTAATGTGGATATCCTGGACATTAGAAGGTGCACACCCAATAATGTGCTCAGCTGACTGCATGCTACAGAGCTGTGTGCTGTTTCCAAAACAAGTGGTGATAACTCCTGAGTTTTCCGCATTCAACTTATACGACCCACCAATAGAAAATACCAGAAATTATATGGCAAAATCAAGCCCTGACTTATCCGCAGAAGAACTTATATACGGTATTTACTAGCTGTCCCTCACGGCTCCACCCGTGTCATAGAGGACAGAGCCGGCTATACTTCCTTAGAAGACTGGCATCCTTCAACATCTGCAATAAGATGCTGCAGATGTTCTATCAGACGGTTGTGGTGAGCGCCATCTTCTACGCGGTGGTGTGCTGGGGAGGCAGCATAAAGAAGAGGGACGCCTCATGCCTGGACAAACTGGTGAGGAAGGCAGGCTCTATTGTAGGCATGGAGCTAGACAGTTTAACATCTGTGGCAGAGCGATGGGCGCTGAGCAGGCTCCAGTCAATTATGGAGAATCCACTGCATCCACTAAACAGTGCCATCTCCAGACAGAACAGCAGCTTCAGCCACAGACTGCTGTCACAGTCCTGCTCCACTGACAGACTGAGGAGATTGTTCCTCCCCCACACTATGCGACTCTTCAATTCCACCTGGGGGCGTAAACGTTAACATTATTCAAAGTTATTGTCTGTTTTTACCTGCATTTTTATTACTCTTTAATTTAATATTGTTTTTTGTATCAGTATGCTGCTGCTGGAGAATTCTAGTGAAACAGGACAAACTTTAAAAATTAATAAACAAGCAGGTATCTCTAACTAAGTGGAAGCAAGGTACGCTCCAAAACGTGGCCAGAGTCAGACCGATTCGAATGGAGGCTGGTACATGAGTGAGGAGGGCTCTGCCCTCCTCCCTTTGGCCTACAGGGTCTCTCTCAGATTTGCACAAATGAATCTATACTGCAAGTGAACTATGATACACAGTGCGATGAGAGAAGTCACAAAATCAACCGGAATGTTCAAGCAATTTATAGAGAAAAAATCTGTTAAGTAGTTCTCTCATGAAAAGTGGACAGACATATAGACAGACAGATTTTGGATTTAACATATATAGAGATAATCTCATTGTTGTCTAGGATCAACCAAAAAGACATTAAGGATATCTTTTTTGATTTTTCATGCCTATGGGGTAGACAAAAAATGAAAACATAGATAGATATCTGCATTTTTAAATGAAAACGTATTAGTGTATGCGGGGGCTTACAATATATAGGGACTCTACTTTCCACTAATTATAGATGTGTTTTAGGTAAGCACATATTGATTTAATTTTTATTATGTACTGATTATTATTTGTCACTGTTGTGAGACTTGCCCGGACACCACCAGTCGGAAACCACATCTTTATAAAAAGCACACATTTATTATTCATAAATAAACTCAGGTTCACAGTCCCAGAACACCACACAATGCACAAAAGCAATAATCACCCCAATAAATCTGTTTCTCAGTCCAATCCTTGGCCGCCTATCTCCTCCTGGGAGCTTTGTCCAACTCCCACCCCCGACTCTGGCTCTCAGACTGTAGGAAGGCGATGCCTTTTATCCCTGCCCGGATGTGCTCCAGGTGTCTGATGACGTCAATCCGACAGCTCTTCCTGGTGTGGCGGAAGTGCTGCCCTTTGCACCGGAAGCACTCCAGGCGTCTTTGGCAGGTTCTTCCGCCATCTTGCCAAGTGTGGCGGAAGTAACTATTTTCGAGTCCTACGAGGCTTTAGGCGCCCCCTGGCAGTGGCCACGGGTCCCAACAGGCCAGAAGCTTTTCATTCTTCTCCCGTGGTCCTCTCCTGCTCCAGGGCGGTTGCCCCCTCGTTGCCCGGAAGCTATTCCCGCCACCTTCCAGTCACTTACCAACTAAACTATGCCTTGCTTTTACTACAATTGCTCTAATTATTGAGGAGCGACCTCAGTAGCCTTGGTAAGATGCTTAGTAGCCTGTGAATGAGACAGTGGCCATCTAACTCATACTTGGTACCCTTTTGTTATTTCAATCACTTTCTTCTTCTTTAGTGTTCAATTTTTAGATTGGCTTGCAACAGCTCTCCACTGCTGTCATTTTTCTGCCTTCCTTTTCATTTCTTGGTAGTTTCAGTATCCTGCATCTTTTATTATTTGCAAAGTCTGAATATAAACAGTCTTAGAAAAACTAAGCCTTAGAAAATCAGAAATGTCAAGGGGTTATGTTGTTCTGGGTGGCTTTTGGTTTAGCAATCGGTGTTAATCATAAGTTATTTTTACTGGTGTCAGAATCAGACAGTCTCAAGCCTGTTGATCTCTGACCTCACCCTGTTGTTATTGTTTTTTCTTCCTTCTTCCTTGGTCCACCAGGCGAGTCATATTTATATTAGAATGCACACATGGGGTTTCACACATGTGACATTGCACACGCTTGGTAGGCTGTCTTGTCCTGATGATGAATGACTCTGATCTGAGTGTCTCATCTTTTAAGCACCTCTTCACTCCTTCTTTTCCCAAGCTATAAACTAATTCAGTAATTCCTAGTCCTAAGGTATCCTTCCATGGATGGGACACAAGTTCCTTATAATGCTTTCTCGTTCACATTAATAAAATAGAGTTACCAATTAAACAACTGTAAATGTCTTTTAGATGTGGGAGAAGAGTGGAATTCTGAAAGAAAGACCACATGAACATGATTTAAACATACTTTTAAGTCTTTACTGTTATAGTCCATCTGCTTCAAGGTCCTAATCATCTCTTGTCCCAAATTGGCAAATTAGCTCTCACTCCTTCAGCATCTAATAGCTAATGTGTGGTGACTGCCATTGCATCATCCAGGTGGATGCTGCTCATTGGAAAACGGAGAAGTGGCTCCCCAATGTCTCTATAAAACACTCTGAGTAGGTTAGAAAAACGCTATATAAATGTAATAATTGTTATTAAACATGTATTGTATGCTGTGACATCATGAAGAGTTCTAAAAGACATTTGCTGTCAGACATTTCATGATTTTGATTAAAAAAAAAAACAAATCTATGAATTTTCTGAACTGCTTTTGCTATTCCAGGGTCACAAGGCTCAGATTATTACATGATAGGACACAAGTCCCTTATAATGCACTCCCGCTCACAGTAATCAATTTAGAGTTACCAATTAAACAATTAGATGCAGGAGAAGAGCAGAATACTGAAAGGAAGACCACATGAACATGATCTAAACATACTTTTTAGTTTCTTGTTGCTATTAGAGTCCATCTGCTTCAAGGTCGAGTATGCCATGCATTCAGAGATGACCTTCTGCATACCCCTGTTATAAAGAGCTTTTTGTTGAGTAGTTGTGGCCTGTCTGTTACCCTGAATGATATGTTGTAACCCATTTAGCTACCACTCACTTAATGCTTTTAATTATCATCCCTTTTTGTGTAAACTGTAGGGACTGAAAATCCCAGGAAGTCAGTTGTTTCTGCAATGCTGAACTATGGCATTCATGGTCAAAGTGTCCAAGATCATAAGTCCTGCATCTGGTTCTCTGTGAGGCCAAATAAATCTCTTGGTTATGTCTGTATGCTGCTATGCTTAATGGACACAAGTTTGTGACCATCACACCTCTATGAGCAAGTTGTATATCCCATCCCAAGCCATGCATATTAATATGGAGAATGAGCCCTCCTTGTGGCTATAACAGCCTCTATTCTTCTGGGAGATCTTTGGAGTGTGTCTGTGGGAATGTGTGCTCATTCAGCCAAAAGAGCATTTGTGAGGTCAGGTATTGATGTTGGACAAGAAGACCTGGCTTCCAGTTCATCTCAATGGTGTTTAATAAGGTTAAGGTCAGGGGTCTGTGCAGGCCACTTGAGTTTCTTTGTGTATTTATGGACCTGGCATTGTACACAGGGACACAATCATGCGGGAACAGAAAAGGGTCTTCTCCAGCCTTTATTTTGAACCCCAACATTTTTTGGTAATTATTCAATATGTTACAAATGCTGATGTGAAGAGTACATGTTGTAAATAAAGTACCACATTGAAACATTTTTCTGTCCTGCTCTTCTGAATTGTCCAAAACTCCTCACTGTTATTCAAACAGATAGAGAGAGCAGTTCAATAGTAACAGCGAAACAGAGAGGTGAAAAATGTCAAGAGCATCTTATTGTTTTATTCCATGGCTTACAGCAAAAATGTCAGTTTATATTAGTTGTATAAACAAAGGCATTCGGAGCTGAATTCAACAGCTTTAGTCAAGTTATGATTTCTAGGGCAAACTTGAATTTACACAATGTGACAAATGAATTGTCCATTCAACTGCTCTGAAAAAATGTCTGTTGGTTCTCTGATGATGATGAAGAAAGACAAAAGAAATTAAACCAAGAGCGTCTGCCCTGGATAATCTCTGTCTGGCTCTGGGAAATAACAGAAGGAAGTGCTTTCTCATAAATGGTTCGCAAGTACTTGTGCTGAGACCTTAAAATCAATGTATAAAAGAGAAATTAGTCCATAAGATTTGTAGTTTAAAATGTTGGAATCTCTTTATTACAAGGTAAAAATATTATTGCTAGTAAAAAGCACATATACATTTCCTAGGACTGCAGGAGTATGAGAAATAGCACAGTGTTAAAGAAAATTAATCTTTTAATTCTAAGAAAATGGGGAAGTGTTCTGACTTCTGAATTTACTTCACAGATGACATGTGGCTTCAGTTCTGAGCCAAGTAAGAACAGATTTCACCAAAATGCTTTAAAAAACATTTTCCATGCAGAGTGTTGAGGAAACTGGCTGTGTAATATCCAATAGCACCCATTAGAATTCTAAGGATTATAATGTGCCATAAAGCTTAAGAAACATTATTAGCAGGAACGCTATATACAGTGCATTCAGTCAATATTCAAACCCCTTCCCTTTCTTCACACTTCATTGTGTAGTATATTTTTGATTTTAAATGGATAAATTTGCCACATTTTGGAGGGCATCCCAGATATGTATGAAAATCTCAGTAATTTATGTCCCACATAATATTTCTCTGTTTTTATAAATTCACCAATGCTTTTCATAGTTTTTCAGAGTTTTTTTAAATTGGAAAAAATTGTACAGTGTGCTCTATTTGAGATACAGTATCTCAATTTTAAACTATCTACTCAATATCTACTCTACAATTATTAACAAATTAATATCTCTTTTAAACGGCAGGATGTATTGACATGCTGACCATGGAGGGCCAGTTTACTTTCACTGCTGATCATCCGCAACTGCACTGTGCTGCATTTTTTATTGGGGAGGCCCAAGAGAACATCGGCATTGAATACAATTCAGTGAATATCGACTGCAGTGGAGGAGACTTTATAAAGGTAATTAAGATTATAATTAATAATTAATATTGGACAAAGTGGGTTTACGAAACAGATGAACGGACAGATGAATGATGGGAGGGGTGGATGCAGAAAAGATTCACACCCTTTCATTTTCTGCCCACTTTATAGTGTTATAGTTTTAATTTTAAATGGATAGGAACCTTCTGACCAGTTCTCCCGGCTAAGCAAAGGATGTCTGATGCTCTGTTAGAGTTACCATTGGGTTCTTGGTTGCCTTTTTGTCTAAGCCCCTTCTTGTTTATTCACTTTTGTCAAATGGGCAAACTTTTGGAAGATTCCTGGTGGTACCAAATTTCTTCAGTTTCACAATTACCGAGGCCATGGAACTCCTGGATACACTCAAAGCTTTACAAATGGTTTGATACTCTTTTCCTGATCTATACCTCACATTTTGATCATGGAAGTCTACAGAATGTTTCTTGGACTTCATGGTTTGGTCTTTGTCCTTACATGCAGTATGAATTGTGGGACCTTATAGACACAGTTGTGTGCTTTTCAAAACGTTGTCCAGTCAATTCAATTGACCATAGGTGGGCTCCAATCAACTTCTAGACACATCTCAAGGAACACATGAACACAAATTAGAGTGTAATAGCAAAAGGTCTGTATACTCATATGAATGAGAGATATCAGTTTTCAATTTTTAATAATTGTGAAACATTTCTAAAAGACAAGTTTCCACTTTGTCATTATGTGTTATTGAGTGTAGAGTGATTGGCAAAAATGGCAAATGTATCCATATAAAACTAAATCTATAATACAATAAAGTTTGCAGAAACTGAAAGAGTTTGACTACTTTCTGAATCCACTGTATGTGCAGTATGAATGAATGAATGTAAGGAATAAATTACAATTATTCAAAGCTAAAAAGATAAATAAAAATTGGAACTACTATCACTTGAAACAGCACTTGGATGAGAAACCATCTAGGAAAAGCTTGGGGAGCTGCATGAAGTGGTCATAAGGGGACGCTTGCCCTATCGGTTGCGCGAGGATCCCATAGCTTTAGCGTAATGACGGGGACACTGATCTGTAAGAACTGATGCCGTCCTTCAGATGAGATGTACAACCGAGGTCCTGCATCTCTGTGGTCATGCAAGATCCCTGGATATCTTTTGGAAAGAGCAAGGTGTTTTGCTATGCCTTGGCTAAATTACCCACAATGACCTGGTTAATTGTAGCCCCCTAATCATCTTCTGTCCCTAATTGGCTAAACAGCTCTCACTCCTTCATCACCTAATAGCTAATATGTGGTGATTGTAGTGGCACAAGATTGACAGCCATTGCATCATCCAGGGGATGCTACTCATTAGGGTAGTGGATGAGGTGGCTCCCCAATGTCTATGTAAAACGCTTTGAGTAAGTTAGAAAAGTGCTATATATCTCTTCTCCATTTTTTATTTACCTATATATATTTCTTCCTATCTTTTGTTTATTGTTGCCTTATTAAAAAGCCCTAAGCAATTCTCCTTTGGCTAAGCTCTCCTTCTCAGGGTGGGGTTTGATTTGTCTTCAAAATTTTTTTTTGTTATAAATTGATCTATTTGTATGGAATGATTACAATAAAATTTAATAAATCAAATTTTTAAAAAAAAGTGCTATATAAATGTAATTGTTATTATCTCTATATATAATCTTCATTTGGATCTTGATCTTTGTCCGCGAATGAATTAGAAGAAGAAGCACTAGATGGCAGTAGAGAGACAGCTAAAACATAGACATTGCATTAAGAATCTCCTCCAGGCTTATACTACTGAAGACTGTAGTACTCCAGTCACACCTCAAAACACAGACATTCAAACTTAACAACAAATTGTTGTGCTTTAAATGAACTAATCTTTATATATAATCTTCATTTGGATCTTGATCTTTGTTTGTCCGCGAATTCCACGCATGCATAGACCACCTTCCAGTTTAGTATGTTGTTGTTACTCACGGATGTCAACAAAGTGCCGGAATAACGAAAGGGGTGGTGGACAGTGTTACGCTGGTTAGCTCCTGAGGCCTGGTTAGAGAATTAGATTGCTGAAGATAAAAGGTACGTGCCTACGTAACATATGAATGAAAGAAAGACAGTGGGTAAAATGAATGACAACGTGACAGCACGTTCCGGAAATTATTATTGTTACGTTGTAGCCGGCGAGTGCTGCGCGTCTCACAGTTGTACCGTGGCTTGCTCACATGTCAGTGAAGTGATCCCTATTTATGCTTTAAAGAGCCTGGATACCTATGTGTCCCCGTTTTATAACCATTGCTCCGTGTATATTGCCTTACTCTTTGGATTGCCACAAAGCAACCTGCGAGATTGGAGAAAGATTGAGAAGAGATCGTGAGAGGAAACGAGAGCGTCGTGAAAACGAGATAGACTGTGAACGGAGAAAAGCAGAAATGCTCCTACACCACCACATAATTACTATTCGGACAGTGATTCCGAGTAGGCCGTTCCTATCGAATCAATGTCCAAGGGTTTTCTTTTGTAATTTTGCTTCCGTTATAAAAAATCATAATGCTGTGCGACGAAGGGCCCAGTTCACAACTGGTAGCCGCGTTTAAACAGGGAGCCCTTCACAGACAACTTTAACACGCGCAACGTAGTTGGGCGCACATGGCTAGTATATAATAATTATCCATCCATCCATTGTCTCCCGCTTATCCAAGGTCGGGTCGCGGGGGCAGCAGCTTGAGCAGAGATGCCCAGACTTCCCTCTCCCCGGCCACTTCTTCTAGCTCTTCCGGGAGAATCCCAAGGCGTTCCCAGGCCAGTCGAGAGACATAGTCCCTCCAGCGTGTCCTGGGTCTTCCCCGGGGCCTCCTCCCGGTTAGACGTGCCCAGAACACCTCACCAGGGAGGCGTCCAGGAGGCATCCTGATCAGATGCCCAAGCCACCTCATCTGACTCCTCTCGATGCGGAGGAGCAGCGGCTCTACTCTGAGTCCCTCCCGGATGACTGAGCTTCTCACCCTATCTTTAAGGGAAAGCCCAGACACCCTGCGGAGGAAATTCATTTCAGCCGCTTGTATTTGCGATCTCGTTCTTTCGGTCACTACCCATAGCTCATGACCATAGGTGAGGGTAGGAACATAGATCGACTGGTAAATTGAGAGCTTCGCCTTGTGGCTCACCTCCTTTTTCACCACGACAGACCGATGCAGCGCCCGCATTACTGCGGATGCCGCACCGATCTGCCTGTCGATCTCACGCTCCATTCTTCCCTCACTCGTGAACAAGACCCCGAGAAACTTGAACTCCTCCACTTGGGGCAGGATCTCGCTACCAACCCTGAGAGGGCACTCCACCCTTTTCCGGCTGAGGACCATGGTCTCGGATTTGGAGGTGCTAATTCTCATCCCAGCCGCTTCACACTCGGCTGCGAACCGATCCAGAGAGAGCTGAAGATCACGGCCTGATGAAGCAAACAGGACAACATCATCTGCAAAAAGCAGTGACCCAATCCTGGGCCCACCAAACCGGATGCCCTCAACGCCCTGGCTGCGCCTAGAAATTCTGTCCATAAAAGTTCTGAACAGAATCGGTGACAAAGGGCAGCCCTGGCGGAGTCCAACTCTCACTGGAAACGGGTTCGACTTACTGCCGGCAATGCGGACCAAGCTCTGGCACCGATCGTACAGGGACCGAACAGCCCTTATCAAGGGGGCCGGTACCCCATACTCTCGGAGTACCCCCCACAGGATTCCCCGAGGGACACGGTCGAATGCCTTTTCCAAGTCCACAAAACACATGTAGACTGGTTGGGCAAACTCCCATGCACCCTCCAGGACCCTGCTAAGGGTATAGAGCTGGTCCACTGTTCCGCGACCAGGACGAAAACCACACTGTTCCTCCTGAATCCGAGGCTCGACTATCCAATGGACCCTCCTCTCCAGGACCCCTGAATAGACTTTTCCAGGGAGGCTGAGGAGTGTGATCCCTCTGTAGTTGGAACACACCCTCCGATCCCCCTTCTTAAAGAGGGGGACCACCACCCCGGTCTGCCAATCCAGAGGCACTGTCCCTGATGTCCATGCGATGTTGCAGAGGCGTGTCAACCAAGACAGTCCTACAACATCCAGAGCCTTGAGGAACTCATAAACACATAAATATATATTAATATGTATAAATATGTATGCTGTGACGTCATGAAGAGTTCTAAAAGGCATTAACTGTCAGACAATTTATGATTTTGATTAAAAAAATAAACAAATCTATGAATTTTCTGATCCTGCTTTTGCTATTCCAGGGTCACAAAGCTGAAATTATTACTGGATAGGATGCAAGTCCCTTATAATGCACTCTCACGCACACAAATCAATTTAGAGTTACCAATTAAACAACTCCAAATGTCTTTTAGATGTGGGAGGAGAGCAGAATACTGAAAGAAAGAACACGAAAACATGCTTTTTAGTTTCTTGTTACTGTTATAGTCCATCTGCTTCAAGGTCCAGTATGTCATGTATTCAGAGATGACCTTCAGCACACCCCTGTTATAAAGAGCTGTTTGTGGAGTAGTTGTGGCCTGTCTGTTACATTGAGTGATCTGTTGTCATCTATTTAATTGCCACTCACTTGATGCTTTTAATTATCATCCCTTTTTGTGTGAACTGTAGGGACTGAAAATCCCAAGAAGACAGTTGTTTCTGCGAAGCTGGAACTATCACAGGTCCTGCACATTCTGCACATTGGTCAAATACCATTAGAACATTAGAACAATCTAGACGAAAACAGGCCATTCAGGCTGTTGGGGCATTTAATTTTGTATATGATTTGATAAATGTTTTGTATGTCTTTATTTGTAAGTCAGACAAAGCAAATGTAATACTAGTGTTTCAGGATTTCACTGATGCAAAACAGCAATGCTTTCATGTCTAACTAAACAAACCCCCCTAAGCCTTTGGGACTGACTCCCCCACAGGAAAGCCATAAATCTACAGTAGCTGGCAAGCTTTGGCTCAAAAAATGGTCTTGGGTGCAGGCATGAAAAGGCAGTGTTAGGGATGGAGCATCAGATCAGCTTGGCAAGAGTGACTGTGGGAGGAGTTGTACCAGAATTCTATTGGTCTAAAGTTTGCTGTTTGGGATTGGTTGGTTTTGAATCAGAGGCCATTCTGCACCACAGTGCCCTGTTGGTGTAATGATTTGGAAGGAGAATCTAGATATTTGATTGCTTTACCCCTCCCTGTATCTCTCACACACCATGGCCATAAAGACAAAATACTGAGGAGCACAGCTCAGCAGCCATATTGTGGCAGCATGCAGACCGTCCTGAAGAAAGCTGACTAGAATTGATGACTTGACCAGAGACATTTAAGTAACTACAAGTCTATGTGCTGCCTGAAAATACACATCTAGCATTTATCAGGTTGTGTGTTTGCTAATATTATTATTTTATGAATAGTATCAATAATACATTATTTAAAGTTGTAACTTAACTCCTGCTCCTCCTTTTACTCTATGTAATTGCCTGGGATTATAGCTATAGAAGGAAGGTGGGGAGAAGTTAAAAAATACAATACCTTATAAACAGTGGTAAGTCTGTGGGATCTGAGGCATTCTGATGAAGTCTACACAATAAAGAATAAAAAAGGGAAAAAAGTAGAGTAATGTAGAACTCTACCAAGACAAAACACAACACAACGAAGCTCACAGGTCCTATCCACTTAATTCTTCCAAAATAACATCGTCTATTTTAGAAAGTCCCTGAAAGGCCTACTCTCTATGACACTACTTGGTAACGTATTTTGTACATCTAATATTCTCTGTGAAACCAAATAAACCTCTTGATTATGGCTGTGTGCTACACTTTATGGACACAAGTTTGTGACCATCACACCTATATGAGCAAGTATATCCCATCCCATGCCATGCACAATAATATTTAGAATGAGTCCTCCTTGTGGCTATAAAAGCCCCCATTCTTCTGGTAAAGCTTTGGAGGGTGTTTGTGGGAATGTGTGCTCATTCAGCCAAAACAGCATTTGTGAGGTCAGGTACTGATGTTGGATGAGAAGACCTGCCTTCCAGTTCATCCCAAAAGTGATTAATAAGGCTGAGGTTAGGGGTCTGGGCAGGCCATTTGAGATTCTCCTTGAATTTATGGACCTGGCTTTGTGCACAGGGGCACAGTCATACTGGAACAGAAAAGGGTCTTCCCCAACCTGTTTCCACAAAGTTGTAAGCTGACAGTTGTCTAAAATGTCTCTGTGTGTTGTTGCATAAACAGTACCCTTCATTGTAAACATGGCAAACCCTGAAAAATAGCCCCAATTTCCTTTCTCCTCCAAACTTTACAGTAGGCTTTATGCAGTTCAGAAGGTAGAATTCTCCTGGCATTCCCCACACCCAGATTCATCCATCAGTCTGCCATTCATCCATCATTCTGCCAGGTTCATCACTCCAGAGAACATGTTTCCACTACTTCATAGTCCAATGCCAATGTGCTTTACACCACTGCAGCAAACGTGTTATTATACATAGTGATCTTAGGCTTGTGTGCAGCTGTTAGGCCATGGAAAGCCATTTCATGAAGCTCCTAACTCAAAGTTATTGTGCCGATGTTGCCTCCACACATAGTTTCGAACTTGAATATTATGTGCTTTTGCATGAGCACACAGCGGCCCTGCTCTGTGAGTTTGCATGGTCTACCACTTTGTGGTTTGGCTGTCATTGCTTCTTGTTGCCTCTTCTTCACAAAATAGTACATAAAGTTGAGCAGCACAGAGCAGAAATGTCCAAGATGACATGCTATGAGCTCTTCAGTTGCACCCATTTTACTGCCAATGTTTGTCAAAGGAGATTGTCTGACCACATGCTAGAAAATTGGTGTGGCTGATATACCTGACTTGAGTCCACATACTTTTGGCTATTTAGTGCATATACAGTGAGACCCCCATTTAGTGTTTTTCTTGGGATCTACTAAAAATGTACTTTTCTTCTAGGTGTTTGATGGCTGGATATTAAAAGGAGAGAAATTTCCCAGTTCCCAGGATCATCCTCTCCCAACCTATGAACGTTACATTGACTACTGTGAAACTGGAAGCATCAGGAGGGTGATCAGATCATCCCAGAATGTGGCAATGCTATTTTTTAGGATTCATACTCCAGGAAATGGATTTACCATAACAATAAAGAAAATCATCAACCCATTCCGTAAGTATGCACAAAGTGATTAAAAAAAATCATGTAATTACTATTTTACTACAAGCCTGTAAATTCGAACAGCCCAGAATACCTGTTATTACTGCTATCCTAAACTAACTCACTCGTCACTAGAGACCTTCTGATTCCTACTGTCTCCATCTTCCAAATCCATGATACCCAAGTCGTAAACTCCTTTTTTATACCTCATTTGTACCTGTTTGGACTGAAGATGGCTCTGCTGGTTTATCAATTAGTTTTTCTGTCTGGTTCCTGTCTTGAGCCTTGTGATGTTGGGCTAATTGTGCAAAATACTCCATAGTAAACCTGGGGTTTCGTTACTGCTTCATTTTTAGCTGAACACTGAACTCTCATTCTGGTACCATCAGGGCCAGCGTCACCATTAAGGTGAATTAGATATTCGGCTAGGGTGCAGATCATAAGGTGGGGCAAACCCATTCTCACTGGTTAGCAACTGAACAGTTCGTTGACACATTAAAAAGCTTGGCCTAAGGCACAAAATAACCTAGGACCAGCACTGGGTACCATGAAACTAGAATCCTAAATATCCAAATCAACTAATTGCATCATACATAGATGCACAATCTGTAAACAATACCTGTGACACTTTGTACTTCTAAACAGCATCCCATAGAAGGCTACTTTTCATACACACTTCTGCGCAGGAGAGCAGAAAACACCAGTTCGATTAGTGCAATAGAAGGTAAAAATTTTGAGCATGACCTGTATTTGCTTGTAGGAAAACAAAAGGGATCAAGAACAAAAGGAAACTAAGGCCAAATGAGAGACAAGATTATAAGTCAGGTGAATAAGCATGAGTTCAAAAACCAAAAGTAACATATTAGAGGTTTTGATTTTTTTGTTTGCACAATGCTTTTTGAAGCTTTGGTATCCGCAGATTAGGTAACGAAATTGAATTTCCAGTAATCCTTTTAAACCTGTCACATTGATTACTCATAGGTCAGGACCTCCAAGACCACGTCACTGGAAATGCTGAGAAGCAGTTCTAATGACAGGATTACAAAATGGCGTCAACTGTGGACCTAAAATGGCATCCAAGACATTGCAAAATATTAACAAATAATAAAAGGAGCAGAATTCTCGATCTCAGTACACCACCATGGCACCATCAACTCACTTGCCATAGCAGTGCTGTTGCTAACGTCTACAGCAGCATAACCTTTGATTGTTTTGCATTTTTCATTTGGGACATATTCATCATTCTGTTTAATCTTTTTTTGACTAAATCCAAAATTTACAAAAAGAGAAATTGGTTATTTTTCTTCTTTCTTTCATTTCAGAGCTGAGTTAGACTAAACTAAACTTCATGATGCACATTAACTCTGTAATGAATGTGGGGCTCCACAAAACTCAAAAAAGGCTTACATTTTGAAAACTGGGCCTAAATGCTTATATGAGGCCTAGAAACAAAATCAGCTCGGCTCTAAATTCAAAGAGCAGGCTTTGAGGCCTCAACCATTCAAAATAGGCCAGGCTACAAATTCAAAATGGAGAAAGAAAAAAAAAAACATGCTCACAATAACAAAAGCATTTATGATACAAGATGTTTATTATCTTTATCGTTACACCACATCAATAATCAAAATAAGGAAATTAAAAAAAATGCCTACAAGAGGCAAACCAGAAAATAAAAGCAAAACAGTGAGCCAACACAAACAAAAACTATAGACAGGAGCCAAAAAATCCCAAAGCCAGAGAATCAAAAATCTGGAAAATCTTGCAAATGCAGGAGCTGAACAATAACAGTATATTATGATTTAACCAGGGTGTACCCCCGGCTTAAGTTTATTGGTATTATGTTGTGCTCAGGTGGAAAAATAGCAGAAAATGAGAAAAAGGAACTGGAAACAAGAGTCAGGGGCAAGCCAAGATCATAAACTAGGAATTAAATATTTCCAGTGTCAAAACTATATGACATGAAGCAAAAATCAAAGTCAACAAGGTGAGCAAAAACTCGTAACCAAAGTGCAAACAAAATTTGTATTTTGAACTGTAAGGAACAATTATGATATCCACAATCTCAGACTGAGACTCGATATAACTGCCAACCTTTTATTCCATCACCCCTATAATGATGTTTCATCATGGAAGGGTTTTGGGGTGACCCTATCCTAAAACATTAGATACTTAATTATTCCCACACCCAGACTCTTTGTTACGTAGACCCACACATAAGTCCTCCACTCCATCTCTTGTTCTCTTATCCTTGAACTCACCTGGGGCCTCATGCATAACGCCGTGTGTAGAATTCACATTAAAGCATGGCGTACGAACAAAAGTGGAAATGTGCGTACGCACAAAAAAATCCAGATGCATAAATCTGTGCGTTCGCCAACTTCCATGTTCTTCCACTACATAAATCCCGGTCTGCATAAAAAGTAATGCTCGTGCACATGCCTGTCATGCCTCCCAGACTCCTCCCGGAATTACATCTCTTTGAATATGCAAATCAATATAAATAACCTCTTATGTTTTGTGTTCAGGGATGTGAATGTAAAAAATAAAGGGAAACCACACAGGAACAGTAGCTTTGACGCTGGGTGCCGCCAGTCTGCAAAACTGAGCGGAGAACTTGCATACGGCATGGATTGAGCTGGTGTGAAAATGTGCGTGGCTTTATGCAACTTTAGTTTTTATACATGTGAGTGTGGAAATGGGTGTACGCAACATTTTTGTGCGTACGCACCATTTATACATGAGGCCCCTGGTCTGGTTAGAGACACAACACACAGACGCAATGCACTTGCTGCCGGGACCCAAGACTGACTGCAGCTGAATTTCACTTCTCCTACTTTCTTTGTACCTCTGACAATAAGATAGAGCAGCACGGAAAGCAAGAAAATCAGGCAAAAAACGTTTATTCATTTATTATGGATTTTAACATTCTTGAATATTCTTAATGTATGAAAAAGCAAATAAAAGTAAATGGGTGTGGCAAAACCAATAATACAACCAGGCTATTTCAGGAGCTGTCATTGACAATGCTGGCCAACACACCTAATGTGTGTGACATTCAGTCTCTTAAGGTTACTTTTCCGAGTCTCATTGTATAGGTCGTCTTGTTTCTCCCTTCTTCTCCTCCTTCCTAGCTCTTCTTTTCAGTAATACTTCAAGCTGATGGCATTTTAAAGCTTTTCAGGGCCAAGGTGAAGCACCCGTAGCCCCTCTCTGTCCAATGTCGTTTCAACAGACCATATCAGTGCATATTCATGAGATGTTCATGCACAAGATATCCAGTGGTTCGAGACCTTCAGTTTTACATACATGGAAAGACCAGAAAATGAACAGTTTACCATTTAAAATTCTGACCTTTTCATCTTGCTACACTGCCCTTTTACATTAACAAGTTTCATTTTTGCTAGTTTAGTTTTTGGTTTGCTGCCTCTACTAACACTTCCTCTGTTTGTGGATAGACAAGTCACCAACTGAGATGAAAAGTTCAAGTAAAAATAATAACAGTAAAATTCACAGCTCAGTGCTGCACTTATTTAAAAAAAATGCCTTCAAGAAAAATTTTGAAATGAAAGTAAGAAAGGAATTTTAAACACATTTTTAGCATTATTAAATATCATATTGCCTAACATACTGTATGTCACAGGATACCCACAAATGCTGGTGCCCATAAGGAAAACAAAATGGTGAGAAAAAGATAAATATAAAAATACAAAAAAATTACAGAATGTCAAAAATAAAAAAAAAATTATAATGCAATAGGAAGATTCCTCATAATCAAAAAACCCATAGGGCTTTGGAAAAAAGGTGTGCAAAATCATTAAAGACCTGCAGGAATAAGATGAACAAAAACACCAATATAACTTAGGGAACAGAATGCCTCTGCACTGCCATTGTGGCTGCCACAGAATTATGTAGGCCTGTACAGCTGCAGAGTTGGTGTGTCCCACCCCCTTAGGCTCAAGATGCATAGGACAAGAACTATCACAATCACTGCTAGAATTAGCATAAATTATAGAATGATTACTAAACAAGATAATAATAAAATAGAGGTATAGTTCAGAAAAGATGGCACGAAAACAAAAACATATTCAATAATAAAATTTACTAAATAATATTTGAAAGACGATGGAAACATTTTTAAAAAAGAAATGACACATGAACCAGGAATTAACATTTTAACAAGGCTTAAATCTTTAATTAGGAGGTCCTAGAACTCCCCCTGTACCCCCTGTCTTTCGCATCCTTCCTGGGTTCCTGCAATCCTGATCTGCTTAAACAGTAGTGGAAATCTGGATGCTCCATATTGCATTCTTATGATTACCCTTCTGATAAAAATGCACCCTGTAAAATAAAGACTGAATATTAATGATAATATATGTCACTTTGTACTGGAGTAAGAAAATGGACATCACTGTTATGTTATGAGAAGCACATTTTAAATGATTATTTCAAAGGAATAATTCCAAATAGATAAAAAATAAATTCAAATGGGGTTATGATTTTTAATATTCAAGAATTTGCCTGAAGGCTCAAATAAATTTGTTGCCTCCAGAAATAGTTTTAATTATTTTTGTCATTATTTTTGGATTTTCATGCCACCATTTTGGTACCCCCATTTTGAGAGCCCATTGTTATGACACAGCTCCTGGTTACAGGGGGTCATGGTTTCTATTAGCGATTGTTTTGCTGTCATCGGCACAGCACTTTAAATACCCTCATGGCAGATTGTTCAGAGTCTGTAATTTGAATAAATTCAAAGAACTTGTGTGTTACTTTTTGAACTCAGGTTTTTGATCTAATAGCTTTTCCCTTTGACTACTACTTTTGGTTTCTCTTTTTTTGGATTGACCCATTTCTGACTTAGGCTATGTATCATTTCCTGGCAATACATGCTCAATATCTAACTTCAGTCATACACTGTTGAAAATGAGTGCATGTTATGTCTGGCTGGGGTTCAAATGAATATTTTATGTCTCTTTTGTTAACTTTTGATTCTTTTTATCTTTCTCTAAGTGTGGTTGTGTCTATGTATACAAGCTGTCTGTGTTATGTTCCATGTGTTTTGTGGGTGGTCCCCAAGAGGCAGGGCCACCTGCCAGTCACTACCCGTAACTGCCCTCCACTCTATAAATCCAGAAGCTCTTCCACTGTTCCTGGCGGTTCATTTTGAATGTGCATAGCAGTAGCGAGTTTTTGTGCTCTTTGTGATTTTCTTGACATTTCCTGGATTTTTGCACCTGTGCTGTGTTTTTAACTTTGGCTTAGATTCTGTTTTGGGAATTTGTTTGCTTGGAATTGCCTTATTGATTTAGGCTATTGCATTATGTTTTTGCACTCAATGGAGCTTCATGAGCATTTTTATTAGAAATAAACCTTTTTATTTTACAAAGACTCTAGTAGGGCCTTTTTGTACGTGGCCAGGGTTTGAAAGTAAATCCCCCTTGAAAGTGCCTTTGGGACTTTCATACTTTAGGACTCCTGGTCCACAACAGAATGAACTGCCAGGAATAGTAGGAGATGCTCCTGATTTATAGGGCAGAGTGCGGTTCGTGGTGGTAACTGGCAGGTTACCTCTTGGGGGACCACCCATTAAACACAGCAGAGGCAGCTCATATACATAGACAAAGCCAAAAATAAAGAGAAATGAACATATTCAACATAAAAGAATTAAAAATGAACAAAGAAGACATCACACATGACTTTGAATTCCAGCCAGTGGAGGAAGCCTGGCTGAGACATGACAATGTGGAGGTTAAGACTGACCTAGAGTAATGTGAGTAATATATATTAATATATTACTTAATATATATATTGAGCAATATAAAATATGAGAAATAAAGAGAAACATTTTTAGGGATCAGATATTTGAATGATACAGACAGTATATTGTGGAAAATAAGTATTGTTAGGAAACAGAAGATTCGGGTATAGATAAATGTCTCAGGGAGATCCTCATAATGGTAGCAAATGAACAGCCCTTCATAAATTGGTCTTATACCACACTGAAGGATAAAGAGCAATGTTGTCACCAACACCTTGGCTAAAACCCCCTAGAGTGGAGAAAAAGGATTTGGTAGGCAATGACCCACCCTAGGAGAATCCAGAAAATGGCCATTAAACTGATGATGACATGCAAATATCTCCTGCTTGCTGCTCTGAGGTACTGATAAAATATATAAATACTAAGTAGTGGAGGAAAAGGATTTGGGGGGCAACTAGCAAACCTGGGGAAAATGGCCATTAAACCAATGATGATGAATGATGATAATAATGTGCAAATGTCCCCAACTGGCAACTCTGAGGTATCGATAAAAAGTACAAGTGATAAAGAATGTTAGAGATAGTCTGTTTATTAAAGGAAAAAGCAGGAAAGACCACAATGAAGAACAAGCGTTACCGGTGACAAAAGAGGCTCTGTGGGAGGATGGTGTGCATAGGTTCAGAAGAAGATTTACATCTAGTGGTTGACCTGTGGCAGTACCATCATTCACTTGTTCTAGAGATCCATTAACAGCATTCCATTGTCATAATGCACTTTACATTGTAAGCAAGATTTAAAATAACACTAAAATGACAAACTCACAAGAAGAATTAAATTCAACTTTCACATTAACAGAAAACAATGACAGAGGCTGCATTATGAATAGGAATGAGATGAAACCAGAGGAGCTGCTGCCTGGCAAAGAACAAGAGTGCCCACTTCAGAAAATGAACGCAGATCTAGAAAGTGAGACTGAAGAAGTTGAGCTTTCTAGCCTTGATTTAAGGGATGTTTCATGGGGACTGTCCAGATGTTTCATCTTGCCCTTAAAAAGCATTCTGGAATCTCAAAAGACAAAAGGTGAAAAGCAGGCAACCTAGCAAACATGCTGAGTGTCAAGAATTTTTAAAGTCATCTGACATCTTTATTGAGGAGGCTGCAGGGCATCCACTTGTGGCAGAAATGACTGGACAGCCCAAAATAAAACTAAGCTTGAGGTATAAATAAGACCCTCCTGCCAGAATGGAGTAAGGCTTAGGTTTTGGGCAAAGACTTTCTCCCAAGGAGGGTCATAATTCATAAACTTTGGAAAAGGAAAATGGTTAATGAAAATTAGGAATGTCTTAGGTCTGATTGCGAGAAGATAAGCGAACAGGCAATTACTCCATACAGTTATATATTAAATATTTAAAATTTAAAGTAAATAAATATTTAAATATTTAAAAACTCCAATTAAACATCAGATGTGGCTACACTGGACTTTGATCAGTTGGTGTGGGTGTAAAATACCACCACGGTTGAACTGGGAAACTAAACAGAGAAAAGTAACGATTAATAATGATTGCAGACTCACTGAAGAAAATAATAATTCTATGCATACAGTATCTAGGGTATTAAGAGTAGAAATTAACTGAAGCTACGAAAAAGCAAAATAAAAATGTAAGATTTTAGGAGTTTCTTTAAATTTTTCACAGTGTTGGCCTGGTATACCTCAATCAGTAAAACATTCTAGATTTTGGTGCATAATAGAAAAAGGCAAATTCACCACTTCTTTTAAGCTTGGCTCTTGGAATAATAAGCAGACCACCATTAGAAGATCTAAGATTACAACTTGGAATGTAGGGGGGCAGGTACTCCAAGACAAAGGAAGGAGCAAAATTATTTAAGGCTTTATACCCCATTAATAGTATTGGAAAGTGAATTCTAAAAGACACGGGTAACCAGTGTAATGACGCTATAACTGGTGAGATGTGCTCAGATTTTCTTTTTCTAGTTACAATTCTTGCTGCTGCATTCTGGACAAACTGTAACTGATTCATGTCTTCCTTAGGTAGTCCTGTAAGGGGTGCATAACAGAAATCTAGTCGACTAAAAACAAAAGCATGAATTAAATTCTCAGCATCTTGCAGTGTTATAAGATGTATAATTTTTGTAATTTTCTTTAAATGGCAAATGCTTCACACCTAAATCTAGCCTTGTTCTTTTACTACAAATATGAAATTTGTCTCATACTCAGCTGACTGAAACTGTGACACTGGTATTGTGATTTGTGTAATGTGCATTATCCACTTCTCTTTCTCCTACCAGCATGCAATGTCATATCCCAGACTCCAGAGGGGAGCTTCACCATGGTTATTCCTCATCAGCACAGAAACTGCAGTTTTTCAATTATTTATCCTGTTCAAATCAAGATAGCCGAGCTGACTCTGGGACACTTTAATGACCTTCAAGTAAAGGTAGGAGAAGCAACAGAAACTGGATAAAATTGTAGAATTGCATCATTTGTCATATTTTTGTTACATTAAATATTATTAAACCTGTCTTGGCGTTTCCTCCATCTCCCTTCCATTCAGGACTTGACTCTGAAAGTTTCAGTGTCTGAGCCTCAGCTTCTTGTTCTCTTTCTTCTCATCCCCCTCTTGATTTGGCTTGTTCTTTGTCACCACAAAGGAGGCCTGTCTTTGCACTTTATGCTACTTTGCGTAAAGATGCTCACAGTCCTTCTGCATTACACACAATTTGGAAGCGCAATGCACAAAATCACCAGTGTTAAATTAAAACACGGCTACCCTATATACAATTTTAAGGACTATATTTACACTATAAGTGTTAAATTAATGCTGGTGATTTTGCTGTGAACATGCTACCATTTTCTTCCCATTTATCCTGAATCTTTTTTTTTTAATTATCTGCAAGACCCCTCATCCACAAAATGTTCAAATTAAATGTATGCATGAGGTATATCCAACATTTAAGAGCGTTATGTTGTAAAACTGGCCATTGACCTGCACTGCCACTTCTGTTTTTTGTGTGTCCTTGGTGCATTCCTCAATACAGAGGTGTCAGAAATTATTCAGACCCCTTCATTTATTACACATTTTGTTATGTTGCAGCTTTACACTAAAATTTTGTAAATTCATTTTTTCCCTCCTCAAACAACACTCAAAAACCCAGAATGACAATATGAAAACAAGATTTTAGATTTTTAGCTGAAATATCACAATGACACAAATATTAAGACCCTTTACTCTGTACTTCATTGAAGCACCTTTAGCAGTGATCCCAAGCAGGAGGCTTCTTGGATATGACACGACAAGCATGACTCACAATTTGGGGATTTTCTTCCATTCTACCCTGCAGATCCTCTTAAAGTGTGTTGAGGTTGGATGGAGACCATCAGTGGACAGTTATTATCAGGTCTCTCCAGAGATATTTAATTGGGGCCAAGACTGTGCTGTGACCGAGTCACTCAAGAACTTTCCCAGAGTTGTCCCTAAGCCACCTCTGTGTTGTCTTTGCTTTGTGTATTGGGTCATTGCCCTGTTGGAAGATGAACCTTCCAGCCACTCGGAGATCCAGTTTGCTCTCACACAGATTCCACTTCTTCCACCTTTCCCTCAACCCTTTCCAGTCTCAAAGTACTTGCTACAGAAAAACAATCAATCCCACAGCATGATGTTGCCACAACCATGCTTCACAGATGGAATGATATGATATTAAGCAGTGCCTGGATTCCTCTAGAAATGATGATTAGAACTAAGGCCAAATAATTCAGTCAGGCCAGAAAATCTTGCTTCTCACAGTTGGAGAGACCTTTAGGTCCCTTTTTGTAAATTCCAAGCAGGCTTTTATATGTAATCTGACCACGATGCCATAAAGGTCAATTACTGGAATGTTACAGTGGTAGTTGTCCTTTTGGAGGTTCTCTCCATCTCCACACAAGTTCTCTGGAGCTCAGCCAGAGTGACTATTGTGTTTTTGACCACCTCTCCTAACATGGTCCTTGTCCCCCAATTGTTCAGTTTCGCTGGGCAGCCAGTTCTAGAAAGAATTGCTCCAAACATATTACATTTAACAATTATTGATGTCACTGTGCTCTTGGGAACCTTCAATGCTGCAGAATTTTTTTGTAGTAGCCCTCCCCACATCAGCACCCCTAATGCTGTCTCTACCACTTTTACATTTAATATAAGGTTTTCCTCTTTACAACATTGGAACAGTCTAGAAGAGAACAGACCATTCAACCCAACAAAGCTCACCAGTACTATCCACTTAATGCTTCCAAAATAACATCAAGTCGAGTTTTGAAAGACCCTAAAGTCCTACTGTCTACTACAACTTATTCCATGTGTCTGTGGTTCTCTGTGTGAAAAAAACATTTTCTAATGTTTGTGCAAAATTTACCCTTAACATGTTTCCAACTGTGTCCTTACTGAACTCATTTTGAAAGTGTCGATCCACTATAGTTATTCCCTTCATGATTTTAAACACTTTAATCATGTCTTCACTTAATCTTTTTTCCTTAAAATATAAAGGCTCAGCTCTTTTAATCTTTCTCATAATTCATCCTCTGTAGACCCAGAATCAGTCACTCTTCTCTGGACTTTTTCCAGCACTGCTATGTCCTTTCTGTAGCCTGGAGACCAAAACTGCACACAGTACTCCAGATGAGGCCTCTCCAGTGTGTTATAAAGCTTGAGCAGAACCTCCTTGGACTTGTACTCCACTCATCAGGGCGTTATATAACCTGACATTCTGTTTGACTTCTTAATGGCTTCTGAACACTGCCTGGCAGTTGATAGTGACGAGTCCACTACGACTCCTAAATCCTTCTCATAAGGTGTACTCTCAATTTTCAGACCTCTGATTGTGCATTCAAATCTAACAGTTTTACTTCCAACGTGTAGCACTTTACATTTACTTACAATAACTTCCATTCTGTCACAAAAAGGCCAAAGATGGTATGCTGTCCAAGTCCCTTTGTAATGATTCAAAGGATTCTGCCAATCCACCTATCTTAATATCATCTGCAAATTTAACCCTCTTGTTATTTATATTCCCATCTAAATCATTTACTTATATTAAAAACAGCAACGGCCCTAGCATTGCTGGACACTACTCTTAATGTCACCCAATTCTAATGAGGTTCCTCACACCATCACCCTCAGCTTCCTGTCTCTGAGCCAGTTCTGCACCCTACAAACTTTACTCTGAACTCCCATTTCTTTTAGTTTAATGCCCAACCTCTCATGTGGCACATTATCAAATGCTTTCTGAAAGTCAAGACAAATAATATCATATGCTCCACTTTGATGATACTCCATTTGTTGCTTCTTCTTAGAATTCCAGCATGTTGGTAAAACATGACCTCCCCCTTCTGAACCCATACTGACTGTTTAGTAAAACTCCTGTTCTTGCCATGTGTTGCTCAATCTTATCCTTAATCATTTCTTCATCAATTTACTTGTGACGCACATTAAGCTTACTGGCCTATAGTGTCTTGTATCTTCCCAATCACCCTTCATATGTAACGAGATAATATTTGCCATTTTCCAGTCCATCGTAATTTCCACAGTGTGTAGTGACTTCCTAAAAATATGCGTCAAGTATTTATATATGTACTTGCTAACTTCCTTAAGAATCAAGCTAGGAGCAAGCCAGAAACCTGCCTGGTCTGCCCAGCAGACTTCAGCCTTGTCCCTTAGGCTACCTGCTGGAGGCTGGCACAGACATCTGTAACAACAACAACATTCATTTATATAGCACATTTTCATACAAATGGTGTAGCTCAAAGTGCTTCAAAAGATTAAGAAAGAAAAGTTTATTTGAAACAAAAATAAGATTAGGCAATACTAAGTAACAAAGAATAAAGTAAGGTTAGATTTCCAAGATGACAGAAAAAAACAAAAAAAGAAAACTCCAGAAGGGCTGGTGAAAAATAAAAAAGCAGGGGTTCCAAGGCCAAGAGACTGCCCAACCCTCACTAGGCATTCTACCTAACATAAAATAATAGTCCCAGAATAAAATAAAAGCTCCAGAAGAAGATGGATAAAGGTAAACCCTCAGCTTGTATAAAAAGAGCAAATTTGGAATCTTTATAAGTTAAGGGTTTATTTGCAAATTTAATTAAAAAAACAAACTAACAAAAAAAGGTCCAAAAAAGTAAACAGAGTCACAATAGAGTTGCCTGAAAAGCTAATCCTAAGCAAAAGTGTTCCAAAAAGTTATCCAAACAACAAAATTCTTTAAGCAGTTGCAAAAAAGTCACAAACACCAGAAAATCCAACAACAACCAGCAATACTTACAAAAACATGAAAAACCATCCAACCTGAGCTGACCCTCTAATGTACTGACTTCTAATCCTGTCCATCCTTGTCACACCCAGTGCAAATCTTAACATCTTTAACTCTGCCACTTCCAGCTCTGTCTCCTGCTTTCTGGTCAGTGCCACCGTCTCCAACCCATATAACATAGCTGGTCTCACTACCGTCCTGTAGACCTTCCTTTTCGCTCTTGCTGATATCCGTCTGTCACAAATCACTCCTGACACTCTTCTCCACCCACTCCACCCTGCCTGCACTCTCTTTTTCACCTTTCACAATCCCTGTTATTCTGTACTGTTGATCCCAGGTATTTAAACTCATCCACCTTTGCCAACCCCTGGATCCTCACCACACCTCTGACCTCCCTCTCAGTCACACACATGTATTCTGTCTTGTTCCTACTTACCTTCATTCCTGTCCTCTCTAGAACATATCTCCACCTCTCTAGGGTCTCCTCGACCTGCTCCCTTGTCATCGTAGTCCACGGGGACTCCTGTCTAATCTTGTCTGTCAACCTGTCCATCAACCTTGCATATAAGAAAGGGCTCAGAGCCAATCCCTGATGTAATCCCACCTCCACCTTGAACACATCCACCTCAATACTCGTAGAAATAAAAGTAAATAGTTTTGCTTTTGATCCAATACAGGTAGCATCAGCTTCTGGGTAACAACCAACATTGCAAAAGGGACACTTTTTAATACCTAGGTGATTTCCAATGGCAGGTTAAGTAGATAGTGCTTCTACCTGAGCCATGGCCTTGTATCCCAGGCTCTACAATATCTGTAGTTTGCACTTGCTCCTGACCTCTACATTGTTGTTTCTCTGGGGTGCTTTGATTATTCTCGCTTATTCCAAAGATGGGCTAGGTTAGGTTAATTGTTGACTTTAAGGTTGGCTGGTGACACTGAGTCACTGAGTGTCAGTTAACAGGTCTTGTAATTGACTGGTGGTCTGTCAAGTGTTGTTTCCCACCCTGTGTCCACTGCTACCTCTACTTTCTCTGGGTCACATAGTGAGTGGGAAACTGGAATGGATCTGATGACCTTGTGGTTTAAAGTCTAGTGCTTTATCTGATGCACCACCCTACCTGTTTTAATCTAAATTCCTGTGAAATTAATTTATATCTTCTCTTAGATGCACAGACATCTGCAATCATTTTCTGAAGGTGTCTGTTCTTGGCACTTATTACATTAAGATCAAAGTAGATAAAGTTTCTCGCATTGTGTAAAGCTGGGCTTTTCAAGCTGTTTTTCAAAGATGTGCTAAAATGTAACTGGTTTAGGTGGTGATTAAGGTTTGATGTCTACTAACCTTTTCAAAGTCAGGTAATTGCATTTTTGGTGCAATCATTACATGTTATTTGTTAGGTTATGACACCTTAATCTAATAAGAATGTTAAAAGGAGGATCCAACTTTGACATCTTCATATAACATAAAACACACAACACTTTCCACAGGATGAACTTACTTTCCTACAAAACTGTACATTTAAGAAGTGATAGAAAACATAACTAGGAAAAGGTGACCACATACAGTGTTATAACAGATTAAAGAAGTAAAACATTCCAATGGAGGCATCATGCGTCATAGGGTTAAATACTGTACATCAGAAATGATGTGTCTTTAGTACTGTTTAGAAACTAAAGAGGAAATTAGCTGTTTTACTCATGATGCGGTGATTCTTAAAATAGAGCAATTCAAGGAGCAGGCTGCTTCCATGTGATTTCCTTTAGCAGATCTTCAACCTGCTTGTTATTGGTGATGCATCTCTTTTGTGAACCAGCAAAAATGCCTTAATTTTGGCATCAGTTATTAATGGAAACTCTGATCTCAGATTTCAAAACCCTTCACCTTCCTTGTTCAATGCTGTCACAACATTTTTCAGCAGTCCAAGTTTTGTTACATCTCTGGGAGGGATTCAAGATTGTGTTTAATGTCTCTTTTGTTCATTTTTTGATTCTTTATTTTTTTGTATATTATGTTCATTCTTTATTTTTGGTTTTGTTTATGTTTATATTTAGCCTGTGTTATGTGCCATGTGTTTTAGGAGTGGTTCCCCAAGAGGCGGGGCAACCTGTCAATCACAGCCAGGAACAGCCCTCCACCCTATAAACTGGAGGGCCTTCCATACTTCCTGGTGGTTCATTTTGAATGCGCTAGGTAGTGGAATGTTTACTTGTGCCTTGTGATTTCCTGGCTTTTTGAACCCATGTTCTGTTTTTGACTTCGCCTTGGGATTCTGTATTAGGACTGAGTTTGCTGTGGATTGCATTCTCAGGCAGTACCCTATGTGTTCTAAGCAGTTTCTTGTGCTACAGAGTTTTGTTTTTTTTTTGTTAAAAATTAATCTTTTGTTTTATAAAGATTCTTCAATGTCCTTTTGTTTCTGTTTGGTGTTTTGACGGTAATCTCCCCTACAGGCTAATTTTTTGGAAGTATTTATGGGACTCCCAGTTCTCTACAAGTTTTATACGAAAAGAGGACAAAATAACTTTGTTGGGTGGTTTCTGTGCCATACTTTTCTGACCTGAACACCAATACTTACAGAGCAACCAGTTCTTTTTAACCTCCTTGCCATTAACCACGAACGTTATTCGAACTCAGAGTTCTATGGTTAAAGCCGACTCAGGAGAAGGGCTGATGTGTGATACGCGTTATAGTGTTAAGCCCAAAAAATTCTTGGGACAGCATTCTGCTGCCATCTAGTGGGTAAAATAACATGCTTAAAAATATATACTGTATATTTCTATTTCTATTCTAAGAATATTTCCATGCTTTCTGCCACTTTATGGTAACTCTAAGGTAACTCATCAATATTCATGCGAGGGGCGTAGCCTCCAATGAAAAACCATGGCAAAAGAAAAGTTTTAAAGACAGTTTTAGAGCAAACTGAAACTGAGCCATTGAGACAGTCATAGTCTCAATGTACGATCAAACTGCTATGATATTCTGGAGAACTCGATTGCATGAAACTCGACATTAGCTGTATGACAAAAGGCAAAATAAGTTCAAGAACAAGATGTTAGCCCCCTGTTCACAATGTGGCAACTGTCAATGTTTGTGTCCGGAGAAATGTGGAAGCCACTGAGCCTTGCACTGTGGTAGCCTGGAATAACACAAGGGACATGTTGGTCATGTAGCCCAGAAGTACGTCTGGGCTTTCATCCTCGTGACTGGGTAGTACTTCTGGGCTATGGGTGAGACGTGACTCCCCAGGTTCTTTTACAGCATCTCATGGCGGCTCCCATGGTACCCAGCAGGGCTGTGGTATTAAACTACATGTCCCATAGTGCCCTGCAGGAATCCGGGTCCAGTCCAGGGAAGCTGCCATCTAGCGTCTTAGGGAAAGTAGTGTCACAAAGAGGTTGCCTTCCCCCATCCTTCCACTCAGTGGGCGTCCCGGCCAGGTTGAGTTGCCGGCTGTCTATCACAATGCATATTTATAATAAATGAGGAAGTCATAGAAATAGGCGAGTGAAGAAAAATAGATAGATAGATAGATAGATAGATAGATAGATAGATAGATAGATAGATAGATAGATAGATAGATAGATAGATAGATAGATAGATAGATAAAATGGTACATGATAGGAAAACTAAAAGGTGATTTTTATGATCATCAGGCCGAAGTTTATAAGGTATAACAAGAAAGTAAACTCCTTGTTATCCTATTGTTATACGTTATATAAAATTGTTTCGTTAAGTAAAAATATGATTATATGTTGCTTGGTCACAATACAGTTCACTTGGATAATTGTGCAGGATAAGTTTGGGCCATGACAGTTTGCTATTCCTTTTGAAGTGCTTTGGAAATTTTTGAGGTTGGTGGGTTTCCGGCTCTGTACAAGTAAATAAAAAAGATCAGACTTGTTTTACTGTACAGGTTCAACCACATCCTTTACATAGCCCAGATGTAAAATAATATGAAAGATAAATTATCGAATAGTATGAAGCTTAAATTATTATGCCTACATTAGAAACCACTTCCTTCTTTTATGACATTACAATATTTTTTAGAAACCCCGCTGTGGAGGAGCAGGAGATTTTGTGGAGCTTCTGGGAGGAAATGGCGTCGATCCATCCAAGATGTTTCCCGTCGCTGACCTCTGCTACTCATTCAGTGGTCCTGGTGAGTATATGAGATCCTTGAAATAAAAATTAGGATCCCAAGTTAGCATTCCATTTCAAAATCTTTGTCCTGTTTCTTTAATTTTGTAATGGTAATATGAATAAAAAAAGTATTATAACAGCATGATCACAAATTTTTTCATTTTTTTTAATAGTACTTCCAAAACCAAAAATCAAAGAAGTTGGAGTCATTGGTTTTATAAGTTTATTTCCCATACAAATATTTTATCCATGCCACACACACAGTGGTGAATCTGCCTTGCTAATTTACAAGGATGCTGAACCCCAGACTTTCTAATACCCAATCAGAAGCAGACAGGACTAAAAACTGAGAAGCTACAGGACAGTCCAGTAGTTTGCATTCAAAGTATAGCACTGTAGAGGAACTATACCGCTACCCTAGGTCAATATTCTATTTGAGGCAAGGAGAGATGGGGTGGGTGTAATTGGACCAGAAATATTTAAGGACAGATGCCCTTATTGACTCAAATCACCCTTAGTCGAGTTTTACAACACACAAGAGGCACAGTGACCTTATTCTAACCCATGGTTATAGGGGTAGACCTGTTGATTGTAGAATGTTGTGAAAGATTGGTTAGTGTCTGTGGTAACACTAATGGTGGTCTGGATAAGATAGATGGGGATAGGAAACAATTTGACGTGAAGTTAGGATGAATCTGGGATCCATTTGAATCCATCGCTGTTTGTGAAAGAGATTGTGTTAGTGACCAGTGAGATATGTTAAGGGCTATTATAGGAATTCTTGCATGCAGATGATCTCATATTTATTGCAAAAAGTGAAGAGTTATTGAAGTAAAAAGATACTGAAATGGTTAGCTAGTCTGGAGGTGAAAGCCCTCAAGGCAAATCCAAAGAAGGCCAAGGTGATTGATGGAGACGAAAGGGGTAGGAGGGTTGGAGGAGGAGTGTGGAAGGACATGCGACATATGCAGTAGAGGTGTTGGAAGAACCTCAATCCAATGCACAGTTAGCCAGAATAAAAGTGTTTTGGTGTGAAGGGTAATCTGCAGGTTGCACGTGTGGTCTTTATAGAAAGTGTGTGGATGGTTGCAGAATGCTGATATAGTAAGTTTATTTTTGGATATTGGCAACAGAGTTGTTTTGGAGAAAATAAGGAACTTTAGCTACTTATGTTATATCTAAAATGCAGAAGGAGGTGCAAATACTGTAGTTACAGCAAAGGTTACAGGTGTGTGAGATAATTCCAACAGTGTTCCCCCATTCTGACTTGTGAAGGTGCCTCTCTGGCATTGGATGGAAAAGTTTATGAAATCATTTGAGAAGTAGTATGCTCTGTGGGTGTAAGATATGGGTGAATCTGGTGGAAGTGTGGAATGTCATTGAGTGAGAGGAGGATGAATTCTGAGTTAAGAGAAAACCTTGGTGTGGAGGCAATCAGTGTTGGAATGTGGAGTACCAGACTAAGGTGGTTTGGGCATGTGGAGGTGAAGACAAAGGATGATTAGGTGAAGAGGTACACCAAGATTGAAGAAGGAAGAAGATGTGGTTGAAGGTGGTCTCAAATGATATGAAAAGTATGTATTGTACCCCAAAGAATGCCCAAGAATGCGTAGAGTGGAGGAAAACATTTGGGGGGGGGGGGGGGCAATCAACCCATCTAGCTTAACCCAAAAAATGTATTTTAAACTGTCGATGATAATGATGATGATGAAGCATGGTGGTTTAATTCATCACCCATCTTCTGGTCACTGATTCTTTATTTCTGTTTATTTCTGTAAGAACTATATAGTTAGTGTAAAATGTCTTTAGACCCTCACCTAAACCAGATCCAGACAAACAAAGAGATAACATACCAGGAAATAGCTCTTTTTTACTAAACGAAGAGACTTTGACTTACTTTAATACTTTACTCGTTCACCTCAACAACACCTCGATGCCCTTCCAGCTCTACCCACACTTCCCTGCTCCAATTATAGCTTCAGAGTAGCTAGACTAGTGCTGTTCAGTCCTGATCCTTGAAGGTCGCTGCTGTAGATGCTGGAATCTGTCCAGCTTAATCCTCTACTTAACTGGACAGACATTTCAAAAACATGGTATTATTTTCAAATTTTTATCAAGACTTTTCAATCCAAAAATTCTGAATGGAATTTTTTCATTTTTGATAGTTTACATAGAATAACTACATTTTCCTGGCATTATTTTATTATATGATACAATACCTTGGTTATTTAAGTCATTGTTTGCTATTCATCACACACATGTAGTAACTGATTGCCTTTAGTATTTATTGTCATCTTCCCTATGTCTGCTTTTAGTTAATTTGATACAGTTTGGACATAATTAACTGTCACTGCTTCTAATTACATATTTATTTAGCTGTTCTTTTTCTGCTCTTGTAATGCAGTGTAATTCTGCCAAATAAGGAAAACACAGAATGATAAAGAGTTGAGGGACCAGTTGGGTACCCCAATTAATGCAAATGACTGAAAGTGAAAATTGAAACGTTTAAAGAAGTGGACATTTTCTGTTTAGAAAAAGATCTTCTGTATTGCGGAGTGTCATTCACTAAGTGAGTGTAGACTGAATGGGTACCAACTTCCAGTGCATTGGCTTTTTAAATTGCTCCCAGGCCAAAAGAGGCAGTATATCCAGGGCTATACCTTCAGGGACTCGTCCTCTGGTCTGCAAGGAAGAGAGAAGAGGTCATTAGGGATCACATATTGCCCTGGCACTGTGGACAGTTGCCTTATTTTGTTAGAGCTGTCCAGATGAATCCCAAGCACTAATGTGTGGCAGCATTCAGACACTGCAGGAGGTTCTTTATTTCTTTCATTTTAATTTCAATTGGTCAAATTTTATTTATTATACACAATTATACACATAGTACAAATTGTAGTGAAATGCTTAGTTCAAGATAATTATTAATATTATAAAAACAAACACACCCAAGAATTTCTGGCCTAAATAAAGAGAGCTGCTGCCATTAATAACAGGCTTGAATGCGACAGTGAGATGGTCGGATCTGTCCAGTTGTGCCACAAGTTTACATTTCAGGACATTAACATTTGAATATAGCAGGTGCAGCTTGTTGTGTCCACAGACAGAACATGCTGATAGAAGTTTGTTCATTTTGATGTTCCCCTGAAGTCACCAGCATTCTAGAACCAGATAGATTCATCATTGGGGCTCTAGTAGGTAGTGTGGTGTAGTGGTTAGGGCTTTAGTCTTGAAACCCTGAGGCTGTGGGCTCAAATCCCTCTACTAACACCATATGACCGTAAGCAGGTCACATGACCTACCTTTGCTCCAATTGGAAAACCAAAAGAAATGTTACCAATTGTATAATAAATGTTGTATGTTGCCTTGGCATAAGCCAAATAAGTAAATGTAAATGAGCAACAAAATAAATCATGTCTGTTGCTGAGTTAATAAACATTAACAAGACTCAAGGCAGTAATGTGGATGCATTCAATCAGAATTTCAATATAGTGGAAATGTAGTTTAATTAATTTATCATTACCTGTAGAATCTGATTATTTTATTTTGACACCTAACCAAGTGAAGACACAAGTGTAACTAACAATGTGTGTTGAAGAAGAGCATCTACCTTATTGTGGTTTGTGTTTTTGTGCTCATTAGCAAGCAACCACTTAAATAGCAAAGCAAGAGCAAGAAGCCACAGTAATATCTATAAACCCCACTGGATTCTTTTCAGAAGTCATTGCCTTCCAGTGAAACTCATAAATGCCCCTTTGAACAAAAAGTAATCTTGAGTCAGGACATCCACCTTAGTTGTACTATAACAATTTTTTTGTCAAAACTCTTCAAATGTTCTTAATAAATTCCTTTTAAAATGAATAAGCGATGCTGGACACATTATGTTATATATATATATATATATATATATATATATACATGGGAAAGGCGCTATATAAATAAAATGTATTATTATTATTATTATATTTGGATTGAGGCCATATATGTTGAAACCTTTCACTTAAATAGAGGTCCCAGCCCAGCTCTAGACTCTGCCTCTCCTTGTCCACCAGTACAATCTTCCAGGTCCCTATGAACTCTGTTTCTGTTTTCAAGAATTGCTTTGCATTGTTCATTTATTCCTTTATTACTGAACTCGTTTAGAGCTCCTTGCGAAGTGCCAGCCAGAAGCTTTTTAGCCATCTAATTAGTTTGTATTCAAAAAACAAAAAATAATTGCTTAACATTAGAGGTAAAAAGAGCCCACTCAGTGTTGCTTCTTGCCAGCCCCTCAATGCTGTCGGTGTAGCCTTTGATAAACTGTGACTCTAAATGAAATTAAGAGGGTTTGGGAAAGTCAAGTTATTTTACTGTATGATGTACTTCTCTGTGCTGTACTTTGATGCAATTCTCTTTTTTCTTTTGTTGCATTGTATTTGGGATCCAGCCGAAGTAAAAATCGGATGTGACAATACTGTGGTACGGATGGTGTCCAGCGGAAAATTTGTCAACCGTGTGTCATTTGAGTATCGACTGCTTGACCGCCGTGACCTTGAAAAGCAAAAAGGGAACAGTGTTGAAGATTTTTGTTATTCTGCTGAATAAAAAATAAAAAAAAAAACAAACATAAAGACCTGCTGCTGGATGAGCTCGCTGCCATTTTTCTTTTGCCAAACCGCTGTGATGGTCAGATCTGTCGTTATTATGCAATTTACAGCAATCTGATAGGTCACTTATGGGAAAGAATTCATTCCTTTTCAGATCATTACAATAACTGGTATATGTATTAAACTTGTAAATTATTATTTTTTGTTTTGCTATTATCTCTGAGCAAAAGCTCAATAACATATTTATTATTTATGTTGATACCAGTATTCTGGCATTATGTTCTCTTTTAGTTTAATTTCTATAAAGAAATATTTGCAATGTGTTACTGTTTTATGTTACTATGTGTATTCAGTTCCTTAGCATTACTGTAAAAGTGCCAGATTTTAGGGATTCAGCATTACGAGAAACTTTGTAAAATTAACTCTTGAACATATTTATATTGCAAAGTCAGAATAAACACCACAAACTGGACAATAAAACAGTTAGCAGATTGTTTGCCTCAGGCTATTGATTTTTATTAAACATGTTTTTAATAAAATTTATTTGCATGATTAAGCCTTTTCTTAATATTTCTTTGTCATATTTGAAAGTTTTTAATCATACAGACTGTTCACCTGTAAACATGACAAAGACATTCTTACCATTTACTTCATTCTGCACAGTCAATGTATTGGTAAAATTTATTATCCCACAATAATGAAATGATTTTGGTCATGTGTTGTGATAAATATTGTATGTGATATCAGACAATAACGAAGAAAAAAGCATACTAATTACTGTACAGTACACCACAGGAGAAAACACACAGACGTGGGACACATTTGTTGGTAGCCCTCCATTGCCTCTTGAAACTGACAAAAGAAATTGGGCGCCCATTGTTGTTTACTTTAGGTTTTGGTTCAACAGAAAATTCAAATAATATCACAAATGAAATTGGCACGGACAAAAATAATTGGATCCTTATCCTAATATTTTTTTTTTTTTTTTTATTTTTATCTTATTAATTTTCATTGTAATCATTCCATACAAACAGATCAATTTATAACCCACAAAAATTGAAGACAAATCAAACCCCACCCCTGAGAAGGAGAGCTTAGCTAAAGGAAAATTGCTTAAGGCTTTTTAAAAAGGCAACATTAAACAAAAGAAAGGGAGAAGTAAATATATATGTAAATAAGAGATGGAGAAGGGAGTTAAATGCGGTGATAGTTATTTCTCTTATTCTAAAATAATATTGATTAAATCCTGCCAGGTTTTGAAAAAATTTTGTACAGATCCTCTAACTGAGAATTTGATTTTTTCCAATTTCAAATAATATAAAACATCGGTTTCCCACTGACTTATAAGAGGAGAATTAGGATTCTTCCAATTTAACAAAATAAGTCTGCGTGCCAAGAGTGTAGTGAATGCAATCACCGTTTGCTTGTCCTTCTCCAATTCAAGTCCATCTGGAAGGATACCAAACACAGCTGTTAGTGGGTTAGGAGGGATTGTGATACTAAGGCTGTCTGAGAGGCACTTAAAAATTTTTGTCCAAAATGTTGTTAGTTTGGTGCAGGCCCAGAACATGTGACCCAGTGAGGCAGGAGCTTGGTTGCAGCGTTTGCATGTTGGATCTTGCCCTGGAAACATTTTGGAGAAGTGGGGGGGGGGGGGGGGGGGGGGGGGGGGGGGGGGGGGGGGGGGGGGGGGGGGGGGGGGGGGGGGGGGGGGGGGCAGTTTTAAGCGAGACAGATGAGCTCGATATATAATTTTTAGTTGAATAATTCTCTGCTTTGCTACCTTCCACTCCTTTTCTGATATATTGATTAAGAGATCTTCTTCCCAATGTCCTCTTGGATCTTGAAAGGTAGGGACTCTAATAAGATTTTATATATTGCGGAAATAGTGTTTATTTCCTCGAAACTGAGCAGTATTTTTTCCAGCATTGTGGAGGGTGCAAGGTGGGGGAAATCAGGCAATTTCTGTTTAACAAAATTTCTAATTTGAAGATAGTGAAAGAAATGTGTAGCTGGGAGGTTGAATTTTGAACGTAATTGTTCAAAAGATGTAAATATGTTGTCTATATAAAGATCTCTGAGCATTTTAATCCCAAAACTTTTCCAGGTATTAAAAACTGGATATACTTGCAAAGGTTGAAAGAGGTGGTTCTCTTGCAGAGGTGCCACTAATAAAAGATTTTCCATCTTGAAATGCTTTCTAATTTGATTCCATATTCTGAGTGAGTAAAGCACAATTGGGTTATTAATATATTGCGATAACTTTCATTTATTGGAGAGCAGAGCAGGGAATATAAAGAAGTACTACAGGATTTTACTTCTATTGCGGGCCAAGCCTGTGTATGTTCATTTATTTGTGTCCAGGTTTTTATGGCTTGTATGTTTGCTGCCCAGTAATAAAACTGAAAATTAGGTAAAGCCATGCCACCTTCTGCCTGAGGTCTTTGTAGGGTCACTCTTCGAATACATGGGTGTTTTGAGTTCCAAATGAATGAGGTTATTGTTGAATCTAACTGTTTAAAAAACGATTTATTGATATATATTGGAATGTTTTGAAATAAAAAGAGAAGTTTAGGAAGGATATTCATCTTAACAATTTTAATTCTTCCGGCTAGAGTGAGATGAAGGGTTGACCATCTATACAAGTCTTGCTTAATTTTTTCCATACAGATGCAAAATTTTGTTGATAAAGAGCTTTATGTTTTACTTGTGATATTTACCCCTAGGTATTTAAACTGATCTGCTATGGTAAAAGGTAGGGTGTCTAATCTAATATTATATGCTTGTGAATTCACTGGAAAGAGTATACTTTTATTCAGATTAAGTCTAAGACCAGATATCTTTTGAAATTCTGTTAGTGCTGTTAATACAGCAGGGACAGTGTTTTCTGGGTCTGATATATATAAGACCATATCATCTGCATATAGAGAAATTTTTCTGTTCCAGTCCTTCTCTGACAATCCCCTTTATCTGATAAGAATTTCGGCAGTGAACCGCCAGTGTTCAATAGCGATTGCAAACAACAGTGGCGACAAGGGACATCCTTGTCTGGTACCACGTTCTAGTTTAAAGTAGTCCTGAGCAAATGTTATTAATACAAACTGAAGCTTCTGGATTGGTATACAGTAGTTTGATCCATGCACAAATATTCGGGCCAAACCCAAATTTCTCCAATGCAGTGAAAAGGTAATTCCATTCAATCATATCAAATGCTTTTTTCTGAGTCTAATGATAATAATATCTCTGGGTGTTTGATTTTGCTGGTGAATATTTAACATTAAACAAGCGTCGGAGATTTGAAGATAGGTGTCGCCTTTAATAAATCCAGTTTGATCTTGTAATATTACCGAGGGCAGCACTTTCTCCATCCTTCTAGCTAAGATTTTTGAGAGTATCTTAACATTCATTATTCAGGAGTGAAATTGGTCTGTATGAAGCACATTGTAACAAGTCCTTATTTTGTTTAGGAAAGACGGTGATTAATGCTTGTCGAAATGTTTGAGGTAGTATTTGGTTGTCTCTAGCTTCTGTAAATGTTGCCAATAAGAGGGGAGCTAGCTGAGTGGAGAATTTCTTATAAAATTCTACGGGGTAACCATCAGGGCCTGATGATTTCCCGCTTTGTAGTGACTTTCTAGCGACTAGTAATTCTGTTAGCGTTAGAGGTTTATCCAGTTCCTCAGCACTTAAAGCATCTATTTGTGGTATCTGTGATGTATCCAGAAATGCATTAGATTGTGTGTTGTCTTCTTTGGCTCAGTAGAATATAAAGACTTATAAATAATCTCTAAATGTGTGCATTATTTTATTATGGTCAATGATTTCTTCTCCATTCTTGTTCGTGATTACTGGTATTGCATTGTGAACTTCTTGTTTGTGAATTTGTTGAGCTAAAAGCTTATTAGCTTTTTCTCCGTGTTCATAGTAATGCTGTCTAGACTTATAAATAAGTTGTTCAGTTTCTTTAGTTGTTAAGATGTTAAGTTCTGTATGCAGGGCCTGCCTTTTCCTGTGAGAACTTCATTTGGACGCCTGGCTTGTTCTTCATCTATCTAGTAATTTCACTTCTTAGCTCTGACACTTTCTTGGTTTCTAATTTATTTCTGTGGGAAAGATATGAAATAATCTGTCCTCTTAAGAAGGCCTTTAGAGTTTCCCAGAGTGTTCCTGCAGAAACCTCTGTGGACGTGTTTGTCTCTAGGAAGAAGCTGATTTGTTTGGATATAAATTCTGTGCAGTTCTCGTCTGCCAATAAAAGAAGGTTAAGACTCCATCTGCGAGGTGAGTGTGAGGGGCTTAATGATTTTAGCTCCAAGACTAGAGGGGCATGGTCAGAGATAACAATTGTGTCGTATTTGCATGATTTAACTGTAGGCAGGAAATTATTATCTATAAAAAAAATAATCAGTTCTTGAGTAGCTATAATGCACTGGTGAGTAGAACGAATATGTTCTTGAGTTTGGGTTAAGAAACCTCCAGGGTCTGATAAGTTGTGATCATTTAAAAACTGTGTAATTATCTTTGCAGTATTAGATGTCGTCCCCCCTGTCACAGGAGTCCTATCTAAGAGTGGATTTAAAACACAATTAAAGTCCCCAGCCATTATAATTTTATGAGTGTTCACATTGGGAATGGATGCAAATAGATTTTGCATGATTCCTTATCATCAACATTGGGTGCATAAACATTTATCAAAATCATTTTACTGTTATATAAGTTGCCCATGACCATCACATATCTCCCTTCAGGGTCCGATACTACATCTGATGCTACAAATGGAACTGTTCTATGTATGAGAATTCCCAACCCTCTAGTTTTCTTTATAAAGCTAGAATGGAACATTTGGCCAGTCCAGTCTTTGTGTAGTCTGAACTGATCCTTGGTTAGTAAGTGGGTATCCTGTAAAAATACTATTTTAGCATTTAAGCCTGTTAGGTGAGAGCATACTTTCTTTCTCTTTAATTCGTGATTCAGGCCTTTAACATTCCAGCTCACAAAGTTAACTGTCCCATCATGGAGACATTGATTCTGAGTTTTTAATGTCATTTTATAGTTTTAATTGGTAGTATGGCAGTTTTAATCTTAGTTTCAAGATTCCCCATGAGTTATTGCATTTTAGCCTATTGTTGCATTGATATTTAAAATTATAAGGATTACAAGAATAGATGAGATATAACCTGTTCTTCTTCTCTCCCCCCTTTATCCTCCCACCCCCCCATTTTGCCTCCCCACATGAGGCTAGATCCCACTTCGCGATGTCCCAGTCCTCTGACATACGAAGAGACAGAGCACGTCCAAAACAAAACAAACCCCACCCTGCAGCGGCGTTAGAGAATTAAAACAGAGATATCTTTTGCAGCTAAATTCTTAATACTATCTGCCGAAAATATTATCATTAACAGTATTTAAGCTTGAAATAATCTTCAGCGCTTTTAAGTTAAGATATTAAGATTAAAAAAAAAAAAAAAAAAAAAAGAAGAATCAACCCTGGGAATGATTTTAAAAACTAGTCTAGGATAAACCTGGCAATTCCTACTGTAATAGTATAATGGTAATAGTATAAATAGTAGAAAAAGCAATAAACCAAGGGTATGATGTTAAACAGTCTACTTTAAGGTATGGTAGAATAAAAAAAAAAAAAAAAAAAAAGAAAGAAAAAAAACGAATCCTACTTTAATTACTTCCACATTTTCACACTCACGTCTATAACTCTATAACTCTAATTAAAACATAAACATATAAAGTCCAGATAAAGAAAAGGATGTATAATTATAATACCAGTCTCTTTAAACATGGATCCAGAGAGCAGATCATAGGTCCTTCCCATGCCTTGATAGAATACGGCTCCTCATTAACTTTCAAAAAAGTGTCGGAAACAGCTTCTTTAGTTCCTTTTCAGCTTCTTCTTTGCTTAGGAAAATATAATATTGATCTTGAACTTCCACTTTCAGTTTGGCGGGATACAAGAGGCTGTATTTGATATCGGCTTTCCGTAGCAACTTTTTAATGTCAATGTAGGCTCTGCGTTTTGCAGCTGTTGATGGTGAGAAGTTGGGGAAAATACGAATAAGATTATTTTCGAATATAATCTCTTGCTTGTGTCTGAGAGTGCCATCACATCAAGCTTACATCGTAGTCGCTCGAAGCAGACAATAAAAGACCTAGGTTTAAAGGTTATTGGTCTGTTTGTGTGATAAGCCGTGGCTATCTCAATGTCGAGTTTAAAGTCATCTCCAATTATTTTAGACAGTAATTCTACTGCAAATTTCACTGGGCTTGAGCTTGAGCTTTCTCGTTTCTCAGGTATACCCTCAATTCTTATAATATTTCTTCTGCACCCATCCTCCAGGACTGCAAGTCTGTCTCCAAGTTTTTTGCATTCAGAATTCACAGCTGTGGCTTTTTCATCGGCGTTAGACGCCAGTTGTTCCGCTGTTTCAGCTCGAGCCGTGAGTCCCTGCTTAACGTCTTCCAGCTGATCTGAAACATCATTAATCTGGTCAGCAAGCATTTTCAGTTTGGAATTAGTTTCTTCGATGTGTTCCACTAATTTCTCCAACATGCCTTTAAAGTTCACGTCAAAACATTTAAATAGACGCGTTTCCTTATCTTTGTTATCCTTCTTAAGCTCGTTCTTGAGCTCAATGGTCGCCTTCTTAAGATCATTCTTGTTATCTTCCTTAAGCTCATTTATGGCCGTAACCATGGCAGTGGCCAGTGTAGCGATCATCTCTTTCAGTTCGGACAGTTCGCTTCGGATTTCGTGCTCCGCGAGTGGAAATGCAGCTCCTGTTACAGCAGATGCTGCAGGCTCGCGATGAGTAGATGAGAGCACATCCTGCAGGGCCTTTTCTAGTCTCAAATAATCCTCAGAAATCGGCGATCCATCGCGACCTGTATCACTTGCACCTTCGCTCCCCATTTCACTCTCGACTGGATATGATACAATGGAGCGGGATCCCAGGAAATCTGCGCATTCGTCTGCCTGTTCCAGGTCAGTCTCCGTGCGGCCATACCTTGCACTCAGGCCGGAAGTCTGTCCAGACTTTGATGCAGCTTTAAGTTTCTTTTCTGGTTCTTTCTGACTTTTTTTCTTGTTACTCATGCTTGTACATTGTAGTGGAAGTTCCTTGGTCGGGCTAAATACAGGATACCTCTAAATAGTATGAAATACGTGGGAAAATAAAGCCGCTGCTAGCGTAGCTCTGCTTCAGACGACCATCTCCTATAAACAGACGAGACCAATCATGATTTATCCTAATATTTTGTTGCACAACCTTGAGAGGCCATCACTGCAAACTAGTGATTCCTGGAGCTCTCCGTAAGTCTTCTGCAGCTGTCCACTCGTCCTGAGCAAACTGCTCCAGAGGTGTCAGGTTTGAAGGGGGGCTACTCCAGACTGCCTCTTTCAGTTCTTCCCATGGATGTTCAATTAGATTCAAATCAGGGCTCACAGAAGGCCACTTCAGAATAGTTTGATGTTTTGTTCTTAGTCATTCCTGGCTGCTTTTGGTTGTGTGTTTTGGCTCCTTATTCTGTTGGAGGACCTGCGACTGAGACAGAGCTTTCTGACACTGGGCAGTACGTTACATTCCAGAATGTCTTGGTAGTCTTGAGTTTTCCAAAACATAAATGAGCCTCCTCCATGTTCCCCGCTAGTTATAGTGTTCTTTTGTTTGAAAGCTTTCTTTTTTTGAATGTGAAAATAGAACTGATGTGACTTGCCAAAAAACTCCACTTTTGTCCCATCTGTCCAAAAACCATTCTCCCAGAAGTATTGTGGTTTGTCAATATCCATTTTAGCAAATTCCAGTCTAGCTTTTTTATGTTTTTCTTTCAACAGTGGTGTTCTTCCATTGTGCCCACTGTCACTCAGAAAGCGACCGGATGGTGCGATCAGACACCGATGGACCTTGACCTTGCCATTCAGCTTGTAGCTCTTTGAAAGTTGTCTTTGGCTTTTTGTCTACCATTCTCACTGTCCTTATGTCTATTCTAGGGTCTGCTTTCCTGTTGTGGCCATGTCCAGGGAGGTTGGCTACAATCTCAGGGACCTTAAACTTATAATAGCTGCAACTGTTTTCTCAGGAACATCAAGCTGCATGGGGATGGTCTTCTCGCATTTGCCATTAACAAGCATGTTTCCTTTCTGATCTTCTCATACAACTCTCTCCTTTGCTTTCTCTTGTTCATGTTCAGTGTTAAACACACAATGATAACCAAACAGCAGAGTGACGACTCTTCTCCATTTAAAAAGGCTGAATGACTGATTACATGATGGAGACATACTGTATGTGATGCTAAATAAAGAAAACAGACAGTTTGAAAAATCACTCAAATCCAATTATTTATGATCTTTCCTAGGGGTATCAACAAATGTGTCCAGGTCATTTTAGAATATCTTTGTAGAATAAACAATACTTGATCGCTTTTCACAATGACAAATCAAAGGCATGCAGGTCTATATGGAACAATTGCTTTTCATTTTGTCACTTTTCAGGAGGCATACAGCACTTTTCAGTGAGCTTTAAGGGGACTAACACATTTGTCCACTTCTGTACATGCAATTTGTGTGAAGATTTTATTTATTTATTTATTGTTGGTCAAACAAGCTCATACTTACATTTTGGAGCACAATTACATTGTAAATTAACATGAGGAAAGGAAAAATGAGCTAGATTCAGAAATGGCTTTTTTATGATATTTCCTTCCAGATAAAATAATTACATTAATTCTGATAGCATGCATTCCAAACATTTCACAGACACAGTTTGCTAGCTGTTAGTAACTCAGTTAGCACAGGCAGCCTAATCTACTGTACAATATATAGTGACACAGTGTGTCTAAAGCCAGGCCTGGACAGACACCCAGGTTATCCGTCTCTCTTTCTCAGGATGAGTGGTGAGAGATGTGGAGGCAATGGTAATCTTAGGACTCTTAAGGTTTACCATCTTTGGTCCTAGGGGTATCAGCCAGTAACGCAGTTTAATTGCAAATGAAGTAAGATGAAAAATAAACTGCACAAGAGGATGCTTAAATAGTTTTAGAATTCACTAGTTTTTCTAGACCACTATGGCATCTTTAACAATTGCTGCTACACTGAACGTCGACTTTATGTGGAGTTGGGATTTATATTTTGGCTGCTTGCAAGTGGCAGCATTTCTTGATGGAAGCAGAACTGGGTCACAGGTCCTCCTGTAAGTGAGTCTCAGAACTACAAATGAAAAGGGAGAGGTGGTCAGTGACAGTGACTCCTCTCTGCTCAAGATGTCCCTTACTCAACTGTGTGACTGTAATCAAACAAAATTCGGATATGAACGTCAGTGCACTTTGAGCCCTAAGAACCAAGTTACCCAAACTATTCTATAACATTTTAGCAATTATTTACCACTCTGATGCTGATCTTTCTGATCATAAAACAGGTAATTACGATAGCAATCGATTAGAAGAATTCATAATTAATTGGACAATTATGGTATTTGAGGGTTCCTCTGGAGTGCCTCTTTCTCTTTCACAATTTGGCTCAAAAACTAATCAACACATCATCACCTCATAACAGGTTTAAGATTCAAGTTTGGTATTTTTCCGTCCAGTCATCATTGAGATATCGATGTTTTTGGTATCAGGGACCCCTAAAATCGAAAACCAGAGATCGAAATTTTTGACAAATCTTAAGCTTTTGCTCCTTCCCCATAAACGACAGGTTAGGATAGGGGAGAGCACAAAGCAATAGCATAAGGGAAAGACAAAATCAAAAAGGAACATTAAATCAAAAAGAGTTTGTAGAGAGTATTTTGAAAAATAGGTCTGTTACTGGCAACTCAGATAAGTAAATGATTTCTTGGCCAACCATTTAACCCATCGTGCTGTTATTTAAAGGTCACTATCTCAGAAGACACATGACCTAACGATGTCAACATTCGCCTTAACCATGGACAGTGACCATCACGAAAACAAAATGGTGGCCAAACTACATCAATATAAAAAATAAAACTCAAATTAAACAAGAAAATCAAAAATATAAATCAAAATTGCAAGCTATGACCTCAAAAAAAAACCCAATCTGATTGTCAGATCTCTAAAATTGGTCCAGAAAAGGTAAAAAATAGAATCCAATTCATAACAGATAAATGGTTACATGCAAATGATATGTAATATATTTTACCAAGGTTGCCTGCTTTAACTATTAATGTCCATTTAGTGTTTTTTTAGTGTTTCCCAATAGCAAACTGACCTCAATCATTCTGAAATGGAAGAAGTTTGGAACCACCTAGGACTCTTTCAAGCCCAGCCAAGTAACCTGGGAAGAAGAGCCTTGATCAGAGAGGTGGGCAAAAACCCAATGATCACTCTAATAGAGCTTCAAATGTCCTCTGCTGAGATGATAGAACATGTTGAAAGAGCAACCATTTCATCAGCATTCCATCAATCAGTCGTTTATGGTAAAATAGTTTGACAAACAGCATTTAAAGAACTCTGAAAGAATGAGTGAAAAGATTCTCTGGTCTGATGAGGTAAAAATTGATCTCCTTTGGCAGATCTCGAAGCACTATGTCCGGTGAAGATCAGGCACTGCTCATCACCTGCCCAATACCACCCCTACAGTGAAGCATAGTTGTTGCAGCATTATGCTATGGGGCAGACTCACAGCAGCAGGGACAGGGAGACTGGTCAGAATAGAGGGAAGGATGAATGCAGCCACATACAGAGTGGTCTTTGAAAAAAATCTGCTCCAGAGTGCACATAACCTCACACTGGAGCGATGGTTCACCTTTCAGCTTGAAATTGACCCAAAGTATTCAGCCAAAACAATGCTGGAGAGGCTTCAGGTCTGATGGTCTTTGAGTGACCCAGCCAAACCTCAGCCTTAAACTCTATAGAAAATCAGTGGTGAGACCTGAAGATGGCAGTTTACAGACACTTTCCAACCAATCCAATGGAGTTTAAGATTATCTGCCAACAAGAATGGGATAAACTGCCAAAATCTAAATGTGCAAAGCTTGTAGAGACTTCCCCAAGAAGATATTAAGCTTCAATTGTTACCAAAGGGGCTTTCACAAAGCACTGAATTAAATGTCTAAATACTTAAATGAATGAGAGATTTCAGTTAATAAATATGCAAATCTTTCTGAAAACATTCACTTGGTCATTATGGGTTATTGTGTGTACAGTAGACTGAATTCATCCATTTAAAATTAAATCTACAGCACAAAAAAAGTGTCCAGAAATTGAAGGGGTCTCAACACTTTCCGATTCCTTCGTACCATATTTTCATCCATTCTCACAGATTACATACAAAATCTGATCAATCATTTTGCTGCCCATGTGAACACGATGTGTGCCTTCAATACAATTACAACATCTGACTATTTCTATTTAATAAAAAACACGTTTTCAAAAAACACATACAGTATCTCTCTCTTCTGGATTTCTTGGGAGCAAAATTAATATAAGCAAACTGAACAGAATTCAGAATTTAGGCAAATAAGGAGGAGACTCTGCAACAGAACAAAAAACAAACTTCTATGTTTCACACCTAAGAGTCACATGGTCAACAGTGTTCTCATATTGTCATTTGTGAATTTCCCCTTGGGGATTAATAAAGTATCTATCTATCTATCTATCTATCTATCTATCTATCTATCTATCTATCTATCTATCTATCTATCTATCTATCTATTTTTCACTAGCAATGGAGATGTCAGAGTGCATTACTGTGGATGGACAGCCTTGTCACTATGACCTGGGCAAAAAATTAAGAACTTTAGAAGAACAAGCATAAGACTTTGCTCAAAGTTTATAATTAAAGGTTAGAATGTTATTACTGAAGAACGGAAAAGCACTAGCCACTTTTGAATTGTGATCACACGTAGTAAGTGTCAGAATTTATGCACAAAAATTGTACTAAAAAGCAACAAAGTCATATATTTTATGCTAATGTCCATTTGCTTGATCAAGATAACAATTAACTGCTTCTTCTTGTTTTATGAAGAGCTTGGTTAGCTGTCTGCTTGACTTTATTATTGCAAAATCAAATGTCCTATGACAGTTACAAGTGATCATCATAAAGCTCCACTGTCTGCTCTGAATAATTTAAAATCTTTCATGACTGAGAATTGAATAAAGACCAACACAATGGGAACAGGTTTAATGTAATAGTTGATGAGGAAGGTTTCAAAGAGGTATTTTGCTAATCGCTCTTTCAAAACTGAATAGATACTTAAGAGATACTCATTATCATCCATCCATCCATTTTTATTTATTGAAATTCAGGGTTATTGAGAGTCAAAGTGTCCAGCCATCAGCTAGTGAAATGCAGAAGATTGTGGATGGACACTACTTACATCTGCAGAAAGATGCTAGGGTCAATCACTTTGAGCTTTTGCTGATTAGTGGATTCAACAGTAACTGACAAAAATGCAAAACTAAAAAAGTTCAACATAAAAATATAATTATTGTCACACATGTGTGATTGGGCCTGAATGATAGTAATTCTACGGCAGATCAGGGGGGCGAGAGGTGCACTAACTGTCTCTCTCAATCCCTTGCAGACCATCCACGGGAAATCCTGCAGGGAACAGGCGCCACTAATATCGTCACTTCTGGTTCCGGCACCACTGATGACATCACTTCTGGCTCCGGCACCACTGATGATGTCACTGCCGTTCTCAGCATATAAAGCTGCCATTTTTGACTACCTAAATCAGTTCTGTTTTGGACTCGTATCTGTAAACATGTCTTATCCATTGAACCGTTTTGCAGCCAAGGCGCAATATACGGGTGGATGCCCCAAACCTTCTTGATGACTTTGTGTCGTTTTTGTGACATTATTATTACTATTAACTACACGCATCATGATGCACTGCTACTATTTCCATATTTTCAAGAAATTGAATTATGAAAATGTAAGTCATCCACATATCCATCCACATATTCATTTTCAGGCTCACTTAAATCAGATTATAGCATTACAGTCATAATAATAATTAATTACATTTATATAGCACCTCTGGGAGAGGCTCGGAGCAGAGCCACTGACCCTCCACATTGAGGGGAACCAATTGAGGCGGTTTGGGCATTTGATATGGATGTTATCTGGACATCTCCCTGTGGAGGTTTTATGGGCGCGACCAGCTGGAAAGAGACCCTGGGGAAGACCCAAGGCTGGGTGGGTGGATTATCTCTCCCAGATGACCTGGAAACACCCTGGGATCCCACAGTATGAGTTGGCAAGTGTGGCTGGGGAAAAGACATGTGGGCCTCACTGCTAAGACTGTTGCCACCGTGACCTGACTTCGGAAAAGCAGTGGAAAATGGATGGATGGATGGATGGATGGATGGATGGATGGATGGATATATAGCAGTTTTCTAGCTTCTCAAAACACTTTACATAGTGTCACAGGTAGCTGGGTGTGGTCAGCATTCGGCTGCCTATAAAAGGGTCCGCCTCCCGACAATCAAGGCTGGAGTTGGGTGAGGAGGTGGACGAGGTCGGAGAAGGAGGTGGGCGAAGAGAGGCCCAGTGTAAATAGTGTGCTGAGAAGAGAAGAGGTGGCTGAAGGAAGCCTGGACTGTTGGGACTGTGGGGAACTGGTATTGGTGCACTTATTGACTGTATATAGTAGCGTATGTAAATAAACGTGTGGTGATGGACGTAGTTGTGTCTGCCTGCCTGTGTCTGGGTCGCCCTAATCCACAATAGCCAGAAAGGAGCCACTTCTACCACCACCAATGTGTAGCATTCACCTGGATGATGCAATGGCAGCCAGTATTGCACCAGTACTCTCATCATACATTAACTATTAGGTGGTGAAGGGGTAAGAGAGATAGCCAGCTAGGGACAGGGGATGATTAGGGGGGCAGAATGAATGCGGTGTGATTGGCAGTTTAGCCAGGACATCGGAGTACACCCTACTATTTTTGAATATCCCAGGGTTCTTTAATAATCACAGCGAGTCAGAACCTCCATTTTCCACACACAGAGTGTAGAGTAGGCCACCCCCCAACAACCCACCCCCACCAAAGCAGCTGCCCTAGGTTTATTGGTTGGTCTCTCATCCAAGTATTATCTAGGCCAACATGCTCAGCTTCAGGTGGATTACCTGTTTTAAAGCATAGGTGGCATGACCGCTGGGCACAATGCAAACACCTGCTCTGTGCAGCTTCCTGGACCACAAGAGAACTCACTCATGCATGCCTCACACATTGAAACATTATCATTATCCATTTGTCCATTTTCTATTGAATTTTAGATAACTGGAAACTAATGTTTACCCTGCAGCACTGGACCCAAGACAGGAATACAATTTGAGGAAGGGTGGCGGTCAATCCCAGCTGTCACACACGCATTCACTGCCACAGGGGCAATTTACAATGACTGATCAACCTAAAATGAATGTTTTTGGTCTAAAACTGAGCCCCCAGAAAACAAAAATGAAAAATAAAAAAAAAACACAGACACAGGTAGAGCATGCAGACTTCATTTAAACAGCAGTCTTAAGTTGGATTGATAAAGCTTTAGTGCTAACCAATGCATTGCTGTGCTGCCTAAACTGAATTTAAAAATATATATTGTTTTACTTGTATTGTATTGTGACAGTGTCCAAACTGTGAGCCATTCAGTGTGGGGTGATGGCAAAACTCCAGCACATCACAATAACTCAGAGTTTATAGAACATCGGTGAGTCTACATCCCTGTCCTAACGTATGGTCATGATTTGTGAGTAATGGCCAAAAGAATGAGATCTCAAGGACAAGTGGCAGAAACAAGGTTTTTTTTTTCTCAGAAACTGGGGTGACACTCCATGATAGGGTGATATTGTAGAATATTGTAAGAATGCCTCCCATGTAGTTCCCCCTAGAGCTTCTCCAATGGGCAGAGACCCAGAGAGTTCACACTGGAGGGATTCTATCTCTCATCTCGTTTGGGAATTTCCCACAGAGAGATGACATTTGTAGCTGGGGACACTGAAGTCTGGACTGACCTGCTATGCCTGCTGCCACCGTGATTCTCCCTAGGAAAAGTGGTTCCAGAAAATGAGAAAACTGGTTATGATTCATCCTGAATGAAGTCATGCTTCGTGACATTAATGCATCTTTCAACACACACAACACATCAGATTAGAATAAGCTTGACTGAGCCATCACTCATCTGAACCTTTGTTATGTTCTTTAGAACTGACACAGCATGTCTTTCATTTGTTAAATCAAGTGAACATTTCAAAAACATATTTTATTCTTGAAACATTGTCTTTGCGTGCAAAATTTGTTTAAAATATGAAATACTCCATTATAATGCCTCACTCTGACTGTTTTTATATCTTTAGCCAAATCAGAAATTTTTACTGTTTAGTAATTCTGGTTTGTATTTAATAATAATAATAATTCTTTACATTCATATAGCGCTTTTCTCACTACTCAAAGCGCTCTTGAGGAGGTTGTTATTGTGTATTAAAATATCTTGTGCTTATGTAAAAAGTCAAGTTTCCTCTTTTGGAAATGGACTGCCCTTCCATTTGTGTAGGTATATACTTGTTTTATCTTGGTAGAGTATTATACAGTATTGCTCTACTTTCCCCTTTTGTATTATTAATATGTAGCCTTTGTCAGAATGCCTCAAATCTCCCAGACTTACCACTGTTTATAAGGTATTGTACCATATAACTTCTCTCCACCTTCCCTTCTGCATCTATAACCTCAGGCAGTTAGGTGTAGTAAAAGACAAGCAGGAGTTAAGTTACAATTTAAATAATGTATTATTGGTAATATTCATAAATAATAACAATATGCAAAGTACATTTGAATATTGGCAACCATACAACCTGATAAATGGTGATGTGTAGTTTCAGGTGGCACACAGACTTGTTAGTTATTTAAAATGTCTCTAGTTAAGGTATCATTTTTGGTCAGCTTTCTTCAGAACAGGCCATATTGCCTGTCTCAGTATGGCAACCGAGCTGTGCTTTTCATTGTGTTGTCCTTTTCAGTTCATGGTGTCTGAGATGCTCCTTCATCAGATGGGTTTTCTGTCCAACCCCTACAGCCAATAGGATGTCATGGTAATTAAAGACTTCTGATACAAGCCAGTTCCAAAGAGCCATACTTCTGACCAATGGGGTGATAGAACATCTTAACACCTGCCATCCCCCAAAACCATATGTTAAGGTAAAGCTTGGCAGTTAGGCAGCCTGGCTTTCCTGCGGGGGGTTGAAAGAGAGACTTTAGCAGAGAAACATTTCTTTTATGTACTTTCCCCAACTCTGTCATAAAATTCACTTTCCTGACTTAGTTTTGCCTAAGTTACAAATAAAGACATACAAAATATTTATCAGCTTGTATGCAAAATATCACATCACAACAATACTGTATACAGTATACCAGTAATGGCGCCAATACACTTGACTTGACCATAATAGTTGACCCTTGACCTTGACTGACCATTGATTGCTGACGTCAATTAGCCTCTTCCTCAGTCTCATTTGCTCTTACGATTCTCTTTCATTCCGCGTCAGCCTGTCGTAAATGCTGAGTGCACTCTTAACCCAGGAAGGTCAAGGTCAAAAATCAAATTGCCTGTAGCCTGGAATTTGGTACACATATGCTACGCTGAAACTCTGCACTCCAGCTTTATATTAAAAGCGAAGCGTTTTGGAATTATTAATTCTCTCTATTTTTATTTTATTTTATTGTAGAATCAACTCTTGGCATTGGCCACCAGGGCGGCCAAGTGGCGCATGTCTAATTCCTACCAGCTTTGCCATCACTTCCACCAACCTCTTTATATCTTAAATCATTCTTGAAGCAGATTAAAGACTTAAGTGCCAGCTTAAGTGAAAAATTAAGGAAAATGTACCAAGTAATTGCAACACAAAAACTGACTTAATCAGTTTTAACGCGAAAAGATGACGACAGAAGAAGAGAAGAAGTGGGCCAGTAGGGTAGAGAAAAGAAGAGCTTCTCAGGAAGCAGTAAGAGCGTCAACCTCTGAGCAAACAAATGTTAAACGTACAGAGCAAGAGGATGAAACTCGGCAGTCCGCTGTTACTGGTACAGAAATAATCTACAGATTACAAAACCCCTGGGTTAGACTATCCACGACTTTCCATAACTCTGATAAGAATATTCTTAAATAAATATGTAATTAGAAATGCAGGTGACAACAAGGTAATCACATGAAGGGAGATAATCATGGTAGTGAGAGGTGCAGCAGATGGCATAAGAAGTTCATGCCTTCCCTATAATACAAGTGTTAGATAAAAATTTGCTTGAAGAAATCCTACAAGGGAACTGTCCTTAACAAACATCTTCTTGTTATAACACTTCTTAAATGGACTACTGCAAAAATCAGTAAGATTAAGGGCTGAAGAAAAAAATTAAGAGAAAAACCAAGGGTGTAACAGTCAAGGCTGAGTTTATTTAAGGAACGTCCTTCCTCCTCAATGTCCATTTCTCTAAAAGTTACAATGAAAGTATAATTGTGTTATCCCTCACTTCACATAAGCAACTAAATTAACACTGTCAATTTTCCTGGTGTTGGAGCAGCAATAATCATTGACTACTCTTTGCTTGAATTTGCAAAATGTGGGAAATGAGCATATAATTCTTTTTTAAAAGCAATTTTTAACACACTTTCCTAGTTTTAATTGATTTCTTGAAAGCCTGAGATAAAACCTGACCTAGCACTGCCCTCACTCAACTCCAGGAAATGACTTTGGGGAACGTACTGCAAATTTGTTGTGCTGCTGCAATTTTTTGCAACCAGAATTGAAAAATCTATTATTTTATGTGATGTCTAACCAATCAGTTCCATGCAACTTGGTTGATAAATAAAAGAAACCTTAAAAGTTCTATCTTTAATCATATAATTAATATTATAATTATGGATAAAGGCAGGGGAGATACTACTTTCAATTAATTCTGGAGAGCAGTAATGCTTTTAAAAATGACAGTGCAATTATTTTTAAATGAAAAAATACATTTTATCTTTTTCTTACAGGCCAAATCAACTGTTAAGAAAACGAAGGCTTTACTTCACATCCAACTACATGCCATTTTGGTTTCCAAAGTAAATCAGTTTTTTATGATATAATGTTTTATATTGCACTAAAATATTTTGCGGACCACCAGGGGGTGTACCAACCACCGTACCCCCCACAGACAGGCAGACACAAATATTGTCCAGCACACACATTGTATTTTAAGAGGGGCAGCGGTTCAATTGCTGTTTTTGTGTTAATTTTGTATATTTTATATATTAATAGGGTTGATTATATAGTTTATTTATGCCCATGTGTATTCTGTTGTGTAAAATTTGTGCTGTGGGTGGTCCCCCAAGAGGCAGGGCTACATGCCCATCTCCGTCAATGGACTGCCTTCAACACACACAGAGCACAACAGAGCATATATGGACATAAAGAAACTAAATAATCAACACTGTTAATATACAAAATATACAAAATTAACATAAAAACATTCTTTGAACCTCCGATGGGGAAACCCTTGCTGAAACACAGTATCTATGGCTTCTCCCTTTAAAATTGTATTGAGCTTCAATTCTGCCGATCTTTGTTTAAAACTTGTCTTGGGTTCTGCCCATTTGTTTTATTGCGGAATCACCAAGTAGCACATTTTGCACTGTGGTAATTCCGGTAGTCAGCCATAAACCTGCAAGGTCTGGATTACAACGGCCCATGGAAGCAGTTTCTTTGCAGTGTGACCTAATAGAAGATCTCCCATTTATCTGCCATTCAGAGACTGTCTGAAAATACCACTAGAGATGAATTTCCCAATAATGTCAGTTGAGCTCTCTCTCTTACTCAGCCCCCATTTCAGTTCTGTACTGCCACTGCATACCACCCACCCACAATGCAAATCCTGACAACTACATTTACATCACACTCCATCCCAGGCTGCACATTTTGCACTGTGGTAATTGCCAGAGGTCAGCCACAAGCCTGTAATATCTGGATTATGAAGGTCCTCAGAAGCAATTTCTTTCCAGCATAAACTAATAGAAGATCTCCCATTTATCTGCAGTACAGAGACTGTCTGAAAGCACCGCACGAGGAGCACTTCCCGATAATGTCAGCTGAGCTCTATCTTTCATTCAGCTACCCATTTCAGCACAGCACCACCACTATACTCCAACCATCCACAGTGCAAATCCTACTGATTACCCCAAGTGTTTTATTATGAAATCACACCAAAATCCACCAAGGTTGCACATTTTGCTCTATGGTAACTGCCGGTTGTTAGCCACAAACCTGCAATGTCTGGATTATGAAGGTTCTCAGAAACAGTTTTTTTGCAGCATCACGTAATAGTTTCACTCAGCTAGCCATTTCAGCACAGCAAAGCCACTACACTCCACCCATCCACAGTGCAAATCCTACCGACTACCCTGAGTGTTTTGTGTCACAATCCATCCCAGGTTGCACATTTTGCATTGTGGTAGCTGATGGTGGTCAGCCCGTGGTAAGAAATTTAATCAGTGTTAATAATCAATTGGAAGAACCATGTAGGAGGAAGCTTGTCATTTGTCTTTATTTCCTCTTGCAAAAAGGGATGTCCCTGTGGAAAAGCAGGAGACATGTTTTCTGAGCAGAAGTACACAGTCTTATTTTTGCCCACTCAGCTCACATAACAGCTTTGCATATCTCAGTTATAATATAAAATGATACATTTTATTGGGTACAAAAATAAGACACAATGACTACACAGTATAATGCTTCACAGATTTGTTAAACCACAAAACCCATGCATTGTCCATGTGCTGGATGTCTCACATTCCTTACTCTAATTAGTTAAAGCCTCATCCCCACCAATACTCGTCCTCCTATGTACATGCATCTTGTTAGTTAAGCATTCATTCTCCCCTTCAGACAGCCTGGAGCTTGTCATTTAATCCCAAGTGATTGCCAAAATGATATAACATACAAATTTAGTGATATCTTTAACAAGCCACAAACTTGTGAAATGTAGAGTACAAAGGCTCTCAGAAGCACTTTCTTTGCAGCCTGAGCTAATAGATGAACGCCTGTTCTCGGATTCACAGAGATTCCATGTAAGCAAGGCCAGCAGAGCACTTCCTGGTGACGTCACCTGAGCTCTCTCTCTCTCTCTCTTTCCGCCCCAATCTTCAGCGCAGCACCGCCACTATACCATTATGTAAATTACTTTGTGACCAGTGTCGCCGCTCTTAACGGTAAAACTATCGCAAAGAAACACAGCTGCCATTGAGAAACTCCCTTAAACAGTATTTCAATGGGAAAACACACTCTTACCCATCCCTTTTACAGGGTCAGCTGCAGGCTTGCAGGCTAACCGTACAATATGATTCTCACTCAAGGTTTGGAAAATTTAAAAGACTGAGCCCCAACCAACCTAACAGCTCACTCTTCTGTCCTCTCTCCCGCAGACTGCGTCTGCTCCAGTCACTGCTTCCAAGCTGTTGAACCTGCTTGATGAGGAGGACTTTGTGTTCTTTTGACCTGGAGACTCCATGTTTGACAGCTGCTTACTGTGTGCTTTTCTGCTGTTGACAAACCCCTTCTAAATAAGATCTCGTGATTGTACCTGCCAGTTCAGTAATAAAGATATTATTCCTTGGAAACCTGATCCCCTTTCTAGTCTCCTGTGCAACATAGGTACCCAAGCTTGTTAAGATCATTACTCATGTCTTTGAACTTTCAATCTCCAGTTTAATCATTTAGGTTCTTGTCTTTATTCCTTTCTTCTTTTCCAATTGGAAATAATCTGTCTTAATTAATGTGCAATTACATAATAAGCCAAGAGTTGGGAATATAAAGTATCAAAGATTTCAGAAACCATTTTAGCACATTTGGATTTCTGAGCTGGCTGTCTCGCTCTTTTGCTGATTTAGTACTGTAATTAATTTCCTTGATTTCTGTTTTCTGAAGTCCATTTCTAGTCTTCACTACAAGAGTAAGATTCATTTGGATTCTATGTTCTGGGTCATTGTTAAGTATTCTGAATTTTCTTTTTCTGCTTTCAGTGTGATGTCTTCTATGAATTCTGTTTGTGTGTTCTTACAAATGTTAATGTTAAGAGAAATCATCTCTACATGTTCATTAGAGGTTAATTTTCTATTTTTCATATATTCAAGCTCAACTAGTTTTCCCAAAGGGTTTATGGGATTAATTGGAGTTAATAGAAAGTTTATGGATTATTTTTTATGCAGTTTATCCCTTAATTAGGAATCTAGAATTATCTGATTAATTGAGAAAATTCATTTTTTCTTGAGTTCCCCGGTCGTTGAATTCATCTGATTTATGTTAATTGGTAAATAGGCTTTTATCGTCATAAATATAATTCTATTACAGTTAAGGTTTCCTTGCTTGATCTTATTAAGATCATGAAACTGATAATTATGATGTGGATGTCTATAAGGACTGGTTGGTTTCATTAATACTATCCTTCAGGGCATTTTTGGAACGTCAGTGCCTGACAGTTGTTAGGATATGTGAGTTTTTGTTATTCTAAAATAAACTTTTCTTTAATTAGTACTAGTTTTTGTTTTGGTTTTGAAATGTGCAGAGTTCACTTCTACTTTCATTTTCTAGATACAGTATAAAGTTGGACTTTAGAGTTATTTTACTTTTACATTATATGTTATAAATACCATGACGCCATTTTCTCACAAGTGCCATCATCTCCTACTCCCATTATGATGACATGATGTCTGGTCGTCAAGGGCCATGTCTCAGGAGTTTCATTATGTGAACTCAGTAGCACACTGCAATGGTTTAGGCAGGCACTGTGCTGGGACACTTTAACCAGTATTGTGTTTTTGCTAAAGTAGATTTCATCTCAGGAAAAAGAAAGGACCAGAAGAATTGATATTGTCGTAAAATAAAATAAAGGTCATGACCAGGAAAATCTATAAACTGTCATCAAATCTAAAACATGAAGCAAAAATCAGAATCAGAGAAACTTTGCTGAAAGATTATTAAATAGAACAGCGTATTAACAAAGATTCATAATACAGGTAAAATTCCATTATAACGAATATATTTACAACGAAATTTTCATTACAACGAAGTATTTTTATGGTCCCAACAGCTTCCCCATATGACACGCGTCTATAGAAATCTCGTTACTATGAAGTACATTCAGCAGATATTTTCATTATAATGAAGTACACAAAAGACCTTGAAATGCTTGGATGAATCATCCACAGAGCAGTTAGTTCTGTGGCTGCAGCTCAGTTGTGCACAACGATCCCCAAACAGAAACACTGTAATTTTTTTTTCTTTCTTCGAACTTTCCTCATACTGGTTTTTTTTTTTTTGCCTTTTTTATTTTTGTGGTTTTCAGTGATACCTTTTACTTATTACTTGTCAACATTTGAAAAACATCCATTGAAATTTAACTCATTGTCACCCTCCTATAGAAACGGCAGACACGGAAAAACGATAACAGTTCATATTAGAAAAAAAAATCTTTGCAGCTCTCGATTGCTGCAAAAAGAAAAAAGACGTTGCCAGTGAATTCGGAATTTCGCCATCGACACTGTCAACTTTCTTGAAAGACAGAGCAAAAAAAAGTAGAAAAATCTCGGGTTGCAAACGTATGTGAACTGCTGCAATTGAAGATGCCGAAAAAGGTGTTTTTATGTGGTTCAGTGATGCTCATTCAAGAAACATTCCTATTAATGCGGCACTCATTCAAGAAAATGTGAGGTTTGTAAACTCTCTTGGGACCTCCCCCAACTAGACAGCAAGCCGAAGAACGTCCTGAAGTGCAATCTCCGCGTCTGTACGGGGCAATAGCAGGCTCACAGATATGCTGCGTCTCTCCGCCAAAGTAAACAGGAAAGATCTCGATGGGTGATGCAAGGATAGGAGCATGTAAATTGTAAATGCAGATACTGTAACAGGATTACTTGATCACTGAACTGGCCACGATCCTGCCTGACTGCTATGTCTGTGTATAGCAGAGTGGCAAATCACGCTACAATAAATAACTGTGCCGTTCCTGTTTCAAGCTGAATAAAGCTGGTTTTGCTGAAGTACTGAGACTAAGCCTTGTGTTTTGGTGTGCAAGACATGCTTATAGTGTGACCCCGATCTTTTATGATTTGCTTCTGTGGCGCTTCACTGCAGCAATGTGAGCCTCCTATTGCCCTGCCCCAGCAATGGACAAACAATCTTCCACAGATGCTGCAATCGCGCTTCAGGACTCACTTCAGCATGTCGTTCCTGTTGGGTGGAGAGTGGGGGAGTCTCAAAAGAGTTCAGAAACCTCACAATATGAAGAAGAAATAATGATTCGGCTCCTGACTGATAACTGTGCTGCCCACAATATGCTTCCACATTCAGATAATATTCACTTTGAATACCTCCCACCCAATTGCACCCTGAAAGTGTATTACCGCAAGGAAATGCTAAGAAAAATTCTCATCAGCATAACTTGTAGGCAAGAGGAGATTAAAAGTAATGTGAAAGAAGCTATTGAAATGATTGCAAATGCCTGGATACAAGTTAAAGAAAGCACTATAGTAACAAATACAGAATCTCATTACAACGAAATATTTTTTACAACGAAATATTTTTTTAGGTCCCTGGGAGTTCGTTATAATCGAATTTTACCTGTACAAAGGTTTGTTTGTTATCCGCAATCTTGGATGAGGATGAGACATCTGCAGTGACCTTTAAACCTGTCACAATTAATGACGTCACACGTCGCATCCTTTAAAGAACATCCAAGGCAATAAGTAAACAAGTGGTGCACCAAAAACAGTTCTAAAATAATTTGAAGTACTTCATATTGTTATTACATTCAAAAATCATTGATGGATTTGTAATCACCATGTATGAAGATCCCAAAAAGATGCAAAACATAATAATAAAGCCCATAAAAATAAACAAAAACAACAGAACTCGCTTAATTACTCGCTTTAATTTATTGTTCTTGGTTCTCATTCTACATTTCTGCCAATGTTTTAGTTGCGTTTTTATATGTCTCAGTTAAAAGATTTCCCAAAAAGGAACTTTAACCCGTTTACTCAACATTTTACCTCCTGGCCCCTATTTCTTTAAACTGCTATGCTACTGTTCTTGGCAGGACAACAGACTTTGATTAAATACTAAAGTTGAAAAGATAATTCAGTTCAGTTCAATTCATTTTTCTATACCACTCTTCACTGACGAAAGTTTATAAGTGCTTATGCAGCTACAAGTGGGGACACCAAAATTTCCAGAATTATTAAAAAAAAACTTTATCACAAAGTTTACAGCAATTCCCTTTTAGTTACCTTCAAAATGTTCTCCTTGAGATGCAATGAGCTTGTCCCAGTGCTTTTCCATTTCCTGTTAATGTTTTCTGTGCACAGGATGTGAGATCTGGTGGATAAGGGGGGTGTGAAGCAACAACTATGCTGTTATTGATCCAAAACTCTTTGACTGACAACGCGGTGTGTGTAGGTGCACTGTCATGGCACAAAAACAGTTGTCCATGCATCATTTCTCTGGCCTTTTTCCTCTGCTGCATACCCATAGACAACTCAGCACTTTAGTGTAAAGTCACTGTTTAAAGGGAACAAACTCTTTACAAACAATTCCGTCAATGTCAAAAAAATACAATCATCATCACCACCAAAGTCACCTGTGTGATTGTAGAATAAATGGCATAAATATGCACTTGACCATCTCAGCACAATGGAACTCGGCAGACTTGATAGATAGATAGATAGATAGATAGATAGATAGATAGATAGATAGATAGATAGATAGATAGATAGATAGATAGATAGATAGATAGATAGATATGAATGGCACTATATGATAGATAGATAGATAGATAGATAGATAGATAGATAGATAGATAGATAGATAGATAGATAGATAGATAGATAGATAGATAGATAGATAGATACTGAAGAGTCACATAGTTTGGGGGAGGAACGATCTCCTCAGTCTGTCAGTGGAGCAGGACAGTGACAGCAGTCTGTGGCTGAAGCTGCTCCTCTGTCTGGAGATGATACTGTTTAGTGGATGCAGTGGATTCTCCATGATTGACAGGAGCCTGCTCAGTGCCTGTCGCTCCGCCACGGATGTCAAATTGTCCAGCTCCATGTCTACAATACAGCCTGCCTTCCTCACCAGTTTGTCTAGGCGTGAGGCATCCCTCTTCTTTATGCTGCCTCCCCAGCACACCACTGCGTAGAAGAGGGCGCTCGCCACAACCGTCTGATAGAACATTATTAACCACAGTTGTAAGCACAGAATACCTAGTGGCATATTTAATAACTATAAGCTACTTCAGTGCTATTGACCAATTCCGAGAATGTTTGGGTCCCCCATCATGTAATGCAATAACAGAAATAGATGAGCCATACTTTCACTCATTAGCATTAGGTTAAAAACAATGCCAGAACTGTCCCAGCATTAATTAAAAGGGGCACCTCTTCCAACTTCAACACAGACTACCAGCACCTTTTGACTCCTTGAGCTGAATCCCTAATGTTCTACGTGAGATTCAGCTGCTCATTGTTCTACTATTTTTTGTCATCTATTAAATTGACACACTGGACAGTGGATTTATACCAGTCACTACACTGCGAAAGTATTGGAGTGAAAAGTCAAATCAGGAAGAACAGTTTTATTGACTCTGCTCTTCATTTCTGCATAAGGAAGTGCGTAGGAAAAGCATGCTAAACAAGTCATAAAAGACTTCAATTAGTTTCTGCTTCTGAGGCTAATGGACAAATTACAGTCTGTATTGTAGGTTTAGAAATGTCTTATTTTTATAGAGCTTTTTGTTGTTGTTGTTATTGTTTTAAATGGCAATTGTATTTTCATTTTTTGTTTAGTGCCCCATTCAGAGCTGGTATGCTTTAGAACTAAAGCTCTCCTTTTATTGTGCACAGAATTAGCTAACTATAATTTAGCTACTAAGCACATAAAAGTCTGAGAGAGGGGTAGAGTCTGTAAAGTGTTTTTATTATTATGAGAGTGCTGGGTAAATTTTCACTTTAGCGCTTTGCTTGATTAGTTTTACGTCAGCATAAGGTTATATTTGGAAATGTCATGTATGATGCGTATTCTATTGTCAGTCTTCTTTTATTTGCTTATTGATTGGCACCTTTTATATGCCTTTTGTATATCTTAAGAGGAAATGAAGTACACAAAATTGCAGTGATGTGTCAGAGGAAGAAAAAAGAACGTGAAAATGTGCTGTTAGGACTGGAACCCTTTAGCTATCTCTCCTCCATTTGTTAATTTTCATCCAGCTTCAAATTTTTAAATACATTAGTGTATCCGTGTTGTATCCATGCAGCTTATACAGACAGCCCGGAACAAAAATTTTCATTATAGGATACACGTATCAGTCTTCCTTTGTCTGTTTGGGCTTTTTGAACAAGAGAAATCTGGTTATCATCTCACATGCCAAAGTGCTTATGTGTTAATATGTAAATTTGTCTTGTCCAAATTTGAGTGTGTGTGTTAGATGATCCTGCGATGGACTGATGCTCTATGTACTCCCTATAAACCTATTCAGCTCAGGTCATATCAGGCTGGGGAGCATGCACTGGTATGGGGCATTGCCATACCCACCACATGACGAAACAGTTAGGGATCCCAGTTGGCAACTCCCCAGGCAGACACGCGGTCCAGTCCCACTCCCCAGAAATGACCATTTATTGGCTGCAGCCAGGTGTTACTTGGGTGACACCTTGGCCTGGTCCAGCCACTCGGGTCCACAACAATAAGAATCCTGTTAGCTGGATCACCGTAGAGGAATCACACCACATGGCCATAGTGCCATAACTGATGCTCCTTCAAAATGCTATGAAAATGATGAATGCATTCACCTAGACTCTTTAATCTACAGTATTTGAATATATCCGTTTTCCCAAGCAATAAAGTTTTTGATGTTTTAACAATCTCTTGTCTCAAGCTGTAAACCAATTTATTCCTGGTGCCCTTCCCTTCATCAATACAGCTTGAGGCATCTCCTGAATTCCTGCTCAGATCAAACAAATGGTACTGTGATTGTTATTGATAAAAATTAAGGAAAACAGAATGGTTTTGATGTTAAACTGTCCATGAAAGTGACCTGTATTTAAGTTCATCTGTTGTTTTGTCTTGAGCAAAATATAATGAAAATATAGACCAAAATTTACAGATTTTGCACACCAGAACAGTAGCCATCTTCTGGGGAATGCTAGTTTTTATTGCATCCCAGGGGGCTTCAAGTGGGCACTAGGTATCTTCCTGGGGCTACCTTGGAACTGCAGGTGAAAAAGAAGACAGTGTTAGAGACAGCGACCCCTTTCTTCGCTGGGTGGTACCACTTACCTCAACAGACCCAGGGAGGTGATCCACAGGCATATACAAGTGACTATATACATATTTATAAATACTAGGGGGCTTCGTCTCTGCTAGCTTCGCTCGCCAACCCCCCAGCCTGTGCTTCACATCTCTGCCGCTCGTGTATGTGGATTTCACTTTCACCAAACAACAAATTTTTTAATTCTCATGGATAGGCCTCTTCATTGGGAAGAAACACTACTCTTCCCTGATGGCAACACGAATTAGACGATCTACAAGTCTCCAACTTAAAGTTTAAAGCCAAATAATATCTACATACTTCTGTCATATCACCTATGTCCATATATTCAATATCTTTTTGCTATTCCGTTATTTCACAAAGTAATAATTTCCGTTTGTTAGCGCTAAGGCGATCTTTATTATCAGTTTTTGAGACTTTTGAATTTTAGTACTTTCATTATCTCTAACCTACTCTGCATGTGTATCACGCCAAAGTTTTTGATCCTCTTTATGACGTTCTACTTTGTCTTCTACTCTTTGTCTTTTATATCCGGCTCCGCTTGGAGCTGAGAGTGCAGGAACTGTGTCTGACAATAGCATTTACACGAATGAGAAGTGATTGGGCTGTGGGTATAGTTGTTAATGTTTGAGAAGAGTGTGGTACTTGTCAAAATCTCTTGACAAAAACTCTCGTGCTGCGGGACCTGAAATTATCTCTTGCGGGAGTTGAAATTATCTCCGAGAAAGTCTCATCCCAGGATTTCCTTTTATAATAGAGATATATATATATACATTATCACACACGTGAGAATGGGAGGCAGCTAATGGGCCTGAATAATGATAATGCTACGCCAGACCAGGGTGGGGCGAGGTGCACTGACATTCTCTCTCAATCCGCTACAGACTATTCAAGGGAAACCCCACCAAATTCCGTCATGATGACGTCATTTCCGGTCCCGGGCTTTAAAGCCACCATCTTTGCATCTCTAAATCAGTTCTGTCTTGGACTTTGTACCAGTCACAGCTCTTGAAAAATGTACCCATTTGCAGCTAGGTCATATTACACGGGTGGCTGCCCCAAACATTTGATGTCGCCTGTGTATTCTTATCACAACATATACATACATTATTTATTGATCACTCCTATTACTTTATTTTATGTGGATTCGTTCCCTGGACACACTTACTTTTACAACGTGGGCATGGATTTTTACACGCCGAGACTCGCATATTCAAGTACTCAACTTCGAGCGCTGAGAACAAATGCCAGTGCCGGTGTGGTTCCATATTTACCTGACGAGGTAAGAAGGCGGTATCGTGGCAGCAGAGCCGGCACTAAGCTAAAAATGAAGCGGCTTGCGAGAAAGTGGCGTTTCAAGCCTTCGGTGCCTTCTGTGATTCTGGGGAATGTAAACTCAATCTCAAATAAGATCGACGAACTGGCTGCGCTGGTGAAAAATGTCAGGACCTACAGAGAATGCAGTTTGTTGTGTTTTTGCGAAACCTGGCTAAATAACACCATCCCAGATGCCAACATGGAGCTACCCGGGTTTAGCACAGTTAGAGCGGACAGAGATGCAAGTACCTGTGGGAAGCACAAAGGAGGAGGACTCGCTCTCTATGTTAATACACGGTGGTGTAACTCTGGACACGTTAACGTCAAAATCTCCACTTGCTGCAGGGATATCGAACTGTTGGCCGTAAGTTTACGTCCCTACTACTTGCCCAGAGAGTTTGGACACGTCATTGTTGTCATCGTGTATATCCCTCCTCGGGCGGACGAGGAGTCAGCGAGTGACATCATCCATTCTGCTGTTGCTAAGTTACAAACGCAGCACCCTGAGGCGCTTGTGCTAATCGCTGGAGACTTTAACCATGTGACGCTGGACAAAACATTACCTGCATTCTCCCAGTATGTGGACTGTAACACCCGGGGAAATAAGACTATTGATTTACTGTATGCAAACGTTAAAGACGCATACAGCGCCACCCCGCTGCCTGCGCTTGGGAAAGCAGATCATAACCTGGTTCTGCTTCAGCCTCACTATAAACCAAAAGTGAGAGTCCTACCTGTAACCACACGATCATTCAGGAAGTGGACCCCGGAGGCTGAGAATACTCTGAGAGAACTTTTTGGAACTACAGACTGGGATATCCTGCAGGGATCTCATAATGAGAACATTGAGGAAGTTGTTGACTGCACTACTGACTACATCAACTTCTGTATGGACATTGTAGTTCCAGTAAGAACTGTACGCTGCTATGCTAACAACAAGCCATGGATTACAAGTGACATCAAGGGCCTTTTGAACCAGAAGAAAAGGGCTTTTAAAAACGGTGATCAGCATGAGCTCAAGCGCGTGCAGAAGGAACTCCGAGTCCAGCTCAGGGCGGCGAAGGAGCAGTACAGGAGAAAGCTGGAGCAGAAGTTGCAGAATAACAGCATGAAGGAAGTGTGGGATGGGATGAAGATCATCACTGGCTGCAGCTCGAAGCGGGGTACCACCATTGAGAGAGACGTGAAGAGAGCAAACCAAATGAACAACTTCTTTAACAGGTTTGACCACCCTAACCCACTCTCACTCTCACCTCGGAGTATTGCACCCTCCACACATCCTTCTGCTGATACCAGCATAGGAAAGACATCCCCACCCATAATTACAACAGCGCAAGTGAGCAGAGAGCTGAGGAGACTTCGTGCCAGCAAAGCAGCGGGTCCAGATGGAGTATTGCCACGACTGCTGAAGGTCTGTGCATCGGAGCTGGGGGGCCCTCTACAGCGCATCTTCAACCTGAGCCTGGAACAGGGGAAAGTCCAGAGGCTTTGGAAAACATCTTGTATCACCCCAATCCCAAAGGTATCACGTCCTAGTGAGCTGAATGACTTTCGGCCTGTTGCTCTGACATCACATGTGATGAAGACCATGGAGAGGCTGCTGCTTCACCACCTTAGGCCACAGGTTCAACACGCCCTTGACCCTCTGCAGTTTGCATATCAGGAGAAGGTGGGAGCAGAGGATGCCATCATCTATATGCTACACCGATCCCTCTCTCACTTGGACAGAGGTAGTGGTGCTGTAAGAATTATGTTTCTAGACTTCTCTAGCGCCTTCAACACAATCCAACCTCTGCTCCTTAGGGACAAGCTGACAGAGATGGGATTAGATTCATACCTAGTGGCATGGATCGTGGACTATCTTAAAGACAGACCTCAGTATGTGCGTCTTGGGAACTGCACGTCTGACATTGTGGTCAGCAACACAGGAGCGCCACAGGGGACTGTACTTTCTCCGGTCCTGTTCAGCCTATATACATCGGACTTCCAATACAACTCGGAGTCCTGCCATGTGCAAAAGTTCGCTGATGACACTGCTATCGTGGGCTGCATCAGGAATGGGCTGGAGGAGGAGTATAGGGACCTAATCAATGACTTTGTTAAATGGTCCGACTCAAACCACCTACACCTGAACACCAGCAAAACCAAAGAGCTGGTGGTGGATTTTAGGAGGCCCAGACCCCTCATAGACCCAGTGATCATCAAAGGTGACTGTGTGCAGATGGTGCAGACCTATAAATATCTGGGAGTGCAGCTGGATGATAAATTAGACTGGACTGCCAATACTGATGCGCTGTGCAAGAAAGGACAGAGCCGGTTATACTACCTTAGAAGGCTGACGTCCTTCAACATCTGCAATAAGATGCTGCAGATGTTCTATCAAACAGTTGTGGCGAGCGCCCTCTTCTACGCAGTGGTGTGCTGGGGAGGCAGCATTAAGAGGAAAGACGCCTCACGTCTGGACAAACTGGTGAGGAAGGCAAGCTCTATTGTTGGCATGGAGCTGGACAGTTTAACATCTGTGGCAGAGCGAAGGGCGCTCAGCAGGCTCCTATCAATTATGGAGAATCCACTGCATCCACTTAATAGTATCATCTCCAGACAGAAGAGCAGCTTCAGCGACAGACTGCTGTCACTGTCCTGCTCCACTGACAGATTGAGGAGATCGTTTCTCCCCCAAACTATGCGACTCTTTAATTCCACCCAGAGGGGTAAACGTTAACATTCAACATTATACATAGTTATTGTCTGTTTTTCTGTTTTTTTTCACCTGCATTGTTATCATTCTTTAATTTAATATTATTTATTGTATCAGTATGCTGCTGCTGAAGAATGTGAATTTCCCATTGGGATTAATAAAGTATCTATCTATCTATCTATCTATCTATCTATCTATCTATCTATCTATCTATCTATCTATCTATCTATCTATCTATCTATCTATCTATCTACTGTGGCGGACAGCCGGGTCCCATGCCTGGCAGGGACTCCCTTGCTGCATCTGTTCCGGGGGAGCAACCATGGGCAGCTCAGCACCTCCCCCAGGATGCTTGGTGGCAGCCTTCCTGGCAGACGGTGATCCCCCAACCTGTCCATGGGAGATGGAGTCCTCCACAGCCTGGTTGGGGCCTGGTTGGGGGCTCGGGTGGCTGCTAGGGGGAGCTGTATGGAGTCAGCTGCCCAGCTGGATGACTCTTCAGCCCCACTTGGAAGTGCAGTTAGGACCTAGTGGTCAAGCACCTGGAACGCTTCCGGGTGGGCTATAAAAAGGGCCAGCCACCACCAGTCAAAGGGCCAGAGTTGGGAGGAAGGAGACGAAGCTTGAGGAGGAGTGGTGGGAGAGACGAAAGGATTGTTGTGTTGTGTTGTGTTGCAGAATAGTGCTTTGGGACTGTGTATTGCCTGTGGGTCACGGGGAAGACATGCGCCCACGGGTGAAGAACAATAAAGTCCTTGTGTTTCATATGTGCCTCTGTGTCTATCTGTGTCGGGTCAGGCGCCTATATAGCGCCTTGTTACAATACACATATAGATGTGTACTACACAAAAGCCCACCACTCCATCCCTTGGCAATAAGTACATAAATCAAGGATGCAATGTAACTTCAGCTGAAACCCTCCACTAACTACATCATTTAATTAAAAATTGATGACAAAATAATTATATTAAATGTTGAAACTGAACGTACTGCTGTACACTAAAAGCCAAGGTTATAAAAGATTGGCACATTTATTAATTTATTTTATTAATGGCCATTGGACTGAAAGAGAATGAACTACCATAGATTTTTAATCTATGTCACATGTTGCCACCTTTTGGGTCACACATGGCCATGACTCAATGGGAAAGGGTCGCATACAGTTTATGAAGTGTCTTGCAATGGGTCAGTGCAGCTAGTTTAAGCAATCGACATTGCTCTACTATGACTGTCAGCAGCATTTCTCCAAAGGGGACACTATTCCAAAGCCCCCTCACCCCCTGCTATGACTATCAATAGCAGTTCTCAAAGGTGGACCCCAAAAGATCAGTCATTTGTCATGGACTGGGTCTCGAAGTCACTGTGAAGGGCAAGATTGGGTTGCAAGAAAAAAAGATTAAGAACACTACGCCTGGAATGAAAGCCTAGTTCCACTGTGGCCCTTCAGGCCATGTTTAGACCCTTCACCTTACCTTGTATTATTATTATTATTATTATTATTATTAATAATAATAATACTAATAATAAATACTAATGTATTACTAATCCACATGTACCATTATTTGAAACATGACTTATTTACTGTTTCATGTATATCTCATTTCTAAAATAAGATGCAGTCAAAGAAAATAGTGAATACAGAAGGTCGTGCTCTCTGCCTGCTGCAGAGTAGATTTAATGCAGTTATTATCTTCATATCCAAAAAACAGCCATATAGACTATACACAAAATCAACCCACTTCAGTCTCCTTCCATATCCATAAGATTTTGCACCATCTTCATTTTCTTGATAGCTCTGTGCTTGTTTATTTTAATTGGCTTATGGCTCATGTTTTCCCTTACATTTTTCTATCAATGCTAAGAAGAATTTATTTCAATGTCATTTCATAGACATGCCACTTATGTTTTGTTTCTCATGCACTTCCAACCAACTCTGATAGCTTGGGTAATATTGTCTGATACTACAAGTAAAGCAGCCTTGTACTTATAAAGCATTAAAAAAAAAACATTCAATTGAAACAATAATGGAAGATATATTCATTGCTTCAAAAATATTAAGGAAAGTTACAGCTTACAAACTGGATGCCCTGGATAATTGTGGGATCTTTCTGCCTCGGCTCTCTGCCAAGCCCATTACAATAGCAGCTTATTCAAGGCACTCTGTTATTGGCCCCCTAATAGGTGTTTGTGCAGCATAACACAAAGATAAAAGGATTCTGGGAATGGGTTGGGGGTTGATCTTTTCACTTGTTTTCTAACATCCCCCTGTTTGAAGTTTGCTTTTAGGTTAGTGCCGTTTTTTTTTAAATGCATCCACTTGTTTTTCACCATCTTTGTGTTTATTTCCAATTAGATTGCAGGCCATCAGTCAAGCTTGTTTACTGCTCCTCTCAGCCTCAGTCGGAGAATGTCCTTGGGTGCAGCAGGTTATATATATATCCCTGACTCTGTTCTTATCTACACTCTGACCAAATCTCAGCCTGCAAGAGACCCATGAAAAGAGAGCAGCCCAATCTGACGCTAAAGATCTTTATCAATGGCAAAAAACATTCAGTCATACCAAGAAAGATAATAAATTAAAGGCAATGCTCAGGCGAAAGTGACTCAACTCTTCAGAAGGATGTGCTACCTCAGTACATTTATAACCCTTGGAAAGAGAAAAATAGTAAAGTTCTGCTGAAAATTGCATGGACCAGCCATTTATTTATGTCTTATCTAAATAGAATATTTTATCTTTTAAACTACTAAAGATAACCTGAAATGTTGGGGCAGAAAGGTGACACAGTGCTTAGTGCTGCTACCTCACACCTCCAGGAGACCAGTTCAGTGCCCATACTTATCAAGCCTCTCAGAGTTTCTCCTAGGAATTGCATTCAAGTCTGACTAGGTCTGACATGACAATAGTAGGACATGAGAAGTGGTTATGAAGCGTCGTACACTTGCTTCCAGCGAGCAGTAGGAAGACAAGTTTGAAAATGAATGACACCACAATTATCAGCAACCTTTGCCTCTCTTGATGATGCTTTGTAGTTTTCTGATTCTAATGCTTAGGCTTCACCACTCTAAAACATAAGTAATAAAGACAATCAGATCCATCACTGTGGGCGGGCCAAACGAGGTGGTGCCCAACCAATCAGACAGCTAGGCCCATCCATTAATAATTTATTAATGAGGATAATTCATGAATGACGTTTTGTAGTTTTCTGATTTTAATGCTAAGGATTCACTACAAAAAAAATGAATGAATTAATTCATTCATAATAATAACAATAATGATATTCAAAGGGACATGATTACATTCAAATGAAAGGTTTATGCCACTGTCATAAAGCAGTTTAGAGTCATGCTGTGAACCAGGCCACTTTGCACACAATTTCAAGACTGCAATGAGCACCAAGGTAGAAGCACCAAGACACATACAAACAGAGTTAAGCCCGATAATGGGCATGTTTTCTTTAACAATGAATGATCCACAGGTGTACTTCAAAAAGAATCACCTTCCAGCTGTTTAGGCCAGAGGAAACGTCTCACAAAATAACAGTTACTGAAAGTAGCCATGGCTATTCTTGAACTGTTTCTAAGGTGGTGTTCACTCTTCTTGTGCTCCCTCTTATCTTCCATGGTCACTTGCTGGGCCTCTCACTGTGTTCCAGAGTTTGCAGTTACACCATAGACTTTATGTGTGATTTTAATTTAACTTCTCTCTTGTTTCCTGACATTCTTGCATTGATGTTTGACTAGAATTTCTGGGTATATTTTGATTTTGGTCAACGCGCGATCTAACATCATGGTTATGAACCTTGTATAATTTTTGACCATGTCTCAGTCTCCTGATCATCCTCACTGCATCAATTGTTGCACTAGTGTTAGTTGTTGGTTGTAGAGGCCCTACAACTCATCATTGTAATTCTTATGTCGTAAACATAAAATAATCTCAAGAATATATAAAAATATATATATATAAAAATCATAAAAAGGCCTCAAGCTAAAAAAAATTGTTGGTTGTTGATAATGACAGCAGATCATTGTGATGTTTTGCCTGTAAATTATAGTGTCATTGAAATACAGAACCATTATTGTACTGTCTTTTTTAAACAAAATAGAAAAATAGGACAACGATGTAACATGAATGACACTCAAAGATCAAAACAATTACTTTTTTGGCACTCCAGTAACTTGGAGAGTCTATATCTTGTTGCACTTCATATGTCTTAAACTTAAAGTTCTGGATAGAAGTTACCCGCAAGGGCTCATTTATACTTCATGTTCAGAACGCGTACGCGCCTGCATTACGGCCGCCACGTGTTCTGAGCATTCATTTGATGCGTCCTCTAAGCAGGTCCTCAGAAATTAACGCGACGCGTGTGCGAGTTGCAGTACCAGCAAAAAGTCGGGGTGCACAATGTGCTAAAAGTTGGAATGTGATGTCAGAGTCTCTGTTTACTATCTATATGTGACAGAAAGTCGCTTTGCGGATCCTACGAGATCGGTGTGCACGCTTCGATATTTGATAAATGGTTTGATGTGGTGAAGCAAAATGCCGGCATACAGATGTATTCGTGATGCTTTTATATTCAAGCGTCGCATATTCCCGATTGTAATGACACGATATGTTTAAATATTCTCACATACCATCTTCTGCGCTATCTTTTTTTCTAGGGCTTCCTCTGCTCCTGACAGCAGCGAATTGCCAGCAATAGATCGCCACACTGAGCACATTAAATGTATGATATTCTAACTCTCTGCACATTTAGAATCCTTAGATTTATACTTGATATCACTTTCATGATGAAAAGCATTAAAGTATGTTGTGATGGATGGCCGGCTAAATATTCCGGCCCACGCCTCCAGGCCACCAGGTGGAGCCCTCCCAACAGCATGGAGGTTCCCCGAATTCCAGCAGGGCCTTATGGACCTTGTAGTTTGTATACACAGCCCTGCTGGATACTTTGGGGACCACCGGGAGTCGCTGTAGGGAGGCTGTCGGACTCTTACGTGCCCTGTAACCCGGAAGTGCGTCATGATCACATGACAAGAAGAAACGACGTGCTTCCGGGTTGAAGAAACAGACTTTTACCCTGACCCGGAAGTAATGAGAACTTGTGGATTGTGTGACAGAAACACCTCCGGGTCAGGGGGTATAAAAGGACTCTGGTAAAGCCCAGACATTGAGCTGAGCTGGGAGGAAGGGTGGCAAAGTGTCTGGGAGATAAGGAGTGATTATTGTGCTTTATTATTGATTATTGGTATTTGTATGTGTAGTGTGGAGTGGAGGGTGCTTAGTGCACACTATTATAAAAATAAAAAGTCTTGGACTTTTACCTGGTGTTTGGCATGGTACCTGAGGGTTCGAGAGGTCGATAACAGCCTCAACTGTTACAATGTATATTACATTTTACAGATAAATCGGTAATTTCGTTTAAATAATGAATACTGTTAATAATTACACACATGAGGTGACACAGTGGTGGAGCGTTAGCGCTGCTGTCTTGCAGGGAGTCACATTGCTGATATTCCCTGCCTGGAGTTTACACGTTTTCCTGCTGGGTTTCCTCAGTGTGCTCCAGTTTCCTTCCAAAGATATGCAGATTTGGGGATTTGGTGCCGCTAAAATGACGCTAGTGTATGTGTGTGCTTGTATTCACCTTGCGATGAATCGAGGCATCGTCCAGGGATTGTTTCTCACTTGTGCCCAATGCTTGCTGGAATGGACACATCCCTGGATTTAATCAATAAACATCCTTTTCAGAGATATTGCGGTAAGGTGTCATCGGAATTTAATGGGTGTTCTAGGCAATTCACAACACAGAGAAGACGAACATGTTCTCACCGTGATAATATCTCGCACTGCCACCTGGCGGATTCCTCCAGATTTACGTAAAGTACGCGTGCAAGTATAAACACTTCAACGCTTGCATAGCAGGAGCGTCCGCTTCAGCATGCATGGCGTCGCGTGAAGTATAACTCTGGCCTAAGAGAGTTAAAATCTATTTGAACACTCAAGCTGAAATCATGATACAATGGGGTCTTGGAAATAAAAAATATACCAGTAGAAATACCTTTCTTAAGGAAAATGTGAGTGCCTCCTATTCTTCGTGACCATAAACATTTTTGTGGTGGTAATAATTGAAATGGGTCATCATCTGAGTGAGTGAGTATGGCCTTCAGTCATAGTTCCATCTGGTTTCCTAACCAGAGATTTACTGCATATACTGTAGGTCCTGAATAGCATTTCACTTCAGGTTTAAAATCCTTCCGCTGCCCTAACAACACACTGCAGTTTATCTTTTGATTGAAAAGATGCAATAAACCAAACCATTTTTTTAATTTTATTTTTATTGAACTTTTTAAAATCAAATAACACTCCATACACATAACTCGAGTTTTACAAAAAGAAAAAAAAGGAAAAGGTTCAAAACAAATCAACCCCCACTCCTGAGAAAGAGAGCTAGGCCTGCAGAAACCAAACCATTTCTAATAAGAAAAAATTTCATCTCTGTTCATAGTGCAAGCAATAGTAGTGGATTAGATTAGATTAGATTAGATTAGATTAGATTAGATTAGATTAGATTAGATTAAATCCAGCCATAGGGGATGCACAAACCAATGTGTTTCTTCGTGCCAGTCCCAAGCCTGGATAAATGGGGAGGGTTACGTCAGGAAGGGCATCCGGTGTAAAATTTTGCCAGATCAATATGCACACAATGATACAAATTTCCATACTGGATCGGTCGAGGCCAGCTTAACAATGACCGCCACCAGTACTGTTACCCAACAGGGTGCTGGCGGAAATTGGGTTACTGTTGGCCGAAGAAGGAGAAGAAGAGTGGGGAGATGTGTCCAGAGGCAGAAGGACAGAAGGAAGGTAAAGAGGGTAGGAACTTTGAATGTTGGCAGTATGACTGGTAAGGGAAGAGAGTTAGCCGATATGATGGAGAGAAGGAAGGCTGATATATTGTGCATGCAAGAAACTAAATGGAAGAGGAGTAAGGCCAGGTGGATCGGAGGTGGATTCAAATTGTTCTATCATGGTGTAGATGGGAGGAGAAATGGGGTAGGGATTGTTCTAAAGGAACAGTATGTCAAAAGTGTTTTAGAGGTGAAAAGAGTGTCAGACAGAGTAACGATTATGAAGCTGGAAACTGAAGGTGTGAAGATGAATGGTTAGTGCATATGCCCCGCAACTTGGGTGTTCGATGGATGTGAAAGAAGATTTCCGGAGTGAGTTGGATGAGGTGATGGACAGTGTACCCAAGGGAAGGAAAGTGGTGATTGGAGCAGATTTCAATGGACATGTTGGTGAAGGGAACAGAGGAGACGAGGAGGTGATGGGTAGGTGTCAAGGAGAGGAATGAAGAAGGTCAGATGATAGTGGATTTTGCCAAAAGGATGGACATGGATGTGGTGAATATGTATTTTAAGAAGAGAGGGGAACATAGGGTGAAGTACAAGAGTGGAGGAAGATGCACACAGGTAGATTATATCCTATGTATAAGAGTCAATCTGAAGGAGATTAAAGACTGCAAAGTGGTGGCAGGGGAAAGTGTAGTTAGGCGGCATAGGATGGTGGTCTGTAAGATGATGCTGGAGATCAAGAAAAAGAGGAGGAGAGGGAGGGCAGAGCAAATTTTCAAATGGTGGAAGTTGAAAAAGGAAGACTGCAAGGTTGAGTTTAGGGAGGAGGTGAGACAGGCACTGGGAGTCAGTGAAGAGTTGCCAGACAGCTGGGCAACTGCAGCAGAAGTAGTAAGAGTGACAGCAAGAAGGGTGCTTGGCGTGACATCTGGACAGAGGAAGGAGGAAAAGGAAACCTGGTGGTGGAATGGGGAAGTACAGGAGAGTATACAGAGGAAGAAGATTGCGAAGAAGAAGTGGGATAGTCTGAGGGATGGAGAAAGTAGACCAGAGTACAAGGAGATAAGGCGCAAGATGAAGAGAGAGGAGGCAAAGGCTAAAGAAACGGCGTATGATGAGTTGTATGAGAGGCTGGACACTAAGGAGGGAGAAGAGGACCTGTACTGATTGGCTAGACAGAGGGACCGAGCTGGGAAAGATGTGCAGCAGGTTAGGATGATAAAGGATAAAGATGGAAACATACTCACAAGTGATGAGAGTGTGTTGAGCAGATGGAAAGAGTACTTTGAGAGGCTGATGAATGAAGAGAACGAGAAAGAGAAGAATTTGGATGATGTGGAGATAGTGAATCAGGAAGTGCAACAGATTAGCAAGGAGGAAGTAAGGACATGAAGAATGGAAAAGCTGTTGGTCCAGATTACATACCTATAGAAGCATGGAGGTGTTTAGGAGAGATGGCAGTGGAGTTTTTAACCAGATTGTTTAATGAAATCTTGGAAAGTGAGAGGATGCCTGAGGAATTAAAAAGAAGTGTACTGGTGTCGATTATTAAGAATAAGGATTATGTGCAGAGCTGTAGTAACTACAGGGGGATAAATTTGATGAGCCACAGCATGAAGTTATGGGAAAGGGTAGTGGAAGCTAGGCTAAGAAGAGGTGATGACTAGTGAGCAGCAGTATGGTTTCATGCCAAGAAAGAGCACCACAGATGCAATGTTTGTTCTGAGGGTGTTGATGGAGAAGTATAGAGAAGGCCAGAAGGAGTTTCATTGCGTCTTTGTGGACCTGGAGAAAGCATATGACAGGGTGCCTCGAGAGGAGTTGTGGTATTGTATGAGGAAGTCGGGAGTGGCAGAGAAGTATGTAAGAGTTGTACAGGATATGTACGAGGGAAGTGTGACAGTGGTGAGAACTGCATTAGGAGTGACGGATGCATTAAACGTGGAGGTGGGATTCCATCAGGGATCAGCTCTGAGCCCTTTCTTATTTTCAATCTTGATGGACAGGTTGACAGACAAGATTAGACAGACATAGTCCCCGTGGACTATGATATTTGCTGATGACATTGTGATCTGAAGCGAGAGTAGGGAGTACGTTGAGGAGACCCTGGAGAGTTGGAGGTTTACTCTAGAGAGGAGAGGAATGAAGGTCAGTAAGAACAAGACAGAATACATGTGTGTGAATGAGAGAGAAGTCAGAGGAATGGTGAGGATGCAGGGAGTAGAGCTGGCAAGGGTGGATGAGTTTAAATACTTGGGATCAACAGTACAGAGTAACAGGGATTGTGGAAGAGAGGTGAAAAAGAAAGTACAGGCAGGGTGGAATGGGTGGAGAAGAGTGACAGAAGTAATTTGTGACAGACGGGTATCAGCAAGAGTGAAAGGGAAGATCTACAAGAAAGTAGTGAGATTAGCTATGTTATATGGGTTGGAGATGGTGGCCCAGACCAGAAAGCAGGAGACAGAGCTGGATGTGGCAGAGTTAAAATGTTAAGATTTGCATTGGGTTTGACGATGATGGACAGAATTAGAAATGAGTACATTAAAGGGTCAGGTCAAGTTGGGTGGTTACGAGACAAAGTCAGAAAGGCGAGATTGCGTTGGTTTGGACATGTGCAGAGGAGAGATGCTGGGCATATTGGAAAAAGGATGTTAACAATAGAGCTGCCAGGCAAGAGGAAAAGATGAAGGCCTAAGAGAAGGTTTATGGATGTGGTGAGAGAGGACATGCAAGTGGTAGGTGTGACAGAGCAAGATGCAGAGGACAGAAAGATATGGAAGAAGATGATCCACTGTGCAACCCCTAACATGAGCAGCCGAAAACAGAAGATTAGATTAGATTTAATTAGATTAGATCACATATACTTTGTTAATACCAAGGGGGAAATTCAAATGCGTACATAAGCAAAAACAAAAAGTACAAAGACACAGAGTAAGTACAATATAAGAAAACAGAATAAAACATACAATACATGCACCTGTGGCTGCTTCAGGACCAGCCTCTAAAACAGGGGTGGGCAAAGTCATTCCTGGAGGGCCGCAGTGGCTGCGGGTTTTTGTTCCAACACAGTTGCTTAATTAGAAAACAATCCTTGCCAATAATTACATTTCATGGCTTGTTAGTGCTTTAACTCTGCTATTTTAAGTCATTCTCATATCCTTTTTTTTCCAGTCTAAGGATATCATCCAAATACTTTGAAGTGTAAAACGGATGAGTAATTCTCAATCCTTCACTTTTTTCTCTTCTCTTTCCTTCCAAGTATTTAATTAAACCAAATAGTGCACGATAAATACACACAGGTGTAAAGGGTAACAAGCAAAATGGATAACTGCTGGTTTCTTTTGTCATTTGCATCTTATTGCTAATAAGGAGCAATTAAAAACAGAGAATGCAGCTGTTTAAGACTTAAATAAGCAACAAGGGTTCAAAATCTTAATGAGGGAGATAAATGAAGCAGAAGATGTTTCTAGAGCAAGAAGTGCTTCTTATTAAGCAATTGGGTTGGAACAAAAACCTGCAGCCACTGTGGCCCTCCAGGAATGACTTTGCCCACCCCTGCTCTAAAAGGTTTTCATACTGTATGAAGTAAAAGCAACTGGTCTAAAGTCCTTGGAGGCACTGCAGAGCCCCTTCTTTGGCACTGGGGTAGTACAAGTTGTTTTCCAAAGCAGAGGAACTTTTTGCAAATTTAAGGAAAGGAAGCCTGAAAAGCCACTGAAAGACCTCACAGAGCTGGTTGGCACATGTCTTCTGCACCCTGGGGCTGATTCCATCAGGCTGTGCAGTTTTGTTCATGCTGAGCTTCCCCAACTCTCTGTACTCACCTAGTCGACAGAGACAGAGAGGCTGGGAAGTGGGAGGACTATGGAGATCACAGGTGGCATCATCACAAGGAAGGTCACAGGGAATGGGTACAAACCTCTTGAAGGGTGACCTTCTCAGTTTGCAAACAATATTTTAGTAGTGTTGGGCAAGGGCCCCACCAACTGTCCAGCTAATCCACCATGATCCAACACCTTATGTATATGTATGATCAGGCCCATCAGGAAAGTGTCATTAGCAAATTTCAGCAGATTTAAAGCACTTAAGAGGCTGTTGTGTGTGTTTCTGTTGAAATAAATATTCTTTCTCCAATTCTTATTTATAGGGTATCATTTTGACAAGAACAGAAAATTATTGCATATTTAACAAAGCCCCACGTGTCAAATGTTAACAGACCAGTGTGGTCTTTTGTAGTAATAAACAAAATCTTGAATCATTATTACAATAACTGAATAATCTACAAAATAGTTCAATATACATTTAAAGAGTTAGAAGAAAGATATAATAAGAACAGTAACACTTTTTTTGCACATTCGTGGTATAAATCAACGAATACCATAAACATATAATAATAACTTGAAAAAACAGAACATATCCTTTAACACTGTATCTAATGCAGTCCTCAGCTGGACAAAGTGAGCGCCTAAATATATTAATATCACATTTGACATGATGAAGATGTGTTCCTCAACAATACCATTTTTAAAGCGTTAGATAACATGGCAAGTAACAGTGGAGATATCTATCTATCTATCTATCTATCTATCTATCTATCTATCTATCTATCTATCTATCTATCTATCTATCTATCTGTTCTTTACAAATAAAATAGGAATCCTGAAAAAATATTTGAGGACCACAGTGAAAGCTAAAAATAATGCATTTCACAACACCAGTCAAGAAGAGCACCCTCAGACTGGAACAAAGCCCCTCCTTCAGGAAAGATTTAGATAAGCTTCATGGTTCTTCCACATGAGGCTGTTTTCACTCAAGCATTCATTAAATGAAAAATTGAGTCGTGTGTGACGTGAGCAAAATGATCCCAAAAGCTCCAGCACCACAGACAGGCCCCAAGAGTCCATAAAAAGCAGAAGCTAACACACGATTAAATCAGCAACAATGGACTATTTTTATAGAGAGATAATTAAATGCAATCATTCCCTGCGCTGACAAATTAACAATTTAGCTGGTATTACTAAGTCTCTAAGGATTTACACATGCAACATGGTGAAAGACAATGAATGAAGCTGGGTGTTATATTTTTGCTGTTACCGTGACCACCAACACCACCCCCACACCCCCCTATCCCACCCCCCCAACCCCAACACCAAGTGAATTCTTTTTTGTGCTATATAGGAAGTTCAATTTCATTTTAAGGACAGTTGAAGGTTACACACTAATCAACACTGATGAGAGACTTTCATCATCTTGTTAATTGCTAGAGTCTGACTAGTGTTTGCCTTGAAAGAGTGCGGAGCCTATTGTAGTTGTTATTCCTGTGTACATATGTAGAGTAGTAGGGTTAAAGTGACTCCTGAGTTCCAATCTCTGGGACTATATGTATGCTGTCTTTGTGCAGCTTTCTCAGGATGCTCCACTTTCAAAGTTTCCTAGTAAGTTTCTACAGTTTTTATGGGTGATTGACTGCACTCTAGCTCTCATTTCTTATGTATGTCAATATAAGCATAGAAATGTCTTGGTGTAGATAGAGCTGCAGCCGATGTCACATTACGTGACTTCTAGTTGTTTGGTAGGTCAGACTTACCAACCACAGTAGCTGATCTCGTCACCAGACCATGTCATCCTTGAGGACAGAAAATTGTTGTCCATGTCACGTTTACTAAGCCATGGTACATAAGACATCAGACAGATGAGATTCTCTTCTGCTTGTGAGGTTCAAAACATCAATGCTCCTTATTAATTGTTGCTGAATTATATGCATTGTACTTCCAGATCAGCATTCATTGGTTGCTGGCTCTCACTCACACAGAGTCCACCTTTACAACTCTAAAGACCATATCAAACCTCTCTGACTTTATGGGAGCAAGTCGCAGTCTAGTTGAAGTGAGTTGCTGGCCTGGTCACGTTAGGTGACTGGCTTCATGGGAGCACAATGTGAAATGTCTCCGACTTGCTAAGATCCTGTAAATGAAAGGTATGACTGAAAATCACTGGAAAAGTCACATCATGTGACAGTCTTCAAGAAGAACTAGAGTTTACTAGCTACCATTCAATAGATACATTGAATTTAAGAAATTGAGCCCTTATGGAATAATTTCAGAGTGACTATTTAAAAAGAAATCTACAGCAGTTTTGTTCATAATTCTCTGAATTTGCTTGTTCTAATAATTCTTGTGTGAAGTCGGGCCTATCCTGGCAACACTGGATGCAAATCAGAAGGCACTGACACCAAGCCCAACTTTAAGTCCTCATGGGAAAAGCTGAATAAACCAAATAAGATATTTGAAGTTGTCACAAAAGTTTGCTTTTGAGAAAGATCTAACACTGTGATTCCACAAGCTCTGCACATCTGTCTTTCATAAGTGGAATAAGATGAATGGACCTTCATGTGGTCTTTGTGTCATGTGACTAGCAACAGGTGTGGAAACAATATGCAATATGCACAAGATAAATGGCTACAAAATGGCAGAAAATATCCAAAAATAACAAAATGGAGTGAAGGTGACATCACTACCATAATGTTTAAATAAATAACATGAAACACATGCTTAACAATTAATGATTCATGACATACACGTTATTTTGTATGTAGCTTTTTTATTCGGTAGGTTTTTCTCATACCACATGCACTTCAGAGCAAGTCATTCACCTGAAGCTAAGTATGTTTGGGCTGGGCCAGTACTTGTATGGGAGACAATCTAGGAAATAGCTTGAGTTACTGCTGGAAGACTTGTTGGTGAGGCCTGCACAAGAAAATGGTGCTTACCCTGTGTTCTGAATGTGGATGCCAGAGCAGTGATGAGGATACTGTGCTGTTAAAATGGCACAAAAACCAAGCTACTTACTCTCTGTGGTCGTAAAAGATCCATTGGGCATCCTTCGTAAAGAGTAGGGTGTATCCCAATGTCCAGGCTAAATTACCCTCAATGGCCTAGTCATTCTCATCCACTAATCATCCCCTGTCCCTAATTGACTATTTGTCTCACCACCTAACAGGTAATGGGTGGTGAGCGTACTGGGGCAAATATAGCTGCCGTCACATCATCCAAGTGGATCCTACACATTAGTGGTGGCTGAAGTGGCTCTCCACTCACTAGGAAAGTGTTTGAGTAGTGAGAAAAGCACTATATAAATGTAAAAAATTATTATTATTATTATTATTATTATTATGGGTACTAATCAATCACACTCTGCCCCAGTAAGCCATGATGTCACCCAGGGTTCAGTTCTGAGATCTTCTTCAGGCAAGATGGAAGGGGCCTGATCTGCCTCGAAAGCTTACATATTGCAATTTCTTTAGTTAGCCAAGAGCCGTGATCAACAACTGCAGGAGCTCAGACAAGATTTCATCAAACAAGGTTACACCCCGAAAACAACAGACACTCAAATAAGAAGAGCTACTGCCATACCCAGAGACAACCTTCTGGAATATAAAAACAAAGACAACAAGGATCGCATCCCCCTTGTTGTCACCTACAACCCACATCTTGAAACACTTCGAAAAATTATAAAAGAACTTCAGCCAATACTAAACAATGACCAAACACTGAAAAATGTATTTCCTGAACCTCCTCTCCTGGCATACAGACAACCACCAAACCTTCAACAATTAATTGTCCGAGGCTCCCTAAGTGAACCAACAGAAAATGGCACATCTCCATGCCTACAGAAAAGATGCAAAACATGTGCCCACATCTATGATACAGACCGTATAGTTATACCACACTGCCGACTTGAACATCACATCAAGGGATCATTTTCCTGCAGATCATCTAATGTAGTCTACCTAATTTTCTGCATGAAATGTCCTGACACTGCACTCTATGTGGGAGAAACTGGACAAACACTCCGCCAGAGAATGAACTTACACAGGTTCCACATTAAACATGGCAACACAGATGTTCCTGTGGCGGCCCACTTCAACAGCCATGGACACTGTGAGAAGGACTTTAAGGTCACAGTGCTTATGGGCAACTTCAAAACACAGCAAGAGAGAAAAGAATGGGAAGTTAAACTCATGCTAAAATTTAATACTTTACAACATGGATTGAATAAAGACAAGAGTTTTATGGCCAGATATGAGGATTGTTTACATCTCTCAGAATAACAGACAACCTGACTACAGACCCACATTGTTTTGAAAAAACTCATTACAAACTTCAAAAGACTTTGTTGGACAGTTATCTTATCCAGAGATCTTGACAATACATTGTTCTTTTCTCTCTTGCTAAATTAACCCTAGCCTGAATGAATCTATTATTTTTTTACATTCAAAATCTCTCATTTAAATTTTTACCAATGTTGTTTCTTGCCCTAGAGTGTGTATATAAACATAGGAAACTTCAGTTTCTGTATTACATCTTGCCTGAAGAAGGGGCCTGAGTTGCCTCGAAAGCTTGCATATTGTAATCTTTCTAGTTAGCCAATAAAAGGTGTCATTTTGCTTGGCTTTTCTCTACATTCATAATGGCTAACACGGTACAGCACCCTAGTACTTTAGTTAGCCAATAAAAGGTGTCATTTTCTTTGATTCCTCATTGCATCCATAGTGGCTAACACGGTACAACACCCTAGTACTATGGACTACTCATGTGAATCCTTAAGGGGACCTTATTTGAAATACACATAACAGTTGCATGGACCTTCAAGGGGGACAAGGGCTCTTCACTCTTACATTCTTGGACTATTAATTTGAAAATTCAAGGGGATTCCGCCCATCACTCTTCAATCCAACCTCAAAGTGGCAGTAGTTCAAGACTGTGGTTTGGGTGCGATATTTTCCCGGTTACCTAGGGCAGCAAATAAGCTAGAGCCAGCACTGAATCAACTTAAAGTTTTCTTTGGAAATTCTATTATATACAAAACTGTGCTGCTCGGATTCGTGCTCATACATTACAGCACCATCACATCACCCTGTATGCTCACACTTGCTCCCTATTCATGAATGCATTACTGCCTGACAGTAGTGCATATCAGAAATAGCCAGACTTTTGATTGCTTTAAGAAACTTCTCAAAACATATTCATTCTATGTAGCATTTTAGGATTTTATAAATTCTTAGGTTTGCTTCTCTTTTACTTGGATATTATTTGTGTCATTTTTTTATATTGTATGTTTTATTCTGTTTTATTATCTTGCATTGTTTGTATGTTGCATATTGCATTTCATTTTGTCGTTTACTACTTAGTTTATGCTTTTTATTCTAGTCTTTTGTTATACCTTGTAGTGCTTTGGGTCAACAAAAGAATGTTAAAAATAAAATTTGCTATTATTATTAGCAATTGGTGAGATAATAGTGAGGCATACCTCCTCAAGGATCCACCATTCTTGTTTTGAATCCCACGCCCATGTGTCACTACCCATGTAGAGCTTTGCCTTTCTCCTTAAATTGGTTTCACAGCCACGTGTGTTAGTGGGCCCGGTAATGGATTACTTCCTGCTCAGGCCCAATGCTGCCCAGAATACCTCATACTGGAATAAGCAGGTTTGAGAATATTTTATGTCACCCTTCATTTGATACTCCTACAAAAGCAGGCCAAGCACCATAAGACCACTATTATTTTGTGAAGTTGTTCTACACTATTTGAAATCTGAAAAGTACATTTGAGGTTTTAGAGAATAATCTTTATTGCATAGGCAATAAATGTTGCCTCCTGTAAAGTGGAAACACAGAGGCTCTCTGCTCCCAAGACAGACAGCATATCTCAGGTCAAATCAATAATTGGAAGGATTATCCTCCAGGGTTAGCTCAGCTGTGAGGCCTCCTGGGAAGAAAGTGGAAGTGTTAGGAAATAGTGAGCCCTAGAAATGAATGTTTACGTTTTACCTCCCTATCCATATTTGGCTTTGTTATTTTAAATTCACAGAGAACATTGTCAAAATGTGTTTTACAAAGACAGAGAAACAACATATGGTGTTGAATTTGGTCACAACATGACTGAAAAATCATTCAGTTTTGCTTTGGAATAATTATATTGATGTAAAAAGCCTGTAAATTGAGATTGGCTTCCATGACAAAGTGTAAGCAATATATAAACCCCTCAACTACCTGGAAGTTGTCTTTAATTGAAGGAACATCACTAGGGGTGAATCAATCGATCCCTCTTGTTTTCATTTGTGAGGCTCTATAGCAAACTTTCTTGCACCCTTGTGCACTGTTTATTTTGCTTTTTTTTTAACGAGGAATTAAACAGGGCTATCAGCTGACACCCCAACTCTTTCATGTCTTCTGTCTATTTTCATTACATTATACATCTACGTACAGTATAGGAATGGTGCAGCAGTGGTTAGTGCTGCTGAATTATGGATCCAGCATCTTAGGTTTGAATTGTGTGCCTGGTCATAGAATGCATGAACAGATGCACCATCTGCAAACATAGTCATGCCACCTTGTATTTTTGACCAAAATCATGTAGACCGCCACTTTTTATGACACGTGTACTTAGATGCTGTGTGTGAAAAACTGCTGCACCTCTGCTCTGATCTGTTCCTTCTAAATGTGCACCAAATAAGGTCACCTCCTGTCCACCACTGCTGACTGCTGGGAGCTGAAGTCCTCTCAAAGGCAGTGTCCCAGGTTCATCACCGGCTGTTTGCTTTTTTTGTTCTGTTTTTTTTTTTTTTTTGCTGAGTTACAAAAATAGCAGCACCATGTCCAAACCTAACAAGACTGATGACTACACTTCCCCATTTGTAGCGAGCCACAGGAAGCAATAAATAAGAACTGGGAAGAAGATATATCTAGCTTCACTCTGTTCCCAGACTGAACACTGTCAGTATCACATTATCAGTAATCACCATTACGCTCTTCATCATCCCAAACTGGAAAAAACGGCAGTGTGCAGATGTGCAAAATTGATATAGAGAGACCTGTGCACACTGACACAAGGCTATCATGGCTGCTAGAAGTGCATCTACTAAATACTGACTTGAACGTGGTAAATATTTATGCCTTCAATAAGTTTGTGTTTTATATTAATTTAGTAATTAATTTAGACCACTTTGCAGAGATCTGTCAAAAAATCCAAATTAAGTCCACTGTGAATCAATGTTGTATGATAATAAAAAGTGTAACCTTTCAAATGGGTGAATGTTTTTTATAGGTACTGTAGCTCCACAGATTTATTTTGTGTATTTTAGTTAGTGTTACCTTTACTCCCACAGAAGGAAGGATCCTTCTTCTTCTTCTTTTGGCTGCTATTATTTAGGATTCACCACAGCAGATTATCCGTCTCCATCTGTCCCTGTCTTTTACATCATTTTCTGACACACCGACTGCCTTCATGTCCTCCCTCACCATACCCATAAACCTCCTCTTTGGCCCTCCTCTTTTCCTCTTGCCTGTGGGTTTCATACTCATTTTTCTTTTCCCAGTGTACCCATCATCTGTCTTTTGCACATGCCCAAACCATCTCAATCTAGCCCCTCTCACTTTGCCACCAAACTGTCGTACCTGTGTTGTCCCACTAAAATACTCATTCCTAATCCTGTCCACCCTCGTTACTCAAAGTGAAAATCTAGTATCTTCAACTCTGCCACTTCTAGCTCTGCCTGCAGTCTTTTCATCAGGGCCACCATCTCCAAACCATACAACATAGCTGGTCTCAGTACTGTTTTATAGACCTTCCCTTTCACTCTTGCAGGTACTCTTCTATCACAAATCACTCCTGCCACTCTTCTCCAACCACTCCACCCTTCCTGCACTCTCTTCTTCACCTCTTTGCCACACTCTCCGTTGCTTTGGACTATTGAACCCAAGTATTTAAATTCATCTACCTTCACCACCTCTGCTCCTTGCAGTCACACACTTCCATTGCCGGATTTTCCTATAGGCTAACTAGGCTTCAGCCTAGGGACTCAAGATCAAGAGGGGCCTACATTCAAATTGTTAGCAAAATTAAAATTACACTATTCTAAAAACAGTGAACACTAAAACACTGAACCGAAAATAAGGAGAAATTCTATGCATATGACTAATACACAAACATAAAAATGTATTGGTTAAGATCAACGCGTATTACGTATTTTATTATCTCTCATGTAATTTACAAACTTAAAAATGGAAGGTGAAAGGGCCTCATAAGTAGAATAGCCTAGGGCCTCTTTTCATATAAATCCGGCCCTGCACACTTCCACCACCTTTCCTCTCATTTACGCACATACACTCCATCTCACTCCTACTGACTCTCATTCCCCTTCTCTCCTCCAGGTTCGCCTCACCATGCTGTCCACTCTCACTACAAATCACAATTTCATATGCAAATATCATAGTTTACAGAGACTCCTCTATGACTTCATCTGTCAATCTGTCCATCACCATTGCACACAGGAAAGGGCTCAGAGCCAGTCTTTGAGGAGTTAAGGAAGGATTACCAATCAGAATTCTATGGCATGGGCAGATCTACTGAAGCTTAAGCCACAGAGACCTTAATCCTGAAGGGGCCCCAGAAGTAACTTTAGTCTACATTGCTTAAACATTTTCAGTGTCTACTCAATGAGAAGGGGGTTTAAACAATAATAATATTAACTATGTAATGCAATTCAGTACTACATTTTTAATCAAAATCTGCGATGTAGTGGTTACATTTTTTAAAAAAGTTGTGGTAGTCTATCATGGAAAAACCCCACTGAAGAAGATAAAAGTGGTTACTCAGACCTTGTTACTGAATGCAAAGGGGCCCCCATAAAATTTTAAGCTTCAGGACCCCAAAAATGTAGGTCTGAGTTTCTCTGCCTCTCCCAGGCCTACTGTATATAAGGATTTCTCTTCTGCTTCTAATATGGCTTGTCCATCTTTTATCATTGCAAACGGAATCCCAGAACAACTCTCATTTGCACTTTTTCTCTAAATGTGGCTTTACTTGCTATCTGCAATACCAGCTTCTAATTTTCCAGTCTGGGCTGTCAATGTGCAGTCAGCACTGTATCATTAGGCGTTTTCACACTCGTAGTCTGTTTGCTTTGTTCCGAATAAGAGCAATCATTCATTACTTTATTTTGATTTCCAGTTAGTCACTGAATATAAATACCCTGTGGACTTCTTTCATTGGTCAGAAAAAAAATTTTCCCTAGAAAAAAATATTAAGGAGGGTCAACAACAGTTGTGTTTGCACGCTGCACATTTTCCATAATTATGTGGTTTATTTACCAACCATACTGTAGGTCTGTGAGCATAATTCCTCTTATCAGACAACTGGAAGACTACGTGAAAATGATACACTAATATGCTTGGTATGAAAAATATATTTCAAACAGGCAAGTGCACAAAGGAGGCAAGATCTGTGAAGGGCATACACTGATGTGCCTCAGTTTCAGTTATACAGTTGACATATCTGTCAAGTTTCATTTACTGTAACTGAATAATGTTGTGTAGATAGATAGATAGATAGATAGATAGATAGATAGATAGATAGATAGATAGATAGATAGATAGATAGATAGATAGATAGATAGATAGATAGATAGATAGATACTTTAGGGCAGCAGGTTGTGCAGTGGTAGCGCTGCTGCCTCGCAGTTAGGAGACCCGGGTTCGCCTCCCTGGTCCTCCCTGCGTGGAGTTTGCAAGTTCTCCCCATGTCTGCGTGGGTTTCCTCCCACAGTCCAAAGATGTGTGGATTGGCGATTCTAAATTGTCCCGTTTGTGTGTGCCCAGGATTGGTTCCTGCCTTGTGCCCTGGGATTGGCTCCAGCAGACCCCTGTGACCCTGTGTTCAGATTCAGCGGGTTGGAAAATGGATGGATAGATACTTTATTTACTCTCCAGTAGCAACAATATGAACGTAACTTCAGTTTAGGGTAGTTCAATTTATGTGTCTACTGATTTGTAAATATTTGTTAATAATTTTTCAGAATTTCAGTAATGTTTGATTAACATTTACTACATACATTCACCGGCCACTTTATTAGGGACACCTTGCTACTACCGGGTTGGATGCCTTTTGTCTTCAGAACTGCCATAATTCTTAGTGGCAACAAGGTGCTGTAAACATTCCTCAGGGATGTTGGTTCATATTGACATGATAGCATCATTCAGTTGCTGCAGATTTGTCGGGAGCACATCCATGATGTGAATATCCTGTTCCACCACATCCCAAAGGTGCTCTATTGGAATGAGATCTGGTGTCTGTGGAGGTCATTTGAGTAGATTGAACACATTGTCATGTTTAAGAAATAGTACAGCAGTTTGAGATTATATGAGCTTTGTAACATGGTGCGTTACCCTGCTGGAAGTAGCCATCAGAAGATGGGTACACTGCGGTTATAAAGGTATGGGCATGGCTAGCAACAATACTCAGGAAGGCTGTGGCATTTAAACAATGCTCAATTGGGGCCCAAAATGTGCCAAGAAAATATCCCCCAACACTATTACAACACCACCACCAGCTGAACAAGGCAGGATGGATCTGCGCTTTCATGTTGTTGACACCAAATTCTGACCTTACCATCCAAATGTAGCAGCAGAAACTGAGACTCATCAAACCAGGCAATGCTTTTTCAATCTTGTATTATCCAATTTTGGTGAGCTCATGCGAATTGTAGCTTCAGTTGATTGCTCTTAACTGACAGGAGTGGCACCAGTGTGGTCTCCTGGTTGCTGCTTCAAGGTTTCTTCTGCATACCTTGGATGTAATGAGTGGTTATTTGGCATATGTTGCCTTTCTATCAAGACAAACCAGTCTGGCCATTCTCCTCTGACCTTTGGCATCAACAAGGCATTTTCGCCTAGAGAACTGCCGCTCACTGGATATTTTCCCTTTTTCTGACCATTCTCTTTAAACCCTAAAGGTGGTTGTGTGTGAAAATCCCAGTAGATCAGCAGTTTCTCAAATACTCATACCAACACGTGTTTCACCAACAACCAGGCCAAGTGCAAAGTCACTTAAATCACCTTTTTTTCCCATTCTGATACTCAGTTTGAATTTCAGCAGGTCGTTTTTAAAATGTCTACATGCCGAAATGCATTGAGTTGCTGCCACGTGATTGGCTGATAGATATTTGCATTAACATGCAGTTGAAAGGGTGTCCCTAATAAAGTGGCCTGTTAGCGTATGTCTGTGGCTCTGTATCCACATCATGCCCTAAAACTGATTGCATTAAGAAGACATTCTCCTGTGCATATGACCTTCTGAGTGTAAAATTAGGGGGTTTGATCGTTGGTATCATGGGTCACTGCTATTCGTTTCTTGGCATTTCTGAATGTAGTTTGTTTGACCCATGCATGCAAGAAGCTGTGGACCTGTATCAGGTGCTAGGTTTGCTCTGATTGTCTGCTAATTGTGTGAGTTGTTTTATGTAAATTGTTACATTTGTATATATTTATTTTACCTTGTTATTGTTTTTAATGGTGTGATGGACGGCCAGTAGCTCAACCAGAAAAGGAAAAGATGAGGGAAGGCAGTAAATTTTAGACACTGCCTCCCCCAAGACGTTAGATGTCAGCTCCCCTGGAGTATAGCGGTGCCCTGGATTCCTACAGGGCATCCTGCTACTTGGAGTTCGGTTTCACAGCCCTCTTGGGTGCTGTGGGTGCAGCCAGGGGGATCTGTCAAAAGACCGGTGGAGTCATACTTTCCCTATAGCCCGGAAGTACTAATGGATCACGTGGACAGGAGCCCCAAAATATTTCCAGGCTAACTAAAGAATTTGAGTTCTCCATCTAACCCGGAAGTACCAGCAAATCACGTGGAAGGAAGAACAGAAGCACTATATAAAGGACTGCTGAAGACCCAGCAGGTGAGCCTGAGTCGGGAGGAGGTGGACAGCGCTTGCTGGGAGGTGTGGATGAGAAGAATATTGCGCTTTATTGCTGAACTTATTTTGGCTGTGGTGCTTTGGAGGCACTGTGTGGGAAGATGAAATAATAAAATACTTCTTGGTGCTTTTAACCTGTGTCTGAAATGTCTGTCTGTTGGGTTTAAAAAGGGCAATAGTGCCACCTACCATCCATCCATTTATAATGGTTTATGGTACTAGGGTGTTGTACCATGTTAGCCATTATGAATGTAGAGAAAAGTCAAGCAAAATGACACCTTTTATTGGCTAACTAAAAAAGATCTTCTTGCCTGAAGAAGGGGCCTGAGTTGCCTCGAAAGCTTGCATATTGTAATCTTTTTAGCTAGCCAATTAAAGGTGTCATTATGCTTGACTATCTCTACAATGGTTTATGTTAACCCTTGACTTTATGATGTGAATGCCATTTTGTAATTACTGACAGCAGACACTTAACATAACTACCACAATATGCACAATTTCACCCACTACGCACAGTATTTCTTGTAGTCAGATCAGTCCCACATTGGATCATATTTATACTTCATGCAAACTGCTCCAGGGTTTACTTGGTATTACCTCAAGACCACCCTTTTCAAAGGGTTCCGGTAGGGTTGCTTTGGCCCACAACAGAGTGCGATTGCCGTTTTCACATCTATCCAAACAAACTGAAAATTTTGTGGGAAATTGCACCAGAATTCAAAGAATCTGAATGAAGCAGGTGTGAAAAGGCCAATAACTGCACCACAAAACTTGGACAACATTTCTGTTCCAGGATAGAGAGAGAAGACTGGCACCTTTATTGATTGGATAGCCTCTAGTTCAAAGTGATCCTTTCTGGATAAAGTAAGCTCAGGAAATGTAACAGTTAGTTCTGTTGAAGTGTTGAAGTGAATCTGAAATAAACCTGACTGTCTAACCTATAATACATCACACTCTCAACACAAAACCACAAATATAGTAACAGTCAAGGGCCCTTGGATGTTAACCAGTGTAAAGGAGGGCATGAACTAGCTGGCACTCTGGCTGATTGGATGATTGACTTCCAGACCATGTTTGCCCCTGTGCACTGGGTGGCAGCATCCCTCTCATAGGTCTCCCATTTTGACACCCACACAGCTTGAAGTTCCAACAGACAACCTTGTCCTTAGGAGCTTCCGCAGGAAGGCTTCCTGTCATATAAAGGTTCTGCCTGACACAGAAGTGCTTCCTAGCCAAAACATTGACATGCCGGAAGAGCATCTAAGTCCAGCCTTAAAAGGACCCCCTTGTTCTCAGGCAGGTAAATCAGAGTCGGTAGAGGAGGAAGACAAAACTCACCAGGATAGGAGATAGAGAAGGAAGAAAAGGGGTAGAACGAGAGAGAAATCTGGAATAAAACATTGTTGTATTATAATGTGAATAAGAAGAAGAAACAGGTGAAAAGGTATTTGTGTTGAATAAAAGAGTCTTTTAACCCTGGGACTTGTGTCTAGCGCAGCTGTATGTCTCGTTTAAGGGTCTTAGATGCCCCCTACAGGTAACTCCGTGTTAAAAGAAAGAGTAGAAAAAAGCATACAGTAAGAGAACAGTGACATCATTTCACATAATGTAACTTTTATTGCAATGGTTAACTTCTTGAGGGAATTCGTAATCTAAGGTGCCGTGCCATTCACACCTGATCCTGTTTTTCATTTCCAAGAATAACACTTTCCATGGCAAACAGCACTAAAGGAACTTCAGGGAATTATCAAAGGTCGCGTTCTGTGCCACATCTTCTTGCCTTTAGGCGTCACTTCATTTAACCAAGAAGGCATGAAGGGAAAGTCATCATGAAATTAAAGAAGCAGTCCTGAAAATGAAAATAGGATTTAACTCATCAATGGGAATAAATATTAAAATCCATTATCATTTTCTCAATACTATTGAAAACAAGCCTATTTCTGGTTTTCTTCCTACTAAACTGCAACTCAAAATATAAAAACCAAGAGGAATAATTCTTATTATTAGAGTTATAGTTTTAGTGCCTCCAAACTTTGTAATCAGTGAAGCAGGCAGTGTGGTGTAGTAGTTACAGCTTTGGATGTCAAACCCTGAGGTTCTAAATCCCACTACTGACACCATCTGACCATGAGCATGTCACTTGACCTGTCTGTGCTCCAATGGGAAAACCAAAAAGAAATGTAAAAAATTATATTGTGTATGTTGTATGTCACCTTGGATAAAGGCATCAACCAAATAAGTAAATGGAAATGTAATAATCTAGAGCAGGGGTCTCCAACCATTTTTTCCTTGAGAGCTACTTCTACAAAATGAAAATGGATGAGAGCTACTCGTGTTTTCTAACATTTATTCTCATAGCTTAATTCAACCAAAACAAACTGAATAAGCTTGTTTTGCCATTTACAAAATGTTGGTGTCCACAACTCACAATTTGCATTAAAACATCACAAAACATATTTAGTTCACCTGTAGGTGCATTTTGTATGTCTGTATGCATTTTCTAGTGTATCTCACACTATTGAATTAAAACATGAATGCTGTCAAAACAAAACAATGCAATTCCAAATCCATAGATGTTACTTATTCATTTGTCATTTTGTTCCATGTCACTGTTTCACTTTATTCACATGTCCAGTTGCATATGTGATGTGTTGTTTAGTTAGTCAGATGACTGGCACTGCATGGAGTCAACAAGAGAGGTGTATGGTGGAGTGTAGCCACTTAGGTTCACTCTTACGGAGTCATTTAAATGTTCATCTCTCAGTCTTGTTCTGAACTTTGATTTAATGACATTCATATCAGAAAAGGCAGACTCACAGAGGTATGGAAACCTAAACAAAGCAGACATTTTCAGAGCTGTTTGGTGAAGATTCTTATAGTTATCTGGTTCTACTAAGATCCAGAAATGCTGAGAATGCTGTTGAGACTTTAACTGCAGATTATTTTGAAGGTTTACTAACATATATATATATATATATATATATATATATATATAAAATCCAATGTCTGTCTGTCTGTCCGTATGTCTGTCCACTTTTCACGAGAGAACTACTTAACACTAGAATTACCAGAGCCTACGAAAAAACTTGTAGATCCGGCCCACCTTAAATCGCTTCTTAAAACCGTTCTCACCTCTCCGCCAGCGTCTTTTGTCATCTAAATGTACTGATAAAGACATGCTGCCAGCAGCCGGCTATTCCATCCCCCCAACGACTTAGAACGTAAACGAGCTTTTCCCAGCTCATGCCTTGATTGATTATCTGGGAGTGAAGTGGAGTTTTAGAGTAGAAATAATAGATTGTTATTTGGAACACACGCATTTCATACAGTATGTGTTGCATTTCTATAGTAATCTGTGTAAACACATTGTTAAAACAGAAACGTTTTACAATATTCTAGTAGCAAATGACAAAATGTAGGCATAAACTATATAATGTATGAAGCCTGAAGTCCAAATATCAAAGAAACACTTTCACAAAAGGTACAAAAAAAAAGCCACCGCCAAAAAAAGCCGCCTTAGTGTGCGACATTGACACACTTTACCTATCACTGCTTCCGTGGTGCAACAGTATCAGTCACTGGCTGGGAGTCTGAAGGTCATGAGTTCGATCCTGCACAACTCCATTTTGAGAAGTGTTCTTATTTTCACTATTTTAGAATAAAAAGATACATTTGATTTCAGTCTGTAACAGAAGGTGTAATTTATGATATTTGTAAAGGTTAGCTTTATTTTTTTTTTTAAATTCACTTTTCATTGTCTCCGTCGCGTTCAGGATCCTTCCCTACCACCCCCCACCTGACACTGCTGTTTTCACATAAAGACGCGCTATAGTTCTGCAGTGTATCACGATACATACGACCGCGTGTTTTTTTCCCCCAATATTGCCAGTCCCCACGTGTTGCTGTATGCTGTTTCTTTTGTACTCCAGGACATGCAGAGGAAAGCATAGTAAAGAGCAGTAACTTCAGCGCTATATGCAATCATCAGACACTCCCCATCTGACACTGCTGTTTTCACATAAAGACGCGCTAAAGCTCTGCAGTGTACTTGTGACTGCATTGTCGTACCAATGCTTGCGAACTGAAGTGTCTGCATGCACTTTTCGTGGCATTATACGTGTATTTTTTGAGCATGCCCATGTAGCTCAAACACAGGAACATATGTTGATGTAAAAGTATAACAAAACAAGTGCACTTTTATTCAAGACTATAACCGAAGAAAAAAGAAAGCAAGTTACAGTAGGCGGTTGATATGACAGCTTGCGTGGTGCAATGCTAAGAACTGCTGATTTCCATTCTGTGCTATATAACTGTTAACATTTTAATCTGATGATTGCATATAGCTCTGTCTTATTCAGTGTGCGCAAGAACATGCAGGTGGCCAGTTGCTGAGTGCTACAACGCACATTTTAAAAAAAGAAAGAGACAAATATATGTGACGTTTTGAAGAAATCATTTTATGACGCGAATAGTACCAATCAGAAAACATCGTCGAAGTAATGCAATATTATTTGAAAACGAACAGCGTCAGATCGGGTGTGAAGTTATACTGGCGCTGTTTGAGTCAGATCAGAAGCTGAGTAAGCTGAAAAAGCTCCTGTTCTGACTCTAAGTAAAAAAGCATGAATTAATCAACAGAAATAACCGCGATTGACATTTTAAAGTTAACGATTTACAGTGCATACCAATTTATAAATTCAATGTCCGTTTGAGGAAAAAAAAAAACCACTTTCTTCAAAGCTGGGAATCGAACTCACGTCTCTGTAGCACAGTAGGGCAGCTGTGCTCCAAGTCAGCAAACCGTAGTGTTAAGCCACAGAAGTTGTTGTATCATCTTTGAACCTTTTGTGAAAGTGTTTATTTGATGTTTGGACTTCAGGCTTCACAGATTCTATAGTTTATGCCTACATTTTGTAACATTTATTACTAAAATATGAAAAAGTTTCTGTTTTAGCAATGTGTTTACACAGATTACTGTAGAAATGGAACACGCATGAAATGCATATATTCCAAATAGCGATCTATTATTTCCATTCTAAAACTCCAGCAGTTCAGTCACTCCCAGATAATCAAACAAGGCATGAGCTGGGAGAACTTAGTGAACGTTCTGCGACGGTGGGGGATGGAATAGCCGGCTGCTCGCTGCTCCTCTTAATCAGCACATTTAGAAGACAAAAGAGAGGTGAGAACGGTTTTAAGGTGGGCCGGATCTACGAGTTTTGTCGTAGACTCTGGTAATTCTAGTGTTAACAGATTTTGATCGGATTTTTTTACATAATTTGCTTGAACATTCCGGTTGACTTTGCGACTTCTCTCATTTCGCTATGTATCATAGTTCACTTGTGCTACCGATTTATTTGCACGAATCCGAGAAACACGCAGCAGGTCGAGGGGAGGGGCCTTCCTCACTCAGTTGCCCATTTCAGGGCGTGTTCCTTAACTCCGCTTAGCTAGCGAATGAGAGAACAATTGAATTCAACTTTGCTTGATATTTAAAATTGTCACACTAGGTGCCACTGCCACATCACTCCTTTTATTGGACAAGGTGTTTGAAGTTGACATGTCATTGTCAATGATGCACCTAGTGACAGGCTATTATCTCATTCCCCTGGCATTATCAATATTTTCCTATGCTGTGGTGTGTTACAAAGATCTCAAACTGGGGTTGGGTGTCTGGTTGATATGGGATGGTTAAAAACCGAAACCAAAATGTTTCAGTTTGTGCATGTATACAGTCAATCCTCAACTTTTGCAGGGGTTACATTCCTAAGAAATAACGTAAATGTTAATACATTGAACCTATGGGAAATAGCAGGTTAAACTCCCACAGCTACTGAAAACTGTATTTTTTCACTACAGATTTCATTAGAAAATTTTCTGCATAGAATTCTTTATAAAATAGCTGGTCTCACAAGTTTTATAGATGGTTATAACACTAGAATACTATTTTTGATAATATGCCCTTTTTATAATACAATAACCATGAAATTATTAACCAGTCTGCTTGAGATCCTTAAAGATCTGAGTATGGGAGCATAGCAGAGGCGAGTTGATGTTGAGTTGATGTTGAGTTGAGGCTGCAATCGATAATGGGACCAACCGCCTAGACGTCTCTAGCCAGCTGGCCATAAAGACGCTCAAATAAAAAGCTTGTACCTCAACAAATGCACCGATCTCCCCATCCATCCACACAATGAAGAGACGCTCTTTTCCAGCTCCTTAGAATCATCTCATTTCCAGTCCCGTCCTGATGACTTCAGTTCCCTCCCTTCCCTTCTAACGTCATCCCCAGCTCCCTCGATCTTTATGACATCCGTTAATTTAATTTGTTCCTCTATAAAAGCTTCATGACCCCAAAGAAATTTTGTTAAATGTACCTGATTTTGTTCTGATTTTTGACCTTGTTTTCAGCAACTGGAACTTACGACCGGTATATAGGGAGGCTGCCCAACTCTTAATCTGTCTCATCTGTTTATTATATCACTATATATATATATATATATATATATATATATATATATATATATATATATATATATATATATATATATATATATATATATATATATATATATATATATACTGTGTAAACCAGGGGCACTCCAGCTGCCCCAACCCTGACAGGCAGAGACACGAGTTCAGGACAGCACACGTTTATTTCTACACAGGAAGCACGTCTCTCTCACTCTCCTCAACAGCACAGTACATCAAGTACTAAATATACAGTCCCTTCTGTCATCTTCTTCTTCTTCTTCTTCTTCTTCTCTCCTTTCCGCTTCCATTCCTCCATGGTCAAGCTTCATCCCTATTCCTCCCGACTCCGGTTCCCTGTTTGGAGTGAGGCGGCTCCTTTTCAGCAGACCCTCGGAGTGATTCCAGGTGGATCATTAATCAGACTTGAACTCATTTCCAGATGTGGCAAAAGTCCAATGTAGGGCTCTGTAGCTCCCCCTGGTATGCCCCACAGAACCCAACAGGGCTGTGCCAAACTCCAACTCCCAGTGTGCCTTGCGGGAATCCATGGTGCCACAGCCACCTAGGAGGGCTGTCCTCTAGCATCTCGGGGAGGTAGTGCCTTGCTCTCTCCCCTGGTCCTTCACGGCTGCCTGTCACTATATATATATATATATATATATATATATATATATATATATATATATATATATATATATATATATATATATATATATGCATGTATGTATAAATATATAGTATGAATTTATTTTTATATTTTGAAGCACTTTTGTAACCCCTCTTGGGATTACTTCTGGAATCAAATAAATTCTTGGGGTCAAGAGCCACTTTGCCCCCTGATATCATGTGAGACCACTTCTGTCATCTTCATACAGGCCCAGGTCTCTTAGGCAGCTACTGGGAAGCCACATTTGGAAGTGCAGCATGGCATTACTCATTGGCTGTCTCTGAGCCTCACTGATGTTCTCAAACATTTTGTAGGAAATCTTATCCATTTTATGTGGCTCATCCTCAGAGTACTATGGTTATTCATCTCCACTTTGTGCTGGAATAAGAGGGATTTATTTTAATTTAGGTTAGTTCCAGACTGATTCGGTTCTCTTCCTCAGTCTCCTGTGTCTCCCCCATATTAATGTGCCATTGTACTAAAATTTGTAATGGCATATTTAAGGCTTAGGCTGAAGTCACCATTAAATAAATATTTCAAAAGCTGCAAAACATGCTGTACACTCCTTCCTTAAATAAACAGCCAAAAAAAACCAAACCTGATCTCCAAGCATTCATCCTCAGCCTATTTTAAATTAGCATCAGCTCACTGCACTCGTTGAATTTGGAAACAAGTGATTGTCTTCACTCCTCAACAAGCGATTGCAAGGACCTTGTTGTTATCTGTTAAAAGAACAGCAGCCTGGGTTAAACAGACCTCTTCCAAGAATCTGCAGTACAAAGCAGCCAGAGTTCTTTCAAGATATCATCTCCTCCTTGCAATTTCCTCTTACAAAGTGACTGGGAAAATGAACCCCAGATAAGTGTGGCATCTATCCAAGAAGGAGCTTCTCTCGACTTTTATTTTTCTTTTTTGTACTTCCTGGAGAAAAACGTTCTGTCAGGCTGTCACGGTAAAAAGGCATTCTTTACAAAGTTCAGCAAAACTGTCTCAGGTAGGTAATAACTTCTAATAGCTTTGTGCTGCTGAGCCTTAGGCCCGATAAGAAGTGAAATTTCCGAATAAAGCACGGCATTTAGAAGCGCAACAGGATGTGAGATGAAATGAACTGAGTAATATCTGCATTTTTTACTTTTCATCTTCTTGGATTCTTTATGAAATAAATCAGTGAGCAGCCAAGGCTGTGTTTTAACAGATTGATATTAGGGTTTATGGACTTGCAACCTGCTATGGCCACTAAAAGACGTCATGTCAACATCATTTTGTGGTTAGAATTCACCTGTGCTGCTCAGATACAATCTCTGTCAAATATATAAACATGCCAGTTCTCCTCGATTCATGCATTTCATTACAGGGTCATTGTCTATCCCACCCTATTCTGATAGCATTGAGCAAAGTAAAAGAAGGCAGTCAGTCAGTAAAAGAGCTCACGCACACACCAACTGGGCCAATTTAGAATCACAAGTCAGCCTAATTTGCACATGTTTGGGATGAGGGAGGAAAGAAATGCTAGAATGGGGAGAGGGTTAGAATTTGAATGCAGATATCAGGATTTCTATAGTAGTATGACAAACTGTAGCACAAACATTAACACTGTAACTTTGTTAAAAACAATTATTACAGATATAGTAGTAATTCAGGATATGTTATGTCATGGTTACTGTCACTTGTATATAGCAGTAAAATCTAATTGTTACTTTCATGTCTCCACAGAATGACCTGAGGGTGCAAGGCATGGAGGAATGGACATAGCACTCTGGCACCATCGGTGTCTTTGAGGCCTAACCCACTTTATCTCTCTTTAGCTGCTCTGCAGTGCTGTTCTGATGTTCTGCAGCTCCACATACGTCTACCTGCCTTGTCAGCATTTACTGTACATGTTACCAGCTCTGTCTCATATCCCCAACCTTGAGCCAATAGTAACACCATTTGCCACACTTTTCTCAGCTCCAACAGCCAAACCAGGACCCAACCCAGGAGTCACCAGTGGCTATGCACCCAGCTTGATTGATATTAGCAGCAGAGGCAAGGTACTTTATCCACATCCCACTTTTCCTTACTCTCAGAAGGTGCTATTATCACCAGTTTCTCCAGAGAGTGCTTTCCAACAGTGTATATTCCCCCAAAATGTTAGGTGGTAAAATTCCATGCACAAACCCACATAGGAAGTGTAGTCCTGTTGGGTTTCCGTGTGTGCCTCCAGGTGGGGCTGCATGGAATGGCTTTTCCTACTTTGAGGAGCTTCTGCCTGACCTGCAACTGCTTCCTTTGTGCAATGTCCTGGCACAGAAAGTACTCCCAAGTTGAAGTTGAGAGAAGGAGGACAACACTTGCTGGAGTAGGTGAAGAAGGAGTGCAAAAGGGGGCTTAGCACGTTACTGTGGAGTGCCTGAACTGAGCACATAGACGCCGTCTATGGGGGTGCATGGACAGGTAAACACTGAAGTGCAAATGGAGCAATATTCCTTGTTTATCCATTCAAAAAACCCTTACAATCTCCAGAAAACTCTTTTCGACAACTTTTGCATCACACAGTTACAAAATCTTCTACAGTACTAGGGTGTTGTACCGTGTTAGCCATTATGAATGTAGAGAAAAGCCAAGCAAAATGACACCTTTTATTGGGTGTGACAATATGACAATAAAAGGTGTCATTTTGCTTGGCTTTTCTCTAAAATCTTCTACAAAATTAATCTTAGTGTGAAACTGTATGCAACTATAAACTTGCTGTTTTCCTCATTGCTACCCGTAATTAAGAAAATGGATGTACTCATGGAAATTGTGCAACCATAGGTACAATCCAATAGACAAAGCAGTATAAGGGATATTTAAAGAGACAGAGACTCTTGTTTGATAAGAAGGGGGAATGCTGGCACAATAGGCCAAAGTAGTCCCTTGTTTACTTGTTGAATACCAAGAGGTGCTCCCTTTTCTCACCTCCCATTTCTCTATCTTACTCTGCACTCTCCCACTCGGTTGGCCTCCAGGCTCCAAAGAGCTTCATATCCCATCCTGAGGTAGGTCACTTCTGGTCGTGGTTCTACTTTGGCAGGAGGGTCTTCCAGGTTAAAGCTCTTTCTAGTCAACTCAAGAATTCCTGAACCATGTGCCTTTACTCATCATTAAAATATTGCATTTAGGTACACTTCATAAAGAGCTACTGGGAAACTATTAGCTCATTTATTGCAGTGTGAAAATTGGGAAATACCACTAGGCAACATTCTGTGCATTTCTATTCCAATCAATATTGGCTCCAGTTATCCTAGAGAATTGTTTTGATAGGAATAGAAAATGGCTGCTTTCTCTTTGTTTACCAGAACCCCAAATATCAACAATAAGCTGCATGACTGTTTTTCAAAGTAAAGTAAAAAATATTATTAAATACTAAAAAACATATATCATAGATTCATTTTTCATATGCAAAATAAAAACTTTTAAAATAATTTAAAATTAGAAGAAAGTTACATGTACAGTATACCAAGCTATGAACAGTAGTCTGTCTTAACTAAAAATGTTTTGTTAACTATTCTTCTTCCTGTTTTCTATCTGACTATAACGCAGATAAAAAATCTGGTTTTCTCATAATACATAACTTGTGTGTTTTAATTTAGTGCTTCTACTTGGGATTATTTGGGTAGTTGCAGCTTTTAAGTGTTGTGGTAAACAATCAAGTCTTGACACAACAAAAAGGTTTCGGGCAGCCTCCTGTATAACTGAAAGTGGTGGCAGATGCAAAGAGTTTGATTAAATGATCTTTACAGACAAAAGTCCAAAACAGAATTGAGCAGGTTAGGAAACATGGCAGATAAATATTTGAAAAACAGGAAGAGGAGAGATCTTGAGACTAGAACTGGAAATTAGCTCATCGGGCTGTGACTTCTTGGGATGTGGAAATTATGTCATTAGGAGGTGGGCTATTTTGCTGGTCTGGAAGTGACATCTTCTGTGACGGAACTGGAAGTAACATCATGGGAACCGGGTGGAATTTCCCGTATTTGGTCTGCGGGGAGATAAGAGAAAAGATTAGTGCACTCTGCCACCCTTTGGTCTGACCAGGAATTACTTTGATTTGAGCACTTTAGCTGCCTCCTATGTGCACAAGTGTGACAGTGTATAAACTGTGTGCCCAGAGCTCATATTGGAATGCTAGCATTAGCTCACAGATCATAAACGAGCTACAGAATTAACATCTCATAGGATCTTTTTCAGAAGATAAGGCTTTGGAAATAGATTAAAGAATTCTGGGAAGATACGTGTGAACGTAGATATTTAAAGTGTTTTTATTTTATCTATGTTTGCATTTAAGCATTGTAAAACTAACCATTGTGTATATGCTTGTAAGAAGATGTGTAAAAAGGGTGGGGACTTTATAAGTCAACTTGCATCTCATAGTTTGTTAAAAGTAATTTAACTGACAAGTAAACAGACCATGGGAATTTATCAGTCATCTGAGTTCAGCTGATGCAAAGTATCACATAAAACAGCCATCAAAGGCACCCTATAAAAAGAAAGGATTTTAAAAGCATTTTAACAGACAGCACAACTGCCAGAGAGAGAACACAGTTCTGTCAGATATGCCATCTACAATCTCTCCACTCTCAAGCATCACATCTGGCTTAAGTAGACTTTAGCGACTTGATATAAAGCTTGCTGCGTGACACAGATTTGAATCATTCATTTGCTATGCTGTTCACATTTAATATTTATGTCTTTTTTACCTCAAATAAACATAAGTAATGATTGAAATAGTTTAGCTCTTAATTCACTGATGTAGTCTTATTGTTTACTGACAATGATTGCTAACTATTAATATAATAAGCTACGTTTGTTCAAATTAAGTTCTTTCAGGTATAGCAATTTGAGTACAGATTGCAAAATACATGACTCCACTGGAGAAGGCTTTTAAGTAACCCCTTAGCTTCTGTTAGAGTACTTGTACGGCCGTATCAAAGATAGATATCTGGGTACAGAGCATCCCATCACGGCTATTGGCCTTTGCTAAGGTGTTGTGAAGTGTACCTTTCATGGTAAGCGATCCAAAGGAAAAAACAACATATTCTCTATTATCTATGAGAGTAAAGTGCTATCAAGCATAACGTGCAGTGTGTTGGGTTGAGTACACTGAGTTTGTGATGAGAATTGAGGGATGATAGAATGTTAATGTAAATGTTGCTGGGTGTACATATAAATCAAAGCTGATAATTTTGGCGTTTCCTGTATTAGCTTGTCCACCAATATAAAAAAGAACCTTATAGGTTAAAGTGCCTTTTATGAACACTTTTTTACAATAAAATTCTATCTATCTATCTATCTATCTATCTATCTATCTATCTATCTATCTATCTATCTATCTATCTATCTATCTATCTATCTATCTATCTATCTATTTATCTATCTATCTATCTATCTATCTGTGTTTTGTGTAACTTTTATTTTACTTTTTCCTCTTTAAAGGTATCTACTGTTTTTCTTGGATTATGTCTCTTCTCCTTTGCTGTGAAATGCGCCTCAGCATTTTAACTGTCAGAGGTTGCTTTGATAAATGAGTTTTTCCTTAAACTCTATTTCTTAGTTATCCTGCGATCTTTCCACCATTGTCTCAGCACTTGGTAATACTGAGTCACTCTTAATTTCGGGTCTTCTGAAATCAGGCAAAGCAAAGCACAAGATAAGTTAAAGATAGTACTTCATTTCAGGCAGTGTCTGTAACAAAACAACTGATACAAGAAAGCCACTGAAGACCACTGCTCCGCTCTCCTGCTATCTGATGTACTGGTTTGACATGCTTGTACAATGACTTGTAATTTGCTTTTTCAAACCTTTCTAAGTCATTCACAGGGCCTACAGAAAAAAGCAATTTGCAAGACAACTTAGAAAGTAACATCGGAGTTTGCAAGCTAACTACAGTATAGGCCAGTTTGGGGAAACTAAACACTGTGACAAAAATGTCACTTTCAGTTTTACTGCAATATTGTATGTGTTGTACTCTACAGCAGCCTCTTCTGTTTTCTGTGCAGGCCTGTGGTGCCCATTGTTGTGGGATGGTAACACCGAACAGAACCAGTGAAGGAGAGAGAGAGAGACAGAGAGAGAGAAAGATATAAAGAATGTGGCAAAAAATGATAATTCTGTAACTCTGTTTAATTGCACAGAAAAATAAACAATGATCAATATAATAAAGTTCTATAAATCTATAATATTGTGTCAAATAATCAAAGTTCAGATCTTCATTGCTAGACACAAAATAACAAAACAAGCTACTGTTTACAGTAGGTACAGTGACTGCAAAAAGGAAACAATATAAAGAGAAAAAAACATTAATATTTCAAAATGATCCTCCTCCAAAAATAAAACAAAGTCCAGGCAGGATCTATTTACACACCAGTCACCAAAAACAAGCAAAATAAATGAAAAGTGATGTCCCTTGAAGGAAACTAGCAAAAAAAAGAAAGTACACCATAAATCTTTACAAAAGCTACCTCCTCTATAAGAAACTCGGAGGTGTTCAGAACATAAAAAACTGAAGACCTTACTGTAAGCTTCTAATTCTTCTACAGTTAAAAAAAAAACACTAGCCAACTCTCCACTGTCAAATTACAACCACTTGTGGACGACCAACCATTTTATATCCAGCCTGGTTTGGTCTAACCAATCACACGTGATGCCAGCGATCTCAGCCTGTCATAGCTCATTCTCATAAGTTTACCTTACATACTGTAGCAGTTAGAGCAGGTAAGGTTCAGCTTTAAATTTTAAAAACACAAGAGGTTGCATGAGCACGCTGGTACATACTTCAGTATGCTAGAATGTGCCCTCTTTAGGTAAGCGTTCTCTTTCATTTACCATTCAATCCAGGATCCTATTATTTTGCCAGCTTCTAATCACAGGCTCCTTTTTTTTGTTTTTTTTATTTGTTATAGTGGTAACTGAATGCTCAACGCTGGCTTTCTGGGCGCACAAATAAGCCATTAACTATAGGACTAAGGTAGATGTTCATTATAGGTAAGCTGTGAGTTGTTTTGTCTTCCCCTGCCATGGAGCCATTTACTTTTGTGGTATTTTAGCTACTTCACCGTGACTCAATCCAGGTAAGGAAAAAAAGAACTATTTAAAAGTACCACATTGCTATAAATAACTCTCATATTAACATTCACCACTCTTCATGAAAGTCAATTATTACAATGTTATGGGTTGTGACCTGTCCAAAATGCCAGCATTATAACTTTGAATGGATAAAGAATCAGAATCTCCATCACACTACTATGAGTGCCTAACAACCAGGGAAACTAAGGATGGAGAGAAGCAATATCTACATGTTTCAGTGGGCCTTGGTCTAAATATATTAAAAATAATCTAATGAACAACTGGATAAAAAAAAACATCTTTTGGGTATAACTCTATAAATAAGTACTTTTCTTTTACTTGGCTATAAATGTTCTACATAATCTGTTATTGGTTTTTGCTATAATGTAGGTATATTTGCAAAAGGTGTGTGGGATATGGCCGGCCGTTCATCCCGGCCAATACCCCCAGACCGCCAGATGGAGCCCTCCCTGCAACATGGAGGTGCCCCGAATTCCAGCAGGGCCTCATGGACATTGGAGTTTTACTGCACAGCCCTGCTGGATACCATGGGGACTGCAAGGGGACGCTGCAGGGAGGCCCAGGGATTGCTATGTGCACTATAACTATATCCAGCCTATAACTATAACAGGATTCTGAGAAACTAATTCATACATTTATCTCTAGTAGGATTGACTACTGCAATGCGGTATTCACTGAATGTTCAAACTGTTCTTTATACAGCCTCCAGTTAATCCAAAATGCGGCTGCGAGAATTATTACAAGAACAAGAAAATACGAACACATAACTCCAGTTCTTAAATCCTTACACTGGCTCCCGGTTAAGTTTAGGGCAGATTTCAAAATCCTTCTTTTAACATATAAAGCATTAAATGGTCGAGGTCCGGCTTACTTGTCTGAACTTATCATGACTTACAAACCTGAGCGCACATTAAGATCTCAAGATGCCGGTCTGCTTATGATCCCAAGGATTAATAAAATAACAGTGGGAGGTCGAGCTTTTAGTTACAGGGCCCCTAAACTGTGGAATGGTCTGCCTGCTACTATAAGAGATGCCCCTTCGGTCTCAGCTTTTAAATCCCGGCTGAAGACTCACTACTTCAGTTTAGCATATCCTGACTAGAGCTGCTGATTACTGTACAGACTGCATCTCTGTTGTTAGTCATTAGCACTTAAACATAAGTAACATGACAGTTATAATTGTATACTAACCCTCACTTATTCTGTTTTTCTTCTCGGTACTCAAATGTGGCACTTGGTGCCATGGCCCACCTGCCAAGTTGTTTTGCCTGCTTAAGGAAAAGTCATCCCAGATGGAGGATCGCAGGAGTCGTGGGAAAGAGGGGTCCTTTCATCGGATTGGCTGGCCCAGCACTGTTTCAGCCGTGGAATGGCCAAATGGGGGAGGCAGCTTGAAGGATGAGGTCTCCAGGACTCTATACAAATCCAAATCTTATCATGGGATATATCATCTACTGTTAAATTCTGCTCTGTACTTCTAAAATGTATATTTTTTATTTCTTACTATATTGAGGAATTGCTCTGTTCTGTGAACTGCATTGTATTGAATTGACCCCCTTCTTTTGACACCCACTGCATGCCCAACCTACCTGGAAAGGGGTCTCTCTTTGAACTGCCTTTCCCAAGGTTTCTTCCATTTTTTTCCCTACAAGGTTTTTTTTGGGAGTTTTTCCTTGTCTTCATAGAGAGTCAAGGCTGGGGGCTGTCCAGAGGCAGGGCCTGTTAAAGCCCATTGCGGCACTTCCTGTGTGATTTTGGGCTATACAAAAATAAACTGTATTGTATTGTATTGTATAACCCAGAAGTTCATCCTAGTCACAGGGACAGAAGAAATGATGTACTTCCGGGATGAAGAAAAGGAGTTTTCACCTGACCCGGAAGTGTTAAGAGTCACATGGACTGAGGGACAGAAACACTTCCGGGTCAACAAGTATAAAAGGACTGTGGGAAATCCCAGCAGTGAGCTGAGCTGGGTGGAAGGGTGGCAACGTGTCTGGGAGTGGAGGATTGTTTATTGTGTGTGTTTATTGGAATAGTGGAGCGGAGGGTGCTTTGTGCACGTATTTATATTAATAAAGTCAACATTTGGACTTTTACCTGGTGTCTGACGTATTGTCCAAGGGTTCAAGGGAGCGAGAGCGCCCCCTATCTGTCACAGGTGATAAGCAAATTGGGGCAAAGTTACCTTTTTGAAGGTGAAGGCCAGGAAGGCTGGTGGAAGTCCCATTGCATAATCCAGTAAATCGATAGATAGATAGATAGATAGATAGATAGATAGATAGATAGATAGATAGATAGATAGATAGATAGATAGCAGCAGCTTGTGCTTTATTAAAAATGCATATTATAAAAAAAACATTTTTTACTCCTTTATTATACATACAGTTATGTACTTTACATTTTACATTTACATTTATTTGCTTGGCAGACATTTTTATCAAAAGCAGCTTACAAAAGAGTTAAAAATAATCGAGTAAAGCTTGGGCCTGTTTGTTCAGCAAGTATAATAGGACAGGTAACAAAAAGCTGATTGCTCCAAGTGAAGTTTGGATTAACAATCTATAAAGCAATTAAACTACTGTAACAACAAATCAACCAATAGTATTAAAGATCACAGAGCAAAGTTTTTTTCTCCTAAATTAATATTTACTCATTCTTATACATTTTGCTTATTTTCATGATATATCAGTACTAACAGCTGCCATATGAGATGTTGTAAGTAGTAAGCTTGGTTGACTTGAAGTCATTTTCATTAAAAAAAGAAAAAAATGCATTCAAGACACATATGTTCAACAACAACCCTACGCAGAGAAAAGGAACTTTATTAAAATAGCATGTTTACGTATGTGAAGAGGAGAACCGCTCTCCCTGGGGTAGTTGTTGACTCAGTTTTATTACTCCCATGACTCAGGTTGCTTATTGTTGCTTTTTCACCGTGAAAAGTTGCATTACTCCAGTATTCAGTCATACTAGCTAAGCCATCTGATTCATTCTTGCTGTTATGAGAGACGTTTGTTAAGATGTTTTATGAATGGCTACAGATTTGGGATGTGTTGAGAAGTGTAAACAAGAGAGACTAAATCAGATTTCACTACAGCTTTACTTACCTCTCTTAAGAGAAAGTGTTTAAATATTCAGAATATTTTCTCACATAAGTGCCTTTTTCTCACATTGTAGTAGAATAAACATTTGACAAGAAAAAGGATGGGAATGAGCATTTAGGAAAACTCAAAAGGGAGATAAAAGGTTGCTGAGAAAATAAGAAGAAGCTCTGTATCCACACTGAATCATTAAATATATAAGCTTATAACACTCCATGTCTCTGATCAACTCACCCTCTCACTGACAGCACTTCTTGGATACTTGCAAACAATCCAAGGGGCTTTTACTAACCACTTGGCTCCTAAAAATCCAACCCACTGAAAATGTAATTTCAGCCAGTTTTCATCACTTTATTATTATTCTGTTCTACATATTGATATGAATTCTCAGGACTAAGACGTAATTCCCTAGTCAGTTTTGACAGAATTGGAACAGAGTAATGGGAAAAAGAGCATGTGGACAGCTCTTCAAGCACAGCTAAGAGGACAACCATCAGTTGCATCACCCACACTCAGTCTCTCAGGAGTTACACTAGTCTTGCAGTCTGATGTAAGAAAGTCACCTAGTTTCTAAGATGGTAAGTCAGATACATTTATGAATTATGAATGGGAAGAGTACACTAATATTTACCTGAGGAGAAGAGCTGTGTACCTGGAAGAGCAAGTGCAAGAAATAATGGCAAGATTAAATGGACAGGTGAGCAATATCATTAAGATCATATTGTGCAAGAATCCTCTTTTAAAACCAAATGAAAATCCTCAATTCATCAATATATATAAAATGCTATGGTTTATCTCTGTGTCAGGCAAAAACCACTGGGCCTTGAGCCTCAATCTTGATCTTAATAAAGAGCTTATGACATGATAAGAGTAAAGCAATCCAAGAATTGTGCAGGCTACCTTGGAAACATAATTAGGCTTCAGGTTCTTCTCACGGCAAACATCGGTGCAGCCACACACCATGGTAGACAGCAAAAATACAGCAGCGTAGACAATCAGGTATGGCTGACATGAAAAGAACCACAGTCACATCAGCAAACAGTGAAACACTCTGCACAGGTCAACTGATTGTTTTCATTCCAAACCCAAGTTCATAAAATCAGGAAAGAAAGTCATAGGCAACGAAAGAATTGAAAGAGCGGGTTAAATCAAAAAGTAAAGGCAATTTGAAAATTATGCACTAACTGCAACAGATAGAAGCTGGCGTTAACACTACACATTTGCAATAGCTTATGGGTAGTTCAAACACATACAGCGCAGCCCTCTACCGTTAGCTTAGTTGAAGCCAAAGTCAAATGAACACAGACGTTCCCTGGGTGATTAGGCCATTGCTGGACAAAACATCAAACAGGTTTCACTGAAGAATGTTGGCTTGTGCAGACCAGTAAGCTGTTTGGGTACCCAGCTTGCACAAACATTTTTCATAGCTGATATCCAGTTGTGTAACAGCGGACAATGTAATCTATTGGTCTTTTCTAATTAAGGCATTTGGTATGACAATGTGGGCTTGTGTGCAGTATGCTGATGGTCCACCAAATCGAGCTTTGTCAGTTACACTTGCTCTGCCCGCTTTAAACCTTTCCTCCATTTATAAACTTTTTGTTGAGTCGTGCTGTTTTCGCCTCCATACTGAGCCAACATCCTTCAATAAATGTCAGCAGGTTTCACTCACTCTTCCCAAAGACCATGTTGTCCAACGTTGTGAAATCTTGCAGGAGAGAGTGCAGACAGCCGGAGCTCTTGTTTGGCCGGGAGGCCTATGTGATGGAAGGACATTATTTCACCTGGGATGCTAGAGGGCAGCCCCCCTGGGTTACCGCAACTCAAAATCAGTTCACTGCAGCCCTGTTGGGTTCCATGGATGTCACCGGGGGAGCTGTGGGATTTGCAGAGCCCTTCATGGCAGGAATGCCACCACATCTAGAAGTGCTGCCTGAAAAAGATGATCACTGGACACCTGGAGCACTGCTCTATTAAAGGATCAGGCCGTCACTACTCCAGGAGCCTGAATTGGGAGGAAGAGGACAAAGCTTGTTAGGAGGAGTAGAGGTGGAAAGAGAGAGAGAAAGAAAGAGGAGTAAAAAGCCTGCTTTATGCTGTGTTTTTGTGCTTGAATTGTGCTATGTGGGTGGTAAACAGGGGAAAGCATTTCCCACGAAAAAAATATAAAAAACTGTGCTGAACTTCTGTCCTGTGTCTGCTTGCGTTGGGTTTGGGCAGCTGCAGTGCCCTCTGCAGGCCACAAGAGCTTCCATGTTTATTTGACCTTGGCTTCAACTAAACTAATGGCAGAATGCTGTGCTGTGTGGGTAAGCCAACACAAATGTGCTGTATTCTGTTAGCTTCTATCCTTTGCGGGTAGCACATAATTTTCAAATTGCCTTTACTTTTTGGTTTACCTTCATAACTGGGCTTTAGGTCTTTCTCACAGCAAGCTGGAGCACACAGCAGCATGGGCATGCAACATAGCTGTCAAAAAAAAGAACCCCAGCAACATCTGATGATAATCAAGCTCATTGCACATGTAAACTGATCATTTTCATCACAAATGTAAGTCATACACTCTGAGTGCAAAAGACAGGCATACACACTGTTAGTGCAAGAAAAAAGTGGTGGCAACTCTTGGCAAAGTGGCATGGGGTGCTGTGTTTTTGTAAGAAGCACATGAACCACCTTTCTTCATGGACTGGAGGTCAAAGGGTTTCCAGGTACTTAATAATCTTAAATAACATTTCACTGAATCTGTATACTGTACTCCACAATGCCTCATGCTGATTTTTATAATACATTACTTGTAGCAAGGAAAATGCAATGGACAATTGGATCTGTCTGAACAAAGCTTTGATGTAACTGTGGAGTGCTTGCAGATCAGGGTCAAAGCATTGAAAACAGCAGTAAAGCGGTAACAATGATGTTTATCAAACATTACCTTGATCTCACACTATAGCGTAAGTGTTAAAGTTTAAGATGGCTTAAAAACGAGAAGCCAGGAAGGTCTGGTCAGGTTGGGGAGCATGCACTGGTACAGCATGTTGCCACACCCACCACATGACAAAACAGGTTGGGATCCCGGTTGGTAAAGTCCCACGTGGTCCAGTCCCACCCTCAAAAATGACCATCTATCTGTGTCAGCCTGGTCTTATATGGGTGTCCCCTTGGCCTGGTCCAGCCACTCAGGTCCTCAACAATGAATATCCTGCTAGCCAGATCACCCTTGGTGAATCGCATCACATGGCCATAGTGCCGTAACTGACGCTCCCTCACAATGCAGGTAATGTGCCTCATTCGGGACTCCATGAGTAACCGCTCATTCAATGCAAAGTCAAAGCACTGGTATCTTAGGATTCTCTGAATAGACACAATACCGAAGGAGTCCAGTGTTTGTCTCAGGTCACTGGATATTGTCCATATCTTGCACCATAAAGCAAAACAGAGAACACCAGGACTCTACAGACTTAGACCTTTATCCTTTTACAGAGATATCGGGACCACCACACACCTCTTTGGTTTTGGATCAATTCAAAGTCTGGATTTGAATCCCATTAATATGCTGTTGGGGGGATTTGAAAAGGGCTGTGCAGTAAAGCCACCCCTCAAATATCCCACAGCTGAAAGGGCTCTGCTTGGAGGAATGGGAAAAACTTTCTCGCAGTCAATGTCAGAAACCAGTAGACAGGTATAGGAAATGCCTACTTGAATGCCAGCTATTATTATAACGGATGGACTTACTTTTTCCACATATGGCAGTTCTGTTCATTATTTGAAGAACACATTATTGTAAATTCAAATTTTCATTTTTTCAATTATATTTCTTTTAAAAGAAGATCAAATCTTGTTATGTCCACATCTATATATATATATAATTCACTAAGTCCATGGCAAGCAAGACGCACGCAAGACAGAGCCCCGCCCACCAACAATTCACTAAACAGCCGACCATGGCACGCACAACAGAGCCCCGCCCGCCAGCTCTAACACTCCTCCCACGTCCATTACCTTCACATTGTTTTCCTTTAATTTCTGATCCCATTCAACAACTATGTGGCGACATCGACTTCTCAACTGTGACTCCGGAACAACTCAGTACACGAGCTATATTAAGCGTCACCAACGAAGACTCGCTACACCTTAATGAACAAGTACTGAAACTTATCCCTACCGACGAAGTAACTTTCACCAGCGTTGCCTCCATCGTCACAGATGATCCTGCAGATCAAGTTTCATTCCCCGAAGAATTTCTTAACAGTCTTACTCCCACTGGCATGCCTCCGCATAAACTCAAAATTAAAATTGGTTCAGTCGTCATGCTTCTCAGAAACCGCCCATGGCAAGCAAGACGTCTCTGTGATGGCACTAGACTGACTGTTACCAGCATTCACCGCAATGTACTGGAGTGTAAAACTATCGCAGTTCCTACCTCACAAACTGTCCTTATTCCCCGGATATCCCTGACCCCATCAGATTCTAATTTGCCTTTTACTTTTACACGCAGACAATTTCCTGTTAGATTGGCCTTTGCAATGACAATTAATAAGGCACAGGGCCAAACTTTCAAAAAGATATGCCTGTGTCTGCCAAAACCAATTTTCAGTCATGGACAATTGTATGTTGCTCTCTCCAGAGTTCCATCTTTTCATTCACTCACAGTCGTATCCTCAAACCCACCCCATTTGGACAACTGTGTCGTTCAGGAAGTGTTCACCCATCAATAAATAATTATGTGGCATATGCTACGCCGCGGGTTGGCTAGTATGTTATAAAAAGAAAAAAACATTTCATGAGTTGTACTTACTTTTTCACATTACTGTAAGTAGCCAGCTGTGTCGTCTTGGGTGATAAGTATGGATCAGGTTCCTGCCCTTGGCTATGAGTTGCTGTTTCTCTACTCTGTCCTAAAATTGACAAGCAGGTCAAATATTTAATGAATGGAATGGAATAAATCCGCTTACAAAATAATTACTGTGCAGTATATTGCCACAGGGCAGTTTTCCTAGGTCACTCACTCCTACACCTCCAAAGTCACACATAAAAATAAAACCTTGCAAGTGTTTGTTAAAAACTTTATTTAGTTTTACCTTCATAAATATACAATTCTGCACAAATCCAAGGGCAAGTCCTTCACAAACAATTAGCATTCGTTCAGCATACAACATTCTTCAAACATAAGCCCTATCTATGCCTGCATTTGGAATGATAAAATATTTTTCAGGAAGTTCCCAACAGGCAGAAAATTTCCTTTATTCCATCATGATTGTTTAAAATAAATTGATAACACCTTTATAATATTTGGTTTGTGAAATGATTAAGTAGATAGGAGGGTTTTTTGTCTAGTAATGAAAGAGCAAAGTCTCAATGGAATTCTTGGTCCAAAATTAGTTTAAAAATGATAACCGTCATCTTGAAAGGAAGTACATTTATTTATGAGTTATAAAACAATTTTAAATGTGTTTGAAGTACTGTAGTATCTGAGAAACTCCATTATTCTCCAGGGTTTGTGTGTTTATCTTCCAAAAGCCCACATTTAATTTAATTCAATTCAAAATGTGTGTCTCTTGTGTGACTAGGCAGTCATGATGCACTCATGTATGCTGAACTTTGAATGAGCTGTAGATGTGACAGGTGCCTGGTCACACTTACAGGTAATCTAACCTAAACACGGTTAAAATATCCAACTACACCGCCCAGTTTTATTAAGAGACTGGAATCTCTTGAAATCTACCAATAATAGCACATAGGTTTCTGTAAATTAGGCAGTGAGTAAACACACAATGAAAGACACAACAGTAATTTCAGGAAAAGCAACAGTAACTTCTATTACACACGACAATATAAAGTATATTAAAAAGATAAACAAACCTAAAAAAAAAAATCTAACAATATCAGGAACAAAATTCCCCTTTTTAAAAGGTAAGCACACAATCCACACTGTAAAAGTCCATTAAAACATGAAGTGGAGGATACACCCTTTAGTGATGAAGAGTCCAGTTTGCGCACTGTGTTACTCCAACAATTAATCGTCCCACTGTCCACGGATGCACTCTGTTCACCAGACGCTCATTTCCCAATAGAGGTTTTGTCAAATCTTTGAATCCCCGTCAGCATCTCTTTGTCGTTTTTCCACTCTGGGCTCCTTGTGTTGCTGTGACCTAGGCACGCCTCACTTCTCATCCACCAGCTTTGCTTGGTCCTTTCAGGCGGCTTCCCTCTCTCTCGCTGGACCCACAGCCGTCTTCTTGTGGAGCTGTCTCTTCCTCCCTGGAGGTAAGTGTTGCCATCCTTGTGCCTCACGTCGTACCAGCCAAGTACCCTTGTCTGCCTGCAAGCCCCTTGCTCTGTGCGAGTGTCTTGGCAGTGTTTTCAGTGGACCGTTCCCTCTAAACCCCTGCCTTCTCCTGCCCAGAAGTTTAAATCTCCTTCAGTCCCTGCCTAGATCAACAGGATGATGGATTAAACAATGGCACATCCAAACTTCCTGGGTTTAACAAATAATATAAACACAGGGGGTGGCACGGTAGCGCTGCTGCCTCGCAGTTAGGAGACCCAGGTTCGCTTCCCGGGTCCTCCCTGTGTGGAGTTTGCATGTTCTCCCCGTGTCTGCGTGGGTTTCCCCCGGGTACTCCGGTTTCCTCCCACAGTCCAAAGACATGCAGGTTAGGTGCATTGGCGATTCGAAATTGTCCCTAGTGCGTGCTTGGTGTGTGGGTGTGTGTGTGCATGCCCTGCGGTGTGCTGGCGCCCTGCCCGGGGTTTGTTTCCTGCCTTGCACCCTGTGTTGGCTGGGATTGGCTCCAGCAGACCCCCGTGACCCTGTAGTTAGGATATAGTGGGTTACATAATGAATGGATATAAACACAAGTTAACAAAAAGTATTGTTACCAACTATTAATGAGTACACATATGCTGACTAGAAACCAATATTCTAAGACATGTTAATTTTCAAGTCAGGTAAATACAAATATTTTCCAAGGAAGGAGCAGTTCTTTTATCACAATTTTGTATTGTTTATATATTTAACCAGTCTTTTGCAAGACAGCAAATACCTATATCCTGTAGACAGTCATCACAATAATCAGTAACAGGATTACCCAGGAAAGTTGCCTTTTAACTTCTCACCCCAGTCCTAACAATGGGTGCCTATTGCTTCTTCACCTGCTGTGTTATAAATGTAATATTTACATGTTCCTTTGCCTAAGAGAGAAACAAAACCACCCAGTGTACAAAAAATGTCCCCCTCTGACATAGATATGGTATAAATTAAAATAAAGTCATCCATCCATCTCACCTTTCATATTATAGCACTGTAGGGGGTCAGAAGAGAACAAAGCATTCAATGCCAACTCATCCAGAAGGACGTTGTTTGAAAGGTTTGTATTGCAATTTTCTTTGCTACTCCATTGATTACAGTTGCTGAAAAAATTCAGATACAAAACATGACCTACAGGTATCTGTTCTTGAATACCTCCTGTTTCTAATCTCTCCATATCTCCCTCTAGGACAGGGGTTCCCAACCTGGGGTGTCCACACCCCCGGGGGTGCAAGATGGCATTTCAGGGAGTGCAATAAAAATGAAGGCTGAGTCTCGATTTGATTGAGGTGTGTTTAATGACTTTATTGTAGTGTCTTGCAGTGTGACATCATTTATAAGTTAGTGCTGCTGTTCTGTGATATGAAAGACATCAAGCATTGCATGTGTAATTGTCACCTGTGAATGAGCCGCAGAAAGAGTATTCTCGTGGGTTCCTTGCTGAGTGCAGAGCATTGGTAAAGGCAAATAACTTTTTTTATGAGAATGAAATTTGGACCTTGCAATAATCAGTAGAGAAGGCTGAAGGTCTAATATTGATTTCTAGCAAATTCTGATAGTGAAATGTCACTGATTTCGAGGTACTGTATGATTGACATTTTTTCCACAAGGGACACCTGCTGCTTCCACTAAGCCCATCTCTCCTGCTGGTGGTCTTTGCAGTAACACAGCAATTTTTGTTGTGCAGCGCATTTGTTTTTGAACTGCATTGCAGGTGTTATAAGGGGATTAAGCTCATCGACTGTGTTTCATTGCTTAATGGTGCGCCAGAACCTGTTGCTTCATGGGGGGCTCCAATCCCCCAAATCCCTCAGTTGTTGATAGTATGTAATTTCTTTGCACTGCTTGATGCTTCGCGGGATACCCTAAGCCTGGATCGTCAATCGAGTGTCTAAGCTTCATGGGGGACACATTCATAAAACAATAAATTGCTCAATTTATATTTAAATTTTATGTACTTAAACTCTTATTTAAATTTTATGTACTTAAACTCTAATTTTTTTTGAGCTCAATTTATTCACCCACAGTATTGTATGTGGTTCAGTTTGTGGTTTCAAAATGAGAACTGTGACTTCTTTATCCTCAGATTGGATATTACTTTTGTTGGGTGTGCAAACACAAATCAAATATTTTCTAGATGTGCAGGGCATAGAAAAGATTGGGAAGCACAGTTCTAAGTGGACTCTAATGTCCTTCTTCTCTCCAGATAAGATAGAAATATCCCCCATTTCTGTTGTTACGTTCTTGAACAAGCTCCCCTTGATTATCTGACTACTACTAATGAGCGAGGACTCTTCACAAAACAACATGGACTCCTGTTGCTTTCTAGCTCTCCAATCTCTTCTTAAGCTTGCTCTACCCCATTAACCTTCAATGAAAGCTTTTTTATTGAACAGTTGTTAGTTTGCTGTCTAGCACTGATACTAGATGCCTTACCAAAATTCTTTTGTTTCACCAAAAAGTTGTATTCTCGAATATACTATATGTGCCTCTATTGTCAAGAATGTGACCATTCCACTGCCCTTACTGGAACCAAAATAAACATTGCAAGGCTTCGTGCCTAAAGCTCTGCTCACCATTCACACTTAAAAACACCTCCATTTACAGTGGCAAACAGACTGATGAACTAGTAGGAGCAACAGACAAGTTCATGTGCTGTCAGGAGTTGCAGAAAGAGTGGAATGTGCCATAGTGGCTGCCTGCAGAGGGAATTCCTTTTATTTTTTTATTAATTAAGTTGGGTTTTCCCAGATGAAACCCTATGTTTATCATTTCCTGTTTCGTGTTTTCTATGCTATTTTTACAAGTCATCATTGGTAAAGCATGACGATAATAGTGCATGTGTTTTGGGATATGGGAGGACTCCAGTACTTTCATAATGCATTCCCAGCATCGTATTAGATTTACGAATTTTATGCAATTTTCTATTATGGATTTATTAGTGTCAAAATCTGTTTTTAGCAAAATAAATGTATAATATGTAGCCCATTCTCCCATTTCCTAAGTCCACATTATTCTGGTCAGGCTTGTTTGTACTTGGAGTCCTTTCCTGGCAGGAATGTCACAGTAGGAACCCACTCTGTATAGTTAGCCAGTCCAGAGCAAAAACCAATTGCACACTCACTGGCTTCCACCAAATTCTGAGTCTCCAATCAATACTGTATGACAGCAACTTTTTTGGACTCCAAAAGGAAATCTAAATAGCCTGAGGAAATGTAGGTATAAAAAGGTGACTATTTAGAATCACTATGGCTACTTGGAAGATATGTCTCCATGATTATTTATGGGAACATCTATATATATAATTCACTAAGCCGAGTAGTATACGCCATGGACCTTCTGTCAAACTGTCAATCAAAATGATTAATGACCTTTAAGCCCCGCCCCTTTTGGCAGACTGCCAGAACACTTTCTGTCAAAAATGATTGATGCCCTTAAGCCCCGCCCCTTCTGTGACGTAGGTCCGGCCCACGCCCCGCCCCTTCGGTGACGTACGTCCGGTCCCCACCCGCCCCTTCGGTGACGCACGTCCGGTCCCCGCCCCTTTCCTCTGATTGGTGGATTTGAATGATGCATACCACCCCCTGTCGGTGGATTGGTGACGCACATCCAGTCCCTTCCTTGAACCCCCCTTCACCTGCTCAGATCTCCTTTCTGTCAAGGGCTTTTTGATGGATATCTGCCCCTTCCTTGAGCCCACCATTACCCCCCTTCACCTGCTCAGATGTCCTTTCTGTCAAGAGCCGTTTGATGGATATCTGCCCCTTCCTTGAGCCCACCATTACCCCCCTTCACCTGCTCGGATGTCCTTTCTGTCAAGAGCTGTTTGATGGATATCTGCCCCTTCCTTGAGCCCACCATTATCCCCCTTCACCTGCTCAGATGTCCTTTCTGTCAAGAGCTGTTTGATGGATATCTGCCCCTTCCTTGAGCCCACTACAACCCCCCTTCACCTGCTCGGATGTCCTTTCTGTCAAGGGCTTTTTGATGGATGTCTGCCCCTTCCTTGAGCCCACCACCACCCCCCTTCACCTGCTCGGATCTCCTTTCTGGCAAAGGCATTTTGATGGATATCTGCCTCCTCCTTGAACCCACCATCACCACCCCAACCACATTCCAACCCCTACCTCCCGAGGGCAAGCCCAAACATGTCCAGGGGCATCCCCCTCTCCCGAGAGGGGCTGGGGTTTTAAATTTAAAAATGCTCATAGGTTACCATTAATTATTATGTTCAGCAATAGTGGTTCTTTCTGTTTACCGAAACGGGTAATCCGTTCAATTTGTTTTTCTCTCAGCGTCTGGAAATTCAAACAGAGCCTCTTCCCTGAGAATATTCAGGAGTGGCTTAAAAGCACAGGCAGAGATTGTAGGCATTTGCTCTGACATAATAACATGTCCGTTTTCTGAACTACGTACAGAAGGGCCCGCTTGTGAAATGCGTACTCTTTCGAAACGGAATCCCGCTGTAACCGTTTGTTTTCTGTACGAATCCGCCTGTTTTTAAAAGTCTGAGGTAACGAAACATTTTTACTTTATAAACTCTCATTTGGATAGCTGGTTGGAGACAGCCTCCAAGGATGAACAGGGACCAGGAGCTTAATGCAACTGTGTTTTCATTCCTCTAAATGAAATGTAATTATTTTAATACAGCCTATAGTAGCCCTTGAAAAAGTTTTTTTTGGGGGGCAAAGACTCTTTGAAAAGAGACTCCCACCCCACCCGCCTGATTGGTCCTCCTTTGTGTCAAGAGCATTTTGATGGATGTCTCTTATTCAGGTCTGTGTAATGTACTTCTGCATGAAAAAGCCTAAGGTCTCGGGAGTCTGGTCATTGTGTATAGTTAATACAGAAAAGAGAATACCTTACCTGTGTGTGTGTAAAGAGTGCTGATGAGATATGAAACATAACCAGTAGTCATTGTGCATGCTGCCAGCTGAATGGTGAATAAGCTACTGTTTTGGGTTCATATATTTGTAAATCTGACTCTAAAGGAGTCAGTGCCTCACCAGCCATGAACCTCACCGCACGTCACTGCTGCCATGGCTTCATTCCAACCTGGGATCATGCCTTGGTCCTGACACTCTCATGAACTATGCAAAAATAAAATCTAAATAACTGACCTAAAGAAGTAGTAAGATCACCTGACTAGTGGTATTGATAGGTAAGGAGAGGACCTCTCACTATGTCATAACAGCTGAATGTATCGTAACACATTTAACACTGTTACACTCTACTCTGCTTAAATTAACCAGCTGCAGTGAATGACATGCCTGCTTTTAAAAAGTAATTGCATACAAAGTTAGTTTTCCCTTAACACCCGCCATGACTTTTTCCAGCTGGATTCGGACCCCAGCCTTATACTCAACGCTTCGCTATGTCACGGACCCGCAAGATCAAGTTCAGCTTCAGCGCCCTGGGTGACTGACATCCTTATTATTGGCAAAGACTAGTGGCATTGTTATGTGAGGAGAGGAAAAATCACTACATCAAAACAGCTGAATGCATCGTAACACAGTTAACACTGTTACACTCTCCTCTGCTTGAGGGAACCAATCGCAGTGAATGACATGCTTGATTTTGAAAAATAATTATATACAGAGTAGATTTACTCTTAACACCCGACATGATTGTTTTCCAGCTAGAATAAGACCCTAGCCTCAAACTCACTGCATTGCCATGCCATGGACTCACAGGATCAAGTTCAGCTTCAGTACCCTGGGTGACTGACATTCTTATTACTGGTGAGGACAGTGCTGTTGCTGTATTATAACATGGTCATACAATAAAGGCTGAATAAATGTGTTAGCATTTTATAATCAGTTTCAACAAAGCAATATATCCAATACTAATTGATTGATTAACATGCACTTTGGTGCATTAAATGACTTTTGGCGTTACTAGTGTGATAGTACAATCTGACCTAAAAAAAATTTCTTAGCAAAAAATACATGCAAGAAACAGGAATTGGTCCTGTCTGGATGCTTAACAGTTTCTTTAAGGTAAAAAGTACTTAACACATACTTTCTGGTGTGTCACAAATGCAAAGTTGAGAGTGCAATTCAGTGTCAATTTTCCCTTCAAAACAGAAGCAAAAAACATTCCCAAAAGCACTATCCTCAAAATCTATTTACAGGAATGGGTAATGGATTTTATTGGCATTGTTCACTTTCAAAAAGCGTTTAATTATTGAATAATCACAGCTAGGTGCCCACAGTACACGTGCATTATGGTGTAAATGAGCATCATTTTGAATTCTGTTGGATTTTAAAGCTAAATAGGGAACAACGTTTCTAGTAATTGCTACCATATAATTTTCATAAATGATATAATTACTACTTTCAGTTCCCTGCAATATGACTTCAGGTCTAATTGATTTCCTTGCTCAGTACAGAGGAGCATAAACACTTGACTAAGGCATTTACTACTACTGTAATTAAATATTCCAGCTTTTCTCTTTTATTGCTTTCAGAAATGCAGATTACCCATTGTTTCATAAATAGTGAAATGTTTATCATCATTTTTTAATGTTTGAAGATTTCAATATGCACTGTATGCCTTTTCAAGTTACTCAGTATCCTACTGCTGGTTGCTGAGTACTTCAGTGTTTGTACTGTGATGGATCTGAGTGTCAGCGAGCCCCAAACCCCAACACAAACACACAAAGAATCCCAGGTTCAAATAATGGTGTGTTTATTACACACGATTCCCTAAAAAAGTTAACATAAGCACAGAGCATACGTTTCTCTCTCTCTCTCACCAATTCCTCTCACCACCACACTACCCTCCACCAGTCGAGTGTTGCTCCACATCCTCCCAGCTCCAACTCACCTGGATAAGGGAGTGCGGTCCCTTTTATTAAGGACCTGGGAGTACTTCTGCTGCCATGTCCACTGCCTGATGGAAGTACTTCTGGTTAATAGAGAAGTTCCAGAAATTGGGACGTGCATCTCCCAACAGCAGCCCCTTGCGGCACCCATGGGCCTCAGCAGGGCTGTGTTGCCAGAATACATCTCACAGCATTCCTTGCTGGTTCCAAAATGGGCATCAATATGGAGGAATGCTGTCATCTCATGTCCTGGGGGAATAACACATCCCCTGCTGCATCTGGTGGGCTGTCCATTCATCCCTTCTGACCATCTCTTCTGGGTCTGACTCCTTCCTTTCTCCTGGGCGGGATGCCTATCTGCCTTGCTCAGAGCCTCTTATCCAGGTAAGGAACCATCCCCTCCACTGGTTGAGATGCCCGCCCAACCCATATTGCATTGACAGTACGCAAGACTGTTATTATAACAATATGTATTAATGCCTACCTATTTTCAAAATACAGCATACATTTATGTTCAAATAATATTATTATGCAATAGTGAATAAATTCACATGTTATCTGAAGACAGAAGTTAGTAATGCAACCTAACAACTCTACCAGCTCTGTTTACTCTACCTGCATCTGCATGGACATTCATACAGTTGAACTAATGCTCCCTATAATTGTGTTATGATGAGGAGCTGATGAGGGGAGCCAGCTTTAAAATGTCCAATACAGAATCTCAGAAAGAAAAAGCTTGTTATGATTTTATCAAATAAAAAAGAACAAACATAAGGCAACAGAGTAAAAAAATGCAAACCACAGCAAACTAGTGCAAATCTGTAATCCAAGAATCAAAAAAACAAATAAAGAAGCAATATATTCAGAAAACAGAATATTTACTGTTTTCAGTACTGTTATGTGTTAAAGTGTCTTTAAGTATTTTTTTGTTGTTTTTGAGTTTTTATATGTTATACCGTATATACTCACGGATAAGTTCTCCGGCGAATAAGTCGGGACTTGATTTTTACAGTATAAATTCTAGTATTTTATAATGTCGGTCATATAAGTCGAATGTGGAAAACTCACACTATTGGTCCAAGAAATTATGATATGCTAACACCCACCTGAGAGAGTAACCACAGAGCACACTGCCTTTTTTCTATGTGGGTGCGGCAATGTGCTGTATCAGCATGTGCCCCTAACCTCTCGCCCACTCACGGTAATACCCAAAATAACATTTGCACTGATTTGTGGCTTTTGTATCTCACACACTCATACACCTTTATCATAAGAGCATTCCTTATCTACGATGGAGAGTTTGATTAGAGGAAAATATGAAGCTGGTTTTAAATTAAATGTCACTGAAGTAGGAAAAGAAATTGGTAACTGCGCTGCTGCAACAAAATTCAATGCATCTGAGAAACTGATGCTAGATTGGAGGAGGCAAGAAGATATAAAAAAAAAATTTAAGTGTCACATTTTTGAACGGGTGTATAAGTCGGGGTCTGATTTTATGATCAATTTTTCGGGTCTAAAGACCCGACTTATACGTGAGTATATACGGTATTTGTACATATTTTCAATTGTCTATTATTGCATACTGCCTTTTTAAATGTGCATCTATTCCTTGTTCTTTGTGGGTGGAGCCACAGGAGGTGGGGTCTCTCTGACATCAACACTCCTGAGCCTTCCCTTTGGCTATTTAAGTCAGCTGAGAAGGCTTCAACATGTGTTTATTTGTTTCACTTTTGTTTTTGCTGTTTTTGTATTGTGGGCGGCACGGTGGCGCAGCGGTAGTGTTGCTGCCTCGCAGTTAGGAGACCTGGGTTCATTTCCCGGGTCCTGCCTGCATGGAGTTTGCATGTTCTCCCCGTGTCAGCATGGGTTTTCTCCCACAGTACAAAGACATGCAGGTTAGGTGCATTGGCGATCCGAAATTGAAGAGCTCAGTTCCAAAATCAGCTAAGTACAAAAGATAAATTTTGGAGATAAATAGGAAAATCTGGGTCCGTAAGCAGATTTTGAAACTAAATCCCTAAAACTTTAGCGATACACTGTTGCAATTAGTAGGTTTTGAAGCTCAAACATATTTTCGGTGCATGACCAACTGCATGAAAAGTCACAATCACGTGTTCAGTAAATTTTACCAAAAGGTGTAATTAGCAGATTTTGGAACTCACATCTTCAATTGTCCCTAGTGTGTGCTTGGTGTGTGTGCCCGGCGGTGGGCTGGTGACCTGCCTGGGGTTTGTTTCCTGCCTTGCGCCCTGTGTTGGCTGGGATTGGCTCCCCCGTGACCCTGTGGTTAGGATATAGCGGGATTGATGGATGTTTTTGTATTGTTCTTTAATTGTGTACTGTCTTTTTAAATGTGTCTCTATTCCTTGTTCTTTGTGGGTGGAGCCCCAGGAGGTGTGACCACCCTGCTGACACCACAGAGCTCTTCCTCTGGCTTTTTAAGTCAGCTTAAAAGGCTCAGGAGCAGGACTACATCATGTAAGTGTTGTTTCAGTTGGACTGTTGGTGTTTGTGAAATTCTTGCATTATTTTCTTGGAATTTGTCTGTAGGTTGTGTATTTGGGTTTTTAGATAGATAGATAGATAGATAGATAGATAGATAGATAGATAGATAGATAGATAGATAGATAGATAGATAGATAGATAGATAGATAGATAGATAGATAGATAGATAGATAGATAGATAGATAGATAGATAGATAGATAGATAGATACTTTATTAATCCCAATGGGAAATTCACATTCTTCAGCAGCAGCATACTGATACAATAAATAATATTAAATTAAAGAATGATAACAATGCAGGTGAAAAACAGAAAAACAGACAATAACTATGTATAATGTTGAATGTTAACGTTTACCCCTCTGGGTGGAATTAAAGAGTCGCATAGTTTGGGGGAGAAACGATCTCCTCAATCTGTCTGTGGAGCAGGACAGTGACAGCAGTCTGTCGCTGAAGCTGCTCTTCTGTCTGGAGATGATACTATTAAGTGGATGCAGTGGATTCTCCATAATTGATAGGAGCCTGCTGAGCGCCCTTCGCTCTGCCACAGATGTTAAACTGTCCAGCTCCATGCCAACAATAGAGCTTGCCTTCCTCACCAGTTTGTCCAGACGTGAGGCGTCTTTCCTCTTAATGCTGCCTCCCCAGCACACCACTGCGTAGAAGAGGGCGCTCGCCACAGCCATTTTAGGCAGATCTATTTTGTCTATTTTTGATCTGTAGAGCATTTTCCTGTATTTTTCTATTTTTGATAAATAAATCTTCAATTTATTATAATTCATTGCTGTCTTTTTAGTTCACAAGCATGGGGGCTGACAGTCATCCTCCCTCCTGTGGGTTTTTTTTAATAGATTAGGGGACATATTGTGTTGTTTTGCCAGTTCCCTATTTTTGAGGTCTGCTCCAGGTGAAGCCTGCAGATGGTATTAGGGGCCTTGAGTTATGCTGAGCCTGTTCAGGTTAGTGGAAATCCTGGCCCGCTCTTGTCTTATTCTTGGAAGCCTCACACCCATTATGACTTTGTAAAGACTTGATTTCATGATGAATGATCTGTGGTGTCATGCTCTAATCACTTCCTTTCACCCAACATTAGCAATGTTGCAGATAAAGAACCAAAGTGGGGTGCCCATACTGAAACAAAATAGTGTCACAGGAAGATGTTAAAAAAAGACTGAAAAGAAACCCTGTTATCAAAATAAGATTCTTCTCAAATCCAGACCATAACATGGAAAAGAAAACTGAGGAAAGTATGAAATAAAGCTGTAATATTTTACAACAAAACCAAATCATAACGATGATATTGCAAAAGCCCTTTTTTTACAAATAACATTCACAAGATCTCTATTTGATTAAAACAAAAAAGTTCCAATATTTTTCCTGAGAGCACAAAAAATAAGAATTATAGCAAATATCTGCAGCACCTGAGAGCTCTTTTTCCAAAGAAACATTCCACCCTTTTGGCACCACAAAAAACTGAAAATTATTAATAGGGAAAAATGCTTTGGAAAAGCAAAAAGGCAATAAAATAATGCACAGGCAAAACCTGAAATTGTGCAGTCGCTCCCTGCTCATTGGCTGAACATGAGTAACCACCCTGGAATAGCAACGTTGATGTGGCTTTAGTAGCACAGAAATTTGAAAATATTGGACAAATTTATTTCTGCCACCACCTCTAATAAAAGCCCACAATGAATTTCTAAAAGAGCATATTTAAAAAACCTTGAACAAAGATCAGATCCAGTTTATTACATCTGAACAGAGTAAAATTGTATACAACATTTGAGATGAATGAAATTGCTATAATTACGATGATGCTGTGATCACAGCATTCAAACCACTTTTCTCTGCACCTAAAATGGCTTAATAGCTTGCATATAATAACCTTCTCAAACAAAACAAAAATGTTTGGATAATTTTTTTATCATATTTATCTGAAGATATTAATAGACAGCTGGAACAGATGAGTTTGATTATAGCTTCATTTGACTGGCAGTAGTCTGCAGTCCCAGACCTCCAGCATGCTTATACTGATGAAAATAATAAATGCTCAGTAATCAATGCATTGCTGTAATTTGTGCCATAAATTGTTCTATACATATACTGTATATAATATACTGTGTATACCTATATATTTAGCTTATTTATGCACACAATAAGATATTGGCAGGGAGGGTCGTGTTTTATTAATATGCTAGAATTTTATGAGGATGTAACAAAAGGATATGATCTGAGTAGTGAGTACAATATTATTTATCTTGATTTTCAGAAAGGTTTCTCATAAGGTATTACATAAGGTTAATGATCAAACTAAAACAAATAGGAATGCAGGGTGTAGTATGTACTGTAGATGGGTGCAAAACTGGCTAAACCATAGGCAGCAGAGGATTTGGTGCCCTCAGGAGTCAGTGCTGGGGCCGCTGTTATTTCTATTATATGCGGTGCAATAATTTAATTCCCAAAATGAACCTGTAGAAAAAAATATGTTTGTGTATCCGTGAACTAATGGCTACTGTCACCGTTGAAGTAAACGTCTTTTACAGCTATGCCTTTAGTTAGACAATGCTGCCATTGCTGCAAATATACCTGGAACTCTGTTTCTGGAATACCCTTGAATTCCTTTGTAATGTTGTGATGGATGTCAAAAATGTCTGAAAAACTTAATCCTTTCATTGCAGTTTTTATGTTTGGGAAGAGCCAGAGGTCACAAGGTGATTAGGACAGATGATCCAATTTGGTAATTGATTACTTCAGCAGAAAGTTACAAACACAGAGCGCATCACGGCTTGGGGCATTGTCATGATGGATGATCCACTCTTCAGATCACAGTTGAGTGCTTGGCTAGGGAGATAATCTATAATCCACTGAATCATTACAGAGGGATTTAGATGTCATCATAGCTTGGGCAGATTTGTGGTAAATGAACTTGAATTTAAGTAACGGTATTATTAAAAATACTAGTCATTTAGCCCGTTACAATAACGGGCGCTAGAACAGTAGTGCATAAACATTAGTAGGAACAGTCTATATTAAATGGCAAGGGACTTTGACCTCATTCTTTTTGTTGGTCGCATTTTTCTTTCTTTCAGCCTTTCTTTTGTTGATGTTTACTTGCTGAGCTGACCGTTCTTCGTGGGCTGCCGCCGTGTATTGTGTGTCTTTAATTTTCTGTAACAGTAATACTGTCTTGTACGGCTCTATTCAATAAGGGCGCGCACAAAAAGGCAAGCTTCAAAAGGGCGACCTCAATTGAGCGCGGCGAATAAAGGCGTTCGTAGATAATTTAGTTCAAATGGCTCTGGAATATGTGAAGAGCAACAAAGGTGCAGATCTTTATTTACGCGCGCCTTTATTCGCTGCGCCCAATTGAGGTCGTCCTTTTGAGGCTCGCCTTTTTGTGCGCGCCCTTATTGAAGGATACCGTCTTGTACGTCCGCTGGCTTGTACGTCCGTAATATACCTTTAATTTTCTCTGGCAGTAATACAGGCGTGCGCGTCGGTAATATGCCTTTAATCTCCTCTGACAGTAATACTGGCTTGTATGTGGCTGTAATATGCGTCACTGTATTGTGTACCTTTAATTTCCTCTCGCAGTAATACTGGTTTGTATTTCCGTAAAACGCCTCTAACTTTCTCTGACAGTAATATCACGCATCGCACCGTGCCCCGCGCATGCGCACATCATCAGAAGACACCCACACACGGACACCTGGACGCACATAGGGATTTTATATATATAGATTAGATATAAATACATAATGAGAGGTCAGAAAATACCTGTAACCATTGTGGACTCACAACTATAAACTTCTAGACCATTCTCAGAAGCTATTAATAAGGCTAACAGAATGTAAGGTTATATAGCAAGATGTCCTTTTTACTGTACTGGTTAAAGAACAAGAGCAACTAGGCTGGTTCTAGGGCTACAGGGTATGAGTTATGAGGAAAGATTGAAGAAGTTGAACTTTTTTAGTTTACAGAGATTAAAAGGTGACATTACTGAAGTGTTTCAAATTATGAGAGGAATTAGTACAGTGGATCAAGACTTTTAATTTAAAGTGAGTTCAATAAAAACACAGGGACATAGTTGGAAACTTGTTAAGGATAAATTTCACACAAACATTAGAAAGTTTTTCTTCAGAAAGATAATTATAGACAAATAGTAATGTGGTAGACAGTAGGACTTTAGGGACATTCAATACTCAGCTTGATGTTGTTTTGGAGGAATGAGGTGGAAAGGACTGGCAAGCTTTTCTGAGCTGAATGGCCTGTTCTCACAAATGGTGGTGACCAACAGAGGACGATATTTGTTAAGTTTTAACACAAGTTTTAATGTATGTCAATTTGGGAGACATAGGCATCATAGTTTGGGTTAAATCAACTTTTAGCAATGCACTCGAGCTACAGTCTTGTTGCCGTTTTGATCATTTAATTTTATTTCACCATTTCTGTCTCTCCTGAGCTACAGTTTGAGGATTATTATTATTGGCATCATCATCATCATTGTTTTTGTTATTCATGTTATTGTTGGACTGTATAGGTCATCAAACATTAAGACCGAACATCGCTAGTATGTAAAGATAATATAAAACAACTAGACATTAAGCCCGTTACAATAACGGGTGCTAGAACAGTAGTGCATAAAGTAGGAACAGTCTATATTAAATGGCAAGGGACCTTGACCTCATTCTGTTTCTTGTCTGAAAAAGATATTTAGGAAAAATTTTCTATATTTTTACCTCATGAAATTTTTCCGTAAAATGCCTGTAATTTTCTCTGAGAATAATACTGGCTTTGATGTCCGTAATATGTGTTTAATTTTCTGTCACAACAGTGGGCAATCAGCAGATTCTCCCCAGCAACTAATATAATGTGTGGCTGATTATTGTATGTGTGGCGTCTCCCCAGCAACGGATTTTATGTGCTCGAAAATAAATCTACTTTTAAAAGTCATCGTATTGTAATATCATGAAAATTCATATATTTAGGAAAACCCCTTCAACGACTGACACTTTACACTTTACCGGGCCAAGCTTCTTAATCGCAAATCTGATATCCTCAGAGTGAACACTTGCACAACAACAAACACTAATCCCACCTCTTTGGGGAAGCTGGTCTCCGGGTCTCAGTACCCGATTGGATTTTTCGTCTTTTATGTTTTAGGTCTTACCTCATTTACCGAAATCCAATTGGATCGGCCACGTGATATTTTATAGGTCCTGCCCTCTCTGTCTGGTGTGACGCATCAGCCTTTGAAGCATCTGCTTTGAAGCATCACACCGCGCCCCACGCATGTGCACTTCACCAGAACACACACACAAAGACACTGGACGCACACAGGGGTTTTATTAAAGAGGATATAATCGGACATTGAATCAGAGTGTTCGTAGGTCTGTGTTGTTTAAAAAAATGTCGCATCACCCAGAGCCACTGAGATGCACAAGATAAACATTTCTTTGTGTTTTGGTCTGGTCCGGACAATTTGTTCTAAACAAAATAAAGTTAGGAATCTGTATATGGTGCTGCAGTAATGTATCCTGACCACTAACAACTTGTCTAGTCCACCCATTTCCCAGAAATGGCCCTGCACACATACTGACAAATAGCACTCTGTATTTATTTTACTAATTAATGGAACACTGTTAAAACAACCAAATTAACTCTTCGTCTTGTTATTCACAGTACTTGAGTTTCATTTACACCGAGCAATATATCTGGTATTTGCTAAACCAGACATGTAGTACTAGGGTGTTGTACCATGTTAGTTATTATGAATGTAGCGAGAAATCAAGCAAAATTACACCTTTAATTGGCTAACTAAAAAGATTACAATTTGAAAGCTTTCAAGGCAACTCAGGCCTCTTCTTCAGGCATCTTGCCAATAAAAGGTGTCATTTTGCTTGACTTCTCCCTAAACCAGACATGGAAACCACTGCTTCTTAACACAAAAGCAGTTCATACAGAAAAAATATCTTTAAATATTAGCATTTCCATCTTTGTTTTAATTCCCTTTTAAACATTCAATCATCTGAAAGATTCATGTGGCCAGTACATTGTAACATTGTTCAACATGTCAAGTGCAAAGTTCTACAGCTTTACAGATAATAGTAACAATACCCTCCCTGTGTCTCCATTACTCCATTTGATTCAACTGTTGTTGTGTCCTGTCCATAACAAGGCTGGCTAATGAAGATGGAGCTTGATTATAAACTGCTCAAGAAAATTAAAGGAACACTTTGAAAACACATCAGATCTAAATGGGGAAAAACAATCCTCCTGGATATCTATACTGATATGGACTGGGAAACGTGTTAGGAACAAAAGGATGCCACATCCTTTGATGGAAAAGAAAATTATCAACCTACAGAGGGCTGAATTCAAAGACACCCCAAAAATCAAAGTGAAAAAATGATGCGGCAGGCTAGTCCATTTTGCCAAAAATTCATTGCAGCAACTCAGCAACTCAAAATCATACTCAGTAGTTTGTATGACCCCTATGTGCTTGTATGCATGCCTGACAACGTTGGGGCATACTCCTAAAGAGATGACAGATGGTGTTCTGGAGAATCTCCTCCCAGATCTGGACCAAGGCATCACTGAGCTCCTGGACAGTCTGAGGGGCAACCTTGCGGTGTCAGATGGACTGAAACATAATGTCCCAGATGTGTTATATTGGATTTAGGTAAGGCAAGCATGGGGGCCAGTCAATGATATCAATTCCTTCATCCTCCAGGAACTGCCTGCATACTCTCGTCACATTGTCGTGCACCAGGAGGAACTCAGGACCCACTGCACCAGCATAGGGTCTGACAATGGGTCATAGGATTTCATCAGTCAAGGTGCCATTTTCTAGCCTGTAGAGGTTGGTGCATCCCTCCATGGATATGTCTCCCCAGACCATCACTGACCCACCACCAAACTGGTCATGCTGAACGATGTTACAGGCAGCATAGTGTTCTCCACATCTTCTTCAGACCCTTTCATGTCAATTCTGGTATTCTATGGCAAATACCAATCGAGCTCCACTGTGCCGGGCAGTGAGCACAGGGCCCACTAGAGGACGTCTGGCCTTCAGACCACCCTCATGAAGTCTGTTTCTGATTGTTTGGTCAGAGACATTCACACCAGTGGCCTGCTGGAGGTTATTTTGTAGGGCTCTGGCAGTGCTCATTCTGTTCCTCCTTGCCCAAAGGAGCAGATACCGGTCCTGCTGTTGGATTAAGGATCTTCTACAGCCCTGTCCAACTCTCCTAGATTAACTCCCTGTCTCCTGGAAACTCCTCTATGCTCTTGAGACTGTGCTGGGAGACACAGCAAACCTTCTGGCAATGGCACATATTGATGTGCCATCCTGGAGAAGTTGAACTACCTGTGCAACCTCTGCAGGGTCCAGTTATCACCTCATGCTACCAGTAGTGACACTGACCATAGCCAAATGCAAAACTCATGAAATAAGAGATGAGGAGGGAAAATGTCAGTGGCCTCCACCTGTTAAACCATTCCTGTTTTGGGGGTCATCTCATTGTTGTCCCTCTAGTGCACCTGTTGTTAATTTAATTAACACCAAAGCAGATGAAACTGATTAACAACCCCCTCTGCTACTTAACTGACCAGATCAATATCCCAGAAGTTTCATTGACTTGATCCTAAACTGTACTATAATTTTTTGAGCAGTATACATTGGAGAAAGTACCCAGAGAACATAAGGCTGAAGTTGAACATGAAGTAAACTTTAAGCAAACAATATTTCTCAACAGATTAGGTATGTTTTATGATTATATTTATATATTAGAATCATCCTGTGATAGAGCAGAGATTAGAGCATTCACAGGATGAAGACATCGTGCAAAAGCAAATAAGGAATATGATAAGTGCTGAATGTGCGAAGAGAGTCCAGAAAGTTCTGAAGTCCAAGTTGAATGAAAGCAACACAATCTAAGCCTTCAACATCTGGGCAGCGTCACTGATCAGATACACAGGCAGCTACAGGCAGTAGCCATAATAGTAGGCTAGACACAGGCAGAGCTGGACAACCTGGATTGTAGGACCAGGAAAGACATGACAGCCAACCATGCACTGTAATCACAGAAGGATTTGGAGAGACTGCAATAATAATACAGTCAAGGACTAATACACTTCAGTAACCAGTAGAGGAAGAGAAGGGAAAGAGGGTTCTCATGTCAGGAACTGCAACAAAGCTGGTCACAAAGCAATAGCTGCTGGCAACAAAAGGCACCAAAAAACTACCAGACAATCAAGAACTGGTCAGAGGAACTACCAGACAATCAAGAACTGGTCAGAGGAATGGAAAACCAAGGTTCTATATAATGAATTTCTCAAAGACTTCAATGGCAAAGTGAACTTTGTAAAGACACCAACCAGGCTCATCAAGATAGACCTGAGGTAATATAACTAGAGACTCATATAGCTACTCAAGACTAAACAATGCTAACCAATGCCACATAGCTAACATTGAGAAGACAAGTGAGAGTAGCAAATGCAGATTCTGCAATGAGAAAGAAGAGACAGTTGACAACCTTGAAAGTTCAAGCATCAAGAATCCAGAGAACAATTACTCAGAAAGACACATCAAAGTATCATCAATGTTCCTTTGGAATTTGTGCAAGAGATACTACTTCCCCATGTTGAAGGAAAGGTCCTTGAACATGATAGCATCAAGATTCTGTGAAACGTCAAGGTCTAAACAGAAGAATAAACATCACCATGCTTGAACAGAAATAGGTATGAGAAGTGAGGGAACTGAAGATTGACAAAATAAGAGAGACCTTAAGTTTAACATGGAAAAGCTATGGGAAAAGAGAGCTATGGTAGTGCCAGTGATCATTGAAGCCCTGGATGCAATTCCCAGTGGTCATGAGAAACACCAGAGAAGCCTTGGATTAGATAAGACCACTCCAAGTCAGATACAGAGTGCAGCAGTACTGAGAACAGGACACATCCTGCACAAATAACTGTGAGATTCCTAGGTCCTTGAGTAGGACCAGTCCAGCTCAGGACAGATATATGCCTACTTTCTTACCTTTTTCTGTCTTTATGATGGTGCAATAACACTGCACATTTCTTGAGTTTTTACAGGTATTAATCCAACATCAACAAAAATTAAAAGTAAAAGTTGGCATGCAGAACACGGTTGAAAAAATTGTGTTTTCAAATATCATACTTATGAATTATATAGAGGATATTCTTAATATTTTGTATATACTACATTTAAATAAGGTGTTTTGAACATGTTTTATTACATGCTCTTCGAAAATTACAAAGATTTGCAAAAGGCTTTACATATCAAACATATAATATAAATCAAATATAAAAGCTGCTATTCTGTTTTTTACCTATTAATTTGTCCCATCATTTAGTTGGTCCCTTTGGCATCATTCTGAATTAGGAACTGAACATTCCTCGTGAGTATCTGATATTCATCAAAACAGCCAAGAAATACTTAGATCATTACATTTAATTGAAAATAATATTCCTGAAGATAAGATTAGTTTATCATTTGCAGCCCAGGTCACAATTCTTTTTCTAGCCTATTATGCTCTGTTGGATATAATTGACATTGGCTTTATTTCATCCTCCCGTACATTTTTTTGCTCAAAATTCCAGGCAGAGAAAAAAGCTATTACATAATATTTTTTCATTTGCCATTCATTCTCTGTGTCATTTACATATATTTGCCTGTTTTCATTTTTATATCATTATGGATAATAAATTGCCGAAAATCCCCGAAAATTATTTGTAAGAACTGCAGTTTTCTACCCATGTGGTTGCAAATGGATGATCCATGCAGAGGCGTATTTAAATATCAACCAATTTTGAAATTTCATATTCAAGCCAGTCCTGCTCTCTTTTTTATACAAGGTAGGTTGAATGGCTCTTCACAACTGAAATAAAAAAAACTTGAATGTAGCTTAGGCACAGGAATGAATGTTAATCTGCATAAAATTACAGCTCTTCATTTGCTCTGCCACTTTTTAACTCGTTCATTTATACTCTTTGAGATGTTTAACCTTTGCTATTTAAGCATTTCTATTTTTCTTGCTTCTTTGACACAGGTGTGATGACATCAGTGACTCTTTCACTGGTTTTTAGTTTTTTTTAACCTGCTTTTACATGTCCTGTTCTTCTAACTTTAAATCATGATGGTCATGTTTTCACAAAAATAATATGCTCTTAAAGAAAGAAGAGAAAGAATTTCAAAAATAATTATAGTTAGATTAAAATAATTTCAATCTGTAGCAATAGTAGGGAGCAGGTTGAGGAGACTCTGAAGAGGTGGAGATATGCTCTAGAGAGGAGAGGAATGAAGGTCAGTAGGAACAAGACAGAATACATGCGTGTAAATGAGAGGGAGGTCAGTGGAATGGTGAGGATGCAGGGAGTAGAGTTGGCGAAGGTGGATGAGTTTAAATACTTGGGATCAACAGTACAGAGTAATGGGGATTGTGGAAGAGAAGTGAAAAAGAGAGTGCACATAGGGTGGAATGGATGGAGAAGAGTGTCAGGAGTAATTTGTGACAGACTGGTATCAGCAAGAGTGAAAGGGAAGGTCTACAGGATGGTAGTGAGACCAGCTATGTTATATGGGTTGGAAATGGTGGCACTGACCAGAAAGCAGGAGACAGAGCTGGAGGTAGCAGAGTTAAAGATGTGAAGACTTGCACTGGGTGTGATGAGGATGGACAGGATTAGAAATGAGTAAATTAGAGGGTCAGCTCAGGTTGGATGGTTGGGAGACAAAGTCAGAGAGGCGAGATTGTGTTGGTTTGGACACGTGAAGAGGAGAGATGCTGGGTATATTGGGAGACGTATGCTAAGGATAGAGCTGTCAGGGAAGAGGAAAAGAGGAAGGCCTAAGAGAAGGTTTATGGATGTGGTGAGACAGGACATGCAGATGATGGGTGTAACAGAACAAGATGCAGAGGACAGAAAGATACGGAAGAAGATGATCTGCTGTGGCAACCCCTAACGGGAGCAGCTGAAAGAACAAGAAGAAGAAAGGTGCAATGTTAAACAAAATAATTTAACGTCATGCCTGTTTTCTAAGAAATCAGTTCTGCTCAGTTCGGCTGCATATAGGAAGAGCTTAATCCTTACGGGCACAATGCACAAATTTCAGGAGCAATACAGATAAACATCCATCCATCCATTATCCAACCTGCTATATCCTAACACAGGGTCACGGGGGTCTGCTGGAGCCAATCCCAGTCAGAACAGGGCGCAAGGCAGGAACAAACCCCAGGCAGGGTGCCAGCCCACTGCATACAGATAAACATTTACATTTAAATATATTTACACAGTGGAGAAAATTTAAACAAAAGAAATCCAATTCCAAGTTGCACACTTGAAATTGATCCTTAAGCCCAAGCCCGGCAAGCTGGAAATGCTATTTCCTGCATCACTGTGCTATCTACAATATATATCATTACTAGGTCAAGGGATTCAAGAGAAGACAGCAGCATCACGGCTATACTATAATATAATTCCAGTAACACTCAAACCTCTGCTTTTTAAAGAAAGGTAGTTCATGGGCTTCTCACGAAACACAGCACCCCAGACACCCTGTCGATGTTGCTGTAATGTCCTTCACAGCCTTTAAATGTCACCATGGTTCCAAAGCCCAATAACATCACAGAAGAAGCCCACACCACCAGGTCTTTGGTTGTATATGACTATATTTTGCACTCAGAGTGAATGACTTGCCTTTGCAATGAAAACAATCAAAAGGCCTATGCAATGTGCTTCACTGCCTGCAGTATTCGCCATGGTTCTTTTCTGGTCAGCCACAGCACAAGCCCACATGTCCAGTATTTTCCTGACAGCCACAGGGCCCATCCAGCTGTGCTTCTCCTGTCAGCCTTGGCACATGTCTGAGCCACCAATTGCTGTCTGAATCACCTGAGGTCCAATTATATCAGTGAGATGGCCAAATCCTTCAATTTTTGGTTATCAAAGACTGCATCACATCCTAATCTCTCAAGTTTTTGCATGACAGATGGACAACCCTTAGCATTTTATACATTCACCAACCACTTTATTAGGTACACCTGTTCAAATGCTTAACGCAAAAATCTAATTAGCCAATTATATGGCATCAATTCAATGCATTTAGGCTTGTAGACATTGTCGAGGTGACCTGGTGAAGATCAAACCAAGCATCAGAATGAGGAAGAATAGTGATTTTAGTGACTTTAGTGACTTTAGTGACGTAGCGTGATTGTTCGTGCCAGAGGGGCTGGTCTAAATATTTGAGAAACTGCCGGTCTACTGGGATTTTCACGCACAACAATCTCTAGGGTTTACAGAGAACGGTCTGAAAAAGGGAAAATATCCAGTGAGCAGCAGTTCTCTGGGCAAAAATGCTTTGTTGATGCTAGAGGTCAGAGGAGAAAGGCCAGACTGGTTTGAAGAAAGGCAACAGTAACTCAAATAACCACTCATTACAACCGAGGTATGCAGAAGAGCAACTCTGAATGCACAATACATCAGACTTGAACTAGATGGGCTACAGCAGCAGGCGACCACACCAGGTGCCACTCACGTCAGCTAAGAACAGGCAACTGAGGCTACAATTTGCACAGGCTCACCAAAATGGACAATAGAAGATTAGAAAAATGTTGCCTGGTCTGATGAGTCTCAATTTGTGCTGTAACATTCAGATGGTAGTGGCAGAGTTTGGCATTAATAACATGAAAGTATTGATTCATCCTGCCTTGTATCAACAATTCAGGCTGGTGGTTGTTGGTGTAATGGTGTGGGGGATATTTTCTTGGTACACTTTGGGCCCCTTAGTACCAAATTAGCATCATTTGAATGCCACACGACACAGTGGCACAGTGGGTAGCGCTGCTGCCTCGCAGTTGGGAGACCTGGGGACCTGGGTTTGCTTCCCGGGTCCTCCCTGCGTGGAATTTGCATGTTCTCCCCGTGTCTGCGTGGGTTTCCTCCGGGCTCCAGTTTCCTCCCACAGTCCAAAGACATGCAGGTTAGGTGGATTGGCGATTCTAAATTGGCCCTAGTGTGTGTTTGGGTTGTGGGTGTGTTTGTGTGTGTCCTGCGGTGGGTTGGCACCCTGCCCGGGATTAGTTCCTGCCTTGTGCCCTGTGTTGGCTGGGATTGGCTCCAGCAGACCCCCGTGACCCTGTGTTCGGATTCAGCGGGTTGGAAAATGGATGGATGGATGGATGAATGCCATAGCCTACCTGAGTATTGTTGCTGACCATTTCCATCCATTTATGACTGCAGTGTAACCATCTTCTGATGGCTACATCCACCAAGATAAAGCACCGCACTCAAATCATCTCAATCTGGTTTCTTGAATATGACAGTGAGTTCACTGTACTTAAATTGCATCCACAGTCACAGGTTCTCAATCCAGTAGAGCATCTTTGAGATGTCGCATCATGGATGTGCAATCGATAAATCTGCAGCAACTGCAAGATGCTATCAGACTTTTTTGCAAATTTATTAAAAATAAAAAAACTGAGAAATCACATGTACATAAGTATTCACAGCCTTTGCTCAATGCTTTGTCAATGCACCTTTGGCAGCAATTACAGCCTCAAGTCTTTTTGAATATGATGCCACAAGCTTGGCACACCTATCCTTGGCCAGTTTTGCCCATTCCTCTTTGCAGCTCCTCTCAAGCTCCATCAGGTTGGATAGGAAGCGTCGGTGCACAGACATTTTAAGATCTCTCCAGAGATGTTCGATTGGATTTATGTCTGGGCTCTGGCTGGGCCACTCAAGGACATTCACAGAGTTGTCCTGAAGCCACTCCTTTGATATCTTGGCTGTGTGCTTAGGGTCGTTGTCCTGCTGAAAGATGAAACGTCGCCCCAGTCTGAGGTCAAGAGCGCTCTGGAGCAGGTTTTCATCCAGGATGTCTCTGTACATTGCTGTAGTCATCTTTCCCTTTATCCTGACTAGTCTCCCAGTTCCTGCCGCTGAAAAACATCCCCACAGCATGATGCTGCCACCACCATGCTTCACTGTAGGGATGGTGCCAGGTTTCCTCCAAACGTGACGCCTGCCATTCACACCAAAGAGTTCAATCTTTGTCTCATCAGACCAGAGAATTTTCTTTTTCATGGTCTGAGAGTCCTTCAGGTGCCTTTTGGCAAACTCCAGGCGGGCTGCCATGTGCCTTTTACTAAGGAGTGGCTTCCGTCTGGCCACTCTACCATACAGGCCTGATTGGTGGATTGCTGTAGAAATGGTTGTCCTTCTGGAAGGTTCCCCTCTCTCCACAGAGGACCTCTGGAGCTCTGACAGAGTGACCATCGGGTTCTTGGTCATCTCCCTGACTAAGGCCATTCTCCCCCGATCGCTCAGTTTAGATGGCCGGCCAGCTCTAGGAAGAGTCCTGGTGGTTTCGAACTTCTTCCACTTACGGATGATGGAGGCCACTGTGCTCATTGGGACCATCAAAGCAGCAGAAATTTTTCTGTAACCTTCCCCAGATATGTGCCTCGAGACAATCCTGTCTTGGACGTCTACAGACAATTCCTTTGACTTCACGCTTGGTTTGTGCTCTGACATGAACTGTCAACTGTGAGACCTTATATAGACAGGTGTGTGCCTTTCCAAATCATGTCCAGTCAACTGAATTTACCACAGGTGGACTCCAATTAAGCTGCAGAAACATCTCAAGGATGATCAGGGGAAACAGGATGCACCTGAGCTCAATTTTGAGCTTCATGGCAAAGGCTGTGAATACTTATGTACATGTGCTTTCTCAATTTTTTTATTTTTAATAAATTTGCAAAAACCTCAAGTAAACTTTTTCACATTGTCATTATGGGGTGTTGTGTGTAGAATTCTGAGGAAAAAATGAATTTAATCCATTTTGGAATAAGGCTGTAACATAACAAAATGTGGAAAAAGTGATGCGCTGTGAATACTTTCCGGATGCACTTTATATACATCATATACTGTAAAACAGAACGGTAAACACATATAAAGTGTTGGGGTGCAAGATGGATTCCCTGTTTAACTTTTAGCGATTGTAAAAAGGACCATGTGGTCTGTTTCTCGGCTTCCTGTCTCCTTCAAATACAGGTTTGTGAATAAACATCGTCTTCCTGTCCACTGCTTTCTTAAACAGTGGCTAGGTTAGGATGTCCAGTGCAATGTCACAAGTCTTTCAGAAAAGAAGGAAAACTTGTTGACAATGTTGTCACACCAGTCTCTAGCTCCATTGATTCTACCCGCTTAGAGTTCTCGAAATGTTCCCTGGGTGCATATACATGGCAATATATATAAAACCACAGACATTCTAATTATTGTTAACATCTACTTCTTAGTATAAGTCTGTCAACAGCATTACTGCAACTGTAAAAACTGAAGAGCTTATTTTATTAATACAGAGTCCCATACAGATACATTGATAGATATCACTACTGAGTAGTATCATAAAGTCAGATACATGTGAAAATGCTGTCTTCAGAATAAATCACTCCTCAAGACAACTCCATTAACTAAGAATAATAAGGCTTACTTATTGTGTTTTTAACTACCTAGCTGCAGAATTTTGAATCAGTGGCAAAGATCATTTGTTTCTCGTATGTGACAAGTGATAACACTAACATGATAGTTATTTATTTGAATACAAGAACATAAATAGGTCACCCAGACATATTCATAAAGATATTTGAAGACAGTTTTCCCTTCATCCTTCATGTTTCTCTGTAATCATATGCTGTTATCGTAATATTATTTTTTTGTTTTGAGTGACACCTACTGTTAGGAGTTATGCCAGAATTATCACATTTAACAGATTTGTTGCAACTTAAATACATAAATAGAAAGCAGCACAAAAATGTGGATATATTATATTTTGTTAAACTTGTTAAGCATACTGCTAAAAAAAGACTATTATCGCAGAAGCCTTAGTATGGCACTAGAACCCTAAAGCTAGCATAGTGAACTTTAAATGCCAGGGAGAAGTTTCACTCTGTCTGTCTTTGATTGCCATTTATACTTAAAGGTCATTGAAATTATGAATTTCCAAGTCATACTGTTTATAATGACTCAAATGAACTATTAATAGTTCAATAAAATAGCATCGTCAGCCTCACATATATATAATTCAACTTTTCATTGCAGAGACACTCATACACACACCCAGAGAGGCCATATTTGTTATCAGTAATTAACTTAATCCACCTCTGTTTGGGGTTGTAGGTGGAAGACCCACATAGACACAAACAGACTTTACAAACTCCATATAGATAATGGACAGGTACAGGACTGGAACTCAGGACCCCGGATCTGTAAGGCAGAAACACTAGCATTTATGCCACCGTGTTGTATCACATTAAACAATATGGTGAATCGATATATCTACCATGATTATATTCAGTGACATTAAAAAGCAACTTCAATTGTTTGTACACACCAGCATGCAGCAAAGGTGGAGTGGAGCAGTATCTGCACATAATACATTTATTTATTTGGCTGACACCTTTATCCAAAGCAATTCACATCATTTGAGATAGAATTGGTTACATTTCTTTTTCCAAATGGAGCATGAGCACATGACAAGACTTGCTGAGGGTCACACCATGTCAGAGGCAGGATTTGAACACACAATTTCAGGGTTTGAAGTCCAAAGCCTTAACCACTGTGCTACACTGCAGGACTATAAAAACAAATGCACAGCTATAAATTGTGTTTTTCTCCCACATCTCTAAAAAAATTTGTTTTAGAATGACACATGCATGATGTGGACTCTGCAATGGGCTTGTTCCCTTCCCAGTATTGATTCCATATATCTAGTGATGTCAGGATAAGTTCCAGCCTCCAGTTATATACAATATGAGAATGTTATGTTATCTTTTATTGCATAAATTGTGTAAGGTATCCCTTGCATATGCTGTCAATTATAATATCAGTTGTTTTGTTATTTTGGCATTGTTATGCATCCTTTGTATATTGTGGCTGTGAGCTATGTAACATTTTTAAATAATACTTAAATATAGATGCAGTATTTCTAATCCATCCATTCTTCCATTCATTTTTAGATACTGTACACTTAAAACAAATCAAGGTCACAGGTAACCAGAGCATATCCCAGAATCAATCATTCTACATTCTTTCTCCTAAAAATAACTTGGCACTTGGCTTCTTTTTTTTCATTTTTATACTCTCAGTAAAGCACATAATCAGAAATCATTGTCTTCATCCCATCTCAACACCTTCCAGAGTCATGTCTGGGTGTGTCTCAATGTTCACATTTCCATTGCCAGCAAGGAGAGGACAACATGAGAGACTTATGAAGGTCTCAATTACCATTTTACTGGACTCTCCCTGTGCCCCCAAAGCACTCAGCTCAAAGACACAGAGCAAACTAAGATAATAGATAAATGGTATATAAAATGTCAAAGCTGTGCTGCACAGAGCTGAAACCCATCCTAGCTAAAGTGAGTAGACAGCAACCCATTGTGCTCAAGATGCCAGTCCATCACAGAGTTCGATTCCTGATGCATCCTCAATAACTCACTCATCGAAGACACAAACAAGAAATAAGGGTATCATGGGAAAACACTGCATGTCTGCATCTGTTCAAGATGAGTTCCCCTCTTGTTCAAACACCATTCCAAAAGTGAAAACAGGTGAAAGGGGTTGGTTTGGTTAGGTTCCAGTGAACACTATTCACTATAAACTTTTGCTACCTGCTATTCGGGTCCTAATCCATGGGGTTTGTCATATGGTGGGTGCGGCAATCTGCTATCAGCGCATGCTCCCAACCTACCAAAAACATATAATTTTGTGTACTAAAGACTAAGCTCATCACACCACGTCTGAGCTTAGGAGCACTAGGAAAAACACATTCATTAGCACTATACTCTGCCGTCATTGTTGAAATGTAATACATTTATCTGAAAAACAGCGTAAAATGCTGAGAACAAATGGTATATTTTCAGATTGTGCAGACTTGTTAACAGAACAGAAGCCACAAGGACAAGACCACTGTTTCCCTTAGTGGAGTTCATGTCACTGCTGAGCAATAGGCAGTTTCTACTACACTTGGCCACAAAAGGCACAAGTAGACTGCTGGTGTCACTAAATGGGTTATAGCTTTTATAGAAGCAGATAAATTAATCCGCAGGAAAGGAGTCGGTGGATAGCTAGGATTTACTGTATTGCTGAGACTTGGATTAATGCACCTCTTCAAACAGGGGACAAGAAAGTATTTTCCAGTTAACAAGAGATGATACTTCATTGTCTGTGTGAAATTTCTTTATTGTCCCAATATCCATGTAGTTTTCTAAATGTACTCCAACTTTTTCCAAATCCCAAATTTTCATTACTTTTGTTAGGATGTCTGCCTCAGGAGGTACACAAGACATGACTAACTGGGAGAAGATTAAAGGTATCACATAACATGCTGGAGGGATTATACGGTGGGAGAGCCTGAGTATTCCTCAAGAAGGGCTGGAAGCAGTTGTCAAGTATAAGAAAACCAGCTCAGCATATTGCTACCATAGCCATCACCAGGAAAAGTGGACCAGGAATGATGATGAGGATACATACTGGATTATGTAAAGTATCATGGTTGTCTCACACTTCTGTGCACCCAATATCAAATACAGTCATATGAAAAAGTTTTGGAACCCCTCTTAATTCTTGGGATTTTTGTTTATCATTGGCTGAGCTTTCAAAGTAGCAACTTCCTTTTAATATATGACATGCCTTATGGAAACAGTAGTATTTCAGCAGTGACATTAAGTTTATTGGATTAACAGAAAATATGCAATATGCATCATAACTAAATTAGACAGGTGCTTACATTTGGGCACCCCAACAGAGATATTACATCAATACTTAGCTGAGCCTCCTTTTGCAAATATAACAGCCTCTAGATGCCTCCTATAGCCTTTGATGAGTGTCTGGATTCTGGATGGAGGTATTTTTGACCATTCTTCCATACAAAATCTCTCCAGTTCAGTTAAATTTGATGGCTGCCGAGGCATGGACAGCCTGCTTCAAATCATCCCATAGATTTTCGATGATATTCAAGTCAGGGGACTGTGACGGCCATTCAAGGACATTGTACTTCTCCCTCTGCATGAATGCCTTTATAGATTTCGAACTGCGTTTTGGGTCATTGTCTTGTTGGAATATCCAACCACTGCGTAACTTCAACTTTGTGAGTAAAGCTTGAACATTATCCTGAAGAATTTGTTGATATTGGGTTGAATTCATCCGACCCTCGACTTTAACAAGGGCCCCAGTCCCTGAACTAGCCACACAGCCACACAGCATGATGGAACCTCCACCAAATTGGACAGTAGGTAGCAGGTGTTTTTCTTGGAATGTGGTGTTCTTCTTCCGCCATGCAAAGTGCTTTTAGTTATGACCAAATACTTAATTTTTGTCTCATCAGTCCAAAGCACTTTGTTCCAAAATTAATCTGGCTTGTCTAAATGAGCATTTGCATACAACAAGCGACTCTGTTTGTGGTGTGAGTGCAGAAAGGGCTTCTTTCTCATCACCCTGCTATACAGATGTTCTTTGTGAAAATTGTGTTTAAGCGGTATATAAATGTAATGAATAATTATTATTATTATTATTAATTGTAGAATGATGTACAGATACACCATCTGCAGCAAGATGTTCTTGCAGGTCTTTGGAGGTGATCTGTGGGTTGTCTGTAACCATTCTCACAATCCTGCGCATATGCCGCTCTTGTATTTTTCTTGGCCTGCCGGACCTGGGTTTAACAGCAACTGTGCCTGTGGCCTTCCATTTCCTGATTACATTCCTTACAGTTGAAACCGACAGTTTAAACCTCTGAGATAGCTTTTTGTAGCCTTCCCCTAAACCAAGATACTGAACAATCTTTGTTTTCAGATCTTTAGAGAGTTGCTTTGAGGATCCCATGCTATCACTCTTCAGAGCAAAGTCAAAGGGAAGCACAACTTGCAATTGACCACCTTAAATACCTTTTCCAGTGGGTAGCGCTGCTGCCTCGCAGTTAGGAGACCTGGGTTCACTTCCCGGGTCCTGCCTGCGTGGAGTTTGCATGTTCTCCTCGTGTCTGCATGGGTTTCCTTCGAGTACTCCAATTTCCTCCCACAGTCCAAAGACATGCAGGTTAGGTGCATTGGCGATTCTAAATTGTCCCTAGTGTGTGCTTGAGGTGTGTGTGTGTGTGTGTGTGTGTGTGCGTGCCCTGTGGTGGGCTGGTGCCCTGCCCAGGGTTTGTTTCCTGCCTTGCGCCCTGTGTTGGCTGCGATTGGCTCCAGCAGACCCCCCGTGACCCTGTAGTTAGGATATAGCGGGTTGGATAATGGACGGATGGATGAAATACCTTTTCTCATGATTGGACACACCTGTCTATGAAGTTCAAGGCTTAGTGAGCTAATCCAACCAATTTGGTGTTGCAAGTAATCAGTATTGAGCAGTTACATGCATTCAAATCAGCAAAATTACAAGGGTACCCACATTTTTTCACAGCACGTTTTTCACATTTGATTTAATGTCATACAACTATAGGCATACCATTGTTATATTTTTTGTTGAAAGTAGAGTAAATTATTATGCAGGCTTAGAGGGGTTCCCAAACATTTTCATATGACTGTACATACCTGATTACTTTCTGTGTAGAATTTTCACATTCTTCATGATATTATGTGAGGGCCAGGTTGATTGAAGACTCTCTATTTGCCCAAAATGAGTGTGGATGTGCCAGAAAGCATGTAGTGCAGTGAGACGGTTCCTGCCTTATGCCGAATGCTACAGAGCTGGTGTTCAGGTCTCTGTGACTCTGTAAAGAAAAATCTGGTATGGAGCTAACTAAATACATTATTATATGAATATTACATCTGTATGCTACTATTACAGTTGTCATTATCACATAATGCAGAACAAAGTGAAAGTTCTTACATGACTTCCTTAATATAGGTTTAGACAGAAAGATAGAGAAGATGTTGCCTTATCATGCAGCACAAAAATAAATTTAGTCAATAAATGAAATGTATTTCCAAATGATACTGGTCTAATCTGTACACAAACATCTTTTTATTAAAACAGTGGTTCCCAAGCTCAGTCCTGGGGACCCCCTGGGGCTGCAGGTTTTTGTTCCAACCAACTTCTGTTCTTAATTGGACTCCTAGCCTAATTAAATGAGCTGTTATTTCCCAGTTTCTGTGTTTCCGGGTCAATAAAGAAATTACAAGAGTAAGTATGTTAATACATTTTAATAAAAATTAAGCAGTTAAATGTGGATAAAGTATTTTTTTATTTTTATTTATGTTCATCCTGATTTCTATTCTGCATTTCCATTATTGAGTAAGTAGTGCATCTAACACTGAAGCAATTGCAGCCTTTCATCATTTAGTGTTGTTCACCCAGGTGTCTGCTTTGGTTGTTTCTAATTGTCACTATTAGGATACAATGAAAGGAGCAGACTACACAAAATAAAAGAAAAACAATAGGAAAACAGCAAAAAAGTAAGCATTTAAAGCTAGAGCAAAAAATAGAAATATTTATAAATGTCTTATAATGTAAAAATCATACTGCTGTGCTTTTCTGAACACAGAAAGAGAAAAGAGAAAAAAAAACAGCTAACTAAATTAGATCAATTATTATCACTGATTGTGAATCTGGTTGAAACAAAAACCTGCAGCCACCGGGGGTACCCAGAAGTTTGGAAACCTCTGATTTAGAATTTATTTCACTTTGCTGATGCATTTAAGACAATGCTGATTTTTCATGATACTATGCTGCCCTCAAGTGGACAAAATTCGAAAAATGGTTTCTTTCTTCTACCCCTCCCTATTTATGTGCATGGCAGAGACGATTCTAGAGAATCTGGGGGCCCTAGACAAAAAACTCCATGGGTCTCCAGCTCACCTTTGTGGAGTTCCAACATAGTAAAATTTATTACCATTATTCAAACACAAAGTCTGAATTAATAGGACTAACAGGGGAAAATTTAAGAAACACAAACCCTAGTGCAATATATAATGAAGCGAAAGCTGCCTATATAGCATGTGTGGAGGGCGGCCAGGTCCCATGTCCGGCTGGGACACCCCTTTTACACATGTTCAGGGGAGCAATCATGGACTGCTCAATACCTCCCCCAGGACGCTTGGTGGCAGCCTCCCTGGCTGAGGATGGTGCCTCAGTTTCTCGCAGGGCTCCATGGGAGATGGAGTTCTCCAGAGCCCTGTTGGGATCTGGGGTGGCCGCCAGGGGTTGCTGCATGGGTCCCTGAGCTGGCCTGGACAACTCTACAGCCCCACCCGGAACTGCAATCAGAAGCAGGTGATCGAGCACCTGGAGCACTTCCGGGTGGGCTATAAAAAGGGCCGGCAACCACCACTCAGGGCCAGAATCGTGAGGAAGAGGACGAGATTGCCAGGGAGGAGTGGTGGTGCCAAATGGGAGCATATTTGTGGTTTGATAAAGTGCTTTTGGGACTGTGTATTGCCTGTGGGGTTCACGGGGAAGACATGCCCCACAGGTGAAGAAAAATAAAGTCTTCTTGTGTTGTTACACGTGCCTCTGTTTCAGTCTGTGCCGGGTCAGGTGCTATACAGCATCCTTTATCACACATGATAATATGGGATCCAAATTAAGAACAGTAAAATTACATAATCCATAAGCTGGTAAGTCAGTTGTCTCTGAAACTATCAAACAAAACACAAGTATTAGTAACTATCTTAAGAAATGATAGCAAAATCAAACAAATTAAAAAGTTAGGGAAGAGGAGCACATTGAAAAAAATCAGAAATACTGTAATGTATTCATTCTCAAGCCCCCTTGATCCAGTTTCAGTGGACAATGAAAATTTTTCTTCCTAAGCGTTTTTGGGTTACATCTTAAAGATTATGGCCTGCTGATTATACAAATCACCTTTAAATAGTCACCTATTTTTATGATTTCCTCTCATTTTAAGTATACATATACAGTACAACAACTACAACTAGAACATCTGTGATGATCCAGATGTAGTGGCACTGCTTTAGGAATGCAGATCAGGGCCATCTTAACGTATGGGTACTGCAATGCAATGAGCACTGGCCAGGGGCCCATGATGTTTCTGATGCCGATGTATGTTTCTGTTCTACTATCAAAAAAAGGGCACCAGCACACTACTTTTGCCTATGATGCAGTTAAGACAGCCCTGTGGATATGTCAAGTACTGCTTTTTCATTTGTGAATGGGACAGCTGTGCTAAAGGGCCTCATTACATTAATAAGAACTGGCAGCTCCGTTAGCATTTGCGTTGTGTTGTGTTTCAGCCAGGTTTTTCACCCTGAGTGGGGTTTAAATTCATTTTTTGGTCTGTTTTGTTCATTTTTGTTTCTTTTACTTACTGTATATTAATGTACAATAAGTAAAATAAGGTTTTACTTTGGTTGATTATACTCTTTGTTTTTGATCATGTATATATGTATACTATGTCTGGGTTATGTTCCATAAGTTTTGTGGGTGGTCTCCCAAGAGGTGGGGCTACCTGCTAATCACTTCCCGCCCTCTACCCTATAAATCTGGCGGGTTTCCCATAGTTCCCAGTGGTTCATTTTGAATATGCTTGGGAGTTATTGGTGAATTTTTTTGTGTTTTTTTCTGTGCTTGTGCTTTTTGATATCTCTGGATTTTCCACCTCTGTGCTCTTTTTTTGACTATGCCTTGGGACTTCTGTATTGGAACTGTATTTGCCTTTTTGTGCTCTTTGCAGCTGCATTGTTTGACAGAGCATTTTGTGAAAAATGAACCTTATTATTTTTGTAAAGATTTTATGTTTACCCTTTTATCTAGCCGGGGTTTGGCAGTATATCCACATCTAGTGGGCATTTTTGGAAGTATTTTTTGGGACTTGACATGTCTTGGGACTCCTCATTTCCAGGGTAGAACAGTGTGGCACATAAATCCCTTATTTACCCCACAAAGATATTTTTGTTTCCTCTTCATAAAAAACTTGGACTAAGAAAACATATCTTAAAAGCAATGAACAAGGAAGGAAGAGGATTTTGATATTTGAGGCAGATGTTTCCACGAATAGCTGAAGCTAAGAAAGGAAGGTATCTTTGTTGGTGCACAAATCAGACACATCATCAGTGACAATGGATTTGCTGATTTACTAGTTGATTTGGAGAACACTCAAGGATGTTGCTGAGGATTTTCTTGGCAACTCCTGAGGACCAAACTACAGCCATCTGGCGTACAATATGCTTTAAGTGTACAAAACAATGAAGTACTACATGTCACTAAAATTTTATTTTCTGCATTCACAGTTGGACTTGTGAAAATGATGAAAGGTTTCAACGGGACATAGCAACAATGGAAATGTGGAAATTGAAATTCACCAATGCTGGCCAACTATTGTTGGACACTGAAATGAGATGTGCCAGATCTTCTTCTTTTTTCGGCTGCTCCCGTTAGGGGTTGCCACAGTGGATCATATTGCTCCATATCTTCCTGTCCTCTGCATCTTGCTCTGTTAAAACCATCACTTACATGTCCTTTCTCACCACATCCATAAACCTTTTCTTAGGCCTTCCTTTTTTCCTCTTCCTCTTGCCTGGCAACTCTATCCTTAACATCCTTTTCCCAATATACCCTGCATCTCTCCTCTGCAGATGTCCAAACCAATGCAATCTTGCCTCTCTGAATTTGTCTCCAAATCATCCAACCTGAGCTGACCCTCTAATGTACTCATTTCTAATCCTGTCCATCCTCATCACACCCAATGCAAATCTTAACTCTGCCACCTCCAGCTCTGTCTCCTGTTTTTTGGTTAGTGCCACCATCTCCAACCCATATAACATAGCTGGACTCACTGCTGTCATGTAGACCTTCCCTTTAACTCTTGCTAATACCCATCTGTCACAAATCACTCCTGACACTCTTCTCCACCCATTCTTCCCTGCCTGCACTCTCTTTTTCACCTCTCTTCCACAATCCCCATTACTCTGTACTATTGATCCCAAGTATTTAAACTCATCCACCTTCACCAACTCTACTCCCTGCATCCTCACCATTCCACTGACCTCCCTCTCATTTACGCACATGTATTCTGTCTTGTTTTTACTGACATTCATTCCACTCCACTCTAGAGCATATCTCCACCTATCCCCTGCCACCACTTTGCAGTCTCCAATCTCCTTCAGATTGACTCTTCTGCATAGGATATAATCTACCTGTGTGCATCTTCCTCCACTCTTGTACGTCACCTTATGTTCATTCCTCTTCTTAAAATACATATTCACCACAGCCATGTCCATCCTTTTTGCAAAATCCACTATCATCTGACCTTCTTCATTCCTGTCCTTGACACCATACCTACCCATCACCCCCTCATCTCCTCTGTTCCCTTCACCAACATGTCCATTGAATTCCGCTTCAATCACCACTCACTGTCCCTTCAGTACTCTGTCCATCACTTCATCCAACTCACTCCAGAAATCTTCTTTCTCATCCATCTTGCCGGGCATAGGCACTAATAACATTCATCATCACACCTTTAATTTCCAGCTTCATAATCATCACTCTGTCTGACAGTCTTTTCGCCTCCAAAACACCCTTGACATACTGTTCCTTCAGAATAACCCCTACCCCATTTCTCCTCCCATCCACACCATGATAGAACATTTTGAATCCACCTCCTATCCACCTGGCCTTACACCCTTCCATTTAGTCTCTTGCACGCACAATATATCGACCTTCCTTCTCCCCATCACATTGGTTAACTCTCTCCCCTTACCAGTCATGCTGCCAACATTCAAAGTTCCTGCATTTAGTTCTACTCTCTTTACATTCCTCCTCTCCTCCTGCCTCCGTCTCCCCCCTCTTCTTCTCCTTCTTCAGCCAACAGTATCCCAATTTCCGCCAATACCCTGTTGGCTAACAGTACTGGTGGCGGCCATTGTTAACCCAGGTATGGAAATCTGCATTGTTATCTGTATATTGATCTGGCAAAATTTTACACTGGATGCCCTTCCTGATGTAACCCTCCCCATTTATTTGGGCTTGGGACTGGCACAAATTAACACACTGGTTTGTGTATCCCCTGTGGCTTCCCCACAGACCAAATGCGGGAAATCTCACCTGAAATGAGAAATGAGAAGCTCCAGACACTGAGTAAAAATGGAAATCAGCAGCAAAATATTTTAGCTCAGTTAAGCTAAATGTCAGCAATGTTAAGCAATTAAAAACATATATTCATAAAAGATGTAGGAGGAAAACCTGTGCAGTGACACAGAGAATGTGAAAATTCCACATGGACAATATTCTGGCATTTGATTTGAACCTAGGATCAAATTGAAAAGGTTAATTCAAAACTTAAAAAGTAAAGTAATGACTAATCATTAGATATAATTATCATAAACATTCTAATGAAATTAGAAATTTTACCATAAAACTCTGGACTGGAACAAACCTAAATATAACTGGAGACAGCACTCTTTGTTCAGTGTAAGAAACAAGTGTGAATCTTCTTAGACAGAAGAAGCAATATTCGCGTCAACAAGCTGCGCAGATGCTTCCCTGATGGTAGAAGAACAGCATTATGCGGTGCAGCTTAAGCGTTCTTGCATGAACTCCTTGCAAACAATCTGTAGAGGGGACACGCCTCCTCGCGCAGATTAAAGGTCACGTGAAAAGACCGTCATAGCCCCACAATGCCCTGCGTTCGTATATGGTGGAGGTCGTTTTGGTGTTTGTGAATTGTAAACATCTAAGCTTTGCAAGAACTATATTTAACTGTAAAATGGCAGCTATGCTGGATGTAATCGCGTACAGAAGTAGTCATTTATTCTTTATTTTGCTCTTTCAGGTTGGCATTTGGCTTTTTAAAAAAGGACATTTCTTTTGTGACCGGGACGCCGCCGAAAAAATTCACGAGGGGTAAAGCAAAAGCCCTTAGACGTTGAGAGGTAAGGCAGACGTTAATTTCTTAAAGTTTCTGTTTGACAGCGTTAATATTGGATTTCGTCCATTAAAGCAATTTTTCAAGAAGTGTCGTAGATTAAATATATTTTACACTTGAATATTCATTTTGCGGGCGCTTTAACATACATGCCACACATAAATGACCAGTGCAATTGGTCAGTTTTCTTTGGGACGTTGTTTAGCTGACACATATTGAACCGAACAGTAAATCGGTAAGCGCACCTTTTGTGACTTTCCACTTTGCTTTGATTAATCCTCGTAAACTTTGCGCAGTTCTCAAAGTGCGATAAAGTAAATCAAATAATTATCGTAGAATAAAGAACACAGATGTACTTGGAAGACAGAAACGTTTTGTAAGAGAATTAACTACCTGTAGTACACCAACGTGAGATTTGTGTCTAATTTAGAATATTAAGTCAGTTCTGCATTTATAACTACAAGTTGATGAAGCTACCAGTTGACAAACCTTTCTGTCTTGAGCTTCAGTTTAGCATAATTCCTGTATTTTTAGAGTTTATACATTTTGATTATGTATTTGAATAGCAGAACATTACTGGCAAACAACATACACAGTGAAACGAGAAATAAGGCAGGTACAGCCATTAACTTCAAAGTCGGCTAGAGAAAGCAAAAACAAAATATTCTCTAAGTCAACCTAATTCAGTGTGGTCCTAAAAATTGTAAATATAATTTACTTCATGAGGTAGAAGTGCATACTAAAAAAGAATAGTTGCATGAAATATTAAAATTTGTCCTTAAGTTTAAACGTTTAAAGTCTAAATTTCATCAATTGTAATAGAAAAAAATAACATACTAGTAATCACAGACCTTGAAATTGTCCAAAATGTTATCCTTCATGCTTGTTAGAAATTTGTCATTTTTTTTTTTAATCTTCTGTGGGTGACTCTTAGAGGGCTAGGTCTATTGGTAAAGAATTGCATAGAGTATTCGTGATTCGCATATTCATGATCAGCAGCTTAAAACGGCACTCCATATGCCTATATTACCGATCCCAATTTTTCCAAAGTTTTGTGAAAAGAAGTGACTCTGACTTGAATCCTTTTAGGGGGCAAACCCCTGGGATCGGTTGATACAGCATACACTATATATCCTTCTGATCATTTGTACTGAAGACACCAATTTGTTTACCTGTTATCACAAGGATGTAATTTCCTGCACAGAATATGGTCTAAAAATGACCTAAACATGAAATAGTGTGAGAACCACAAAAAGATTGTCATTTGGCATGTTAGACATCAGGACAATTCAAGTGGGTTATCATATGTGGGGACTTTTCACTTACCGGTGAATCAGAAGGCGCCGGATGAAATAAAATTGTGATTTCAAAGCATTCGTAACTAATTATCATGTGCACAAAATAAAATGCAGACGAAAACCTAAGCAGAACAAAAATCAACTCCCACCCCGATAAAGAAAAAAAGATGGACACAAGCAAAAAAAAAATCTTTTTAAATGTAAGAAAACAATGAATAAATATCTCTAAGTAATTTTAATTCCAAATGTTTTCCAGATATTTAAAACTGCATACGTTTGTGAGGGTTGACAAAGGTGGCTCTCGTGCAGAGGTGCCACAGATAAAAGATTATCTTAACATGCATCCTACATTGGTTCCATATTCTGAGTGAGTGAACAATTGGGTTGTTAGTATGTATATTGGTGATAACTTGCATTTATAGTGGCACAAAGCAGGGAATATAAGTACTGCAGGATTTTATTTCTATTGTGGATCATGCCTGTGTATGTTCATCTATGTGTGTCCATGTCCAGGTTTTTATAGCTTGTATGTTTGCTGTCCAGTAATAAAACTGAAGTTAGGTAGAGCCATACCACCTTCTGCCTTAGGTCTTTGTAGGGTTGCTCTTTGGATACGTGGATGTTTTAAGTTCCAAATAAATAAGGTTATGGTTGAATCTAATTGCTTAAAAAATGATTTATTGATGTATATTGGAATGTTTAGAAATAAAGAGAAGCTTAGGAAGGATCCAATGATAATAATATGTCAAGGGTGTTTAACTTTGCAGGTGAATATATTACATTAAACAGGGGTTGAAGATTGGAAGCTAAGTGTCGGCCTTTAATAAATCCAGTTTAATCTTGTGATATTACCGAAGGCAGCACTCTCTCCATCCTTCTGGCTAGGAGTTTGGAGAGTATCTTAACATCATTATTCAGAAGTGAAATTGGTAGCATCTAGTAATTCTGATAACCCAAAGGTTTATCCAATTCCTCTGCATTAAGAGTATCTATTTGTTCTTTGTATCCTATGAACAATTACATTTCAAATTTAACTTTCCAGCAACAAATTTTTTTCACTATCTTCAAATTAGTAACTTTGTTAAACAGAACCTGCCCGATTTTTTCCTCCTCTCCCACCTTCCTCTATGCTAGAAAAAATATTGCTCAGTTTCGAGGACTCAGACAGCATTTCTGCAATATATAAAATCATTTTACAGTCCCTCCCTTTCAGAGATCCAAGAGGACAGTGGGAAAAGGATCTCTCACTCAATATATCAGAAAAGGAGTGGAAGGTAGCAATGCAGAGAATTCACTCGAGCTCCATATGCGCAAAGCATACAATTATCCAATTCAAAATTATACATCAACCACATCTGTCTCGTTTAAAATTATGCAGAATGTTTACAGGGCAAAGTCCAACCTTCGAATGCTGCAATCAAGTTCTAACCTAACATGTTTTGGGCCTACACCAAATTAACATTTTGGACTGCCTTGGTGTCACAATCCCTCCTAACCCATTAACAGCTGTGTTTGGTGTACTTCCAGATGGGCTTAAAGTTGAGAAGGACAAACAAAATGTGATCACCTTCACTACACTTTTGACATGTAGACTTATCTTGCTAAACTGGAAGAATCCTAACTCTCCTCTTTTAAGTCAGTGGGTAACTGATGTTTTATACTATTTGAAATTGGAAAAAATCTAATTCTCACTTAGAGGATCTGTGTAGAACTTTTTCAAAACTTGGCAGGATCTAATCAATAACATAACAGATTAAGCTCTTAAAGCACTGAGGAAGCAGATTCTCTTCACATTTCTTTTTCTTCTCCATTTATCTTTATCTGCTTATTAAACTCATCAGTTTACTTATTTTACTAGCTTTAAATTTTACTGTGTTGCCCATGCTCTTTTTCTCAGGGGTGGGGGGTGATTTGTTTTCAATCCTATTTTTTGTAAAAAAAAAAAAAAAAGATCTATTTGTATGGAATGATCAATAAAATCAGTAAAATTAAAAAAGAGAAAACAATGAATAGCGTAAGAGACTCAATCACAGTAAATAGAAAAATTTATTATGAGAGAGGCCCATTGAGCCCAAAAAGCTCATCCATCCTAATTACCTGGATTGTCCAAAATAACATAATTATGATTTGAAGGTCCCTAAAATCCTTGCCAATATTTGTTAAGCATCCCATGATAGCAAGATTGTTCTAACTGGCTCAAAAATCTGAGTGCATTAGGGTTGGTTCTGCTGTTAGGAAGCAGAAAAATAGTATTTTATAAATTTTCCTAATTTAGGAAACTGCTCCTAACTTCACCAGGATTTATGAGGGCTCATGAGCTGTCATAAGTCACTTGCTTCTGCCAGAACATACTGCCCAGGCAGAGATCGACATGCACATCCCAGGAAAGGCAGAATGCTTTGGAAATACTAGGCAATAAACTCAAAAAGAGATCTTTTTGACAGAGAGTAATATTCTAAGTAATATTCTTAACAAATCTTGTATGTTACATTATTGCTCCATCCACATGGAGAAGACCTCCGCCAAAATGAAAGTGTTAGTAATGTTACGTGTAAAATGCAGCTTTGCAGTAACAATGATTTTGGTATATCACAACTATCCATTTCTTGAACTTTGCAGTACTAGGGTGTTGTACCGTGTTAGCCATTATGAATGTAGAGAAAAGCCAAGCAAAATGACACCTTTTATTGGCTAACTAAAAAGATTACAATATGCAAGCTTTCGAGGCAACTCAGGCCCCTTCTTCAGGCAAAATGCACAAAACTTTGAACATCCTTACAACATATTAGGTACTACACAGATTTATACATTTCACTATATTACCTTGAAATATATATTTCACAATATATTGTCTGTTTTACCTGCATTTTTATCACTTTAATATTGTTTCCTTATCAGTATGCTGCTGCAAGAGTATGTGAATTTCCCCTTTGGCATTAATAAAGTATCTGTCTATTTCCCCACCACTCCACATTAGGTAATGTTAAACCAAACTCTATTTGTACATATCGGCATCCACATAAAAATCATTGCCCCAAGTGTAGACAAGCATACATTTGTGAATCCCAAGCAATATCACAAAATATCAGCATATACGTGGTCATGTACATAACAATTATAGGCTGCAAGGCAGGAACAGTCCTTCCAGAAGCATTCATTGTTAAATAAGCGTGCCAGATTTCAGGCTTTACTCTCATTCAGTGTGTGTGCCTGGGTCTTTCAGTCTCGGTGTGCTTTACAAAATTATTCTTTGTGTTGTGAAATCGCAGCAATTATGTAGAGCTTAGCACAATATCCTACTTTTTTATTCTTTCTAGTATTATTTGTTGTTATCATCCCACTAATTTGATTATTCTTCTTAATGCTGTTCTTATTGTGTTTTTTCATATTATTCTTGTTGTGCAGCTTTAGTGTTAGTGTTAGGAAACTACAAATCATCATTATGACTTCCAGTTTGCAGCATGGGGTGTTGTGAAGTAATGACACCATTCATTCTCAGACATGGCCCCCCTGCTCTTCACTGGGCCTGGGATGCTTTGTAAATACTACTTGTCTTCCTCCGAGGTAGGACAGATTCTTATCCTAGTGTGACTTGTTTTCTTCATAGGCTTAAATGGAAAATACCCAACTTATTTCAGTATTCTTCAATTTCCTATCCCACAATGGGCCATCAGATCTTGACGTGGCAGTGGAGCTTGTGGTGGGGATACTGTGGGAAACGAGGCACACGTCTGGTGGAAACTGGAGTTCTGGCACCTTTTTAAAATAAAATGCAGTAGCATAATGTACAAGTCTGTTGCCTGTTCAGTATCCTGTGCATGATGGTGGTTATATGTCCGAGATAATGTAAAAACATGATTCAGAATTAACAGTAGTAGCATTGACACATATGGAGAACTAGCAAAATACCCGCGCTTTGCAGCGGTGAAGTACTGCTTTAAAATTTTTATTAAGAAGAAAAGTAAACCTTTTTAAACTGAGGGAAAATGAATCAATAATTTGTTAAGGATCTCTTTGTAAACCACATTGTCAGTTCGCCCTTCCGGTTGTAATATGACCAAGCTGTGTGCTGAGCTTACTGTTGAGCATGAAATCTAACGTGGTTTGTGCCCTTCAGAATTAGCATTTTAAACAGTTAGCATTTACCTTTTTAATAAAAGGCGAGCTTTCAAGCCTGAAAAATCACCCCATAAATGCACACGTTTAATTGCACGTGTTAATATGTATGCTTACACAGTATTAAAAGACACTCAAAAATTAACGTCATTTACCTTCGTTCCCGCGTTTGACTCATGCTGTAAATCTCTTCCTTGTTTTTAGTTCACGTGATTACGTAGGAGGCGTGATGACGCGATACGTGACTCTGCCTCCTCCATTAGAGTATATGGACAAAAAACAGGTTCCAGTTATGACCATTACGTGTGGAATTTCGAAATGAAACCTGCCTAACTTTTGTAAGTAAGCTGTAAGAATGAGCCTGCCAAATTTCAGCCTTCTACCTACACGGGAAGTTGGAGAATTAGTGATGAGTGTGTCAATCAGTCAGTCAGTCAGTCAGTGAGGGCTTTGCCTTTTATTAGTATAGATACAATAAAATTCTTTTTTACATGTATGACTAGCATACAATGCATTTCCACTCTATGACACCATGATATGCCACAAGAATATATTAAGAATGTGCTTTGTTCTTAACATATACCTTTTAATGTTACTTTAATATTAGATTGTTCTGGCTATATGTGTGTGGTTTTTTTTTTTTCCTCCTCCCCCTGACACACCTGTATATAACTGCATTGCTTGTATGACAACCACACACCTTAGGCCTACTTTATGTCTGTCTGCTTTTTATCAATGTATCCACCAGTCTTTCCCTTGCAATTACTATTAGCAAAACCTAGAGCTTAGATATATTTATAGGTGATTTCTTTTATCCTGAAATTTTTTTTCAGTGGCTTATTTCATGTGAGCTAAGTTGTGACCCTGAACAAATCTATTAACCTCCCTGAGCTTCAGTTGTGTGAGGTGTTTTGTCATTTGTGTTAGATAAATGTCAGTTTCATCCAATACATGTTTTTTGTTATAATACAGTGTTTAATGCATTTACATTTAAAATGTAATTTAAAGCTTGTTTGAATATTTATTGGTGCCTATTTTTAAAATATTTAAATGTATATATTTGTTTTTTTTTTGTTTGTTTTTTTTTACTTTCAGTATGTCTTGACACTATGGCATCCACTGAAGTTGATGGCCCAGAGTCTGAACTAACACAGCTTCATCTAAGAGTACAGACCTTGGAGGAAGAGCTGAAGTCTTGCAAGGCTGAGATTCATAAGCTTAAAAAACAACTGAAAAAAGCAGATCTACTATGTCGAAATACAGAAAGTTACAATGAAGATTTAAGAAAACAGGTGTTGTATTTCAAATTCAAAATCCACTGAACTTAGTCTTCACTGAATCCTCTGTTTATTTAGAATACTTTAAGCATAATACACCATCCTTCACATAATAATTATTTCAAATTTACACTCCCCCGAAACACTGTTTGGTTTTCATGTCTGTTTTTTTTAATGTCTATTTAAAATTATTTTACCTCTGCCTATTTTGTATTTATATCAATACATATTATTCACATTTATGAACTAATGTGACAGAAGACTTCTGCTAACGGTACTGGTGATCTGTTACCCAGTGCATTTTATTAGTTACATTGTTTATACAGAATACATTTAAAATTGCAGAATAATCTAACAAATGTTTTTCTGCTTTAATGTTTATTGTTTAGGTGGACAAATTAAGTGAAGAGATTCATGATAGGAAGAAGAAGGAGAAAAACAAAGTGAATGCTGAAGTACAAACTGAAACTCCGTCTTGGTCAGAATCAGGTAGTTTTTTTTCCGTACTCTAATTGCTGTTAATACACTGTACCAAGTAGCATGTATAATAGTATTTCATATTATTTCTGAAATGTACATAGTGATCATACTTTATTATACAGCATTTATTTTTGTCTGTAGCACAATATGCTGTAGACTCCTGGAGCACATCGTTGGTTTCAACTACTGAGAATAAAAATAGTGTTTTGCCTTTTGTTGTTCTTAAGAACTGTGTATTGTGTGTCAAATATGTTCTAAAGAACAATGTAATATGTGTCAAAGTATTTATTGCAGCAGATGTACATATACAAGAACTATAATATTATAACTATGAAGACATAATATATAGCAGGGCTCCAGACAGAAAAAAAAATTTGGGAGCCATTGGCTCCTAAACCCAAAATATTTAGGAGCCAAATGCTTTTTTTGGGAGCCATAATCTCTATCGCATGCCAAATGTGAAATAAACAAATAATATTTACTTGTATTGATTTTCTTCGGCCTACCTCACACTGCCTTTCCTTTCTCCTATCTGAGCTATTTGACCTACCTACTAGTGTCCTCTGCAAGGTCTTATAGATAACAAAAGAATAAATGACACATAAATGTGAACAGTGCAAATGTTTACTAATAAGCAATACTTCAAGTCCAGAGTCTTATACACAACATGTGTAAGGAACACTACACATACAAACACTGAAAATGTCTTACACATAATAACACAAGAATTAACACAATAACAAACATTATAAACAATCATTTCTGAAATAATCATTTCGCAATGAGTGTACAAATATAAAGAAATTAATTACTCTTCAAGTTCACTGTCACTAACCATTACAATGTCAGCATCATTAGGCCAGCCAGTATACTTTGGTCTGCGCTTTTTTTTGCTGGCTGACAACCAGCTCTTTACACTGGGCCCTGGGTCAAAAAGTTCAAGTGTAGGGCCCTCTGTACTGATCCTTACCAAGTCTTCCAGTGTTTCTACACTTAGGGAGTTGCGCACTTTTGATTATATTCTGTTTTGTGCTGAAAATCCTCTCACCCTGAGCTGCAGATATCGGAAGCACCAGCATTATTTCGACTAAGTGAAGCAGATTTTTAAAATCTGTACAGAACAGCTCCTTGCTCAGCATCACTGTCCATAGGTCACCGTAAGTCTTATCCATAAACTGACCCTTCACTAATATTTTTAGCATTAGCCATTCCTTCTGCACAGCTGTGACATCACAGCCTGTACCATTTAACAAGTGTGTCTATCTCACACTTGCCATAGCTATCAATGTCCTCTGGCCATGCATCATGACAAAACACTGAAAATGACTTGATGATTTCTGATCCCTTTGAATGTCCATGCTGTGTAACACTTGACATCATGTTTGCAGACCTGATCTCCAATTCTTTAACAGTAATGTCAACTGTTTTGTCAATTGCGGCCTTTAGATCACTTATGAATGTGGCCTGATTTTGGGGGCCTTTCAATTTAACATTTTGGAAGGTTATGACTGTGTGGCTACTTGCAGCCCTCTCACTCCTGCTTGTTGATGGCCTTTCCTGTTGCACTGAACCTTCAGGCTGAGAACCTATGTGCTGTAAGAATTCCTGCAGCTTCCCTTCTCTCAAAGCATTTTCCTTCAATCCTTTAATTGTTACCACACAGCCCACAATTACAGCAACTGCCTGAGGAAGTATAAGAGAATTTTTTTGAAGTGTTAAGGCTCAGCTTTGAGACCTCTGAAAAAAGGTCATGTAAAAAGTGACAAAAGGCAACGAAAGACAGGCAATGTGTTTGGCTCTTCCCTTTATGTCTATGTTTTTGGACATGACTGCAAGGTGCTCCATATGATGATGCACAGCAGTATACTGCCCCAGGCCTGTTGCATAGTTTGAATGGAGAAAAACTGAGAGTGCCCAATTAATGTGTGGCAACCAGTGCTGAGTTTTTACTGCTGATGGGTTTCGTACTGTGCATCCTAACTCTTCTCCTATAGCCTTCAGCTCCCGCTTGCTTTTGGGACTGAAATGATAACGTTTTCCACACTAGTTGTAGAAGGTCATAAACTGTTTCAATCATTGGCACTGACCGTTGTGTGTTTAGCATTGCCAGTTCCAGCCGATGGGGTAGACAGTGGAAAGACAGAGCATGTTCACCTATCTCTTTTCTGAAAAGTGCCCCTATTCCCCCTGTTGCACCCATGTTCACGCTTGCACCATCTGCTCCAAAAGCACTCATTTTATGCACCCACCAATTTGGGTTGGTTGGGTCAGCATTCTGAAGCAGTGATTTAATGGTGTTTTGGATCCCTTCTGCATGACCATAATCAATCTCCGCCAAACCTACTAGATGAGTCCTAGGTGTTCCATCAGATACATACCTACAGTATGTGATGACATTGTCTTTCCCTGAGACATCTGTTTCCACAATCAGTTATAACAGAGATGTAGTTTACCTTTAAAGCTTCTTCCAGCACATTACTTTTTAATTCATCTGCAATGCAACCTACAAACTCTGCACATGCTGTATCATTATCATATGTTTTTGACACATCCATGCCATTCTTCTTCATCAGCAGAATTTGAGATTTAAACTTTGTGAACGGTATTTCTTCCAGTGCAATCATATGTGCTGCATTGAATTTTATTTTCTGTCACTTTCTCACAAGCACGTTGCACAGCCTTTGCTATGGGGGTGTCGCAAGGAGCAGACCTAGCGATCACACAGTCTCTGGTATTCTTGTGTTTCTTACAGTCGCCATGCTTTTTCAGTTTCCTTTTTAAAATAGCTCGTACCATTCTATGGTAATTCTGTTTTACCAGCAATTTCTTGTCCGGCTTGTGCACAAAAGCTGCAATACATCTTTCCCTTTTCATACCGTAACCAAGCAAACTCCTGTAACCAAGCCGCTTTAAACTGTCTTCCAGGCGTCGGAGCCGCGGGCGCAGAAGACTTTGCTAACGGGACGGAGTTGTCATCCTTTAATAACTGTATGTTTCCGGACACTGGTGGCTGTACCTCAGATAACCCACTGAATGAATTATCATTCAGGCAGTCGCGGGCTGAGATTTTTCGCACATAATTGAAAGCTGTTTCTGCTGCTTTAAATTTAAAACTTTTCTTAGATTGAGAGAGAGAGAGAGTCGCCACCAGCGACTGGAATGAAAAAACTAGTCGCAAAATAGAAAATCAAGTCGCATTGGTGACCATTTTAGTCGCCACCTGAAGCTCTGTATAGTTAATTACAGTAATCCCTCCTCCATCGCGGGGGTTGCGTTCCAGAGCCACCCGCGAAATAAGAAAATCCGCGAAGTAGAAACCATATGTTTATATGGTTATTTTTATATTGTCATGCTTGGGTCACAGATTTGCGCAGAAACACAGAAGGTTGTAGAGAGACAGGAACGTTATTCAAACACTGCAAACAAACATTTGTCTCTTTTTCAAAAGTTTAAACTGTGCTCCATGACAAGACAGAGATGACAGTTCCGTCTCACAATTAAAAGAATGCAAACATATTTTCCTCTTCAAAGGAAACAGAGTAAAGCAAACAAATCAATAGGGCTGTTTGCTTTTAAGTATGTGAAGCACCACGGCACAAAGCTGTTGAAGGCGGCAGCTCACACCCCCCTCCGTCAGGAGCAGGGAGAGAGAGAGAGAGAAAGAGAGTTTGTTTTTCAAACAAAAATCAATACGTGCCCTTTGAGCTTTTAAGTATGCAAAGCACCGTGCAGCATGTCCTTCAGGAAGCAGCTGCACACGTCCCATTCGTCTAGGTGTGCGAACAGCCCCCCTGCTCACACCCCCCTACGTCAGCGCAAGAGAGAGAGAGAGAGAGAAAGTAAGTTGGGTAGCTTCTCAGCCATCTGCAAATAGCGTCCCTTGTATGAAATCAACTGAGCAAACCAACTGAGGAAGCATATACCAGAAATTAAGACCCATTGTCCGCAGAAACCCGCGAAGCAGCGAAAAATCCGCGATATATATTTAAATATGCTTACATATAAAATCCGCAATGGAGTGAAGCCGCGAAAGGCGAAGCGCGATATAGCGAGGGATCACTGTACTACACAAAGCCTAATTTGCTTAAAGCAGTTACATCTAGTATAGTATTTGGTCTGAGTGGCTAATTTGTATTTTACAGACTATTTCAACTATTATGCACATTTTTATGAAAATGGAAGAGAAGATGCTGAAACTTCTGTCTTGTATGAGCATGGAGATCAACAGTACAACCTTCCTAGCAAATCAACTTCCAATGACCAAAATATGGCAGAAAGTGGAGAAGTCAGTGAAAAAGCTAATGCATTTAATCAGCAAAATTCAGTTCCAGAAGAGGAGGTATAACTAAATTTACCAGAACTTAAATATCCAGAGAACAGTTTAAAAAGCATAAGTAGCATTAAAATCATACTTTGTGAAATCATAATATATAAACATTTTGTCACAGTAGTTTTTCCCAGTTTGCAGTATTTTTATTTGCTTCCAAACTGCTTTTGTAAAATTTAAAGTTATAAATGTACCGGTCACTAAATATATGAAAACATCATGCTGCATTTAAGATTTCCTTGAACAAAGGAAATATGTTGCATTATGTAGATGTCATGTTTAATTTGGTGACTTTTTGGTGACTAAAGACAAACTTGAAAAGTGTTCATTTTTTCTGAAATGTTCCTGCTTTGGAGGAATGTTTCTTGATATAGCTCAAGGGTGTCAAATTTTATTTTAAGGTGTACTGTTGCATGGAAAAAAAACCCACCATATGCACAAGCAGATTATAGTCATACTCTTGAATTTTTCCTTGATCTTTCCCTAAGTAACAGTTTTAAAAGTAATTAATCTGGACGACTGTCCACATAGTGGTTTTTGTAAGAAGCAAATGTGTTCTAGCTAATGAGAAATGTAGAACTCTTTTTAGAAAGTTGCAATATACACAGTTAACAATCATACAGCAGAGATTAGTCTTTATTGTGTTATATCAACTACTGAAAATTTTAAAGTAATATTTTTTTCTTAATTTAAAGGAGAATACGGGTGGAAATTCTTTAGCAGATCTATTAAGAACTACGGCAGAAGCTGCAGTATCCCAAACAGGCTTTGTCTTTGATGAAAATTTTGGGATGTACTATGACCATAGCACAGGTTTCTACTATGATTCAGTAAGAACCAATTTTACAAAATGTTTTCAATAGAGAGTATAGCACTTTTTATAATATTGTTTAGGAGTAGTTTGTCTTATGCGTTTGTGTATAATGTATGTTAACTTTTTTCAGGAATGAACAACACAGTTATCATAATAATTTTAATAAGTGTGTAGGAGCAAATCAGACATGTGAACTACTAATGACCAAAGCAAGATTGATATAGACGATAATTATACTGACTTCCTAGAGGAAACTATTAATGTAATTCATTTAAATTACAGAATACCAAAAGATGATGGCTTTGGAAAATGTAAAAGAAAGTTAAAGATGTTTTACTTGCAGACAATTGGCATAAATTACATCCTTAATACTTAACACACAGGTTATTATGGATTTTATGTTAAATAACTATTGTATAATTTTAATTCCTTAAAAAATATATTCTGATTTGTTGAACTAAGTTAAATATCATTTTTACCAAAAAATATTAATTTAATACAATGTTATTGAGTATTGTTGGAAGCGTATGTAATTCCAGAAATCTTACATAAATTCTTTGTAAACAGTGTTAGTTATATGGGTTGGAGGTAAGAATAAATTAATTTTTTAATCTGATATCGGTTACATAGTTTAGATGGTAGATTATATGTCTCAAGGTGGGGAATTAAGCTTTTTAAAGGAGCTAAATAAAGAAATACTATATCAAACATCAACCTCTTTAAATACACATAGACTAAAAAGAAACAAAAGTTGTGACTTGGTAAAGATACAAAGAGCGGTCACAATAAGGCTTTATGGTTTTTGTTCTGCAGACAGTCATCTCCTGTTGTGGGGGTCATGTTCTTGGTCTTAAATGAAGTCATAAAATATGTATTGCGTCCAGACTCTCGAGAGCTTTTCAATGTAAAGTTCTGTATACACAGAAGTCATGATTAGATTGACCCATTCTTTATTTTACTATTTTTTGTTATTATGATTCCAGAGAGTGATATTGCATGTTGGTTGGACATGCAAGTTAAGAATTGAATGCTTATGCAACAATTCTACTTACTACTTCTTCTGTTTAATATTCTTGTCAGTGGTGACAAAGACTGGCAGTCTTCAAAACTGTGAAAAATACTTTTAAATGAAGATGATTATGGTGTATTTTTTAATTTAGTCAGGCAAAGTAGATAATTAAGGGTAAACATGTTTCTAAAAAAAAAAAAAATGTTCATTTTTGCACTTGTTAAATCTAATTAGGCATGCAGCAAGCCTAATGTTTTCATGGAGTATTGAACAAAGGTAACCTTAATTTGGATTCCAGATTATTGCATTATAGTTGCACCTACACCTGAGCAATCTACCCGCTCATCTGACAGTTCGATTGATGTTCTTTTTATAAATTACTGCATGTTTTTCTAGTTTTTGTTTAGAAATCAAAATTACGTTGGTGGAAAAAATCATAATTAGTGGCTAAATTAATTTAGTACTAATGTAGTACGATGTTAGCCATTATGGGTGTTGTGAGAAGTCAAGCAAAATTAAACCTTTTATTGGCTAACTATAAAGATTACAATATACAAGCTTTCGAGGCAACTCAGGCCTGGAATATTGTAATCTTTTTAGTTAGCCAATAAAAGGTGTCATTTTGCTTGACTTTCTAGCTAAATTAAAACAAACAAGTTTGTATTAACAGTAAGGGTAATATGTTTTAAGTTTGTGCTTTGTAGTAGTATTTTTTTTTAAAATATTGGCAATTTCTGCATTGAAGTAAGTTTTACTTTTTTCTACCCCAGAATAATCAGTTGTATTATGATCCAAACACTGGAATATACTATTATTATGAAGCTGAGAGTGGTCGTTACCAGTTTCACTCTCGTGTGGATCTGCAGGCTTATCAGACACATACAGAGTCAAATTCAGACAAAAAGTCAAAGAAGAGGAGGAAAGCCCCCTGAAAAGCACTCAACTAATGATGATAAGGTATATTTATTTAATTACTTACTTAGGTTAAGAATTTTCATTGCAAAAGTAGCATAGGCTTTTGCATCTCACAAAGTAGATGTCTATGTAAATGGTTTTCGTTTCAGTTTTCGTTCCATGTTTAGAAGAAAGGAGGAGTCAAACTGCATGTTTTTTACATTTTCAATTTTAACACAATTAGAAATTTTATTTCTTAATTTTCTTTTTCTAGTTATGCTTTTTGACTGCATTATAAGTAGTGGCTGTATTACTGCATTTGTATTATTGGGTCTCAATCCCAAATCAGAATTCATGAAAATCTAACCTGATGTGTGAGCTACAGTGCATCTGGGAAGTATTCACAGCGCATCACTTTTTCCACATTTTGTTATGTTACAGCCTTATTCCAAAATGAATTAAATTCATTTTTTTCCTCAGAATTCTACACACAACACCCCATAATGACAACGTGAAAAAAGTTTACTTGAGGTTTTTGCAAATTTATTAAAAATAAAAAAATTGAGAAAGCACATGTACATAAGTATTCACAGCCTTTGCCATGAAGCTCAAAATTGAGCTCAGGTGTATCCTGTTTCCCCTGATCATCCTTGAGATGTTTCTGCAGCTTAATTGGAGTCCACCTGTGGTAAATTCAGTTGGTTGGATATGATTTGGAAAGGCGCACACACACCTGTCTATATAAGGTCCCACAGTTGACAGTTCATGTCAGAGCACAAACCAAGCATGAAGTCAAAGGAATTGTCTGTAGACCTCCGAGACAGGATTGTCTCGAGGCACAAATCTGGGGAAGGTTGCAGAAAAATGTCTGCTGCTTTGAAGGTCCCAATGAGCACAGTGGCCTCCATCATCCGTAAGTGGAAGAAGTTCGAAACCACCAGGACTCTTCCTAGAGCTGGCCGGCCATCTAAACTGAGCGATCAAGGGAGAAGGGCCTTAGTCAGGGAGGTGACCAAGAACCCGATGGTCACTCTGTCAGAGCTCCAGAGGTCCTCTGTGGAGAGAGGAGAACCTTCCAGAAGGACAACAATCTCTGCAGCAATCCACCAATCAGGCCTGTATGGTAGAGTGGCCAGACAGAAGCCACTCCTTAGTAAAAGGCACGTGGCAGCCCGCCTGGAGTTTGCCAAAAGGCACCTGAAGGACTCTCAGACCATGAGGAAGAAAAATTCTCTGGTCTGATGAGACAAAGATTGAATTCTTTGGTGTGAATGCCAGGCGTCACATTTGGGGGGGAAACCTGGCACCATCCCTACAGTGAAGCATGGTGGCGGCAGCATCATGCTGTGGGGATGTTTTTTCAGCGGCAGGAACTGGGAGACTAGTAAGAATAAAGGGAAAGATCACTGCAGCAATGTACAGAGACATCCTGGATGAAAACCTACTCCAGAGCACTCTTGACCTCAGACTGGGGCGACGGTTCATCTTTCAGCAGGACAACGACCCTATGCACACAGCCAAGATATCAAAGGAGTGGCTTCAGGACAACTCTGTGAATGTCCCTTGAGTGGCCCAGCCAGAGCCCAGACTTGAATCCGAGTGAACATCTCTGGAGAGATCTTAAAATGGCTGTGCACCGAAACGCTTCACATCCAACCTGATGGAGCTTGAGAAGTGCTGCAAAGAGGAATGGGCGAAACTGGCCAAGGATAGGTGTGCCAAGCTTGTGGCATCCTATTCAGCAAGACTTGAGGCTGTAATTGTTGCCAAAGTTGCATCGACAAAGTATTGAGCAAAGGCTGTGAATACTTAAGTACATGTGATTTCTCAGTTTTTTTATTTTTTAATAAATTGCAAAAACCTCAAACTTTTTTTATGTTGTCATTATAGGGTGTTGTGTGTAGAATTCTGAGGAAAAAAATGAATTTAATCCATTTTGGAATAAGGCTGTAACGTAACAAAATGTGGAAAAAGTGATACGCTGTGAATACTTTCCGGATGCACTGTATTTACATGACATGGTCTTGATGTGGCTGGAGCGTTTGCCTACATGCTCAGCTAAGCCCATGTCACATTAGACGACTTTTCCAGTGATTTCCAGTTTTTCACCATCATTTTACATAATCTAAGCTAGTTGGAAGTGTGCTGCTGTGAAGGCAACCACATAATGTTGTATACCTAACAGCTGAGTCCAACTAGTCTGCAACTGGCTGAGATAATATCACACCTGTTTGATTTTTCTCATTATTCAGAGGGGCAGGCTGGTTGCGCAGGATAGCTGACAACCAGTGAATTCTCACCTGGAAGTACAATTCATAGAAAGAATATAGCGATGAGGAATTAAAATGAATGTGTTATAAACTTCACAGATCGAAGAGAAGCTTGTATGTCTGTCTCATGTTTTATTTACTAGATTAGAATGGGAGGAAAAAAGAAAAGTGGCTGAGGCGGCAGCTGCATTAACCCTTTGCACGGCGGCTGCTCTGTCACAAACTGAAGAGAAGCATGTTTGTCTGATGTATTTTACATACCCTGAAAGATTTGGGGGGGGGGGGGGGGGGGGGGGGGGATTAAAGTCTGAAATTTCTGCCCTCCTCGCTGCGGCTGTTAATCCTTTATACATGTAATGCCAGCTCCTTTAGTAAACCCACAATTCACTGTCGGGAAAAATGGCCAAGCACAGCTGCATTTGATTAGCACTCAGTAAATGTGACGAGCTGCAGTTTGATCTTGTAATTTGATATGATGCAGCTATGAGATCAGTGATTATGATTATCAGATCTAACATACCCCACAACAATAATTTATGTAATCTCACATCGGCTTTACTTGAAATTTTTGACCTGAGCTTGAGTTGTAATATATTGGCACTGGTAAGGCATAAGTCTGGATCATTGCATATTTGTTTACCCTGATGCTCTTCAGTTTTCTACATTTTGAAAGCAGTTTGTTGTCTGCACAGAAAAGCTACAGTATGTTATGTGCCTCAGCATTTTCTGCTATGATTTTCTCTGAGTACATTCAGAGAAGAATATGGATACAGAATGAGTTATTAGTCATTTGACTGTATTATTCACGGTTTATTATTTTTAGTTAACTGTTATGTAACTGTTCAACTGATAATCCTAATGGCTGAAGAAATTTGGAATGAGACAAATAGCATTTTAATATCCATAGAATTTGTCTCTCGTCATGCTACTCTCCTTTTATCGTGTTGCGTATTTCACCAAAATGATGTAATCAAGCCACATCCTTAAATTCAAATCTGATCATGCTGTTTAAACTTGGATAGATTTTGGGTAATCGAAACCGAAATGTAATTCCATGCCATGCTCAAAAGTGACCTTTTTTTCTTATGCGAAAAAATCTATATACCATGTGTTACTTTTTTTATTGGGGATATTTATACCAAATGTGAAAAACCTGCTTCAGGTATGTGGAAAAAAATCATAACCAAGTCACATCAGAGTGGTAGTATAAACATGACTTGTATAGAAACATTTTGAATTATTTACTTTTCAGCAGTGGCGAACCGTGCATTTCACACCTAGGCCTTCAGTAGTAGTGCTCCATCTGAATCAACCCGCCCCTCAAAAACTAATTTATGGTTATAAAAACCATCATAATATGCAGAAATACAGTATAAAGAGCCGTTGCATCGCAGATAACTCCTGTAGCCACAATAAATGCCTTTATTGAATAGACAAACCAGGGGTGAACAAGTTCCTTTCTATTGCAGCTACAGCCGTGACACACATAAAAAACATCAATAATAACTCAAACTTGCAATATTATTTAGGAAAATCAAAACATTTTACTCGCCAAAAATTCGGATTATTTGTAAACAAAATCCATCCTCCTCTCTTTCCTCAAAAACAGTTCAATTACTCTGTCGTACAGATTATCTGTGCGCTTCAGTTCCATCACGAAGTCCCTTTCTATCGCCATCGAAGCTAATGCTGAAAGTCGAACCTGCCCTGTCGTATTTCTGGCATAAGTTTTAATTCGCTTTAGGCTGAAAATGTCCACTCGACAGAAGCAGTGGACACAGGAATGGTCACCGCCAAACATACCAATGTGTACAGCTGCCCCATGCTCTCATTCAGATTTTTCTGATGAAGGAAGTCAAGGAAATCGGTGGGAGATTTTCCTGCAAAATCATCCATGGCATACATTACAGTCAGTTCTGTTTTTAGCCGAGACAGATCAAAAAGTGCTCCGTGGATCTGTGTTAAACTGGAGAAGGCTGCATGTGGGAATTTTTTCTTGTATTCCCGAAACTTCTGGGGGTCGAGGAACATGACAGACATCAGTTTTTCGTTGTCTTGAAATCTGGTCTGTGTCTGGCAAATAATATTGTCCAGAATCCTGCCATGCAGTTGGTGGTGGTAGTGCGCGCGAGGATCTTGCGCTTGACCTCTTCATGCGCTCGGAGCGCCTGCGGTGCATTTAGTGGCCTCGTAGAGTTCCTCATACCGGCTTCTATCTCGCTCAACGGTATCACAGAACTCCTTTACCCTAGCCAGACAAAACTGCACATCCAGTTTTTTGTCCTGTAGTGTTGAAAAGAGCACGTCTGAATACTCAGAAATGCCATGGAATGTGTGAAGCAAAAAACAAAACTCAAGATCATCCAGACGTGCTTTAAAGCCATCAGCACAGCGCACTGTGTCCTCATCATACTCGTCATGATGCTCCAGAATGTGATGAAACAGTTCCTTTAGAGCATCTCTCTTCTCAAAGACCGTATTGACCACTATGGATGTGTACTGCCACCGTGTTGGTGCCACACGAGGGAGACGCCGCTGGCAGATTTCGTTCAGTAGTTGCGTGCGCCGAGGCGATCTAGAAAAAAAAATGCAGCAAGGCCATTGAGGTGGCCGAAAAAGATCTTGCATTCTTTAAGCTTTGAGGCCCCTTGAGTCAGTGCTAAATTGAGCCGATGTGCTTAGCAGTGTATGAATAAAGCCAAAGGTGCTCTCTCTTTAACTTTAGCCTGCACCCCATTTAATCCAGAAGACATGACCGCTGCGCCGTCAAAACACTGTGCCACAACTTTACCCAGACATTCATTTTCCAACAAAAATCAGATAAGACCTGCAATGTCATCGGCTCGCTTCCCACTGGTAACATCTTCAAATCTGACAAATCGCTCCTTGACACCTGTGCCCGTTAACGTAACGCAGGACCAGTGCTAGCTGCACTGCGTTACTCGCGTCTGTCGTCTCATCCACCATAATAGAGACGAACGGTGCTTTTTTAACATCACTTATCTCTTCTCCCATCACTTCAGCAATAGCAGTGATCAGGTCGTTTTGTATTTTACCCGACATCCCACTAAACACTTTATTGGTGGACAGGTGGTAATGTAAGTCCGTGTTGCTCTCAGCAATGAGAGAAATAAGCTCCACATAGTTCCCTCTGTTATTGGATCCCGCGCTTTCATCGTGTCCCTGAAATGAAAGTTCCTGTTTGCTCAAAAAAATGACAGTCTATCAGTCTTTTTAAGATTTCTGTTTTTCTTCACCTTTTCGTTGTGGAGCTCCGTTTCCCTGCGTATTTGCTCGTTCAGCTGTAGATCCACTCTGGTTTCCGCAAAAAGTTTTGGAAAGGCACCGTGGCTGGTAAGTGTCCAGCAGTGCTTTGATGTCTCGTTGTTGCCTTTGTTAGGCAAGTCAAATTTACAAACCCAGTGTGGCTCCAAACACCATGTCGACCAGTGGCAAATAGCAAGCACTCCCAGCAATACAATTTGCAGTGTTCCTCGGACCCTGTGAGCCTGGGGTACCGCTCGTAGTTGGTAACCTGAAAGTGGCGGACAAATCCTCCTCCTGGTTGTGACAGGCTAGCTAGCTTCGGGAGTTGTCCGACCTTTCTTAACAATGTCCAACTTTTCTTGAAAAGTCCGTCTTGAAAATGGCCTTGAAAGCAAATCTGCCACCAAATCTATTTCTTCTCCTCCTTCAGCCATGGGGTGACAAAATAGCTATCACACCATCCTATCCAATCAATGGGTCTGAATACAGTGACGTTGCCGTACGCCTTCTAGAGGGCCCTAGTGAAACAAACTCAAAATCTGATTGGTTGAAGCAACAGTTTAAATCGACATTTATTTTGTGTTAGAGGGCCTGCAGAACGGATTGTGAAGGCCTCCTGGGCAGACTCCTTTGACTTTGACCCTGCCTGGCAACAAATGATGGCTGAAATGTGATTGGTTAAATGCTTTAATACGAAAATACATGTCTGGAAGTAGCACAACCATCGGAAAAGCTATGAAAGGAAGCGGACAGACTATTTGGAATTATTTAATAAGTATTCATGCGCAGAATATAATTAACATCAGCTTGTGATTCAGATATTTTTTTTTAGGCCAGCAGAGAAGGCCTTGCAGGCCCTGACGGCCTGCCACTGCTTTTCAGGGTTTTGTGTTTACATTAGGCTTCAATATAAGTGTTTTTAATAGCTCTGAATGGGTTAATCCTAGTGAGTGAATGCAAGATGGTTTTTTTTTTTTTATCACATAAAGTTTGTTTTCATTCTGTATTTTGGGATGTTTTTCTTTGTTTAAAGTGGTACCTCATTGGCCCATTAATTGCAAACTTAATTTTAAAGCACATGCATCATGTGTTGTCATCACTGTGATTGATTGGGAACACTTTATACATTTAGGTGCAAAAGTATTTGGTTTCAGAAGGGTGTAATTTTTTGGACCTCCAGAATGCAGCAGTAGAAGATAAAGATGCAATTATAATTTTAAAAATGCATCACAAGGAACACATGAGAAATATCGGAAGTAACTTGTGCTAATTTATTTATTTATATTGATGGTACCTCAGTTTTAAAAAATAAATAAATAAATAAATAAAATTGAACATTCCTGTGAAGTAACAAGATTATTTGAATAAACACATCCATTTGAAGTATCAAGTATAAATAAGGTGGTCTGTCGCAGTTAAAATATGCCCATTAACAATGCAAACATTTTAACTACAACATTTATATAGCACATTTTCATGCAGTCAGTATAGCTCAAAGTGCTTTATAAGATCTCAGAGAATGTTACATGAAAAGAAACATATTAGAGAATAAGTAACAAAGAAAACACAAATCTATACGATCTTTAAAAAGATAAATATCGATATCATTTCTGGACAAAGGCAGAACCTTAACAGACCGCCGCTTCACGTCGATTTTGCTGGCTAATAGACTGCTGCATCATAGCACAACTGGAAATTCCACCTGCAGCTAAAATCAGTTCAGTACATGAGCAGTTCTCCACATTAGTGTTTATATCTGGTAGTGCCATGCTGACAGTGTATGTACCCAAAAAGAAGTCTGTCTGCATTCTCAGTACCATGCACCGTAGCGTGGAGATTGGGCAAGATCGGGGTAAAAAAAACCCCAATGTTTAAATAACCTAGTGTTTTCAGATAATGATGTTTTCATGCATGGAAGTGTGTGCATTTGCAAGAGAGGCAGAGACAGATTTGAGATCATTCGTGTGGTTACTAGAAAATAGAATAAACACTTTCGCAAAGGTATAACGAAACAAGTGTGCTTTTTTTCAAAAATAACACTGAAAAAAAAAATACACCAAGAAAACATGATTCATCAGCATTTGTGTATCTGCTTATATCCCTTTAGTAATATATTTTGCAAGTAGCAAAAATATACACCAGCTGTTAAAAACATACATTTGATAGGAGTCATTATTATATAATAGTAATAACAATTGCAGCTCACTACTCAAAACAGTAAATGCGGGAAGGACCCGGGATCAGACCCGCAACCTCTTGATTATGAGGAAGCAGTTCTTACCTCTGAACCAGCTAAAAGGACTTGTCTACTTTGTGTCAATTGGTATTTGGACATGTAAATTGTATAATTTCTTTTTCTTCTGTTCTTGAGTAAAACGCACTTGTTACACGTTTTGTGAAAGTGTTTGCTATTTGGACTTCAGTCTTCACACATTATACACATCAACATTTTGTCATTATCACATGAAAAAAGCTTCTGTTTTATTTGTGTATTCAAAATTTCTTGACTCGCATTTCCTGGCCTCGTACATTTACACAGACTGTTGTAGATATGGAACACACACAAAATGTATGTATTCCAAATAAAGATATATTATTTACCCTATACAATTCCAGGCACCTAACTCCCAGATAAAGTGACTTCAGGTCTGAGAATTTTGCATCTGACTTCAGCTGCTTCAGTGGAGGATGAATGAGCAGGCTGCCTGCTGCCAGTTGTGATTGGCACATTTGTAAAACAGATGATGAGGGGGGTGCGATGGAATTAAAAGTGGCATGGCATTACTATATGAATATTTTCATAAGCTTCAGGGATTCTAGTGTTAAACACTCAGAAGACAATGAACCAAAAGAAAGCTCCTTTGAGGTAGAAATATTGAAATTTTTCCATTAACTGCTTTAAGGTTCATAACCAAAAGTAAAGTTAATTTTCAGTAAAGTGAAATTCTTTACACAAGACCATGAGTAATAATTTCTATCTTATGCTTTCTAAAGTACATTCACTGTAAACATTTTGAGTTCTCAGATCTACAAAAGCCATCACTTAGTAAGCATGTATTTTTTTAGGTTTATTAACAATGTAATTACAATATGTAAATCACTTCAAAAATCAGGATTCTCCCCCCCCCCCCCCCCCAAATGTTAGAAGTAAAGGGAGAAATCATCTGTCAAGAATAAAAAATCTGCAAAAGTGTTTCTCAAAATATCAGCTAATTCTTGTGCAAAATCGTGTGTTGTACTGAAAATGAAATGTATGCCAAAACCTGGGTTTATCCCTCACTCATGATGCTTCCATGGTCCAACCTGTCACTCTTTGTTTTAGCAGAATCATCAGTGGACTATTGTGCGTTGTATAGCATATACACACACACACACACACAAGTTTCAATGATCAGCTAGTCAAAAGCAGATGTTATCAGTGTAGACTAGAATTTTTTTTCTTTTCTGTTGCCAGCCTGTAATAGACATAAGTGCAAATAATTAAATGGAAAAGTAAAAATGCACTTGTCTGTTAAATACATGACGTGCCGCCCTAAAGGTAACTAATTAGTCTTTATTATTACATTCTTTCCCCTTTATTTGCTTTTGTGTTTGTGTAATTCCAAAGGTCATTTCCCTCACAAAACTTAGTCATCTTCATATTTATGTAGGATCCTGGTATTTCTGCTTCTTTTCTAAATAATCCTAGACCAGTTCAGTAGCCTATGGCATTGTGGCACAGTTGTTGGTACTGCTGCCTCAGCAATGGAGATTACACATTGTCCATGTATCTGCATGGATTTTTTCTGGGTACTCCAGTGTTCACGCTGCATTCCTAAATATGTAAAGATTCGGTTAATTCGCTATTTTAAATCAGTCTTGTGCGTGTTGATCCTGTTGTGGACTGTGTTCAGGCCTTTTCTTACTTTGATATCAGTGCTGCGAAGACAGCCTCTGATTGCCTGTAACCCTGAATTGGATTAAATGGATCTGAGGATTTTGTGTTACGGTTCCATAGAGGAATGCAGTAGTGCTACTCATAATAATAAATCAGTTTTGAAATGTTTTGAGGTGAATGAGATATATTTTATAATAAAGTAATGTCTTACTTATTCCTCCTGCTTCATAGATGCAACAGTTGTGTAAATCAGTGGCTAGAATGAAGATTTCTTCTTTTGGACATTCAGACACAAACAAAGGTACATTGGCTTTATCGTTCATAACTCAGTGGTAGAATTTGACTGAATGGCTGAAATTAGACTTTAAAAAATGGCGAAGAGAATGAACATTTACCACAGTTTAAACTTATGTTCTTGGCTAATGTAGTGTAATTGTGGAGTAAGATTTTTAAGTACTTTGAAAACAGGTGTTAGATTTTGAAACAAGGCATGTCAGAGTTTGAGATATTGATTGGGTTGGTTTTTCTGTTTTTAGTTGTTAATGGTGTTTTCAATTTGTGTGTATTTAATTGCTGCCTCTTAATTAAGGTCAGTCTGAAGTCATTTTAGGTCAGCTAGATTGTATTACATACTAGTGGAGAGTAACATTCAAGCACCTGGAAGATTTTTAAACGGCAATAGGTGTTTTACAAAAAGGCTAACAAGCAGTCGAAATTACGACTGAAACAGCAAGCAGTAACTAAATACCTGTTCTTTTCAAACAAAAGCTGCTGCTAAATTAATAAGTTAATGAAAAGTCTGTCAAAAGAAAACTAGACAATACGGTCTATAAGCCCATCACCTGCAAAAGATGGGATATGTAAATTGTTAAACTTCACTGGAAGTGTTTGAGCTTGACTCAAAGTTTGATAGAGTCACAAAAGTGAATCTGTAGCAAGCTCAAAGTATTTTTGAACCACTCACCTAAATTAAAGGCAATGGCTAGATTCAGACTGCAGAAAATAGGTCTTGGGCTCAAGTAGTCAAAGATTAACACTAGAATTACCAGAGCCTACGAAAAAACTCGTAAATCCGTCCCACCTTAAATCGCGTCTTAAATCCGTTTGCACCTCTCTGCCAGAGTCCTTTGTCATCTAAATGTGCTGATAAACCAAAGCTACTAGCAGCCAGCTATTCCATCCCCCCACCGACTTAGAATGAACTTCTCTCCTAGCTCAAGCCTTGCCTTGATTTGATTACCTGGGATTGAAGTGGAGTTTTACAGTGGAAATAATTCTAGCGTTATTTGGAATACACGCATTTCATGTGTGTTCTATTTCTATAGTAGGCTGTGCAAACACATTTTTAAAACAGAAACGTTTTTCATATTCTAATAGTAAATGACAAAATGTAGGCATAAACTATATTACGTATGAAGCCTGAAGTCCATATATCAAAGAAACACTTTCACAAAAGGTACAAATAAGAGAACACGTGCGCTTTCATTCAAAAAATTAAAAAAAAAAAGCCGCGTTAGCATGCCACATTGACAGCCTTACTACAACCGCCGCGGTGGCGTAATGGTATCAGCTCCTGACTGGGGATCAGAGGGTGGCGAGTTCGATCCCGCACGGCTCCACTTCGAGAAATTAACTGCATTTATTCTTACAATTTTAGAATAACAACATAAATTTGATTTCAGTCTGTAACAGCCGGTGTAACTTATGATACTGGTAAAGGTTAGCTTTTTTTTTTTTTTTTTTTAATTCACTTTTCATTTTCGCAGTCGCATTCAGAATCAATCCATACAACCCCATCTGACACAGCTGGTTTCACATAAATAAAAGTGCACTTTTATTCAAGACTATAACCGAAGAATAAAGAAAGCAAGTTACAGTTGGTGGTTGATACGACAGCTTGCGTGGTGCAATGTTAAGAACTGCTGATTTCCGATCCGTGCTATATAAAATCATCACATTCAAATATTAACAGTTCCCACACACCCAAGGTCCACCATTCCTACATTTACGACATGTGTACTTGTTGCAGTGTACACACCTCTCTGTGCTATGGTTCCTATTACAGTGAATGAGCACCTGACACTGTACTTTCTTCCCTGGGGGAAGCTGAGGTCTTAGAACGGAAGTTTGTTGATGCTGTATCATCTTTTCTTTTTCCATCGCCTTTTCCTGTAAGAAGCGACGACGAAGTTCCTCTGCAAGGTGAGCCATGAACACTCTTCTTTTCTCAGCGGACCCCGTGCATGCCTTATACAGTACGTGTGCGTTCATCGCTGCTAGGTCAAGGATGTTGTAGAACACAGCAACCGGCCACCTGCGTGTTCCTGTTCGCACTGAACAAGCACGTGCCTTCTGGTCCATGATGTCAACGCCACGCTGGGGAAAAAAGAAAGACAAATATATGTGACATTTTGAAGAAATCATTTTATCACCAGAATAGCACCAGAATACTTCGTCACACTAATATTTTTTTCATTAGCATACCTTCATGTGGTTGTAGTCTGTGACCGTGTTTGTTTTGTTTTTTTTTATCTTGCCCAATCTCCACATCATGGTGCATTGTGCTGAGAATGCAGACAGACTTCATCTTTTTGGGCACATACACTGTCAGCATGGCACTGGGAGATCTAAACACCAGCGTGGAGAATTGTTCGTGTACTGAACTGACTTTAGCTGCAGGTGGAAGTTCCCGTCGCACTTTATTCATGGTGCCAAGCAGAGTTGTATTGCGGTGCAGCAGTCTATTAGCCAGTGAAAGTGACGTGAAGAAGTTGTCTGTTGTTACGGTTCTGCCTTTTTGGATTGCGGCAGATTTGGAGACAAAGTACATGTGCAATGCCACTCCTTATTTAGGAAAAGATCCCAGTCGTCCCACGGGAGAAAGACTTTCCGAGTCTGTGGTCATAAAGCTTATGGAGCCATTTCTGGACAAAGGCAGAACCGTAACAACAGACAACTTCTTCACGTCACTTTCGCTGGCTAATAGACTGCTGCACCGCAATACAACTCTGCTTGGCACCATGAATAAAGTGCGACGGGAACTTCCACCTGCAGCTAAAGTCAGTTCAGTACACGAACAATTCTCCACGCTGGTGTTTAGATCTCCCAGTGCCATGCTGACAGTGTATGTGCCCAAAAAGATGAAGTCTGTCTGCATTCTCAGCACAATGCACCATGATGTGGAGATTGGGCAAGATAAAAAAAAAAAAAAAAACAAACACGGTCACAGACTACAACCACATGAAGGTATGCTAATGAAAAAAATATTAGTGTGACGAAGTATTCTGGTGCTATTCTGGTGATAAAATGATTTCTTCAAAATGTCACATATATTTGTCTTTCTTTTTTCCCCAGCGTGGCGTTGACATCATGGACCAGAAGGCACGTGCTTGTTCAGTGCGAACAGGAACGCGCAGGTGGCCGGTTGCTGTGTTCTACAACATCCTTGACCTAGCAGCGATGAACGCACACGTACTGTATAAGGCATGCACGGGGTCCGCTGAGAAAAGAAGAGTGTTCATGGCTCACCTTGCAGAGGAACTTCGTCGTCGCTTCTTACAGGAAAAGGCGATGGAAAAAAGAAAAGATGATAGAACGGAAGTTTGTTGACGCTGTAAGACCTCAGCTTCCCCCAGGGAAGAAAGTACAGTGTCAGGTGCTCATTCACTGTAATAGGAACCATAGCACAGAGAGGTGTGTACACTGCAACAAGTACACATGTCGTAAATGTAGGAATGGTGGACCTTGGGTGTGTGGGAACTGTTAATATTTGAATGTGATGATTTTATATAGCACGGATCGGAAATCAGCAGTTCTTAACATTGCACCACGCAAGCTGTCGTATCAACCACCAACTGTAACTTGCTTTCTTTATTCTTCGGTTATAGTCTTGAATAAAAGTGCACTTTTATTTATGTGAAACCAGCTGTGTCAGATGGGGTTGTATGGATTGATTCTGAATGCGACTGCGAGAATGAAAAGTGAATTAAAAAAAAAAAAAAAAAAAAAGCTAACCTTTACCAGTATCATAAGTTACACCGGCTGTTACAGACTGAAATCAAATTTATGTTGTTATTCTAAAATTGTAAGAATAAATGCAGTTAATTTCTCGAAGTGGAGCCGTGCGGGATCGAACTCGCCACCCTCTGATCCCCAGTCAGGAGCTGATACCATTACGCCACCGCGGCGGTTGTAGTAAAGCTGTCAATGTGGCATGCTAACGCGGCTTTTTTTTTTTAAATTTTTTGAATGAAAGCGCACGTGTTCTCTTATTTGTACCTTTTGTGAAAGTGTTTCTTTGATATATGGACTTCAGGCTTCATACGTTATATAGTTTATGCCTACATTTTGTCATTTACTATTAGAATATGAAAAACGTTTGTTTTAAAAATGTGTTTGCACAGCCTACTATAGAAATAGAACACACATGAAATGCGTGTATTCCAAATAACGCTAGAATTATTTCCACTGTAAAACTCCACTTCAATCCCAGGTAATCAAATCAAGGCAAGGCTTGAGCTAGGAGAGAAGTTCATTCTAAGTCGGTGGGGGGATGGAATAGCTGGCTGCTAGTAGCTTTGGTTTATCAGCACATTTAGATGACAAAGGACTCTGGCGGAGAGGTGCAAACGGATTTAAGACGCGATTTAAGGTGGGACGGATTTACGAGTTTTTTCGTAGGCTCTGGTAATTCTAGTGTTAAGTAATTGAAAACAGCACCCCATCAGACTGAAATCAAGAAGTTTACTTAATAGTAGTGTAGTAGTGCTTTATTCAGGAACTAATTGAATGTATTTTATCAAATTGACTAAAGTTTGTTTATTTAGCTAGCTAAATAAATTGTTAGAACTGACCCTCTGTTCTAATAAGTACACGTTTTTTTCTCTGTCTGTTTTTGGACCAGGTATAGCCTTATTCTGTTCACTCTGGATGATTTCATCAGTATTTCTCAGGTCCAAATATCTGTCCAAAAAGCAGTGTTTTGGTAGCATACCTGTTATTTTTATGAAAGGAAGGTTGCAATTGAAAGCAAAGTTACAAACACAAATGTCTTGTATCCCCTTATCTTCCAAATTTGGTACATACTGAATTTTAGCATAACAGGCCTTGCTGCACTCTGCTGACCCCTAAGTCTTTTTTTTTTTGCAATTTCTTAAGCCATAAAGTCACAGTACAATTGTCTCTCTCTCTCCAAACACTGACTGTACTTTTGGTGGTACTTAGTTATATTTATTATAACTCACTTCCTGGAAAACACACATTACCACCATCTACTGTAATGAAATATGATGTTGATATGGCAAGGTTTATATTCTGCCACGTAGTTCTGGTTTAACTAAAATTGCAACTACAGCAGTATAGTCCTTATTTGATCCCTCCTTTCCTCAAAACCATCTCTCATGCTACATACCTTTGTGCTTCCCTTTGCACTTTTAACCATCCTTACACATTTCACAATATTCAGAACTTACTTATAACACACGTACTACCATTTCACGTCATTTAAAAAAATCATACATATCCTTATCATGTATTCCTATTAGAGCCAAAGTTAAATTTAAACCACTGTGCCAAGTCATCCAACTTGCCAGCCAGTCCTTTCTGTTTCTATACACGATGCTTCTCTTGTACTGTCTTTCATAGTCGTTAATAATGTGTAGCCCCCATACTTCCATTCCTTATTTAACAACCTTTAATTGCTATTTTGATGGGCAGGGACTATACCTATTTAGATGCTGATTGCCCCCGTTAATGGCAATGTATGCTTGGAGGAAACTTTCTGTTTTAAGTGAAGCTTTAACTTTGTTGGCCACTTAGAAAGGACCAGTGGGATGTCATGAAGAAAAGTGTTTGTTTGAATTGTAGTGTTTGTCCTTCCTTTTGGTTGTATAAGAGTAAGCCACTTTGCTAAAACATTGCATTCTCTAGGATCATTAAAGATTATTTAATTAGAGAAGTCCATGTGGGAGCTACACATTCAACCAAGAGGATTCAGGCTTCTAAACAACTGAGTCTTTGCAGAATATTCATTGCATCATATGCCATTTCCTTTACGGGTTGTTCATATTTACCTTTTTCACTTACTCAAGCTTATCTTTTTACGTTAAAGAAACTGATTATGTAGTAGAGATGGGCGAACCCTGCAGAGTTTGGCGAAATCATGGAAATGTTCAGTAACTTCATTGAACTCCACAAAATGTATCGAAGTTGATGGAGAAGGAGGTGCTGAACTAATTTTGAATGGATTATGATGACGCAGTGGTGTTTTAATCGCCCTGATGTGAGCTGTGAGGCAGCAGTGCTAACCACTGCACTACCTTGCCTCAAACAAGAAAAGATGCAGGTGGAATGATAACCACAAATAAAATACAACAAATGGCTACAAACTAGCAATGAGTATTAAAAAATGTACATCATTGCACTCAGAGTTCCAGTCTTGGGGTGCACATAGCCATGTGACAGTGGCGGCACGGGACTAGCTTGTTCCATTGTTTGAAGTTGCAGCATCTGTGCAGATGCTTTGTAATTTTTTTCTTCTATGATGTCACAAACACCTTGTAAACAGCATTAAATCTTTCATTATTATTATTTGACAGGTTCGCTTGTGTTTTCTTTCTTAGGGAGGGCTCCTTCATGGTTTGTTTTGGAAGTAGTTGTAGCACATTGCTAATTATGTATGCAAGTTAGCCATGCTGCACTGCCAGGTGCAGGGATTCGTGTTAATATCTGGTGACAATACTCATAATGTTGTCATTATGGTCTGCTAATGTATCGCTCAGATGAAAGTACAGCATGCTTTTTGTTTTATTTTATTTTTTTTTATGCATGTAGGTTGGAAGGCTGGAGTACTAATCAGGTAGTGATATGATGCATGCAAGAAGCAGATTGGCAACGAACTTACTGTATTTATATGTGAATGTTCTGCTCATGACTGCTACAGCTCTGTAATTTCATGCTGGCTTCACAAAGCACCATGGGCTGCTGGGGAAGAAATTGGTTTGTGGAAGGTATAACATGGGATTTAATGTCTTTGGCTGTCACTGAAAATCACTCAGTCTATCACTACATGGGACAAAGAAGGTCATTAAACAAATCAAACACTGGCGATCCAGTTAGTAGGCTGCAGAAAGCATCCATAGCTTGGCAATTGTGGATACACAAAGATTGCTGCATGACTCCATATTGCAGAACAAAGCACTGGCAGCAATATTGAATTATGTTATGAAGATTATTAAAAGTCTTTCAAAATTGGTTTGTAATAGCTACAGATCCCAACTTAGAACTACCTCATTGTGTTATGGGCTTGAATAGATGTCTCCTGACAAGAAATAGTACATTTTGGTAATTACTTTGACCCATTTGAAAACACTGCCCTCTTTTTCTATCATATTCTCAACAAGATTGATTAGTTCATCCTAGGCTAGCCATTTAGTAATAGGTGAAAAGTGGATGGCTTACAGTGACTATGGTTTGTTGGCAGATGCATGCTCAGGTTATTTGATTTTATAGCATATTGATGGCTCTGGTGCTGTATCAGACATTGAGCTTACATCCACTATGTAAACTTGTATTTTGTGTGGAGCTGAATGCAAAAGGCTTGAGCAATCTGTACTAATTGCCGAAGCCAACTGTTTTGTGATTACCCAACTTGCCGCTTTTTTTTTTTCTTTTTTTTTTTTTGTTTCCGTACTGTATATATTCTCTGAAGTGTGTTTCCTTTCTTAGAGAGGGCTCCGTCCTGGTTTGCTGAACACACAAGGCTTAAGCAATCTGTACTAGTTGAGCAAACTTACTATTCTCCGAAGTATACAGCCATATTTATATATTTCACTTTAATTTTAAACCATGCTTAAAATGAGTTTGTTTTATGTGCACAAAAGTGTGTTTTTTTGCTTTTTACAATTAAATACTGAAGTAGTTTTATGCCGTGCAGCTGAATGGCTCTGAAAACTTTTTTTTTTTTTTTAATTAAAAACACATGCTGTGTGCAAGTAAATTATTTTTTACATAAACTCAAACGGTTTCAAGCTATCTGTGGTATTTATAGGGCAGAACAGTAAGGAAGCATTATCCGGATACTGGGCTGGTAGTTCATTAGTGAGAAAAAGGGAGGCAGAAACCGCTTGGCATAGCACTGGCAGTTATAGTAACTAAAAATGTGTGTCAGTTGTACAAATACTGCACAAATTGTAATCTGCACTACAGACTGAATTTAATGTGTATTACAGTTATTTGTAAGTAGTAATTTGATAACCTTCAAATTTCTACCTGATCATGTTATAAAAAAAAAAAAAAAAAATAGAGCAAGGCAAACGGAGGTGTTTCAAAAATTGTAACTTACTGAATTTGCTAATATAGTATATTATGCTGGGGTTAAAAGTAGTGCTGTACAGTAATCCCTCCTCCATCACGGGGGTTGGGTTCCAGAGCCACCCGCGAAATAAGAAAATCCGTGAAGTAGAAACCATATGTTTATATGGTTATTTTTATATATTTTAAGCCCTTATAAACTCTCCCACACTATTATAAACATTTCACGCACAGTTATACAGCATAAACCCTTTGTATTCTCTTAGATATTAGGTAAGATTCGTTGAAATTATGCGCGATTATGTAAACACAGTTTACATACAGTAAAACCTAAATATTATTTTAAAGATATCGAGCGTCTCCGATATCAATACGTTACAGCCATTACAACAGACAGGCCACCAGCAATAAATACGTACAATGCAAGAAAAATTGTATACAGTAAAATGTGTGTACAGCGACACTAAACTATGTACATGTAATAAGTACTGTACGTAAATAATTCATTATGGTTACTCACCAACAATGACACGACGACTTGTCCGATAATGATGAGTTTAATTTTACTGCACAACAAAGGATAGCGTTACAGCTCTTCTAAAGGAGCCTCTTCAGGCGACTGTGTAGCACCGCCGTTGTTGTTCTTCCAGCACTCTTCAATCCAAATCCCTAGAGCAGATTCCATCCAGACTACTGCCTTATCACGTCCACTTGCAACTCATTTTGCGCCCTGATTAAAGGACACTGCGGCCGTAGATCTTATATGCTTTTACTCCTTTTATAATAAAAAGAATCGTGGACTCATTGATGCTGTAATTGTATCCTGCAGCGGTGTAGCTGTTTCCTTCCTTCAACATATCCAAAACTTTTACCTTTTCTGCAATCCTGAAGCATTAGCAGTAACGTGCATAAATGCTGAATGAGTGAGATTAGACTTCCTGGTTAATGCAGCACTCCGTTGCTGAGCCAATCAGCAGCACACAGGAACTTAACCACGTGCTCTGATTGGGTAGCTTCTCAGCCATCCGCCAATAGCGTCCCTTGTTTGAATCCAAATGCGTCCCTTGTTTGAATTCAAATGGGCAAATCAACTGAGGAAGCACACGTACTGTAGACCGCAGACATCCGCGAAGCAGTGAAAAATCCGCGATATATATTCACATATGCTTACATTTAAAATCCGCGATGGAGTGAAGCCGCGAAAGACTAAGCGCGATATAGCGAGGGATCACTGTACTTTATAAGAATCACTTGAATGTCATCTCTCATGGAGGGTATGGAAGCAGCTCCTTTCTATGCCTTCATGTCTTTGGTGGAGCATTGGTCTTTGGGTTGTGCTTAGTGCTAGATGATTCACTGTTAAGGAATGCAGGTATATACTGTGACCTAAGTGGATGATTTTGTTTCTCTCTTTCAATATAATTCTGTCAGTTTTTATGATAGCTGTTTGCCAATGTTGTTTTACAACAACAAAAGTATGCATACCAGTGTTAAACTGAATTGCAAGTCAGTCATATTCACAAGGGACATTCTCACTGGAAAGGTATACATATTTTTTTAATTGATTAACTTATAAGTAGGAGGTTTTAACACTGTTGTTTGCTTACTCTTATTCTATGTTAATTAGTATTGTCTTATTTTAATTGTCTTTTTTTTCTCTTCATCATGTAAAGCACTTTGAGCTACATTATTTGTATGAAGATGTGCTATATAAATGTTGTTGTTTGTACCACTTCATAATAATTTAAAATGCACAGCAATTTGTGGGAATGCATCTCCTTTGGGTACAGGGTGAGATACAGGGTTTAAGTAGTACAGATGTCGGATAACAACCTGCAGTGTGTTTTACATAGAAGGCATAAATTCTGCCTCATACTAGTTGCTGGAGCTATCACCACAAAGGGAATCGCAGTGTGTGATTAATGATGTGATTGTTTCAGAGCTTTTACACTGATACCAAGATGTGTGTTGTGCCATCTGTAGCACAAGGTGTGGGTGATTTTGGGAGCCGTTTGATTTAAAGAATTCAGTCATTTGCTTCAAGATTGAACCCCATACTACCTTTACCACCAAATCACAATAATAAAGGAGTGTGTTTTCATTACAGTCCATGAGCATTAGTGGTTGTGTGACAGGTGGTACATCCCTGCTTTAGAATACACATCCTTTCATAGCACATCTTACAACACTGGAAATTTAGCTAAACGTAAAAACCCATGAATGTCCTGGAAACTGTGGTACAGTGATCCCTCGCTATATCGCGCTTCGCCTTTCGCGGCTTCACTCCATCGCGGATTTTATATGTAAGCATATTTAAATATATATCGCGGATTTTTTGCTGGTTCACGGATTTCTGCGGACAATGGGTCTTTTAATTTCTGGTACATGCTTCCTCAGTTGGTTTGCCCAGTTGATTTCATACAAGGGACGCTATTGGCAGATGGCTGAGAAGCTACCCAACTTACTTTTCTCTCTCTCTTGCGTTGACTATCTGTGATCCTGACGTAGGGGGTGTGAGCAGGGGGGCTGTTCGCACACCTAGACGATACTGGACGCTTGTCTAAAAATGCTGAAAGATTATCTTCACGTTGCTATCTTTTGTGCAGCTGCTTCCTGAAACGACATGCTGCACGGTGCTTCGCATACTTAAAAGGTCGAAGGGCACGTATTGATTTTTGATTGAAAAACAATCTCTCTCTCTCTCTCTCTCTCTCTCTCTCTCTCTCTCTCTCTCTCTCTCTCTCTCTCTCTCTCTCTCTCTCTCTCTCTCTCTGCTCCTGACGGAGGGGGTGTGAGCTGCTGCCTTCAACAGCTTTGTGCCGCGGTGCTTCGCATACTTAAAAGCAAACAGCCCTATTGATTTGTTTGCTTTTCTCTATCTATGTGACATGCTGTGCTCTGGACAAGCACTCCTTTGAAGAGGAAGATATGTTTGCATTCTTTTAATTGTGAGATGGAACTGTCATCTCTGTCTTGTCATGGAGCACAGTTTAAACTTTTGAAAAAGAGACAAATGTTTGTTTTGCAGTGTTTGAATAACGTTCCTGTCTCTCTACATCCTCCTGTGTTTCTGCGCAAATCTGTGACCCAAGCATGACAATATAAAAATAACCATATAAACATATGGTTTCTACTTCGCGGATTTTCTTATTTCGCGGGTGGCTCTGGAACGCAACCCCCGCGATGGAGGAGGGATTACTTCCTAATGCAACTTTTAAGAATTTTTATTCAATATCTCTCCTTTTTCTCATAATACAGTAAAGTAAACCCTTATTTTCATATTTAATAATGGGATTAATCTTCCTTTCTACTAGTTTCCTATAAAACTCCATATGGGATACGTTAATGTTAACTTTTGGTGTTACTCTAGACATTGCAGATATTCTTGTAAGCGCTGAATTAGTTGTGCACCTGGCTATATGTTTGTGTTTAAAATGTAAAAACTTTAAACTTATAAAACGTTTTTTGTCTTCAGTGCTACACATGAAGTACATAGGATGTGCAGACTTTATGCCATTTTTTAAGGAACCCAGAACCAGATTATAAATGGGTTATTTTAGCTGGATTTGGACACAAGTACTTACATTTTTGCACATTCTGCCCTTTGGCATGATGCACTTCCAGTAAAATTACTGAAAGACATCTGTAGAACAGATAAAACACTGAAGATTTTTCTCAAAAAATGTAGAAGGGACAAAAATGTGCATTATAGAGATACCTACTAGCCATTTGAAATCAAACTTTTATAGAAATGAATATTTAGTTAATATGTAAATTAGAAAAGGGTTGTGTGGAGCTCCCTATATCTATGCAAAAGGACAAAAGTCCAAGTCTTGAGTCCTGGTGCTTCCTGTCTTGCTATATGTTTGTGAGATATAGACACTATCCAGTGACCTGAGACGAAGGTTGGACTCCTGTCTTCTGGTTCTGTGTCTCTCCAGAAAATCCTTGGGTACCGAATGAGTGGTTGCTCATGGAGTCCAGAATGAGGCACATTACCTGCATTGTGAGGGAGCGTCAGTTACGGCACTACGGCCATGTGAAGCGTTTCCCAAAGGGTGATACAGCTTGTAAGATCCTCATTGTTGGGGACCCGAGTGGCTGGACCAGGCTAAGGGGTCGCCCACGTAACGCCTGTTTGCGGCAGATAGGTCATTTCCGGAGGGTGGGACTGGACTGCATGTCTGCCTGGGTGGTTGCCAACCGGGATCCAGAGTTGTTTCGTCATGTAGTGGGTGCGGCAACGCACTGTTACCAGTGCATGCTTCCCAACTTGACTTGATTTTGTAAATAATTTAGTAAATTGTAAGCTAAAGGATGACAATCGTTCAGAAGTACTAGATAATTCCTCAGAGTTTTACATTTTTTGGTCTGTTGTTTGTGGGGGATGTCTTATTAATATGTACTGTAAATAAAGCAATCACACAGCATAAAGGTTTGGGGTTTGTCCGGCCCCGTATACGGTACAGTTTTGCAATATTAGTTTCAGGTCAGAAATATTAACCAACATATCAGAAAGTCAAGATGGCGGAGTGGGGAACATTTATGGAGTGGGACCGGAATTGACAGAGGAATGCTGGGAAGGAACCAAGGTGGTAGATGGGAGCCATGACGTCATCAGAGATAGACAGAAGGAAGGGATTGAATATGGAAGTAGCAGTACGTGGTTATGGAATCTGGGCATTTTTATGGTGTGTTGCTTCTTTCTTTCTGTGGGAAATAAAGAGAAAGGTTAGTACCCCGCTTTTCCCCCTTGGCCGGAGTTTTCTCGGTGCGGTTTGGGTCTTTACGTAGCTCCCTATGTGCGCGTGCGTGACAGTACCTTGCTCATTGTCAATCAATGTTCCTATAATTACTGTAAAATTATCCTATTTAATAAAGCACACCAAGTATGCAGTTTATCAGTAGATTGTTTCTGAAAGCACTAAGAAGTGATCATTTCTGAAATGCTAAATCACATTTTAGATTACTACTAATACATCTTTATAAAACTGAATACCTATAAATACTAAAAGATGAGCTAGTATTGCTTGCTTACCTTACTTCAGAATATTCAAAAATAGTTGTTAGAATTCAATTTTAATTTTGGCTTTTATTCCTATCGAGTTTGTGCTTTTATGTTTTGTGTTTTATTTTCAAGTTAAGCACTCTTATTGATTTATTGCAATCACTTAGAGTATTTTCAGAATCCTTGTATCAACCTGAAAACAAAGTTAGTGAAAGTTTTATTATGTATAACATGGCTGCATTTATGATTTATCAATAGGCTGCATTATCATCAATAGTCTGCATTTTGTGAAAACGTTCCTTGGCTTTTATGGTAGATATTTTTTGGCACACTAAAATAAGAGGGTTACTGACTTTGTAACCTTTTTGATATTCTTTAAAAGGATAGATCAGAAGAGGTGTTAACCATAGACGATATTCAAAAGAATGTAGCGGAGGAACAGGAGCCTGATCAGAAACGGAAGAAGACCGTAATCTCTTCTGAAATCCT